>NC_057801.1:306883717-307484353 GCF_018294505.1 Triticum aestivum
CCCATCAAGTGAGTTGCTCCGGTTTTTGAGGAGTGTTTGTCCAAACTTTCGTCAAACAGGCCAATTTTTCTACCACATCATCTTGGTGGCATGATAGCACATCAAGCAAGATTCCAAGTTTTCCTGATCATTTTTTAATTATTTTTTTTGCAATTAAAATGCCATGACACTCCATGCATGTGTCGATGATGTGAGTCCAATATGTTTGAAAATTCCTTCTAATTTATTGCACATGGAATTAACTCACACACAAGTACACAAATATGATTTTTGAAACCGTCATGGTTCGTTGCATGTATATCTAGTTCAAATTTGAATTACGGTCGTTAAATGGCTAGGAAATCACTTAAATGTCTTCAACAGGTCAAATGACCCATGAAATTTTCCAAATTTTCACATGACAGTTTGTATAAGTGCACATTACACGTAGAAATTTTTTTAAGGCCATAAGAGCTAGCTATCTGTCGTTCGTCATCAAATAGGCATTGTTTCCTCTCGGAACCATGAGCCTTCTAGTGAGTTGCTTCGGTTTGTGAGGGGTGTGTGTCCAAACTTTCGTCAAACAGGCCAATTTTTGTACCACATCATCTTGGTGGCATGACATTACATCAAGCAAGTTTTCATGTTTCCTGATCCTTTTTTAATTTCTTGCAATTAAAATGCCATGGCACTCCATGCATGTGTCCATGGCGTGAGCCAATATGTTTGAAAATTCCTTCTAATTTACTACACATGGAATTAACTCGCACACAAGTACACAAATATGATTTCTCAAACCATTATGGTTAGCCGTTGCATGTACATCTAGTTCAAATTTGAATTACGGTCATTAAATGGTTATGAAATCACTTCAATTTCTTCAAAGGGTCAAATGACCCCTGAAATTTTGAAAATTTTCACATGACAGTTTGTATAAGTACACATTACACGTAGAAAAAAATTGAAGGTCGTAAGAGGAAGCTATCTACCGTTCGTCATCAAACATGCATTGTTCCCTCCCGCAACCACGACCCTTCTAGTGAGTTGCTCCGGTTGGTGAGGGGTGTGTGTCCAAACTTTCGTCAAACAAGCCAATTTTTGTACACATCATCTTGGTGGCATGACATTACATCAAGCAAGGTTTCATGTTTCCTGATCATTTTTAAAATTTTTGGAATTAAAATGCCATGGCACTCCATGCATGTGTCCATGCGGCGAGTCCAATATGTTTGAAAGTTTCGTCTAATTTACTGCACATGGAATTAACTCGCATACAAGTACACAAATATGATTTTTCAAACCGTTATGGTTAGCTGTTGCAGGAACATCTAGTTCAAATTCGAATTATGGTCATTTAATGGCTAGGCAATCACTTAGATCTCTTCAAAAGGTCAAATGACCCCTGAAATTTTCCAAATTTTCATATGACAGTTTGTATCAGTGCACATTACACGTAGAAAAATTTTGAAGGCCGTAAGAGGAAGCTATCTTCCATTCATCATCAAACATGCATTGTTCCCTCTCGGAACCACGACCCATCAAGTGAGTTTCTCCGTTTTGTGAGGGGTGTGTGTCCAAAGTTTCGCAAACAGGCCAATTTTTGTACCACATCATCTTGTTGGCATGACAGTACATCAAGAAAGGTTTCATGTTTTCCTAATCATTTTTTAATTTTTTTTTGGAATTAAAATGCCATGGCACTCCATGCATGTGTCCATGACGTGAGTCCAATATCTTTGAAAATTCCTTCTAACACTACTGGAATCTGGCATTTTGCCGTCTGCCAGCTCTTTGCCGTCTGCCAGCTGATGGCAAAGAGGCTCTTTGCCGTCTGCTTCGGTAAAGCAGACGACAAAGAACAAGCTGATGGCAAAGAGAGTCTTTGCCATCAGTTGGATCTTTGCCGTCTGCCAGCTGATGGCAAAGAGGAAAAGGCAGACGGCAAAGACCCTGGTGGGCCACACGAGGCACGGCGTGGCTAGGTCAACTTCTTTGCCTTTTGCTAGCAGACGGCAAAGATTCTGTTTGTATAAGTCCTCGAAGACATGGAAAAAAACTTTACTGGATTCCTGTAGTGTAATTTACTGCACATGGAATTAACTCGCACACAAGTACACAAATATGATTTTTCAAACCGTCATGGTTAGCCGTTGCATGTACATCTAGTTCAAAAATGCATTACAGTCATTAAATGGCTAGGAAATCACTTAAATGTCTTCAAAATGTCAAATGACCCCTGAAATTTTCCAAATTTTCACATGACAGTTTGTATAAGTGCACATTACACGTAGAAATTATTTTAAGGCCATAAGAGGAAGCTATCTGCCGTTCATCATCAAGCATTCATTGTTCCCTCTCGGAACCACGAGCCTTCTAGTGAGTTGCTCCGGTTTGTGAGGGGTGTGTGTCCAAACTTTCGTCAAACAAGCCAATGTTTGTACCACATCTTCTTGGTGGCATGACATTACATCAAGCAAGGTTTCATGTTTCCTGGTCCTTTTTTTATTTTTGGAATTAAAATGCCATGGCACTCCATGCATGTCTCCATGTCATGAGTCCAATATGTTTGAAAATTCCTTCTAATTTACTGCACATGGAATTAACTCACACACAAGTACACAAATATGAGTTTTCAAACCGTTATGGTTAGCCGTTGCATGTACATCTACTTCAAATTTTAATTACGATCATTAAATGGCTACAAAATCATTTAGTTGTCTTCAAAGGGTCAAATGACCCCTGAAATTTTGCAAATTGTCACATGACAGTTTGTATAAGTACACATTACACGTAGAAAAAAATTGAAGGCCGTAAGAGGAAACTATCTGCCGTTCGTCATCAAACATGCATTGTTCCCTCTTGCAACCACGACCCTTCAAGTGAGTTGCACCGGTTGGTGAGGGGTGTGTGTCCAAACTTTCGTCAAACAGGCAAATTTTTGTACCACATCATCTTGGTGGCATGAAATTACATCAAGCAAGGTTTCATATTTCCTGATAATTTTTTTACTTTTTTGGAATTAAAATGTCATGGCACTCCATGTATGTGTCCATGTGGCGAGTCCAATATGTTTGAAATTTCCGTCTATTTTACAACACATGGAATTAACTCACACACAAGTACACAAATATGATTTTTCAAACCATTATGCTTACCCATTGCATAAACATCTAGTTCAAATTTTAATTACGGTCATTAAATAGCTAGGAAATCACTTAAATCTCTTCAAAAGGTCAAATGACCCCTGCAATTTTCCAAATTTTCACATCACATTTTGTATCAGTGCACAATACACGTAGAAAAATTTTGAAGGCCGTAAGAGGAAGCTATCTGCCTTTCGTCATCAAACATGCATTGTTCCCTCTCAGAACCACGACCCATCTAGTGAGTTGCTCCGGTTTGCGAGGGGTGTGTGTCCAAACTTTCGTTAAACAGGCCAATTTTTGTACCATATCAACTTGGTGGCATGAAATTATATCAAGCAAGGTTTCATGTTTTCCTGATCATTTTTTATTTTTTTGGAATTAAAATGCCATGGCACTCCATGCATGTGTCCATGACGTCAGTCCAATATATTTGTAAATTCCTTCTAATTCACTGCACATGGAATTAACTCGCACACAAGTACACAAATATAATTTTTCAAATGGTTATGGTTAGCCGTTGCAGGTACATCTAGTTCAAATTTGAATTACGATCATTAAATGGCTAGGTAATCACTTAAATGTCTTTAAAAGGTCAAATGACCCCTGAAATTTTCCAAATTTTTACATGATAGTTTGTATCAGTTCACATTACACGTAGAAAAGTTTGAAGGACGTAAGAGGAAGCTATCTGGCTTTTGTCATCAAACATGCATTGTTCCCTCTCGGAACCACGAACCTTCTAGTGAGTTGCTCCGGTTTGTGAGGGGTGTGTGTCCAAACTTTCGTCAAGCAAGCCAATTTTTGTACCACATCATCTTGGTGGCATGACATTACATCAAGCAAGGTTTCATGTTTTTCTGACCATTTTTTAAATTTTTTGGAATAAAAACGCCATGGCTATCCATGCATGTACTTGTGTCCATGTCGTGGGACCCATATATTTGAAAATTCCCTCTAATTTACCGCACATGGAATTAACTCGCACACAAGTACACAAATATGATTTTTCAAACGTTATGGTTAGCCATTGCATTTACATCTAGTTCAAATTTGTATTACGGTCATTAAATGGCTAGGAAATCACTTAAATGTCTTCAAAAGGTCAAATAACCCCTGAAATTTTCCAGTCCTTTACATGACAGTTTGTATCATGGTTATGGTTAGCCATTGCATTTCACATGACAGTTTGTATCAGTGCCCATTACACGTAGAAATATTTTGAAGTCCGTAACAGGAACATATCTGCCGTTCATCATCAAACATGCATTGTTCCCTCTTGGAACCACGAGCCTTCTAGTTAGTTCCTCTGGTTTGTGAGGGGTGTGTGTCACAACTTTCGTCAAACGGGCCAATTTTTGTACCACATCATCTTGGTAGCATGACATTACTTCAAGTAAAGTTTCATGTTTGCCCGATCATTTTTTAATTTTTTGGATTTAAAATGCCATGGCACTGCATGCATGTGTCCATGTCGTGAGTACAATATGTTTGAAAATTCCTTCTAATTTACTACACATGGAAAAACTCACACAGAAGTACACAAATATGATTTTTCAAACCGTTATGTTTAGGCGTTGCATGTACATCTTGTTCAAATTTGAACTACGGTCATTAATTGGCTAGGAAATCACTTAAATGTCTTCGAAAGGTCAAATGACCCCTGCAATTTTCCAAATTTTCACATGACAGTTTGTATCAGTGCACATTACACATAGAAATTTTTGATGAATGTAAGAGGAAGCTATCTGCCGTTCGTCATCAAGCATGCATTGTTCCCTCTGGGAACCACGATCCTTCTAGTGAGTTGCTCCGGTTTATGAGGGGTGTGTGTCCAAACTTTTGTCAAACAGGCCAATTTTTGTACAACGTCATCTTGGTGGCATGACATTACATCAAGCAAGGTTTCATGTTTTTATTGATCATTTTTTTATTTTTTTGGAATTAAAATGCCATGGCACTCGATGCATGTGTCCATGCAGTGAGACCAATATGTTCAAAAATTCCTTCTAATTTACTAGACATGGAATTAACTCGCACACAAGTACACAAACATGATTTTTGAAACCATTATAGTTAACCGTTGCTTGTACATCCAGTTCAAATTTGAATTACAGTCATTAAATGGCTAGAAAATAACTTAAATGTCTTCAAAAGATCAAATGACCCCTGAAATTTTCCAAATTTTCACATGATAGTTAGTATTTGTGCTCATTACACGTAGAAAAATTTTGAAGGCCGTACGAGGAAGGTATCTGCCGTTTGACATCAGACATGCATTGTTCCGTCTCGGAACCACGAGCCTTCTAGTGAGTTGCGCCGGTTTGTGCGGGGTGTGTCTCCAAACTTTCGTCAAACAGGTAAATTTTTGTACCACATTCTCTTGGTGGTATGACATTACATCCAGCAAGGTTTCATGTTTTTAATTTTTTGGAATTTAAATGCCATGCCACTCCATGCTTAATTGTTTCATAGCCATTAGACCAATATGTTTGAAAATTCCTTCCAATTTACTCCACGTGGAATTAAATCGCACACATGTACACAAGATATGACTTTTCAAACCGTCTTGGTTAGCTGCTGCATGTACATGTAGTTCAAACACTTAAATGTCACAAATCCCGATCCCCATTCCCGCAACCCCTTCTTGCAAAGATGACGCCATGGAAATGCTTCATGAAGGCTCGTACGATGGCTGCGTCCCCCCCGAGCGCTGCCGCCTACGGCAAGAGCGTGGCTGCCTACGCCAAGAGTGCCGCTGCATCTACATTGAGCACAGCCGCTTTCACGGAGAGGGCACCTGCGGCAGCCGACAGGGCAGCTGTAGCAGCCAAGACGGCTGCAGCTGCTACTGCGATGGTGGCTGCAAACACCGAGAGCGCTCGAGCCTCCGTTCGTGCCACCGATGTCGCCCTGGCCCGGGTCGAGGCCATCCATGCCAAGATATTCCAGGCCACCTCGGAATCCAGCATTCAACCCATGTCCGAAAAGGCGGCGGTGGCCATGGAGCACCTGCTTCCTCATGAGGTCGTCAAGCGGAAGCTGGAGATGCAGGAGGCGGCAGAATTCGAGGAGAGCCAGGAGGAGGAGTTGCGTGTGGCCCAGGTCGAGGTAGGGAAGAGTATGTTCGTCGAGGAATCGACGGTGGAGTACCAACGCGAGCTCTGGCGCAGCCACTACTATGAGTACTACAACCTTGAGGGCGGCGCCGAGGACAAGGACGAGGACGCGGTCGACTTCAGCAGGGGGGGACATGGAGTCCACCAATGGCGGCATGTCACCAGGACAAGTCATCGACGTCTCATCTCACACCGGCGATGCATAGGCCCGCACGGTGGCGGATTTGTTAAAGTTATTCATATTTAGGCTTTTTTAATGTTTGTCTTTTGTTAGAGCAACGTTTAGGTGAACTGTCTCTGTTTAGTAACTAAAATTGCTCGATTTAGTAAGTCTGGTCTATGTGCTGTACGCTCTTTTGTGTGCCCAAATTAGCAAGCGATGTTAAATTATGCAATGACATACGCTGGGAAATTTCCACCCAAATTTCAATTATCAAACTTATACCATGCATGTTAAGTAGAAGAATCTTTTGCGATGCACACTATCGTTCAAAGTGAATGGTGTCCGGCGGCACCGCGCCAAAGTTTCCCTCCATATTTCGAAATTTTTGTCCTAACGCCGAAATATCTACCCTCCCCCTCCTCATCCCCTTTTCTCCCTAACCACAAGTCACATTTCCCCTGTTTCCCCCTTCCTTCCTTTGTAAGCTATAGCCGCTTCCTCGCTCTCTCCGTCTCGCATCCTACCATTGGGGTCGCCATGGTCCTCTTGAAAGACCTCTCCAGCGGTTCCTCTTCATCTGATGACTCCTTCACCACACGGGTATGCCTCTCTTCTCTCTCTCGGGCTATGATTTGGAATGAAGGATTTTTACCCGGTTGTCGATTTGAGTCATTTCTTCCCCTTGTAGTTCCCTAGGACCATCAGTTGCAACGAATGGAGCGGGGTGGCTGAAGATTTGTCTGCTCGTTGTCACCATCAATCTCCATGCGTGAAGCTAGTTGCGTTGGAATCTGTGGATAGTGGAAGGAAGTTTTTGGCATTTGAAGAGAAGGTTAGACTCTCTTTCGTTGTTAGAAATCATTTGTTAGATGTGATTCACACACTGTCACGGTCCCAACCCATTCATACCACACCTTCAACCAAACGCATCCTTAGACAGTGTCACAGTTTGTACCTAGTATCTAAAAATGTTGCCACCTCATCAACGGTTCCATTAGAAAATTATTTGGCACCGCTTCAGCAGTTTGTGGAGCCAACTTGTCCACACATCTGAGCAGCCAAGTAGTAAAATACTAAATCTTTATGGCATGAAGGAACTGGGCGTCAGGGCAACTAGGTTCTCCGGAGTTCAGGTCCCTCATTTTTTCTGCTGCATCGGCTCGCCAGTGCAGGGCACTGGTGCGAGATGTAGCAATAGTTGTCTTTACACCGGTTTTGGCATACATAGTGGATGCCTTAGTACACACCTGTTAGTATCAATTTGCTGTCATCCAAACACTGTCACTATGCTGTTGCAGTTATATTTATCTTCCTCTTAAAATGTTCAATTTGTTATTTATAGTACATGAGTAAGAACTTCTAGCGTTGTTGTAGTTAATTATAGCTTCTGATGTTTCAGAATTTGGTTGTTGTGTCCGTAGCAATTAATTCATTTGCAGATTGATGTTTTTGAGAAGATATGTCATAATTAACCTGTTTCTTCAGTTTTCCAAAATAAGTATTGGTGATTTTTTATGTTGCTATAAACTCATTTTCCCTACAATTGCTACTGATCTAGTTTTAAATATTATAGGATGAAGGGAATTGTTCTTACTTGGAATGGGTTGATCAAGAGTGGCCACAGTCTTTGAAGATGTGCCTAGCAAAGCTATGGAGCATGTATCAGGAAGGGAACAGAGGTAGGCTTAGAGAAAGTGTTCTCAACGCTGAAGCATATTTCAAGATGCGGGATAAAAAGAGGAAGGTGGAGAATGATCTTAGATTTTTTTTAAAATCAGACTTTGCCAAGATGGTGTTGGTGAAGGAGGAGGCACTTTCCCAGTTGGCCAGTGCAAAACAGGTTCTTACTGAACTGAAAGCAGAGGTGGATAAGGCGTTCCTTGGTGATCTTGATTAGGGAAATGAATGTATTGTTGTAATATTGTTCTTATGAAGTTGAACTATCTATATGTTGTACTATGTTGTTTTCTGGTAGCTATCGTACTGTGATGTTAAAATATATCTATGTGCCTGATATGAAATTGGCAAACAACTGTTCGATATGAAATGTGAATTTGCGTAATAACAGAATTATTAATTCTAAACTAATAAACCTGTGAAATGGGTCATGGAATTTTGCAAATAGTTCTGGAAGTAAAAGCTCTTGTGATGGATGGCCCAATGCCACACAGTTTTCTTCATCGAATCGTGTGTGATGTAGTTGATAAAAGCAAACGGTTAACCGAGGCAGAGCATGTGTGATAGTTACACGTATCACACGCGAGCCTATACATAAACCTGTGTGGGACGTACATACGAACGGAAACGTTTTCCCTTGATTGACTGTGTGGGATGTACGTACGAAAGGAAATGTTTTCCCTGGATTGACTGTGTGGGAAGTACATACGAATGGAAACGTTTTCCCTGGATTCACTGTGTGGGATGTACATCAGAACAAAAACGTTCTCCTTGGATTGACTGTGTGTGATATACATACAAATGGATATATTTTCTTGGATTCACGGTGTGGGATGTACATACGAACGAAAACAATTGGCTTTCAATGTCCTGCTAGATGGCACACGAACTCATTTTGCCCCAGCCAATGTGCCAGGAGGGCCTATCCCTGATGGTTTCTGGGTCATGTGGGAAGGACCCCCCTATCACCCACACTCACTTGGCAACGGTTCCAAATGCCGTTGCGGAAAGGGGTTAAAAACCGTTGGTATAGCACCGACGGGTACTAGTGAATTACCAAAACCACTAGGGTATTAGTTGCACTTTTAGGATCATAACACATAATAGGTGAATATGACTTGGAAGACCGGATCTAGAACATATATATAATGATGAAAACATAAACGGTTCAGATCTGAAATCATGGCACCCGGGCCTAAAGTGACAAGCATTAAGCACGACAAAGTCATAAAAACATCAACCTCAGAACATAGTGGATACTAGGTATCAAGCGGTAACAAAACTAACTCGATTACATGATGAATCTCATCCAACTCCTCACCGACCAATGATCCTACAAAGGGATTACTCACTCCCGGTGGGGAGCATCATGGAATTCGTGATGAAGGAGGGTTGGTGATGACGAAGATCGGGGATCCCCTCTCCAAAGCCTCAAAAGGAGTCTAGATCTGGCCTCCCGATGAAGAATAGGAGGTGGCGGCTATCGGTGTCAATACCGGTAGATCGCGGGTAGGGGGGCCCAAGCTGTTCGTCTGAGGATTAATGGTAACTATGGAGAAGGGACACAATGTTTACCCATGTTCGGGCCCTCTTAATGGAGGTAAAACCCTACTCCTGGTAGATTATATTCGAGGGTATAGGGGTTACAAGAGTTGATCTACCTCGAGATCGATTAGTATAACCATAGATAGCTAGCCTAGCAATGTTGTGATCCTGCCTCCGATCTAACCCTCCGGTTTATATAGACACCGGAGGGGCTTATGGTTGTACAAAGTCAGTTTTACAGAAAGGAAGAATATATCCGGACTCCTATACTTTCCATTTACGCATGTGAGAGTACCCACCGAACACGAGAGATAATCTTCTGTCTTGTATCTTGACGGCCCATCCGCCCAGCCCACATCAATAGACTGGACGCCCGAGGACCTCCTAGTCCAGGAATCCCACAATAGCCCCTGAACCAGTCCTCAATGATGATATATTCAGCGTTCAGATTGTCTTCGACATTGCAAGGCGGGTTCCTTGAAGAATACACACCGGCTTTCCTCTGTAAAAGAATTGTATCCGGATTTTCATAATAAACACAACCCTTAGCCGTGAAGGCAGGGTATATAAAAAATAAGCATAATGTATTTTACTGACAACTTTTTGACGAAGTGTCAGACTTGACCCTTCAGTATTTCGAACCATTTTCACACCCCGCATTCCGTGTTTCGAGGCCATGCCTCATTGGCACGTCCCGTCAAACAGGGATCGTGCCCACTTAATACGGGATTGCATATCAATGGTATTTGGGTAATCCAACCGACCGTGGCGCATACCCACGTTGGGAACAGGTAAGGTTTTAAGGCTAGGGTGCAGGCGCTTGACTTTCACGGCCTACATAAGCGAATAGAGATCCGTCTTTTCCACCCCACGCCTTCTTCCTTCCTCAGCCTCCCCATCTCCGAGCTCCAACGCCCAAGCTTAGATCCTCCCCAATGCCACCAACCTCTCCTGCCATGTCTGGGTCCGGCTTTCAATGCAGGTGGGTGACCTCCTCCATGAAGGAGAAGGACATCAAGGAGCTCCAGGAGGTGGGGTACCTGAGTACAGACATTGCATATAGGATCCCTGCCAAGAATCAGGTCATCCCCACTCCGGAGCCCGGCGAAAGGGTGGTGTTTATCCCCCACTTCCTCCGCGGACTAGGGTTTCAACTTCACCCTTTTGTCCACGTCCTCATGTTCTATGGGCTAGATTTGCATGATCTAGCCCCAAACTCCATCCTCCACATCTCGGCGTTTATCATCATGTGCGAGGCGCTCCTCTGCATTCCCCCCTATTTGGCTTTTGGCTCAAAGTCTTCAACATAAAGCAAAAGGTGGTGGACGGGCAGCATGCAGACTGCAGAGGTGTAATGGTGAGCAAACTCCCCAACGTCATCTGGCCCAATGGTGCCTTCGTGGAAACTGTGAAGATATGGAAACAGGAGTGGCTCTACATCACCGCACTTCATGGCGCCAACTGGCGCGGCCACTCCTAAGTTTAGATCCAGACCCCCAATGCGGCTTGCGCCGTGGATCAACAAGGGTCCAGACTGGGGGTCAACCGATGAGGTGTTGATGCTGCAAAAGCGCATAAAAATATAATAGAAAAGAACACCACCCTCACTGACATGGTTCAAGTGATGCTATTCCGCCGGACCCTTCCCTGCCAGCACCAGCCTCTCCATATGTGGCCCAGAAGTCGTAGCCAGAGACAACCGACGACATCGGCCTCGACTGTGCTGACCCAGCCTCCCCGGTAAGTTCTTTAGTTTCCGAACATAACTTAGTTCAGAAATCACAAGGGCGTATTGAGAATTTCGTCATTTAACCAAGGCTGGACGAAGAAGACAGAGCGAATCAACTATTCGGCTCCGCTGCCTGAAAACCCAGCTGATCCTCTGCTAATGAGGATGTTGGCCCCGGCACCGTACCAGGCGCCGGAGAAGAATGCCAAGAAGAAGGGCAGGGAGGCTTAAAGTGCCCCCCGCCGTAAAGGTCCCCAGACACTATATCCAGGGATTCCAAATCCCTCTCCTCCCAGAAGGGAGATGAAGACGAAAAGGAGGAGGAAGAAGAGAGCAACACTTCCCCCAAGGGGAGGAGGAAGAAAAGAGCGGCCTCCGAAGACACGGAGGCAGAGGCATCCAAGAGGGGGAAGATATCCCTTTCGGACGACTCGGATTCGGATGCCGAAGTCATCCCCGAGCGGCGACCCAGGCCGAATCCCCTAGCCGATTCATAAGTATCCAAGGATGCCCTACATATATCGGCGTTTATGATTGTAGTTTTTAATACACTATTCTATGTGTTTCAGTCCGGCCCGCGATCTCGCCCAACTATCATCTTCGGGGAACACACTTGAGCCGGGGATGGTGGAGAGCGAGACGCCTCCGTGGGCCTCCCCACCAACCGCTCCGGACGACACCGAAGTCTTGTCCGGAAGAGCCTATACATGCCATGCAGAGGTGCGACAGGCCGTCAGGGTGGTGCCAGAGGGTAACACCTCGGCTGCCGAAGACATGGGAGGACCAACCTCCATGGAGACTAATGACGGGGGCCATGACCAATCCGGCACCCAGCCGAACACAGTTCTGGAATCAGGCGAGCGACCCCCTTTGAAGGAGGGGGAGGGTCGACTCCACCAACGACCTCCATTAATCCGGAATCAGCGGATACTTTGGCGGAAGCACTTTGTCATGCTTCCGTCGTGGAGGAGCACCACACCCTGATGGGTATGGTGGTTGAGAAGATTCAGTCCTCCAAAAGGGGGTTGAACGAAGCCTTTACCAGCCTATTAACAGGTTTTGAGGTATGCGATGTAAATTTCTAACCAAGTTTAATAAAGGAATATGCCTGTGTATAGATAGTAGCCCCTGGGACTCTGTCCGACTTTGGCGAAGCCGAACAAAGGATCACATAGAGTTCAGATGAGGTGACATTTTACTCTACTGTACAATTGGCTCCGTTGCTGGCGGCGAGCGCGCAGGCCGCCGAAGTTTCCGCACTCACTCGGAAGCTGCGGCTGGCCGATGAAGAAGTAATCCGCATCAACAAGCAGTTTGAGGAGACTCAAGGTATGCGTGAATTGACGAGTTTGATCATATATCTCCAATGGTATATCCAAAAATTGTATATGTGTTAGTCATTTGAAACTGACTAAAAATGTTATAAATATATTCGTAGTTGGCGCCGATGAGGTCGAGTCCCTCAAGAGTGCCCTTGCCGAAGCCCAGAAGGAGGCAGAGGCGAGCAAGGTGGCCACGGACAAAGCTGCCGAAAATTTAGAGGAGGAGCAAACCACCCGCCGACGACATGAGACACGGGTGGGGGAGGTCGAAAAGGAGCTCAAGGATGCTATTGCTGCATGCGAGTTCTTAGAGCAGAAGAGTTCGGAGCAGGCCACCGAGCTCACCAAATCCCGTGAGAGCCTGAAGGAAGCCCGGGTTGATGCCCAAGGTGCTCGCTAGGAGATCCAAGACGCGAGGCGAATTGCGGCTGGTAAGGCCTTTATCATGCAGAGTAGGTATGCTAGTAGAAGATATATTTTACTAACTCGAGTTCGCAGTTCTCCAGGCGCCTTTGCGGACTTGACATGGAGTATTGCGGCCGCCGCCGCATTCTTCCGAGCCAAAGAGGGGATCTCGACGGAGAAGGTGTTCTGGTCACAATACCTTGCGCCAGAGCTTCCAGTGCCCCTGAGCGACCAGCTGAAGCAGCTGTCCGAGCTGCATAGGGTGGCTGGCCTGGCCATGAAGTACATAATAGTCCGTCTGTGGCGTGCCGAAGCCGCACCTAGAAGCCACTTCAGACTCGTGAAGATGCTTGTGGAGGCGCTTCCTCGAATCAATGCCCATAAGTGGTCATCCTGTATTGAAGGTGCTCGGATGGCCTTCGCCCGCGTCAAGGTGCAGTTGGCAAAGATGAAGGCCACCGAAATTGCCACGGCAGGGCCACCTGAGGGCATGGAGCACCGACAACCGTAGATGTACTTCGATGAGGTCCTCGAGGGAGCTCGTATTGTAGAAGGAGAGTGCTCCAATGAAATCATATTTGAGTAGTTGTGTCCAGTTTGTAGGAGTTATGTATTGAACTCATAATGTAAAAATGGTTATGCTTTTTATGATTAGTTATTCCTCCTATTTTGGCCGTTTATATGTCCGAAAGTTTACCAGTCGTCGGCTTCAGCCCCCACATAAATATTACAGGGGTGTTCGGGAACGCAGGACAACACTTAATCCAACGTCTTTGGTCCAATGTAGCAGGCATCTTGCAGAGTGGACTAGGCAATCAGACTATGCGGCTTTAGTACTTTCACTTAGCCATAAGAGTCCATTGGTGGTGCTAACTACTAGCCCCTCGTTTCATGATCGGCAATCCTGAGTATGGCGCCTTTGCAACGTGGCGGGCAAAAAGCCTAGCCCCTCGTATAACACGACATAAATCGCGAACGATTCGTGGTATAACACTAAGTCACCGGATTGCTGACCCGCTCTCGCTCAGTATGACAGTCAGTTTTCGGCTTTCTCTAAGGTACTTAACTTGACAAACTAGAAATACAATCGCAGTATTTCTCCCTTTGCTACCTTAGCCGAACTGGCAAAACGTAAGGTGGCAAACACAGGAGCCGGGCAACCCAACTATATACCAAAGACATGATTCGGAGCTGATGCATATAATGCAATATCCGGGACGCCGAAGAGTTCCCTATAGGTGTTCGGACTTGAAGAACTTTGCGGGGCCAAATACACCCCTGGTATGAAGACCCTGTCGAGCCACGTATGTCAGTCCAACGTAAGGAATAGCGCAGATGACAAGGAAAAAGTTCAAAAGCCAACCAAGAAGGTGATAGTCATCTGTGCCCTTTATATCTTTACTCATATGTCGATGATAGGCAATGGCATTCAATATTAAGGTCATACTACATGCCTAAGGAAAAAAGAAAATAATTTACATAACAGAAAGTCTAACACAGGGCCTAAAAATCATAGTTCGGAAAACAAACTCCAATGATGCCCGACCGCACGTCTTCGCCTTTTCTCCTTAGTAGTGAGTCCTTTGAGAGGAGCGTTTGATGGTTGGGACATGCTGGCCTTAAAAGGATCTCCTGCGACAACCATCTTGTAAGTAGGGCTCTTAATGAACCTGCGTTAAAATGAAAAGGATATATGCGGTCCAATTATGGTCAAGCCGTGTAATGGACCTATTCCGCAGTGTGCCTCCAGCACCGCCCAAGATATTTTAAGTGAGTAATTATGTACACGCAGTACGTAAGCCACGACCTAGTGGGGTGATCGGCGGAGGCTGAACTGTTAATCAAGGTCCGGATCCATTGACTTACCGTGATTATGCGCGGACCGGACTCGTTTGGATATGTCATTGGCTTTATTAGCGGGTGAACTGTTCGGCTTGATAAGGCCGCCATACACTTCGGCTGCAAGGGCCGCGGTGTGCTCTTCAGTATGGAGTGAGCGCTCCATATTACCATTGACTATAATAACGCCACAAGGTCCAGGCATTTTGGGCTTCAAGTAAGCATAATGTGAGACTGCATTAAAGCGGGCGAAAGCAGTTCGTTCGAGCAATGCATGGTAGCCACCACGTAAAGGGACGATGTTGAAGATTAACTCTTCACTGCGAAAGTTATCTGCGGAGCCGAATACTACCTACAGTGTGATTGAGCTCGTACAACGGGCATCCACTCCTGGTATCACACCTTTAAAGGTAGTGTTACTAGGCTTGATTCGTGATGGGTCGATCCCCATCTTACGGGCAGTATCTTGATAAATCAAGTTGAGACTTCTTCCTCCGTCCATGAGGACTCTAGTGAGGTGGTATCCGTCAATGGTTGGATCAAGAACTAGGGCATCCGAACCCCCGTGATGGATACTGGTTGTGTCGTCCCTGCGATCAAAAGTGATCGGACAGGATGACCATGGGCTAAACTTGGGAGCGACAGGCTCTACGGCATAGACGTCCTGTAATGCGTGTTTGCGCTCCATTTTGGGGATATGAGTGACACATATCATGTTCAGTGTATTCAACTTGGGGGGAAATTGCTTCTCACCCCCGGTGTTCGGCTGACGGGGCTCATCATCATCTTCGCTTGGGGGCCCTTTCCCCTTATGTTCGGTATTTAACTTACCGGCCTGTTTGAAAACCCAACAGTTCCTGTTAGTATGATGTGCAGGCGTATCGGGTGTGCCATGAATCTGACAGGGCCTCTCAAGTATTTTGTCTAAGTTGGATGGCCCGTCTATCGTGGTATTTCCTCGACATATGCCAACGGGTGGCTAATCATGTATGGGGTCAATAGAACATTGCCGGGCTCTATAACCGAGAGTAGGCAAGACCTCAAATGACGCTGGGTCTTACCCAGGTTTGTTGCTCTCTGTGGAAATAACACCCCTAATCCTGCTCTGCGGGGTCTCCACATCACTATGATCAATAGCGGGCTACGAGGGTGCTCCTTGAGTTGTTTTGGATAGCGGAGGAAGAAGGCAATCTAGCTCTACTTCTCCTTAGCTATGTGGGTGTATGGGGAACTAAGTGCTCAACCCTTTGCATGGGTGATCCTTGGGTTTATATAGGCCTACGCCCAGGGGTACAATGGTAATCCGGCTAGTCGTAGGACCCGGCCGTCAGTGTCTCTATGCTCCGGCTGCTTTGCCGACAGCTGGGATCCGTCACCTGGTGGGCCCCGCCGACTACCGCGGTCTTGGGTGATAGGTAGGACCCACCGCCTGTGGGCCAGGAGGACTAGGCCGCACTGGAGCCTTGCCTCTAATGATGGTAGCTTGGTCGGGGGGCTACAGTACCGCCGCCTGGCGGGAGATCACTGTAGCCACACCACATCATTTCTGGTTATTGGCACATAGACTCCATGTGGAGGGGCGACCGCTTGCTAGGAGCCGGCCACCCCTTGCGGCCGCCTGCTCAGGCTTTGCCGGCTTCTGGTGATACGTGGGCAGGTGGGGCCCGCCGCCTGTGGGCCACACCGACCGTCCGTTGTGGGGGCATGGCCCTGCCTAACATAGGCATCGTCATGGGCCGCGTGGCTACAGTGTCATGTCAGGCGAGGGGTGTCCGCCTAGTACGCCCGCACTATGGCCACGTTCCCCCCGGGATTCGGGGGTTGCAGGTCGCGCTGTTGCCACGCCCAGTCTTCTCGTAGCAGGTGGGTGCAAACTTTGAGGAGGCGAGGGGCCGCCTGGCAGGAGTCGGCCCATGCCCTCGCTGCCTTCTGGGGTGCGCCGCCTTCTAGGAGGCGGCCCATTGGCACCAGTCGGCCGCGTGGGCCGGCCTTGCGACCAGTCGGACTGAGGGGCTAGGCTAGTCCCATGGTCTTGAAATCTGCAGGGGTGCGGATGAGGCTACCCAGGGTTTATCCTACCATCAGTAGTCCCTGAAGCTGGTGAGGTTCTACGGCTTTGCATAGCGTGAGAGCCTAAGCAGTTTCCCTCTTAAGTGGCCTTCCGCCTTCCGCTCTTGGGAGGAGTCGGGCGCCAAGAGTCGGACATAGCCGCAGCTGCCTGGAGGAATTCGAATAGTCGTGGTGGGGGCCAGGTGACGTGCTAGTCGGGCGATAGGCTCTCCGCCCGTTGCCTGCACGTCATGCGGCACCAGCCGGCCAGGTCGGCCTGCCAGCCCACGCACGCGACGGGACATCGCCGCAGGCCTGGGCCTGCCACCACAGGGCCTCGGCACGCACGCAGATCCACTGCGACCGAGGCAGACGGTTGAGCTTCCCAGGCGTGGTTAATGCATGCCTTTATGGCACGGCAGAGGTGGGGTCGTGGGGGAGTAGGTTTAGTTAATCCCGCGCTCCCCCATGTCCCGCCCCATCGGCTCCGCTGCTGGGGGTCTATAAGTAGGGGGAGGAGGGGGTGGCCGAACGCACAACATCTTCCTCTCCCTTCGCCTTGCTTCTCTCCCTCTCGCTGTAGCTGCACCTTCTCCTCTCGCCGGAGTGCTGCCGCAGCTCGCCATCACCGAGCTTCCTCACGCCGCTGCCGCTCCATGCTGTTGCCGAGCTTGGAGGCCATGGCGCACAGTGGCCGCGCCACTGACTGGGACGGCTCCATCGTCCATGAAGACCATCTGGAGTTCCTCCTTCAGACGCGGTGACTCCCTCACTCTTCCGTTGTCAAGGTGCGTTTCCCCTCCCCCCCCCACAAGGGAAATCTTGTCGGCGCCGGAGGGCGACGAGTGCGTCGTCTTACGGTCGCACTTCCTCCGCGGCTTCGGCCTGCTGGCGAGCGGGTTCCTCCGCTCGTTTCTTGCCTTCTATGGAGCGCAGCCCCACCACCTCACGCCGAATATGGTGGTTCTGCTCTCCGCCTTCGTCACCCTCTATGAGGGTTATCTCGGCACTCTTCCCACACTCGAGTTGTGGGGAGTGCTCTTCTACCTCAAGCTCGGCACCGCTGCCAAGAACGAGGCGGCACAGTGCAGAGCCTGTGTTGCGGTGCGGCGCTCCGGGGCCGGGATCCGCTTCCCGGCTATCACTCTGCTATGGTAGGCCAAACTGTGGGAGAGATCCTACTTCTATGTTGAGGACATCCACTCGACGCAGAACTACGTCAACCTGCGTGCTTTCATAGTCGGCCCGCCTGCCGATCCCCACACTAACTGGAGCTACCGGCCGAAGACCGTGTCGGTCGCCTCCGCCACCGCCCTCGCCAGGCTCCAGGTGATGCTGGACTCGGAGGGCCTCAAGGCCTCCGACCTGCTGGCCGCCTTCGTGGAGCACCGGGTGCTGCCACTTCAAGCCCGACCCCACATCATCAACAACATGAGTGGGCGCCGAGATCCATCTTGGATGTCCACCAAGGAGATGCCAGTCAAGGAGGTAGTCCAGCTGGAAACCTTCTAGTAGGAGGCCTGTCCGGAGCTGGCGGCGGTGGGCCCTACGCTCACCCAGCACGCGGCAGCGATCGCCGACTACACCGACACCGCCGTCTTCATCCCCGACCTGGACGAATAGGGCAATGGGGTGCCGCCCAGCTGGTTTGGGCTGGACCCGGCGCATGAGGAGGACTCGACGGAGGAAATAGCCTCCAGCGATGAGGGCAATGACGACGGTGAGTATGAGGATGGAGAGACGACACGCCAGAAGACGGAGCAGACAGCCAGCCTCAGCCCGACCGAGTCTCGACCAGCGTGCGAAGGGTGGCTGCGCCAACTGCTGCTGACGCTAATCAGGCTGAGACTGGCCATTCGATCGCTCCACCATCCGGCATCAGTGCCTTCGCCGACCTCTCGGACCCGACTGCTGCTCCTTTGGCCTAGGTGGCCGTTTTTATCTTGTCTTGTCCTGTCCTTGCTATCTTTTGAACAATTTTGTTAAATGTGCGCGATTCCACCCACTTGGGGTGTAAGTTAAACTTTAATGAATGCTAGTCTCTGGCCTTTTGTGATGTACATATAAATTTAAATTCTTGTTCGATTTTGCTTTTCCCTCTTTGGCTTTCTTCTATGCCGCATTCTCTTGGCCGCCTCCCTGCAAGCCGGACAGCCGCTCTGTGGTCTGTGGCTGGGTCAGGGACTTGGTCATTCTTCGGAACGGGCAAGTTACTTGGGCCACATAGAGTGTAGCTTGATCGAGTGAGAAGCTCGCCTGCCGGCTCCTGAGTAGCCGGATGCGGGAGGCGAAGAGCCGGCTAGGCCTAAGTTAGTGTTCTTCCTTAGTCGGATTTCCTGTGGACGACGGTTCCGGCCTTTAGCTCTTCGTCAGTCGGATAGTCGCGATGCAGGCTATGACTTAGAGCAAAGAGAGGGCTTTCAGTGTCGGCACACTACTAGTCGGCTCTGGCTGGTGCGAACTTAGGCCAACGCGGCGAGCCCCTGGGCCGGCTGACCGGAACCCGGACAGGGCAGGAATAGGAAAAACTCAAGTCATGGGTTGAGCTTAACTCATAGATAGATAAAAAGGTGGCCCCGAGTGCACCTCGGGGGACCTGAGGAATTTTACCTAATACAAAAGTTGGCGTGGTACATACGCTCGAATCTACTGTAAAACGGGTGGAGCGGATTTGCATTGCATGGCCGCTCCATCTCTTCGCCGGCTGTGCATCGCTTGCGTGCCCTGGGCTTCTGGGCGTCGATGAGGTAGTATGAGTCTTTGCCTAGGCCCTTGCTGATGATGAAGGGGCCTTCCCAGGATGCCGTGAGCTTGTGATGTCCAGCTGATCGCTGGATCAAGCGGAGCACAAGATCACCTTCGCAGAAAGAGCGCGGCCTGACATTCTTGTTGTGGTAGCGGCGTAGGCTTTGCTGGTAGATGGCGGACCGGCTGCATGCTAGCAGTCGGGCCTCTTCTAGCAAGTCGACGCCATCTTCTCGCGCCTATTTTGCCTTCGCCTCCGTGTACATGGTGACCCGAGGTGAGTCGAACTCGACATCCATAGGGATGATAGCCTTGGCACCGTACACAAGGACGAAGGGCGTGAAGCCGGTTGATCTGTTAGGCATGGTCCGGAGGCTCCAGAGGACGGCCGGCAGTTTGTCGATCCAGCAGCCGACCGACCGCTCTAGTGGCTCGATCAGGCGGGGCTTGATGTCGAACAAGATGAGGCCGTTTGCACGCTCTACTTGGCTGTTTGACTACGGGTGGGAAATGAATGCTAGGTCCAGTCGGATGCCCTGATTTGCATACAAACGGGCCAAGGCGCCTTTGGTGAAGTTGGTGCCATTGTCGATGATGATGATGTGGGGAACTCCATATTGGGCAGTGATGTCGGCGATGAATGTGATAGTAGTAGGACCATTCAGCTTCTTGATTGGCTTTGCTTCTATCCACTTGGTGAACTTGTCCACGGCGATCAACAGATGGGTCATGCCGCCTCGTGTTGACTTGAACGGGCCTACCATATCCAAACCCCACACAGCGGAAGGCTGGGTGATGGGGATGGTCTTGAGGGTGGAGGCTGGCAGGTATTGCTTGGTGCTGAACTTCTGGCACCCTTTGCACTTCTTGACCAACTCATTGGCATCTTCCAAAGCAGTCATCCAGAAGAAGCCATGGCGGAAAGCTTTAGCCACCAGGGACCTGGAGGCGGCATGGTGGCCACATTCTCCTTGATGGATATCTCTGAGAATCTCCATGCCCTTCTCTGGTTCCACGCAGCTTTGATAGACGCTGGTCATGCTCCGCCTTGCGAGCTCTTGATTGACCATGGTGTAGGCATCTGCTCTGCGCTCGATCTGCCGAGCCAGCACTTGGTCGAATGGCAACACGTGGTTAACCAAATAGTCGTGAATGGGCTGCGCCCAAGATGGGGCCACCACCATTTTGAAAACAGTGGCTCGTATGAGGGAGGCCGGGTCGAGAGGCGGCAGGCTGGGGTCGGCCGCTCCTGATGGTGCTGATGAAGTCCCCTGCCCGACTGCAACAGCCCTCGGGCCGCCTGTTGGGGTTAATGGGCCGAATGCTTGTGCTGCAGCCCCCGCGCCACTTGGTGATGTCCCCGAGCCGACTGCTGAAGTCCCCCGCCAACTGCCGAAGTCCCCGAACCGGATCAGACTGCTTCAGGGGAATCCAACATGAAGATGGAGTCGGACTCTAGCGAGGGCTTGATAGATGGCTTGAGGAGGCACTCGAGGGAGACGCCGGCCCGTATAGCTTGCCGGGTGGAGCCAATGCGGGCGAGAGCATCTGCTGTATCGTTGTAAGCCCGTGCCATGTGGATGAACTCGCTTCCATCAAAGTGGCCGCTCATCTGCTGGACAAGGAAGTGGTAGCTAGCCATATTGGCATCCTTGGCGTCCCAGTCGTCTGACGACTACTGGACCACCAAGTCCGAGTCGCCGTAGTAGAGGATGCAACGAATGCCGATTTCTTTGGTTAGTCAGAACCTGAAGATGAGCGCTTCATACTCGGCTACAATGTTGGAGGCGGTGAAGTGGATCTACAACGTGTACTTCAGCTTGTCGCCTTTGGGAGAGGTGAGGATGATGTCGACTCCCAAGCCGGTGTGCATCTTTGAGCCATAGAAGTGCATCCACCAATGCGTGTAATCCGGCACTGGTGGCAAGTACTAGGACTCGGTCTAGTCGACGAGGAAGTCGGCCAGTGCTTGGGACTTGATGGCGGTGCGGGGCTGGTAGAAGATGGTGTAGGGAGCCAACTCTATAGCCCACTCAGCCACCAGGCCCGAGGCATCTCTGTTGCCCATGATCTCGGCAAGGGGAGCGGTGCAGACGACCATGATGGAGTGCTCTTGGAAGTATTGCTTCAGCTTCTTGGCGGCAAAGTACATGCCGTAGCACAACTTTTGGTAGTGGGGTAGTTCTGCTTGGAGGCCGACAGGACCTCGCTCAAGTAGTACACCAGCCTCTGGACCGACTGGGCCTTGCTGGCTTCTAGGCACTCGACAATGATCATCCTGCTAATGACTCAGTTGGTGGCAGCGATGTAGAGGAGCATGGGCTATTTAGCAGCGGGAGCCGCCAGGATAGGCGCCGTTGACATCACACGTTTGAGATGGAGGAAGGCGGCGTCCGCCTGGTCCTTCCATTCGAAGCAACTAGTTTTCTTCATGAGCTGGTATAGAGGGAGTGCCTTCTCGCCCATCCGATTGATGAAGCGGCTGAGGGATATGCTAGGCACCCGGTGAACTTCTGGACATCACACAGCTTGGTGGGCTTCTCCATCTGCTCGATGGCCTTGATCTTCATAGGGTTGCACTCGATGCCGCGTTCTGAGACAAGGAAGCCAAGGAGCTGCCCGACTGGTACACCGAAGACGCACTTCTCTGGTTTGAGCTTGATGTTGAAATGGATCAGGTTCTCAAAGGTGAACTTCAGTTCTTCCATCAAGGTGCCGCGCTTTTCCATCTTCACCACAATGTCGTCCAAGTAAACCTGGGCATTGTGTCTGAGTTCCTTCAACAAGCACTTCTACATACAACATTGGAAGGTGGCGCCGGCATTTCTCAAGCCGAACGTCATGGTGATGTAGCAGAAAGCGCCGAATGGCATGATGAAGGAGGTCTTCGGGCGATCAGCCGGATCCAGCTTGATCTGGTTGTAGCCGGAATAGGCATCAAGGAAAGACAATAGCTTGCATCTGGCTATGGATTCGATCACTTGGTCTATTCGTGGCAGAGTGAATGGGCCTTTAGGGAGGGCTTTGTTGAGAATGGTATAATCAATGCACACACGCCACTTGCTGTTCTTCTTCAACACAAGGATGGGGTTGGCAAGCCACTCCAGGTGGAACACTTCCATAATGAATCCGGCTGCTAGCAGTTGGGGGACTTCTTCTCCAACAATCCTTCTCTTTTCTTCTCACAGACGGCACAGGGGTTGCTTGATCGGCTTGGCATCCGACCTTACATGTAGTTTGTGCTCGGTGAGATCCGTCGGGACACCCAGCATGTCTTTGGGGGACCATGCAAAGATGTCTAGATTCTCATGGAGGAAATCGACGAGCTCGACTTCCTATTTGCTATCAAGGCCAGTGCCCATGACAGCAAATCTCTCTGGGTGCTCCGGGTCCAGTGGGATCCGCTTGGTCTCTTTGGACGGCTAGAAGGAGGCCCCTGCTTCAGCTTCCTTGGGATTAGTCGGCATGGCCAGCTTCTCGCTGGCCATGGCTACCATCCGATCAAGGAGCCGTCTTTCTTGAGCGATGACGAGGGACTCGGCCAGCTGGCTGCTGGAGGCAGCACAATCTTGTCACTTCTTGTAATATCCAGCAATGGTGATGATGCCCTTGGTGCCAGGCATCTTGGCCTTCAGGTATGCATAGTGCGGGACCATCATGAACTTGGCCAGCATGGGGCGGCCCAAGAGCGCGTGGTAGGGGCTTTCCAGGTCGACCACCTCAAACTAGATTGGCTCGCGGCGAAAGTGGTCTTTGTCACTGAAGAGTACGTCGATCTTTATCTTGCCAATTAGGGAGCAGGACAGGCCAGGAACTACGCCATGGAAAATAGGCCGGCTTGGCTGAAGCTGCTTGGCCTTGATAACCAGCCGCTCCATGGTCTCGCGGTACAGGATGTTGATGCTACCGCTGCCATCTATCAGAACTCGGCCGAAACGGCATTTCCGCCTCTCTGTTACAAAGGTTGCGTCAAGCACCAGGGCGTATGAACCTAAGTTGGGCATCACAGTCAGATGGTCAGCTTGACTCCAAGTGATGGGCTTCTCAGACCAATGCATGCGAGTGGGAGCTTCCGTGCTGACACTATTGACCTCTCGGTGCTGCTACCGCCTGCTGTGCCTGTCGTCGGCTTCACTTATGAAGACGACGTAAGCAGCATGCTCTTCAGGGAACTCATCTTGAATGATGCTGACAGGTCGGGCTGCCGGCTGCTGAGCAGCCGGAGCTGTAGGGCCGGCTGGTGGGGGTGGCGGGAGGGCCTCTCCCTTGGTGATCTGAGCTAACTAGTTGCACTTCTGAGTGGTGTGGTTGGATGGCTTTGTGCCGTTGTGAAACTTGCATGGGGCGTCGAGGGCCTGCTCGAAGGAGAGGGCGGGCAGCCAGGCTCCCTTTCCAGTTTTCTGCCGCTTGGTGGCGGGCTGATGTGACGCCCCCGATTCAATCGTACACTAATCATGCACGCAAATGTGTACGATCAAGATCAGGGACTCACGGGAAGATATCACAACACAACTCTACAAATAAAATAAGTCATACAAGCATCATAATACAAGCCAGGGGCCTCGAGGGCTCGAATACAAGTGCTCGATCATAGACGAGTCAGCGGAAGCAACAATATCTGAGTACAGACATAAGTTAAACAAGTTGCCATAAGATGGCTAGCACAAACTGGGATACAGATCGAAAGAGGCGCATGCCTCCTGCCTGGGATCCTCCTAACTACTCCAGGTCGTCGTCAGCGGGCAGCACGTAGTAGTAGGCACCTCCGGTGTAGTAGGGGTCGTCGTCGACGGTGGCGTCTGGCTCCTGGACTCCAGCATCTGGTTGCGACAACCAGGAAGAAAGGAAAGGGGGAAAAAGGGGGGGAGAAAGCAACCGTGAGTACTCATCCAAAGTACTCGCAAGCAAGGAGCTACACTACATATGCATGGGTATATGTGTAAGGAGGCCATATCAGTGGACTGAACTGCAGAATGCCAGAATAAGAGGGGGATAGCTAATCCTGCCGAAGACTACGCTTCTGGCAGCCTCCGTCTTGCATCAAGTAGAAGAGTGTAGATTGAAGTCCTCCAAGTAGCATCTCCAAATAGCATCTCATAGCATAATCCTACCCGGCGATCCCCTCCTCATATCCCTGAGGTAGAGCGACCACCGGTTGTATCTGGCACTTGGAAGGGTGTGTTTTATTAAGTATCCGGTTCTAGTTGTCATAAGGTCAAGGTACAACTCCAAGTCGTCCTTTTACCGAAGATCACGGCTATTCGAATAGATTAACTTCCCTGCAGGGGTGCACCACATTCCCCAACACGCTTGATCCCATTTGGCCGGACACACTTTCCTGGGTCATGCCCGGCCGCGGAAGATCAACACGTCGCAGCCCCACCTAGGCAAAACACAGAGGCCAGCACGCCGGTCTAAACCTAAGCGCACAGGGGTCTGGGCCCAACGCCCATAGCACACCTGCATGTTGCGTACGCGGCCGAAAGCGGAACTAGCCCCCTTAATACAAGAGCAGGCTTACGTCCAATCCGGCGCGCGCCGCTCCGTCGCTGACGTCTGAAGTGCTTCGGCTGATACCACGACGTCGGGATACCCATAACTACTCCCACGTAGATGGTTAGTGCGTATAGGCTCGTAGCCGACTCAGATCAAATACCAAGATCTCGTTAAGCGTGTTAAGTATCCGCGAACGCCGAACAGGGCCAGGCCCACCTGTCTCCTAGGTGGTCTCAACCTGCCCTGCCGCTCCGCCACAAAGTAACAGTCGAGGGCCGTCGGGAACCCAGGCCCACCTCTACCGGGATGGAGCCACCTGTCCTTTCAGCCCCCTCGTCAGAATCACTTGCGGGTACTCAATGAGCTGACCCGACTTTAGTCACCATCTGTATAGTATGTATGTATGTATAGTATATACCCGTGATCACCTCCCAAGTGATCACGGCCCAATAGTATAGCAAGGCAGACTGACAAGAATGTAGGGCCAATGATGATAAACTAGCATCCTATACTAAGCATATAGGATTGCAGGTAAGGTATCAACAGATGTAGCGACAATGTCAGGCTATGCATCAGAATAGGATTAACGAAAGCAGTAACATGCTACACTACTCTAATGCAAGCAGTATAGAGTAGAATAGGCGATATCTGGTGATCAAGGGGGGGGGCTTCCCTGGTTGCTCTGGCAAGAGAGAGGGTCGTCAACTCCGTAGTCGAACTGGTCAGCAGCAGCGTCGGTCTCGTAGTCTACCCAAGAGAAGAGGGGGAAGAAACAATAAATACAGTGCAAACATAAGCAAGACGACGCAAGACATGACAAAGAGCGGTGCTAGGTGTGTTCTAACGCAGTATGGGGTGATGCTGGCGAAGGGGAAATCGTCCGGGAAAGTATTCCCGGTGTTCCGTGTTTTCGGGTAGAGGAGCCGGAGGGGGAAAGTTGCGAGTTTGATACGTTAGGGGTGTGTGGCGGACGAACGGGTTGCGTATCCGGATTCGTCTCGTCGTTCTGAGCAACTTTCATGTTGAAAATATTTTAATCCGAGTTATGGATTAAAAGATATGATTTTTAAAAGATTTTAACAATTTTGGAATTTAATTTTTTTATTTAATTAATTCGAAAAAATGTATTTATGACGTAAGCATGATGTCATGCTGACATCAGCAGTCAACAGGGGTTGACTGAGTCAACCCTGACAGGTGGGTCCCGTTCGTCATACACTGTTAACTAATTAACCTAATTAAGTTTAATTAACAGTAGTTAATTAGGTTAATTAGTTATTAGGTTAATTAATCAGGATTAATTAGATTAATTATTTACTTAATTAATTAATTAATTAATTAATTAATTAGTTTTATTCATTTTTAATTACATTTATTTAAATTTCATTTTCCTTTTCTTTTTATTTCAAAAATGTTCTGCGGGTGGGGCCTGCATGTCATAGACAGAGAGGGGGGGGTGGACCGGTCAGCCCAGCTGACCGAGTCAACCAGACCGGCGGGGGGGGGGGCCTGGGCCCACCAGTCAGTGGCCCAGGCGTGGCCCCGGTTCGTGCCACGTCGGCAGTGGCTGGCGGCTTGACGCCGGCGATGCCAAAACGCGGCGGAGGGCCTCGGGCCTTCGACGGGAGCAAGCTACGGGGGGCCGGGGGGGGGCTTGCGCGGCGCGGAGCAGCACGGGCTCGGCCCCGTGACCATTTGGTCACCGGGGGTGCGCCGGCGACGAGATCCACGGCGGGGGGGGGGGAGGGATGTTCGGGTGCGGCGTGCTCGCCGGCGAGCGGCTCGGGCGAGGAGAGGAGAGAGGGAGGCCGGGAACGGCATGGCCGCGGGCGGCGCACCGCGTGACCGCGAGGGGGCGGCCGGAGCCGGCGACGGGGAGGCCAGGGGCGTCGGTGGCGTTCGGGAGGGGACTAGGGGGAGAGAGGGGACCGATGGGGGAGGGGAGTGCTCACGGGGGGGGAGCGTGGGGTCTATGCGAGCTGCTCGGGGGCGGTCGGGGTCGACCGTTGAGGAGGAGGGCGGGGAGGCGGCCGACGGCGACGGGATCCGTCGAGGTGGGGGGGTCGGGGACGACCCCGCGGCGGCGAGGGGGGCCTTGCGCCCAACGCGGCAGGTCGGGGAGGTGCGGACGGGGCGGCGGGGGTCGCCGGCGTCGGGGGAGGGGGGGGGGCGACGGGATCGGACAGCTCCCGATCCGGACGTCGCGGGGGAGGAGAAGGAGGGGATCGGGGGGAAGAGTGAGGTGGTTAGGGTTTCCACCGACGGGGGGGGGGGAGTGGATAAGGGAGTGGGGGGGGGGTTTGGGCCGGGCCAGGGGGGCTGGCCGGCTGGGCCAGGTGGGGGCTTGGCCCAGTTGGGCCAGTGGGGTTTTTTATTTTTTATTTTTTTTATTTCTTTTCTTTTCTTTTATTCTTTCCTGTTTTACTTTAGTCACCTTTTATTTTAGTTTCTGTAAAATATATACATAGCATCTAATTTAGTATCTCAGTTTAGTCCACCGTCACAAAATGTCTATTCCCCAATTAATTTAGTTTGATAATTTACTAATTAGTAAAGGCATTTAATTATTAGTTTTTATTACTGTTTTATTTATTTCAGTGCCATTAAATACTTTATAAAAATGTGGATTCTCCACCATAATTATCTATGCAATATTTGGTTCACTCCGAACATTTTAGTTTTAATATTTGAAAACTTTTATTGTTTGCCTATTTTTGAATTTGAATTTGAATCGGTTTCGAACTAACTCGAGATCAGCAACTATAAACGAGGTGACGTGGCACCATTAGCAGAGGATCACTGTAGCTTAATTACCCGGGCGTCACAATTCTCCTCCACTACAAGAAATCTCGTCCCGAGATTTAAGTGGTGGAGTAAGGGGCGAAGGTGTTGGTAGCGAAAAAACCTAACGAGTCTTCTCGGTCTTGGCTTCCCTTTCGCAGAGGTTGGTCCCTTTCGTTGATGTCTTCATTTCACTGCTTCAAGTCACCATGATCAATTTGTCATCCTTTCTTCGGGATCTCCATCGTACTTACGAATAGGTAAGGGGCAGCTCTACAACGATAGGATGTTACAAGGGAAAATCTTCTGGGGGTTTCCAAAGTATGAACATATGAGTATCTCTCGAGTTGAACAAATGAAACACATCGAGAGCAAAGTAAGACGGTGCAATAAGAAGTTTCAAGCGGATAGGCAATCGTTCATTGCCTGAAACAGAGTGTGAATGGGGTTCAGAGCAACGGGGATACGCATTGCGTCTGATACCAGAATAGATCACTAGGAAGGTGGCTCGTGATCTTTCATACGAAGCCAAGCGTGAGGATTAACTTTAGTAATAGGGGTGCAGGAGAGTCAGGTTTCGATCCTGTGGAACTGTGGGTTATGGGCCACCATGTGGGTTTTTTTTGTTTTTTTTTCTTTTTTTAGAGCAGTGACATCTTGCACGGTCATGATAGTAAGGCATGTCAGGGAGTACCATGTTAGTTATGTCGGTAACAACGTTGGTACCAAGGGCGAGGGACGAAGAGAACCATTTTCCTGCTCGTTGAACGAGGCGGACCAGTAGGCAAAGTTCTCGTCCATCGGTGGTTACCGGAATGTCATCAACAAAAGTAACAGGGTCTTACTTACAGAGTGGTACAACGAGGTGCTTACCTAAGCAGGGGATTATCACTGCTTAGATTATATAGGTCACAAGAAGGGTCAAACAGACCCATGGAAAGGAAAATGTGATCATTAGGTTAAACAGAACAATGGAAAGGAAAAAAATGTGTTTAAACACATATTTCGGGGGTATATCCTTCCCAAGGATAAGCAGAGCATGATATCCATGACAGGATATAATGTAGAAAACCCTTTAGGTAAGGGGAGAGAAATTTCATGACATTACCCATACAACGGTGTTCGGATAATTGAGCAAGAAACATTTAGCATTGGGCTTCGGATGTTCTTGTTGAAAATCAGAGTATCGCAGACATGCTTCGAGATAGCATTGACATGGCCTTCAGGTGAAGATCAGACTTTGGAATCACGATGGATCCATCTGGAATAACTTGTAGAATAAGTCTTACAATTTCCTCATGGATGAATGGATAACCTTGCTGAAAAGGAATCTATATTGATAGGTCCTCCAGGCGGGGGTGCGGGTGCTAGGCATGACATCATGTTAGCGGGTCATCAAAGGATCAACATCATAACTCTTGGAAAGGTGTCCCAACCAGCATATCTGACCGAGATTCAGATCCGATTGGTGTCAGGATACCTGAGATTCAGGATGTCTGAGAAGAAAAGGCGCAACACAAATCGTTGAAATGGCATTGCAAGCTTCTCGGGAAATGAACTATGGGAGCGGGTTTCTGAAGCAATAGTTCACCATTAAACCAAGGAGAGGACAAGGAGGTGTCTGGTGAACTCAACGGCAATTCACCGAGATTCCCAAAAGATGGATTTCCACCATTAAGTGAACAATGGGATAACATTTGTTAGATCAAATGATATAAGGAAGTATGCTCGAGGAAAACATACACAATTAAACACTGGTTGAAGGGTGCGCCCGAAGTACGGGTTGGGTTGCACGACCAATGTTAGAATGGTGATTCAATTAGCGAAGGACTTAGAATGAACTATCGCCCATTCACTTCAAAGCAATAGGGTTGTTAGAAGTTTTGAATTCACATGTCATAGCTCCATTGTCGGTATTCCGGTTGAAAACAATACGGGGACCAAGGAATGAACGAAGATGGCAAGAAGTATTATGATATCAAGAATTATTAAGAGGTGGTGAAATTCTCACCACATTCTTGACAAAAAGAGATGGTAATACTTCCGAGGTAAGGAAGATCAACTGCTGGGTAGCAGTGATCTCAAGGTTTACACAAAACACGAACAAGTTGTGTTGAACGGAAGGCAATAAGGTGGTCGATGAGAACAGGAATCATCGAGGGGCAAGGATGGTATTACCCATTATGAATTCAATTGAATTCCTGGAAGAGCTCATAAGGTTGATGATGACCACGACACAATTGTCGAGAGATTTCATGCAGATGTAGTCAATCAGCGACGACATCAAGTCAAAGGAATGATGAAGCAAGAGGTTATTGGAACCACAGTTACGACACAAACTCGAACTCAAGCTTGTTGTTTAAGGTGAAAGGGTATGACGAGGAAAATCGACGTAAGCTTAGCTATCGTCGCAAATTGGTTCTCCGAGAATAAGGGCCGGATTGCACAGTTAAGATCATCACGACAATGATATAGCCAAACAGGCTAGGAATGGCGTGATCGGGTAACAAACTCGTACTTATAGAAGCTTACTGAAGAGTTGTTGAACCGTAGAGCGGACTCGGTTCAGTTATCGGTGTCTTTGAGTGTTCAATAACTCAGAGCCCGCGAAAAATTGGAATCAGTGGGAAGGTAGCACTTGATGAAGAACTCATAAAAAGTTATGCAGTTCCATGATAATCTCGAGATACTAGGGGGGTAATACTCGACACAAGATCAAAGTAAAGGTTGGACTGGTGTATTGATCCATAGAAGACAATTGTTTTAACTTGTCCGAGAAATGAGATCAAAGAAGAACAATCATGGTCGGAACCACGGTTGAAAAAGGCCAGATCCTAGATATAAGATGAACTTATACCAAGGGAATAATTGATTTTAAAAGAAGCTTCGATGAGAAGATGTACATCGTGTCCATGGGCATGAACGCAAAGTTCAAGGTCGACTCCCACTTCTCCAATGCACAACCTTTCATTCACTTCTCGCGCTCAATGAAGTTGTAGTTTTGAAATTTTATCTGGCAAAATACCAGAAAAGTACGACTCGTGAAAACTTTCGAGTTCACACCTATTAAGGAAGGCATAGGTTCAACCCATTGGGGCATCTTAGAATCATATACCATATCTTCAGAAGTAATTAACTCAAGCTCAAAGGCAGAGCATGGTTGAGAAAGCAAAGGATACAATTTACCAAAGGCATTATGTATCAGAGGAAAGGCTCACAAGGTTATTGAATATGAAGGGCGTTGTCAGATAAAATCCAACAAAGGATCTGGTGGTCCACAAGGGATCTGACGTGAGCATCGGTACTCAACTAGAGGAAGAAGAATGCAGGGAGATCAAATTAAAGAAACAACTGACTAACTCAATTGTCAAATGCAAAGGAATTTTGATTTCCAAATCAAGGGATCAGAAGCAATGCTCTGATTAAGGATGGATAAGTTGAATAGCCTTAGGGTACAATCAACGACAATTGGATTGGTCAAGAACCAATTCCAGTTAAAAGAATGGAAGCTCAGCCGGAAAGGTAATTTATAAGGATCAATAATGATTGCGTGTATTCGCAGAATATTGAGTCAACAGACTCAAAATGATAATGACAAGGAATGTCATTAAGACTACGAGACTTATGGGATTAACCATAATGCAAGCAAGCAAGAATTTCAAGAGCCAAAGGCTCCAGAGGATTTTCGGAAGATCGAATATTATTTTGAAGACTTTTGTGAAACACATGAACAACTGGGGATGAGCGGATACTCGACAAGTGCGAGAATTATCCATAGGGTATTCAGGTGACAAGGAATTGCAAGACAGTGGGCACAAGATATTCTCGGATCAATAGAGAGAATTTTGGGGTATCTTGTAATAACAAGATCAACTGGGAATAAAAGTAAGAACGTCAAGTGTATGTAATTATCCATAGGGATATTTTGATGGTAGGGAATTGCAAAGGCAACGGGCACAAAGTCTCAAAAGAGTTTCGGCGAGTAACTTCGAAATCTTCTGGTGCAGCCAGCGATCACCTGGACTGAAGGGGCTCTCCGGGAGAAAGTATTTTCGAGAACCTAAAGTCAGATTTTAGAAAAAATCGTTTAACCCGAATAGAAGAGATGTCAGAGTCCCAGAGCATAGGTCGAGGAATAAAAGATCCTACTACCACCCAATGGCGACATGGGCCCGTAAGGCACACAGCCAAGTTAGTAAAAGTTTTGCAATGACTAGACTCAACTTCGGCCAAGGAGTTGGAAAGGGGGATTCCTACAGGCAGTCGGCTCTGATACCAACTTGTGACGCCCCCGATTCAATCGTACACTAATCATGCACGCAAATGTGTACGATCAAGATCAGGGACTCACGGGAAGATATCACAACACAACTCTACAAATAAAATAAGTCATACAAGCATCATAATACAAGCCAGGGGCCTCGAGGGCTCGAATACAAGTGCTCGATCATAGACGAGTCAGCGGAAGCAACAATATCTGAGTACAGACATAAGTTAAACAAGTTGCCATAAGATGGCTAGCACAAACTGGGATACAGATCGAAAGAGGCGCAGGCCTCCTGCCTGGGATCCTCCTAACTACTCCAGGTCGTCGTCAGCGGGCAGCACGTAGTAGTAGGCACCTCCGGTGTAGTAGGGGTCGTCGTCGACGGTGGCGTCTGGCTCCTGGACTCCAGCATCTGGTTGCGACAACCAGGAAGAAAGGAAAGGGGGAAAAAGGGGGGAGAAAGCAACCGTGAGTACTCATCCAAAGTACTCGCAAGCAAGGAGCTACACTACATATGCATGGGTATATGTGTAAGGAGGCCATATCAGTGGACTGAACTGCAGAATGCCAGAATAAGAGGGGGATAGCTAATCCTGCCGAAGACTACGCTTCTGGCAGCCTCCGTCTTGCATCAAGTAGAAGAGTGTAGATTGAAGTCCTCCAAGTAGCATCTCCAAATAGCATCTCATAGCATAATCCTACCCGGCGATCCCCTCCTCATATCCCTGAGGTAGAGCGACCACCGGTTGTATCTGGCACTTGGATGGGTGTGTTTTATTAAGTATCCGGTTCTAGTTGTCATAAGGTCAAGGTACAACTCCAAGTCGTCCTGTTACCGAAGATCACGGCTATTCGAATAGATTAACTTCCCTGCAGGGGTGCACCACATTCCCCAACACGCTCAATCCCATTTGGCCGGACACACTTTCCTGGGTCATGCCCGGCCGCGGAAGATCAACACGTCGCAGCCCCACCTAGGCAAAACAGAGAGGCCAGCACGCCGGTCTAAACCTAAGCGCACAGGGGTCTGGGCCCATCGCCCATAGCACACCTGCACGTTGCGTACGCGGCCGAAAGCGGAACTAGCCCCCTTAATACAAGAGCAGGCTTACGTTCCAATCCGTCGCGCGCCGCTCCGTCGCTGACGTCTGAAGTGCTTCGGCTGATACCACGACGTCGGGATACCCATAACTACTCCCACGTAGATGGTTAGTGCGTATAGGCTCGTAGCCGACTCAGATCAAATACCAAGATCTCGTTAAGTGTGTTAAGTATCCGCGAACGCCGAACAGGGCCAGGCCCACCTGTCTCCTAGGTGGTCTCAACCTGCCCTGCCGCTCCGCCACAAAGTAACAGTCGAGGGCCGTCGGGAACCCAGGCCCACCTCTACTGGGATGGAGCCACCTGTCCTTTCAGCCCCCTCGTCAGAATCACTTGCGGGTACTCAATGAGCTGACCCGACTTTAGTCACCATCTGTATAGTATGTATGTATGTATAGTATATACCCGTGATCACCTCCCAAGTGATCACGGCCCGATAGTATAGCAAGGCAGACTGACAAGAATGTAGGGCCAATGATGATAAACTAGCATCCTATACTAAGCATATAGGATTGCAGGTAAGGTATCAACAGATGTAGCGACAATGTCAGGCTATGCATCAGAATAGGATTAACGAAAGCAGTAACATGCTACACTACTCTAATGCAAGCAGTATAGAGTAGAATAGGCGATATCTGGTGATCAAGGGGGGGGCTTGCCTGGTTGCTCTGGCAAGAGAGAGGGTCGTCAACTCCGTAGTCGAACTGGTCAGTAGCAGCGTCGGTCTCGTAGTCTACCGAAGAGAAGAGGGGGAAGAAACAATAAATACAGTGCAAACATAAGCAAGACGACGCAAGACATGACAAAGAGTGGTGCTAGGTGTGTTCTAACGCAGTATGGGGTGATGCTGGCGAAGGGGAAATCGTCCGGGAAAGTATTCCCGGTGTTCCGTGTTTTCGGGCAGAGGAGCCGGAGGGGGAAAGTTGCGAGTTTGATATGTTAGGGGTGTGTGGCGGACGAACGGGTTGCGTATCCGGATTCGTCTCGTCGTTCTGAGCAAATTTCATGTTGAAAATATTTTAATCCGAGTTACGGATTAAAAGATATGATTTTTAAAAGATTTTAACAATTTTGGAATTTAATTTTTTTATTTAATTAATTCGAAAAAATGTATTTATGACGTCAGCATGATGTCATGCTGACGTCAGCAGTCAACAGGGGTTGACTGAGTCAACCCTGACAGGTGGGTCCCGTTCGTCATGCACTGTTAACTAATTAACCTAATTAAGTTTAATTAACAGTAGTTAATTAGGTTAATTAGTTATTAGGTTGATTAATCAGGATTAATTAGATTAATTATTTACTTAATTAATTAATTAATTAATTAATTAATTAATTAGTTTTATTCATTTTTAATTACATTTATTTAAATTTCATTTTCCTTTTCTTTTTATTTCAAAAACGTTCTGCGGGTGGGGCCTGCATGTCATAGACAGAGAAGGCGGGGGGTGGACCGGTCAGCCCAGCTGACCGAGTCAACCAGACCGGTGGGGGGGGGGCCCTGGGCCCACCAGTCAGTGGCCCAGGCGTGGCCCCGGTTCGTGCCACGTCGGCAGTGGCTGGCGGCTTGACGCCGGCGATGCCAAAACGCGGCGGAGGGCCTCGGGCCTTCGACGGGAGCACGCTACGGGGGGCCGGGGGGGGCTTGCGCGGCGCGGAGCAGCACGGGCTCGGCCCCGTGACCATTTGGTCACCGGGGGGGCGCCGACGATGAGATCCACGGCGGGGGGGGGGGGAGGGATGTTCGGGTGCGGCGTGCTCGCCGGCGAGCGGCTCGGGCGAGGAGAGGAGAGAGGGAGGCCGGGAACGGCATGGCCGCGGGCGGCGCACCGCGTGACCGCGAGGGGGCGGCCGGAGCTGGCGACGGGGAGGCCAGGGGCGTCGGCTGCGTTCGGGAGGGGACTAGGGGGAGAGAGGGGACCGATGGGGGAGGGGAGTGCTCACGGGGGGGGGGGAGCGTGGAGTCTATGCGAGCTGCTCGGGGGCGGTCGGGGTCGACCGTTGAGGAGGAGGGCGGGGAGGCGGCCGACGGCGACGGGATCCGTCGAGGTGGGGGGGTCGGGGACGACCCCGCGGCGGCGAGGGGGGCCTTGCGCCCAGCGCGGCAGGTCGGGGAGGTGCGGACGGGGCGGCGGGGGTCGCCGGCGTCGGGGGGGGGGGGCGACGGGATCGGGCAGCTCCCGATCCGGACGTCGCGGGGGAGGAGAAGGAGGGGATCGGGGGGAAGAGTGAGGTGGTTAGGGTTTCCACCGACGGGGGGGGGGGGAGTGGATAAGGGAGTGGGGGGGGGGTTGGGCCGGGCCAGGGGGGCTGGCCGGCTGGGCCAGGTGGGGGCTTGGCCCAGTTGGGCCAGTGGGGTTTTTTATTTTTTATTTTTTTTATTTCTTTTCTTTTCTTTTATTCTTTCCTGTTTTACTTTAGTCACCTTTTATTTTAGTTTCTGTAAAATATATACATAGCATCTAATTTAGTATCTCAGTTTAGTCCACCGTCACAAAATGTCTAGTCCCCAATTAATTTAGTTTGATAATTTACTAATTAGTAAAGGCATTTAATTATTAGTTTTTATTACTGTTTTATTTATTTCAGTGCCATTAAATACTTTATAAAAATGTGGATTCTCCACCATAATTATCTATGCAATATTTGGTTCACTCCGAACATTTTAGTTTTAATATTTGAAAACTTTTATTGTTTGCCTATTTTTGAATTTGAATTTGAATCGGTTTCGAACTAACTCGAGATCAGCAACTATAAACGAGGTGACGTGGCACCATTAGCAGAGGATCACTGTAGCTTAATTACCCGGGCGTCACAGCTGACTAGTCGGCTACTGATCTTTGACTATTGTTACCTGCTGGTTGCTGGGCCTTGCACTTGTTATTCTTTTGCTGGCACCGGTTGGTGTCACCAGCCGGCGTTTGTGAAGCCGGAGGGAGCACCTTCCCAGATGCGTCCACTCGGACCTCTGAATTCATGGGGATCGGCCATGGCGTACTTGTCCGCTATGATCAGCAGCTCGTCAAGGGTTGCCCGCTCATCACAGAGGAGCTTGTGCTTGAGCAAGGTGCCCTCTCGGCACCCGGCAGTGAAGTACTTTATGGCCTGCACCTCATGCACCCCTTCGCAAGAGTTGCACTGCTTGCCCCACCGCGTTAAGTAATCACGGGTGGACTTAGTAGGGCCTTGGACGGACATGGAGAGCTGGCGAGGCTTGGGTGGGCGCTTGTATGTGCTGGTGAAGTTGCAGATGAACACTTCGGTGAAATCCAGCCAGCTGTTGACGCTGTAAGGCTTGAGGCTGTTCTGCTATGTCCGGGTCGTGCCTTGGAGCATGAGTGGAACATACTTCACGGCAACACGCTTTTTGCCGCTTGCTATGTTGACTGCAGTGGAGTAGTCCACCAACCAATCCTCCGTCTTCACGGAGCCGTTGTACTTGGGAGTGTCTCGTGGGAGCAAGAACCCTTCAGGAAAGGGCTCGTCGCGTATGCGGGGGCCGAAGCAAGGCGGGCCGACTGCATCTTCTTCTTCTATCGCCACAGATCGAGCAAGCCGGTTGATTCAGTGTCGAGCATCGTTTTCTCCGACTCCTTTGCGGTGGCCCAGCCGGCCTCCGAGAGTCGGATGCTCAACAGGCAGCCGGGAGGAGCGTGCTACGTCTTGAGCTTGCGTTGGTTTTCCTTGAAGAGGAAAGGGTGATGCAGCAATAGTAGCGTAAGTATTTCCCTCAGTTTTTTGAGAACCAAGGTATCAATCCAGTAGGAGGCCCCTCAAAAGTCCCACGCACCTACACAAACAAACAAGAACTCGCAACCAACGCAACAAAGGGGTTCTCAATCCCTTCACGGCCACTTGCGAAAGTGAGATCTGATAGAGATAGTATGATAAGATAAATATATTTTTGGTATTTTATAATATAGATTGGAAAAGTAAAGATGCAAATAAAAGTAGATTGAAAGCTTATATGATAAAATATAGACCCGGGGGCCATAGGTTTCACTAGTGGCTTCTCTCAAGATAGCATAAGTATTACGGTGGGTGAACAAATTACTGTCGAACAATTGATAGAAAAGCGAATAATTATGAGATTATCTAGGCATGATCATGTATATAGGCATCACGTCCATGACAAGTAGATCGACTCCTGCCTACATATACTACTATTACTCCACACATCGACCGCTATCCAGCATGCATCTAGAGTATTAAGTTCATAAAGAATAGAGTAACGCATTAAGAAAGATGACATGATGTAGAGGGATAAACTCATGCAATATGATATAAAACCCATCTTTTTATCCTCAATGGCAACAATACAATACATGCCTTGCTGCCCCTACTGTCACTGGGAAAGGACACCGCAAGATTGAACCCAAACCTAAGCACTTCTCCCATTGCAAGAAAGATCAATCTTGTAGGCCAAACCAAACTGATAATTCGAACAGACTTGCAAAGATAAATTAATCACACATAAAAGAATTCAGAGGAGATTCAAATATTTTTCATAGATAAACTTAATCATAAACCAAAAATTCATCGGATCTCGACAAACACGCCGCAAAAGGAGTTACATCAAATAGATCTCCAAGAAGATAAGGGAGAACATGGTATTGAGATCCAAAAAGAGAGAAGAAGCCATCTAGCTAATAACTATGGACCTGAAGGTCTGTGGTAAACTACTCACAACTCATCGGAGGGGCTATGGTGTTGATGTAGAAGTCCTCCGTCGTTGATTCCCCCTCCGGCAGAGCACTGATGAAGGCTCCAAGATGGGATCTCGCGGATACAGAAGGGTGCGGCGGTGGAATTAGGTTTTCGTGGCTTGTTCTGATGTTCTCGGGGTACGTGGGAATATATAGGAGGAAGAAGTAGGTCGGTGGACGCCCGAGGGGCCCACGAGATAGGGGGGCATGCCTAGTAGGGGGGGCGCACCCTCCACCCTCGTGGCCGCCTCGACTGCTTCTTGACTTGCACTCCAAGTCCTCTGGATCACGTTCATTCCAAAAATCACGCTCTCGAAGGTTTCACTCCATTTGGACTCCGTTTGATATTCCTTTTCTTTGAAATACTGAAATAGGCAAAAAAACAGCAATACGGGCTGGGCCTCCGGTTGGTAGGTTAGTCCCAAAAATGATATAAAAGTGTAAAGTAAAGCCCATAAACATCCAAAACAGGTAATATAATAGCATAGAACAATAAAAACTTATGGATACATTGGAGACGTATCAAGCATCCCCAAGCTTAATTCCTGCTCGTCCTCGAGTAAGTGAATGATAAAAACAGAATTTTTGATGTGGAATGCTACCTAGCATAATTCCCAATGTAATTTTCTTTATTGCGGCATGAATGTTCAGATCCAAATGATTCAAAATAAAAGTTCATATTGACATAAGAAATAGTAATACTTCAAGCATACTTAATCAAGCAATCATGTCTTCTCAAAATAACTTGGCCAAAGAAAGTTATCCCTACAAAATCGTATAGTCTGGGTGTTGCTCTATCTTCATCACACAAAGTATTTAATCATGCACAACCCCGATGACAAGCCAAGCCATGGACATAGCACTATATGTGGAATAGAATGGTGGTTGTGGAGAAGACAAAAAGGAGGAAGATAGTCTCACATCAACTAGGCGTATCAAGGGGATATGGATATGCCCATTAATAGATATCAATGTGAGTGAGTAGGGATTGCCATGCAACAGATGCACTAGAGCTATAAATCTATGAAAGCTCAACAAAAGTAACTAAGTGGGTGTGCATCCAACTCGCTTGCTCATGAAGACCTAGGGCATTTTGAGGAAGCCCATCATTGGAATATACAAGCCAAGTTCTATAATGAAAAATTCCCACTAGTATATGAAAGTGACAACATAGGAGACTCTCTATCATGAAGATCATGGTGCTACTTTGAAGCACAGGTGTGGTAAAAAGGATAGTAGCATTGTCCCTTCCCTCTTTTCTCTCATATTTTTTTACCTATTTGGCCTTTCTCTTCTTTTTTTTGGCCTTTCTATATTTTTTAAAGTCCGAAGTCTCATCCCGACTTGTGGGGGAATCATAGTCTCCATCATCCTTTCCTCACTGGGACAATGCTCTAATAATGAAGATCATCACACTTTTATTTACTTACAACTCAAGATTACAACTCAATACTTAGAACAAGATATGACTCTATATGAATGCCTCCAGCGGTGTACCGGGATATGCAATGAATCAAGAGTGACATGTATAAAAAATATGAAGGTGGCCTTGCCACAAATACGATGTCAACTACATGATCATGCAAAGAGCAATATGACAATGATGATGCGTGTCATACAAACGGAACGGTGGAAAGTTGCATGGGAATATATCTTGGAATGGCTATGGAAATGCCATAATAGGTAGGTATGGTGGCTGTTTTGAGGAAGGTATATGGTGGGTGTATGGTACCAGCGAAAGTTGTGCGGCACAAGAGAGGCTAGCAATTGTGGAAGGAGGAGAGTGCGTATAATCCATGGACTCAACATTAGTCATAAAGAACTCATGTACGTATTGCAAAAATCTACAAGTCATTGCTACGTCTTGAGCTTGCGTTGGTTTTCCTTGAAGAGGAAAGGGTGATGCAGCAATAGTAGCGTAAGTAGTTCCCTCAGTTTTTGAGAACCAAGTTATCAATCCAGTAGGAGGCTCCTCAAAAGTCCCACGCACCTACACAAACAAACAAAGAACTCGCAACCAACGCAATAAAGGGGTTGTCAATCCCTTCACGCCCACTTGCGAAATTAAGATCTAATAAAGATAGTAAGATAATATAAATATGATAAGAGATAGACCCGGGGGCCATAGGTTTCACTAGTGGCTTCTCTCAAGATAGCATAAGTATTATGGTGGGTGAACAAATTACTGTCGAGCAATTGATAGAAAAGCGAATAATTATGAGATTATCTAGACATGATCATGTATATAGGCATCACGTCCGCAAAAAGTAGACCGACTCCTGCCTGCATCTACTACTATTACTCCACACATCGACCGACTCCTGCCTGCATCTAGAGTATAACGTTCATAAGAACATAGCAATGCTTTAAGCAAGATGACATGATGTAGAGGGATAAACTCACGCAATATGATATAAACCCCATCTTGTTATCCTCGATGCCAACAATACAATACATGCCTTGCAACCGTTTCTGTCACTGGGTAAGGACACCACAAGATTGAACCCAAAGCTAAGCACTTCTCCCATGGCAAGAAAGATCAATCTAGTAGGCCAAACCAAACTGATAATTCGAAGAGACTTGCAAAGATAACTCAATCATACATAAAAGAATTCAGAGAAGATTCAAATCTTATTCATAGATAAACTTGATCATAAACCCACAATTCATCGGATCTCAACAAACACACCGCAAAAAGAGTTTACATCGAATTGATCTCCACAAGAGAGGGGGAGAACATTGTATTGAGATCCAAAAAGAGAGAAGAAGCCATCTAGCTAATAACTATGGACCCGAAGGTGTGTGGTAAACTACTCGCAACTCATCGGAGGGGCTCTAGTGTTGATGTAGAAGCCCTCCATGGTCGATTCCCCCTCCGGCAGAACACCAGCGAAGGCTCCAAGATGGGATCTCGCGGATACAGAAGGTTACGGTGGTGGAAATTGTGTTTCGTCTGCTCCTTGGATGTTTTTGGGGTACGTGGGCTTATATAGGAGGAAGAAGTACGTCGATGGATGCCCAAGGGGCCCACGAGATAGGGGGCGTGCCCTATAGGGGGCGGCACCCTCCTATCTCGTGGGAGCCTCGGCTACTTCTTGACTTGCACTCCAAGTCCTCTGGATCACGTTCGTTCCAAAAATCACGCTCCCGAAGGTTTCATTCCGTTTGGACTCCGTTTGATATTCCTTTTCTTCTAAATACTAAAATAGGCAAAAAAAACAGCAATACGGGCTGGGCCTCCGGTTAGTAGGTTAGTCCCAAAAATGATATAAATGTGTAAAAGAAAGCCCATAAACATCCAAAAGGGGTAATATAATAGCATGGAACAATCAAAAATTATAGATATATTCAGCAACAAGTTTTCTTTGAGGCCAGCAAAAGTAATCAAAAGGGCTAAATTTAATGGGACAAAAGTCCCCAAGATCAATCACAGGAGGAATGGGCTCCTCCTTTGTCCCTTCATATTGCACAACTAATTCATCATTATAAGCATTCTTTTGGCAGAACTTCATGAGCCTATACTCAAGAGAGTATCCTAGCTCATTATTTCGAAGAGCAAAATCAATATTAAGTTCAGAAGTTCTATCAACTAGGACATTGGTAGGAACCTTTTTTCTAAGGTTCTATCAACTAGACTGAAAACGCCTAATTTCCTCTTGATCAAAGAGGATCGCCTCTATGGGACGACGACCGGCGTCCACCCTATAGTGCGCAAAGATTTCTTTGGCCTCTCTTATTATAAATCTAAACTCATGACCCAAAAAGATAGTAACGGCGTGCTTAACAGAAGAATGCTCAATATTAAAAAATTCCAGGAAATTTTGTTGTATGCAAGGATGCGTATGCATAAATTGTCTTTCAAGCTCAACTACAAGCATAGTGACAGCATCCGCAAGACTACTAGTTCTATGAATAATAGAACCACCCATAGAAGGTAAAGCACCGGCACAAGTAAAGAAATCTTGAATAACCCCTTTTCCAATAATGTTACCACTACCGATTCGAAACTTTTTAGTATGCAAGATAGGGGGTTCTTCAGCAGGAGCATCAGAATTTTTTATATTATCATTATTGTCCATATCGACGATAATTTCCCCAATTTTAGACATAGCGGCAAACAAAAGCGAGGAAGAAGAGGAGGGCAAGCGAAAGAGAGAGGAGATTGGGAAAGAGAGGGCGAATAAAACGGCAAGGGGTGAAGTGGGGGAGAGGGAAACGAGAGGAAAATGGCAAATAATGTAAATGCGAGGGAGATGAGTTTGTGATGGATACTTGGCATGTCTTGACTTGAGCGAAGACCTCCCTGGCAACGGCGCTAGAAATCCTTCTTGCTACGTCTTGAGCTTGCGTTGGTTTTCCTTGAAGAGGAAAGGGTGATGCAACAATAGTAGCGTAAGTATTTCCCTCAGTTTTTTGAGAACCAAGGTATCAATCCAGTAGGAGGCTCCTCAAAATTTCCACACACCTATAAAAACAAACAAGAACTCGCAACCAACACAATAAAGGGGTTGTCAATCCCTTGACGTCCACTTGCAAAAGTGAGATCTGATCGAGATAGTATGATAAGATAAATATATTTTTCGTATTTTATAATATAGATTGGAAAAGTAAAGATGCAAATAAAAGTAGATTGAAAGCTTATATGATAAAAGGTAGACCCGGGGGCCATAGGTTTCACTAGTGGCTTCTCTCAAGATAGCATAAGTATTACATTAGGTGAACAAATTACTGTCGAGCAATTGATAGAAAAGCGAATAATTATGAGATTATCTAGGAATGATCATGTATACAGGCATCACGTCCATCACAAGTAGACTGACTCCTGCCAGCATCTACTACTATTACTCCACACATCGACCGCTATCCAGCATGCATCTAGAGTATTAAGTTCATAAATAACAGAGTAATGCATTAAGAAAGATGACATGATGTAGATGGATAAACTCATGCAATATGATATAAACCCCATCTTTTTATCCTCGATGGCAACAATACAATACGTGCCTTGTTGTCCCCACTATCACTGGGAAAGGACACCGCAAGATTGAACCCAGAGCTAAGCACTTCTTCCATTGCAAGAAAGATCAATCTAGTAGGCCAAACCAAACTGATAATTCGAAGAGACTTGCAAAGATAACTTAATCACACATAAAAGAATTCAGAGGAGATTCAAATATTTCTCATAGATAAACTTAATCATAAACCCACAATTCATCGGATCTTGACAAACACACCGCAAAAAGAGTTACATCAAATAGATCTTCAAGAAGATCGAGGAGAACATGGTATTGAGATCCAAAAAGAGAGAAGAAGTCATCTAGCTAATAACTATGGACCCGAAGGTCTGTGGTAAACTACTCACAACTCATTGGAGGGGCTATGGTGTTGATGTAGAAGACCTCCGTGGTTGATTCCCCCTCTGGCGGAGCGCCGGCAAAGGCTCCAAGATGGGATCTCGCGGATACAGAAGGTTGCGGCGATGGAATTAGATTTTCGTGGCTTGTTCTGATGTTCTCGAGGTACGTGGGTATATATAGGAGGAAGAACTAGGTCGCTGGACGCCCGAGGGGCCCACGAGTTAGGGGGGCGCCCAGTAGGGGGGGCGCCCTCCACCCTCGTGGCCACCTCGACTGCTTCTTGACTTGCACTCCAAGTCCTCTGGATCGCGTTCATTCCAAAAATCACGCTCCCGAAGGTTTCGCTCCATTTGGACTCCGTTTGATATTCCTTTTCTTCGAAATACTGAAATAGGCAAAAAAACAATTATACGGGCTGGGCCTCCGGTTAGTAGGTTAGTCCCAAAAATGATATAAAAGTGTAAAGTAATGCCCATAAACATCCAAAACAGGTAATATAATAGCATGGAACAATTAAAGATTATAGATACGTTGGAAACATATCAGAGCGCCTCTCCCTACGTGGGGGAAATGGGCAGTCGTTGCACCGTTCCACTGCTCTTGGGCGGCCGTCTTGGTCACGCTCGATCATGAGGTGTGTGCGCCGACTGTGGCTTGCAGCCGGATCCAGGTTCCTTCGGCCGTGAGAGCCGGCTGTCAGGGACCGAGAGGTTGCGCCGTGTTCTCAGCGAGGGTGACGGTTCTCATCTTGCACGCCGGGTTCCATCATGCGGCGGCCGGCTTTCTGCTGTCTGGCAGCCGCGTCAAGGAGCCGATGGAGGCGCTCCGTCATGCAGCGCTTCTCATTGCCCTCTAGATTGTCCAGCTCATCCGCTGCCGCCTGGGCACCGCGCAGGTTCTCGATGGGGGTACCGTAGACCGGTCGGTCAGCTCCAAACATGCCGGTGATGGCGGCGCCGCGTTGTCGAATTGCGCCTAGCCGGCTGGGGTCTCCAGCAGCCGGAGTGCCGCCTATGGCGCGATCGATCTCGCGCTGCTAGGCATCAGTAAGGCACCTCGCGGCAGCCAACTAGTTGGCGCTGTCGAGGAGCGAGATGAGGTGTGTTTCCAGCGTCGCACTATCCGTGCCGTCCTCAACCAGAGTGGCGAACGCTCGTAGGGCTGCCCGGATCGGATCCCGGTCCGCTCTGGCAGAGGCTCTGCCCAAACTAGTGACCAGCACCTCCATGATGGTGCTACGCTGGTGATGTTGTCCGCGCGAGGGAGTGGGTTGTTGATGATCTCTACGTGGTCGGGGTAGGCATAAGCATCTGCCAGGTCAGAGTCAATGACCATCTCGACGGGCGGGTCGGTGGAGCCGATGGACTCCAGGTCGGAGGCGAACTCTTTTGCGATGTGGACCTTGCCGAGGAGGTCGATGAGGCAGCTCTTGGAGCTGACCAAACCCGCGTAGGGCGCGGGCTCATCAGTGAGGTGGACTTCGCCGAGGAGATCGGTGAGGGAGCTTGCAGCGCTGGCGGCCTCCACACCGCACAACGCATCAGCGCAAGCACAATCGGGCACGTTGGGCTGGATGTGCTCTTGGGGAAGGAAACGGATTCCTGTCCAGAACGTGTCTCCGGCCAACGGTGCGCCTTGCCCCATGCTGGGCGCCAAATGTCGTGATATTTCTTCGACATATGCCAACGGGTGGCCAATCATGTATGGGGTCAATAGAACGTTGCCGGGCTCTAGAAGCGGGAGTTGGCAAGATCTCAAACGACATCGGGTCTTATCCAGGTTCAGGGCTCTCCATGGAGATAACACCCCTAATCCTGCTCTGTGGGGTCTTCACATCACTATAATCAATAGCGGGCTACAAGGGTGCTCCTTGAGCTGTTTTGGCTAGAGGAGGAAGAAGGCAAGCTAGCTCTACTTCTCCTTAGCTATGTGGGTGTATAGGGAACCAAGGGCTGAACCCTTTGCATGGGTGTTCCTGGGGGGTTTATATAGGCCTACCCCCTAGGGGTACAATGGTAATCCGACTGGTCGTAGGACCCGGCCGTCAGTGTCTCTGGGCTGCGGCTTCTCTGCCGGTAGCTGGGGCCTACCGCCTGGTGGGCCCCGATGACTGTCGCAGTCTCAGTCGACAGGTAGGGCCTGCCGCCTGTGGGCCAGGAGGACTAGGCCACACTATAGCCTTGCCTCTGATAACGTTAGCTTGGTCAGGGCCACATGGCTACAGTACCGCCGCCTGGCAGGCGATCACTTTAGCCACACCCCGCCACTTCTTATTAATGGTGCACAGACTCCAATTGGAGGGGCGGCCACCTGCTAGGAGCCAGCTTCCCCTTGCGGGCGCCTGCTCAGGCCTTGCCGCCTTCTGGTGATACGCGGGCAGGTGGAGCCCGCCGCCTGCGGGCCACACCGACTGTTCGCCGGGGGGCATGGCCCTGCCTGACGTATTCATCGTCATGGTCCGCATGGCTACAGTGTCGTGTTAGGCGAGGGGTGTCCGCCTGGTACGCCTGCACTGTGGCCATGTTCCGTCCGAGATTCGGGGGTGGCAGGTGGCACTGTTGCCACGCCCTGTCTTGTCCTAGCAGGTGGGTGCAAACATTAAGGAGGCAAGGGGCCGCCTGGTAGGAGTCGGCCTATTGGCACCAGCCGGTCGTGTGGGCCGGCCTTGCGATCAGTTAGACTGAGGGGCTACACTATCCCCATTGTCTCTGAAATCTTCTGGGGTGTGGATGAGGTTACCCAGGGTTTAACCCCCGTCACCGTCCTTGCTGCCTTTGAAGGTTCTCTTCCGCTGACCGGACTTAGGACTGCTGAATATGGATTTGACTACTGTATCATATGCATCGCCGTTGTTTTTATTGCACCAAGGTTTACCATTGCCTTCCCGCACCTCAGAGGTGCCAGGGTCACCTGAGCTGTTGCTTCTCTGAGCCAACCAGCTGCCTTCGCCCGCACAGAAGCAGGTCATGAGTGCCGTTATGGCTGCCATGGTCTTCGTCTTTTCCTTCCCAATGTGTCGGGCGAGCCATTCATCGCGGACGCTATGCTTAAAGGCCGCGAAAGCTTCGGCGTCCGGACAGTCTACAATCTGGTTCTTTTTAGTTAAGAACTGATTCCAAAGCTTGCGAGTTGATTCGCCAGGCTGCTGAATTATGTGAATCAAGTCGTTAGCATCCGGTGGCCGAACATAAGTGCCCTGAAAGTTAGCCCTAAAAGAATCCTCCAAGTCTTCCTAGGTTCTAATGGAGTTTTTCTAGGAGGCTGTTTAGCCAGTGCCGTGCTGGTCCTTTCTGCTTTAGAGGGAGATATTTAATGGCGTGGAGATCATCTCCTCGAGCCATATGAATGTGAAGAAAATCTTTAATCCAGACGGCCGGATCCGTTGTTCCATCATACTGTTCGATGGTTATGGGTTTAAACCCTTCCGGTAATTGGTGTTTCATGACCTCATTGGTAAAGCACAGGGGGTGTGCGGCCCCTCTATATCGGGCAATGTCGCAGCGGAGATCGGCTGACATGTGAGTTTGGTTCTGATCCCAAACATAGTAATGATCGTCGCGCCGGGCTTCATAGTCATTGTGTCACGCCGGGGCGCGGCCCCTTGATCCGTATATTGATCTGATTTGACCAGCTTTATTGGCTAAGTCACGTTGCAAGCCGTATGTATATCCCGAGCTATAGTCTCCCCGCCTCTTCGGCGAGGCGGTGCAGGTTGGTGCTCGGCTTGATATGCTACTTTATCCCGTCCATGTGGTGGTCGGTCTAGTTGATCTGCCTGATTGTATTTGGACGTTACTGGTTCAAGGGCTTCGTCATCAAATTGAGGCAGCAGCTTGCGCCTAGGGTAACTTTTGACAGGTCGCTCTTGGCCGTATTCCTCAGCGGCTAGGACCACTGTCCACCTTTGATTCAGCATGTCTTGCTCTACTCTGAGATGTTGCTGCTTCCTCTTTAGGCTCCGGGCTGTAGCAATGAGCTATCGCTTAAAGCGTTCTTGGTCGAGGGGTTCTTCAAGAACAATGAAGTCTTCGTCCCCATGGCTAACCTCCTATTCGGATTCTGGCATGTAGTTGTTGTCCTCTGCATCTTCGTTGTCAGCATGTCCAGGGCTATATTCACCCTATTCCCTTTCATCATGTTCGGACATGGGCTTGACAGGGTATTCACAATCTTCGGCATCGTCCAGATTCTCATTATCTCCGGTGTCGGTATTTCTATCCTTTGCCCGACGCGATCGTGAGTGGCGCCGCTGATGTCGGTGCTTTGGTGGTTTATCAACGGGTTTTTCCTCATCTGGGCTCGGGTGATCCTCGTCATTCTTTGGAGTGTCCACCATGTACACATCGTAGGTTGAGGTGGTCGTCCAACGCCCCGTGACCGGTGGACTTGGCTTGGTTTGGCGTTTGCATCATCGTCCATGTCGTCGATGTCTTCGGACGTATAGTCTAGCATGTTGGTTAAGTCCTCGACAATGGCTATCAAGTGGGTGGTGGGTGGGGCGTAAAATTCCCCTCTCTCAGCCCCCAGTCTGAGCTAGGTACAATTCGGAGGTAAAGCCTCCGTGATGGCAAGACACTGCATCAAACCCAATGCTTCATCTAAGAGCGTAAGTGTGAAAAGAAACTTCGGGTCTACTGGGCTGTGTTCGGCACAGAGCGCTTGATCGGACCCGCTAAGAGCAGACCTCGGTAGTTTGGAATGGTTACCAAGAGACAAGTCTAAGCCCGCATTTGGTTCTTTGGTAGGTAGTTCCGTAAGGGGAACAAGTCCGACGGGGCTTATGTTCCTGTCTTCGGACGATGAGACCTGCCCCAAATCTAAGGACGAGGTGGGTGTTGGTGTTGACCCCTGGATGGGATCTGACAGGGGATCCAAAGAGTCTTCTTGGTGGGGACATAGAGTGGCAGCCGAGGCCGCGGACCCATTGATGACTAGGTGTCCTCGGATGCCAGCAACATAATTCATGTTTCCAAACCTGACTTGGTCGCCAGGGGCATGACTATCGACCTGCTCGAGGCGGCCGATAGAGTTGGCTTGAAGCACAAAGCCATCGAATACAAAAACCTGTCCAGGAAGAAAGATCTCCCTCGATGCAGCGCCATCGTTGACGAAGAGGTGAACCATCGATCCTTCTGTCGATGATACAGCGGAGCTCCCAATGAAAGCACCAATGTCGGTGTCAAAACCGGCAGATCTCGGTAGGGCGGCCCAAGCTATGCGTCTGAGGATCAAATGTAACTATGAAGAAGGGACACAATGTTTACCTAGGTTCGGGCCCTCTTAAGGGACACAATGTTTAACCTACTCCTGCTTGATTATACTCGAGGGTATAGGGTTTACAAGAGTTGATCTACCTCGAGATCGATTCGGCTAACCCTAGATAACTAGCCTAGCAATGTTGTGATCCTGCCTCCGATCTAACCCTCCGGTTTATATAGACACCGGAGGGGCTTAGGGTTGTACACAGTCAGTTTTACAGAAAGGAATAATATATCTGGACACCTATACTTGCCATCCACACATGTGAGAGTCCCCAGCGGACACGTGTCACAATCTTCTGCCATCTATCTTGACGGCCTATCCGCCGATCCCACATCAATAGATCGGACGCCCGAGGACCCCCTAGTCCAGGACTCCCACAGCAGCGGCTCTAAGGACGAGGTGAAACCCGATGAAACTTCCTCCCTTAGTTTTTTCTCCAAAAATAGGTTTTTATAGCATCGGAGTTAGGTTCTACGCGGCCACCAGGTGGGCACAACCCACCTGGGCCTGCTTGGAGGGGGTGGCGCACCCTGGTGGGTTGTGCTCAACCAGGAGCCCCCCTCCGGTGGTTCTTGGCTCCATAATTTTTCTTTTATTTCAATATAATTCTCCAAAAAGTTTCGTTCCATTCCGAGAATTTTTTTCTGCACAAAACAACACCATGGTAGTTTTGCTGAAAACAACGTCAGTCGGGGTTTGTTTCATTCAAATTATGCAAATTAGAGTCCAAAACAAGAGCAAAAGCGTTATGAAAAGTAGATATGGGGAAGACATATCAATCCTGTAAGTGCAAATTAAGAAAACATTCATCCAAATCATAAAGGCATAGAACATCACATAAAGATTTTGGTATTGTGGAAACGCTAGCACCCAAATCACATATAGCATTGCACTCATAATTTTTTATCTTTATTTAATGGTAGGTTTCCATTCATCATATAATTTCCTAGGTATTGAAACCTCCAATTCTAACTTTTCTTCTAAAGCTTTCATCGCAGCTTCTATAGTACGTTTACTAAAAGCCTTATTTTGTTCATAAGAATTGGGTGAATTTATCATGGATTGCAACAAGGAAATACACTCAATTAAAAAACAACTATCATAGTTGAAATTCTTGAAATCCAAAGTAGTGGGTGCATCATTATTTAAAAGTGTTGACCTCTCCAAACCCACTTTTTAAAAAAAAATCATTAAGATCATCACCCCCCGAACAATGGGGACGCCTCTAACTAAATATGACTCATATTTAGTCCCCTTTACATCAAGTTTTATATTTCTAAAAAAAGATTCAATGGGTGAGACACCAATGATTTTAATATCTTCATCATTATTACGATAAAAAGTGGGCGGAATCGCTTTTTCTAAGAATTCTTGCTTAGCCCTCAACCTAGCAGTTCTTTCTTTACTTTCATAAATAGAGACATAGAGAGATTTAATAGACTCATTAATATCAAGCTTGGGCAGAAAAAATTTAGATTTGAGATTTTCCACATCATGCACAATTCTATCCATGTTCCTAGCCATATCATCAACTTTACTCATTTTTTCCTCAGTCATAGTATTGAAAACTTTTTGAGAATTAATAAATTCTTTAATATTACTTTAAAATCATAGGGAATCCTATTATTATTATTATAAGAATTACCATAGGAATTGCCTTAATTATTAGAGGAATTTCCACGAAACGGCCTACGATTAAAATTTACTCTATAAGCAATTACTATTGAAATTGTTTCACGAGACAAAGTTGAATCTACCGGATCATTATTTAGCTCAATCAAAGTAAAAGATGGCACATAATTAGGATCAATATGAGCACTCTTATTAGCAACCATTTTCATAAGTGCATCTACATTATCACGCAAAGTATTAATTTCTTCAGCAGAATTCACTTTTTTACTTGTAGGACATCTTTCAATATGCCATTGGGAATAATTTGCCATAATATTATCAAGCAATTCTGTAGCTTCTCCTAGCGTGATTTCCATAAATGTACCCCCACTCCCCACCCCCCGCGGTGGAATCTAAAAGATTTCTAGAAACAAAGTTCAATCCCACATAAAAAATTTGTATGATCATCCAGAAACTTAAACCATGAGTGGGGCAATTTCTTATCATTAATTTCATCCTCTCCCAAGATTGGGCAACATGTTCATGCTCAAGTTGCTTAAAATTCAAAATTTGATTTCTACGAGAAATATTTTTCGCAGGAGGAAAATACTTGGCAATAAAAGCACCCTTACACATATCCCAATAATAAATATTAGTTTGTTGCAAGGATGAAAACCAAGTTTTAGCGCGATCTCGTAGTGTAAACAGAAATGATTTTAATTTGACAATATCATTATCCACATCTTTTTTCTTTTGTGTATCACACAATTCAATGGAAGTTTTAAGATGGGTTGCAGCATCTTTATTAGGACTACCAAAATATTGTTTTTCATAACAAAATTTAGCAAAGCAGCATTAATATCACATGACTCCGCACTAGTGGCGGGAGAAGCATTTGGAGTACTAGTAAAATCATTATTATTAGTATTAAAAAACTCAAATAACTTTGTATGTTCTTGAGATATTGCGACCAAGCAAGCAAACAAGCAAAGAAGCAGAAAGGCAAATGGAAAATATATTTCGGTTTTTGTGAAAACGTTTAATAAGTGGGGAAGATGAAAACGAGAGGCAAATGGAAAATGAAAGTAAATGCAAGGAGATGAAAGTTTATGCGATGGAACTTGACATGTTTTGTTGATGTCTCCTCGGCAACAATGCTAGAAATTCTTCATGCTATTTGTGAGCTGTGTTCGGATTTCCCCGAAGAGGAGAGGATGATGCAGTACAATAGAGATAAGTATTTCCCTCAATTAAGAACCAAGGTTATCAATCCAGTAGGAGAACCACGCAAGACCTCATGAACAACACCTACACACAAAATGACAAAATACTTGCACCCAATGCAAACAAGGGTTTGTCAATCCCTTGGCAGTTAAATGCAAGGTTCAAATCTCGTAGTGATAGAAAGATAAACAAAAGCACACAATAAAATAATGGTACTGTCGGGGAAGCTGATCCACGAACACCTATGGGACCGGCGGACCGAGCCCCTTTCGGTTCGGCGGGGGGCGGAGATCGCACGAAGAGCGGATCGAGGCGAAACACACGAGCAGTTTACCCAGCTTCGGAGCTCTCCGGAGAGATAACACTCCTACTGCTGCTTGTCTGATTATATTGAGTTCTTGCTCGGGAGCGCTGAGTGCTACCGTACACTCGAGCTGCTAACGAGACCGAGCGTGAGTGCTTTCTGGTTCCGGACCCCCCTCTACGTTGCGCATGGGCCTCCTTTTATATGCTCAAGGGGTCACCGACAGGTGGCAAAGTAGACAAGGGTAAAAATGGAAAAAGAGGGGTGGTTGGTACAGCTACCTGCACAGTGTATCCTACCTAACCCTGATGGCAGGGGACAAAGGCATTAAATGCCCGTCTGCGTCGCCCAAACAGTGCAAAAAGGGACCGTCAGGGACGCCATCGCTCGCCACGATGGCGATCTTGTCAGTGTCGCATGCCACCGCGCACCGTTGGCTGCACAGCCTCTCGCCACGCACGCCTGGAAAGGCCCCCAGGGCGACATGTTGGTGGATGTGCTGGAGCGTAGGTACAGAGTGGCCGCTTGCTGCGGCAAGCGCCTTGCCGCGGTCGTTGTCTTGCCGCGCCCGGAAGCTTGTCGCTCACCGGGCCTTGCCGGGATGCGCGGCGCGTCGCGGCAAGTTCCTTGTGATGCCTTGATTGGCCTTCCCGGCAAGCTCCTCTTGCTGGGGCCTTGTCTCCTTGGCTTAAATATTTTGTTCTAGAATGGCTCCAAAGGAACCACGGAGGACCTTGGCGGTCACCCGGCAAGCCTTGCCGCGGGGCGCTGCAACTGCCCGTGCACAAGTTCGGGATACTAGGGTACCCCTATTCTAGTACACCGACAGGAGCCCCCGGGCCTGGGCCACACACGGTGCCGAGCGCTGTTGGGCCAGGCCCAAAACAGGGCACGGCACGCGCGTCCTGGGTCATGCCATATCTTACTCCGTATCCACCATGCCCTCCCCCAACGGCATGTGTCGAATGCGGTGTCGTGGGAGAGATCGTGGGTGGTTTCTTTATTCGGAAGGACGAAACGTCCGCCCCCTCCCTCTTTATAAGCAGGGGAAACAGGGGCAGTTTGCCCATCCTGCCGGTTGTTACTCCAATCTTCACAAATCTCCGCCGCTCCCCCCTTCTTCCCGAAGCTGAAAGAGAGGAGCGCTCCGCCCCCCATTGCCACCAGCACCACCAACACCGCCGATCTCCCCCACCACCTTCGCCATGGCTCCGAAAGCCGACAAGGGGAAGGGCGTGAAATCGGTCGAGCCGCAGCGGCTCGCGGCGCTGCGAAAGGAGCGGGCCATCTTCCCCCCTCAGCTAGGCGCGAAAGAGCTGAGGGAGTACTACTACCTCTTCTGGTCGACGGAGACGCGAGCGCATCCGCGCACGAAGGTACTGCCGGCCGCCGCTTCGAGACTAGCTCCGAACGGATATCCCTTCTTCACGCTGTCCTTCTACTGCGGGCTCTGCCCGCCCTTTTCTGAATTCTTCTGTGATATCATGAACACCTACGGATTGCGCCTCCTTGACTTCACCCCCAACGCCGTTCTGACCATGGCAGTTTTCGCACATCTCTGCGAAAACTTTGTCGGAGTCCATCCAAACGTAGCTCTTTTCCGCCACTTCTTTATGCCCCGGGTTGAGAGAGGGGAGCCCCTTGCCGGCGGAATTGCTTGGATCTCGAGAGTCGGCAAGAAGGAAGCCTATCTGGAGGGAGAGCTCCGCAGCAAGTGGGAGGAATGGAGAGCAGAGTGGTGCTGGATCGTCGAGGAGAACCCGCAGCCATTTACCGCCCTCCGACAAGCCCCAATAGCGCGCGGCAACGTTGCCCCGGAAGACGATAGGCTGAAGATTGCCGTTACTCGGATCCTTCACCTCAGGCTTGCCGGGCTCACCGTAGGCGCCGTTGGCGCAGATTTACTTCGTCGTCGCATCGCCCCCCCTGCAAGAGAGGGGGAGACCCGCCTGGGAGTTCCAGAACTCGGCGGATATCATGAGGCTGCGCCCTGGCCTCAACTTCAACTTCACCGTCTTGGAGCTGGATGCGATGCTCCTGGAGTTCTTCAAGCGCGATCCTCAACATCCATTCATGTTGCCGAGGAGCGTCGTTCCGTTGTGCAACAACTCCTCGCTCGACCGCATCCGCGCAATGATGCCGCTATGCGACTCGCACGGAATCGTCCCGACTTGGCAAGAGCCTGCAGACGATGTCGTGCGGGATTTCTTTGACGGCTTGGTTGAAGTGGCGGTCCGCGCTGACGAGCAGAAGAGCCTCACCCGCGACACTACCGACGCGGAGATGCAGCGCATCGCCACTAGGCTGGAAGAGGCGGTGGCAGCCGCTGCCGCGGGTGAGTTTGGATTCACCGTGGAGGAGGCAGAGGCAGCAGAGGCGGCAAGCCTTGCCGAGCGAGAGGAGTTCGCCGGCGAAGAAGAGCTTGCCGGGCCTGAAGCTGAGCCGAGCGAGCCCGGCGAGGGAGAGCTTGTCGGGCCCGAACCTTCAGATAGCTTGCCGCAAGCGGAGCCCCCAGCTCCACCAAGAAGGCCTCTCCGCAAGGCCGTGGACGTAGCGGGGCGGTAGACGAGTCAACAGCCGCCGAGCCGTGCGACACGCTCTACCGCGGCAAGCACTGTTGTCGCGGGAGCGCCTCACGCCGCTGCGGCAAACGGAGCGGGGTCTTCCCGGTCCACCGCCACTGCTCCTGCCAAGCGGACAAGGGAGCCTACTTCTCCGCCTCGTCGCACCGGAGGTGAGCCGGACTTCGATCTCTCCGCGCTCAGCTCCGACGAGGAAGAAGAAGAGTAAGACTTCGCTGTTCTCGTAGTTCTTCAATTTTTGTTGTGTTGTCGTGTATCTGATTTGCTTCACTCTGAACCTATTCCTTTTCAGGACGCTGGCCCAGAGAGCGGCAAAGAGAGCCAAGGCCCCGGTGATTGTCATCGAGGACGACCCCACCGCGACGGCAGAGGACATGTCCGAGACCACCTTGTCGGACCAGGCAACCATTCCTCAAAGCAGCCCCCAGCGCAGCCCCCCACGTAAGTATATGGTTTACTTCATGCTGTCAGGCGCGCATAGGTGATCTTTCCTTGTTGATATCTGATTGCTGGTTTGTGCAGGAGCAGAGCAGCCTCACCAGGAGGGCCCGGAGGCCGCTCCCGAAATGCCATCTGCGTCTACTACACCACCAAGGGAGCGTTCTCCGGCAAGGGAGAATTCTCCGGCAAGGGGCAGTTCTCCGGCAAGGGACAGCACTGGCGATCCTCTAGTGGTTGAGACCTCGACCGCAGATCCTAGCACAGGTAATCCTCTTGCCTGAAAACTTCCCTTGGGTTCTTCTTCTTCTGATTTTCTTTTTGAATATTTGCTTGACCTTTCTCCCCTCTTCGGTCGCCAGATCCACCTGCCACAGAGCCGATGGAAACCGAGGCCGCCGGCGAGGAGAACGCGCGCGGCAACAACGACGACGCCGCCGCCACCGAAGAAGAGGCCTGCGCTGCTGATCCCGCCGGCGAAGAGGCCGCCAAGGCTGCCGCCGCAGAAGCTGGTGAGGGATCCGGCGATCGCACTGATGGACCCGAGGTCGCAGGAGCGCCAGGCGCTGCGCCGACCACCGATCCCTCCGCCGATGCTGCAGCGCCAGGCTCCGAAGAGCCCCAGCCCGGCGCCTACTTGAAGGCCAGCGACAGTATCTTCATCAAGCTCCCCTGGGCGTCAAGCTCCAGGGCACCGGTCGAAGGAGAAATTTTGGACGGAGAAGTGCTCGCCTCCGCTGGGCTGACGCTGGTCGACGCGCCAAGCAGCAGCAGCGACGAGTCTGAGGAGGAGCGGCTGCTGTGGAAGCTGCTGTCGCTCTACCACGCCCGACAAGCCAAGCTGGCATCCCGAGAAGCACTCATCGCGAAGGCAGGAGTGGATATCGAGAAGCGTGCGGAGGAGCTCCGGGGTCTCAGGCAGGAAGCTCTCCGGTCCCTGGCGGAGGAGCGGGAGCAACTTCTCGAGGAGCGGAAAGCCTTCCTCCTCGAGAAGGCTGAAGTTGAAGAGAAGCAACGGCTTGTCACTGAAAATCTATTTGCGCAGGAAGGAGAGTTGGCGCAGCGCAAGGTCAACCTTGACAGCCACAAGGATGAGCTTGCCGCGCGCGAGCAAGCAATTGGCGGGGCTCTCAAGGAAGCAAAGGATGCTGCCGAAGCTGCCGAGGCCGCCAAGAAGGAGCTGGAGACGAAGGTAGCGCAGCTGGAGGCTGATCTCAGGGCGAGCGGCGAGGAGCTTGCCGCTCTCAAGCGCGAGCGCGAGAAGGACGTTGCCGCTCATGGTGAGCTGCAGGGTCTTCTCGCCGAGAGGAGCAAGGAGCTCAGCGCCGCCAAGGATTCCAATGCAGATCTCGAGTTGAAGTTGGCTACTTTGACTCAGATGCTGGACGACGCCAGGGAGCGGGAGGTGGCCTTGTCGGAGAATATCAAGGCCGACGAGGCACTGCTGGCGAGTGCTGCTGCCGCCCACGACGCTTTCACGGAGACCGTGGAGCACTGGACCGAGGGTCTTGTGGATCTTGCCGCCGCCATCAACGGGGAGCTGGCGCAGCTGGGGATGGAGGATCTCAGGTACTCCTCCGACGAGCACCTCCAACCCAGCGCCAAGCTCAGCTTGTTCTTCAAAGGCGTGGCGACGGCCCTCCAGCGACTCCGGGAGAAGATCCCAAAGCAGCTGGCGGACGAGTCTGCGCAGGAGCTCTCCAGAAGGTGCTGATGAAGGTGGCCTTCCGCAACCCAGGCCTCAACTTCACCAACGTCCTCAAGTCCTTGCCGCCGGATGCTGATCTGGAAGCGCTCAAGGCCCTTGTCGCACCCATTGTGGACAAGGTGAGCGGGATCAAGAGGGTTGAGGGCGATCGCGTAGATTTGGCCGCCCGTTTTCTCTTTTTCTTTGTCGCTGCTAGTCATGTCATGAGAACAATCTGTTAGAGCTGCGACAAGCTATCTTGTAATATAACTCTATTTTGGGTAGAGATTGCTGTGTTATTTCCTTTACTTGATCCCTTCCTTTGTATGTCTTTGCCCTACGCTTTTAGGGAACTTGCCGGCGCAGGCACCTTAGCCGTGAGCGCTGAGTGCGGGACGTCAGCAGCCTGCTGGCGGTGTCGCTACCGGCAACTAGTCGCAGCTCACTTAAGTTATTGAGCGGACTCGAAACAAAGTAAGGGCGCCACTAGCTACGAGTTGGTTCCTCCGCGCATAGGTTTTCCATACGAAGTACGGTCGTTCAAGGAATATAACTTAAAAATTTAAAAACTGATTGCTCAAACTTTGGCAACTTAGCTTTTCTGTCGCTTGCTTTCCGGTAAGGCAAAACTTCCTTGAACGATGCTTGGTCCACACCATCCTTGAATGATGCCTGGTCCACACCATTATCTTCTCCTTTCCCCCGGCAAACTTGTGTGCGAGGGAACCTTCCTTTCCTTTTTGAGAAAAAGAAAGAAGAGAAAATAAAGATATGGAGCCTTACGGCTCGTTATTGCTTACCGGGGGTAGGTGCTGCACAAAATGTCAGACAACGCATGCAAAAGTAAAGTAGATAGCATGATATTGACAAGATGTGCGGAGCACATGAGTTTTACTTATGCACAGGGTCTGCGCCCGGCTTTGTACAAAGGATTACATGCAACCGCGCCCTACGGGTAAAACTTACGAAGATGCTCAATGTTCCAGGAGTTGCTCACCGGAATGCCATCTTCGGTCTCAAGGTGGACAGCGCCAGGCCTAGTGACTCGTTTCACCCAGTAAGGGCCTTCCCAGTTCGGCGTCAACTTGTTGGAATTCTTGGCGGACTGAACGCGCCGAAGAACAAGGTTGCCTTCCTCAAAGCTTCTGGCATTAACTTTGCGGCTATGGTAGCGGCGCAAAGCTTGCTGGTATCGAGCAGCTCGTACAGCGGCCTGAAGACGGTCTTCCTCAAGGAGCAGCGCGTCATCTTGTCGCAGTTGCTCTTGCTCAAGCTCATCATAAGAGAGCACTCGAGGTGACCCGTATACGAGTTCCGTGGGGAGAACTGCCTCTGCTCCATAGACTAGAGCGAAAGGTGTCTGGCCAGTGGCTCGATTTGGGTTGTCCTGATCGACCAAAGAACCACTGGCAGCTCCTCAATCCAGTTCTTTCCGCACTTGTGCAGCCTGTCGAAAGTTCTGGTCTTGAGCCCGCGTAGCACTTCAGCATTTGCCCTCTCCGCTTGGTCGTTGCTTCTCGGATGAGCAAGAGAAGCGAAGCAGACCTTGGCGCCAAGATCTTGGACGTACTGCATGAAGGTGCGGCTCGTGAATTGCGTGTTGTTGTCGGTGATGATTCTATTAGGGATCCCGAAGCGGCAAACTATCAACCTAAAGAACTTGACTGCTGACTGTGCTAGCACCTTCCTCACTGCTTCCACTTCCGGCCACTTTGTGAACTTGTCAATTGCAACGTACAAGTACTCAAAGCCCCCGACAGCTCAGGGAAAGGGGCCGAGGATGTCGAGCCCCCAGACCGAAAATGGCCAGGATAAAGGGATCATCTGGAGAGCTTGAGCTGGCTGGTGTATCTACTTGGAATGGAACTGGCACGCTTCACACTTGGTTACTTGTGCAGTTGCATCCTGGAGGGCTGTCGGCCAAAAGAAACCCTGCCGGAACGCTTTGCCGGCAAGCGCTCTTGCGCCAATGTGGTGACCACATATGCCTCCATGTATCTCTGCCAACAGCTCTTGTCCTTCTTCCCGGCGAATACACTTCAATTTCACGCCGTTGAGTCTTCTTCTGTACAGTGTGCTGTCGACAAACTGGTACATACTTGACTGCCGGGCTACTCTTTCCACTTCTTCTTGCTCTTCGGGAAGTTCTCCTGTCTGAAGGAAACGAACAATTTGCTGTGCCCATGCTGGAGCTTGCGGCTCGACAATAAGGACTAAAGGCACATATGCTGCTGCGGGAACATCCGCTTCTATGGTAAGAACCTGTGGCTTAGCCGGAGCTTGATGTTCCCCGGCAAGCTTGCCGGAGCAAAACTTTTCGGGAGCGTCTGCTTCAACGGAACAAACCCTAGGGCTCGCCGGAGCAGACTGCCCCTCAGCACTCTTGGTGTTGATTTTGATGACCTTCTTGGCGGCGGCTTCGGGGAGCTCTACCGGAAAATAGTCACCAGAAATCAACTTCCTCTTCTTGCTCTGTCCAGTTGATGGTGTTACAGATGGTTGAGTCAGCTTGAGCACAAAGATCCCTGGTTCCACAGGTAACTTATGCGCAGCGCACTTCGACAGGCCATCGGCGATGTCATTCTGAGCTCTTGGAACATGTTCCATCTGTAGGCCGTCAAAGTGCTCTTCTAGCTTTCTCACTTCATCAGTGTAAGCTTCCATCAACGAACTCTGATAATTCTTGTTCACTTGGCAGACGACAAGCTGCGAGTCACCCCTAACAATGAGCTTCTTGATCCCAAGGTCTGCTGCGATCCTGAGACCGGCAAGCAAGCCTTCATACTCGCTGTATTGTTTGTTGCTTGCTCCTTAGGAAAGTGCATCTGGACTATGTACTTGAGGTGCTCTCCGGTGGGTGCGACAAGTAGCACGCCCGCACCGGTGCCTTGCAGCGAGAAGGCACCATCAAAGTACATCAGCCACTCTTTGCTTGCTTCTTTCACGAGGATGCTCGTTTCTGGAATTTCTTCATCTTGTGTTGGCGTCCATTCTGCTATGAATTCTGCCAATGCTCTACTTTGGATAGTTGAAGTGCTTTCAAACTTGAGGCCAAAGCTCGACAGTTCCAGTGCCCACTCGACAATCCTGCCTGTTGCTTCTGGATTTTGCAGTATCCTCTTCAGCGGAAAACGAGTGACGACTGTGATCTCATGTGCTTGGAAGTAATGGCGCAGCTTTCTCGAGGCCATGAGAAGGCCGAAAAGCAATTTCTGCACACCAGAGTACCTTGACCTAGCCCCCTGCAGAAGGGAACTGACAAAGTAAACTGGGCGCTGCACCATCCTTTTCTGCATCTTCTCATGCTCCTGCGCAAATCCATCTTTGTCGAGACCAGAGCTTGCCAGCGAAGTCCCCTGCTTGTCGCTGGATGCATCTGCCGTGGTTGCTGGCTCATCATCTGCCTCCCTTTCCGCTACTAATGCAGCACTAACCACTTGATTGGTTGCCGCTATATATAGCAGCAACTTCTCTTGTGGCTTAGGTGCGACAAGTGTTGGAGTGGAGGACAGGTATCTCTTCAAGTCCTGCAGCGCAGCCTCCGCCTCCGGAGTCCATTTCATTGGACCTGCCTTTTTCAAAATTTTGAAAAATGGCAGGGCGCGCTCAGCAGATCTAGAGATAAACCTGCTGAGAGCAGCTACGCAACCGGCAAGTCTTCGTACATCCTTGACGCGCTTTGGTGCTTCAATCTGCTCAATGGCCTTGATCTTGTCGGGATTGGCTTCAATTCCCTGTTGAGACACGAAGAACCCGAGAAGCTTGCCGGAAGGGACTCCAAACACACACTTCTCGGGGTTAAGCTTGAGGTTGATCTTGCGCAGACTTGCAAAGGTTTTGTCTAAATCTTGAATCAGAGTCGCCTTGTCCTTGCTCTTGACCACTATGTCATCCATGTAGGCTTCCACATTTCTTTGCATTTGCGGCTCAAAAGCATCATGGACTACCCTTGCAAATGTTGAACCAGCATTCTTTAAACCGAAAGGCATCCGTACGAAACAGTATGTGCCACATGGGGTGATGAATGCGGTCTTCTCCTCATCCTCTTCTGCCATGAAGATCTGATGGTATCCTGAGTATGCATCAAGAAATGAAAGCAAGTCACATCCGGCTGTGGAGTCAACAATCTGGTCGATGCGCGGCAAGGGAAATGGGTCTTTGGGACAAGCTTTATTAACATTGGTAAATTCGATACAAAGCCTCCATTTCCCGTTTGCCTTACGCACGATTACAGGATTGGCCAACCATGTAGGATGGAGCACTCCTCTGACAAGGCCTGCTGCTTCCAATTTCTTGATCTCTTCTGCAATGAATTCTTGGTGCTCCACTGCCTGTTTCCTGACTTTCCTGGGAACACCGGGGATGTCAGACGGTTGCCACGCAAACACATCGACGTCGCCCGCAGGAAAGCAACGAGCGCGCTTTCCTATTTAGGGTCGAGAGTGGCACTGATGGTGAAGGTACCATCAGTGCCGTCCTCCTTGGCGGACACCTTCTTGGTCTCTGGTGGAGCTGCCATTGTCTTCTTACACTTGCCGGTGGAGCTCGATGGTGCGTCCTCGACGGTAGTGTAGCACTCCGAAGAGGTGGGCTTGCCGGAGTGGGCATCAGAACTCTTGCCGGACTTGGTCTTCTTCTTCGCCCCGGGAGCTTCAACGGCAAGTGATTTGCGATCTATTGCTGCTACTGCTTCCCGGTAGATCTTGTCGGCGTAGAGAAGAGCATCCTTCTTGTCGCCAGGGACAGAGATGACACTTATCGGGCCTGGCATCTTCAGTACGTTGTATGCATAGTGAGAGGCTGCCATGAACTTGGCGAGTGCTGGACGGCCGAGTATCCCATTGTAAGGTAATGGAAAATTAGCAACGTCAAAAGTGACCCTCTCAGTCCTGAAGTTCAACTCGCTGCCAAATGTTACCGGCAATGTGATCTTTCCCTTCGGCCTGCTCCTTCCCGGATTGATTCCTTGGAACGTGCCGGTCTCTTCGAGCTCGCTATCAGGGATCTGGAGTTTCTGGAGCACCGCGGAGGAGATCAAGTTCAAGCCGGCCCCGTCGTCAACTAGCATCTTAGTGACTTTGAGGTTGCGGATAGTTGGTGAAACCAACATCGGCAAGCACCCGACCGCAGTTATGCGATCAGGGTGGTCCTCAATATCAAAGATGATAGGCGTGCTGGACCATTTCAGAGGCTTGCGTGACTCGATGGGTGGTTCTGCCGCATTGACTTCTCGCACCCACTGCTTGAGCTGGCGGTGCAAAGTATGCAGAGAAGCACCGCCGTCAATGCACAAGACCTCTGTGGCTTTCCGGAACTCCTGCTCATCGGCCTCGTCATCATCCATATCTTCATCATCGTCGTCATCTTCATCCTTGTCGCGGCCGCGGGGAGGTCTGTCTCCTTGCCGCTGCTTGGCCTTGCCGCGGCGTCCTCCTCGGCCGGGACGTTTCTTGCTGGTTCCTCCAGCACCTTCCTGGGCTTTCTCCTTGTCGCGTCGCTCGTATTCAGCCTTTTGCTGCTCGACAAGCTGCTCGACCTTCTTGCAGCTCTGGAGCTCGTGGCCCTTGGTGCGGTGGATCTTGCAGTACTGCTTGTTGGTGCCGTCCTACTTGTCGGCAACCGCCACAGCCTGGTGGTTGGTGCCTGTGGCAATCTCATTGTTGGAGCTACATGCTTTGGCTTTCTTGCCAGACTGCTCAACCACTAGCACCTCTTTGCCTTTCTTCTTCCTGTTGTTCCGCCGCCGGTTTTTCCTTGCCGGGGCAGTCTCCTCACTATCAGATCCCCCTGCTCCTATATTCTCTCCGGGAAGTTTCCTCCCTTCCTTAGCACGTGCACACTTGTCGACCAGGGCATATAGCTCACTGACGTCTCTGATCTTGCACATCGCCATCTCCTCCCGCATCCTACAGTTTCGCACGTTCTGATGGAACGCTCTGATTACCGTGGCAGGGTGGACATCCGGGATGTTGTGCTATACACGGCTGAATCTCTGAATGTACTTGCGCAGGGGCTCTCCTTCCTTCTGGGTGAGCAGATGAATATCGTTCTCTTGGCCATGAGGCTTGTGGCCGCCTGTAGAGGCTCCGACAAACTGATGGCATAGATCTGCCCAGGAAGATATGGAGTTGTCCGGCAAGTGCATGAGCCAGGATCTGACATTGGGCTTGAGCACCAGCGGGAAGTAGTTGGCAAGGATCTTGTCGTCCCGTCCCCCGGCAGCTTGCACCGCGATGGTGTAGATGCTGAGGAACTCCGACGGATGCGACTTGCTGTCGTACTTCTCTAGCACGTCTGGCTTGAAATTCTTCGTGCTGGGCCACTTGACTTGCCGTAGCTCACGAGTGAACGCAGGGCAACCTACCGCATACGGCAAGTCGCCCGGTTCCCCTGGCGCATGCATGTCGATAGAAGGCCCAGCGCGCTGGTCTGATTGACGTCGCGCTTCTCTTTGGCGCTCAATGCGAGTACAAGCATCTTCTTGCTGTCATTCGTGAAGAACTTGGCGCTGATCGCGACGAGCTCGTGGATCCGATGACACGGTGGAGTCGTTGTCAAGGTGGATCCGGCGAGTCGGTGATCTTGGCCTTTGGGGTGGGGAGTGCATGGTAGTTGCACCCCCACCGGTTTCGTCGCCATCGGCTCGTGCCTGGCAGTCCCGCCGGGGCAGCGATGCACTCGGCTGCCGCGGAGTGTTGCCGTTGGCGAAGCCGATGAGACTCTGAATGGTGGCCCTCCATCCGTCGATCTTGTCTTCCGTTGGAGGGTAATCCAGGAGTAGTTGAGCTCGCGCCAAAGCTTCTGCTGGAGTGGTGGGTGGCAGTGGTGAACGGTGCGAGGAGCGGGATATGCTCGGACTTCTAACTATGTTAGAAGGAGCAATATCCCGTCCAGACGACCATGCCTCGCTCGTGCCAGCATGTTGGCGTGCATGTTGGTCTTGAGCACCCCGAGATCCACCAGCTCAATCTTGGCCCAACAAACGTATGGTATTGCGAGTACCATGACGCTGTCGGTCCTGCGCCTCCTGAGATGGGCGCGGAACATGTACGGACGCCGAGGTCTGCGCAGCCTTGTCCTTGGACCTGGCAGCGTCATGAGCTCCCTCGTCGATATCCGTTCTTCCGCCGGCGTCTTCCCCACCACTCATTTGCTCCGGTGGTGGTGGGATTGACGTGGACGGAATAGCTGCCGCTAAAGTCTTCTTCTTCGGTGGCATGTCGATGAAGAAGATGAAGATCTAGCTCGTGTGCACGCCGGATCAGGTTCACTCAATCTCGGCGCCCCCTACCTGGCGCACCAAAGATGTCGGGGAAGCTGATCCACAAACACCTATGGGACCGGCGGACCAAGCCCCTTTCGGTTCGGCGGGGGGCGGAGATTGCACGAAGAGCGGATCGAGGCGAAACACACGAGCAGTTTACCCAGCTTCGGAGCTCTCCGGAGAGATAACACTCCTACTGCTGCTTGTCTGATTATATTGAGTTCTTGCTCGGGAGCGCTGAGTGCTACCGTACACTCGAGCTGCTAACGAGACCGAGCATGAGTGCTTTCTGGTTCCGGACCCCCCTCTACGTTGCGCATGGGCCTCCTTTTATATGCTCAAGGGGTCACCGACAGGTGGCAAAGTAGACAAGGGTAAAAATGGAAAAAGAGGGGTGGTTGGTACAGCTACCTGCATAGTGTATCCTACCTAACCCTAACGGCAGGGGACAAAGGCATTAAATGCCCGTCTGCGTCGCCCAAATAGTGCAAAAAGGGACCGTCAGGGACGCCATCGCTCGCCACGATGGCGATCTTGTCAGCGTCGCATGCCACCGCGCACCGCTGGCTGCACCGCCTCTCGCCACGCGCGCCTGGAAAGGCCCCCAGGGCGACACGTTGGTGGATGTGCTGGAGCATAGGTACAGAGTGGCCGCTTGCCGCGGCAAGCGCCTTGCCGCGGTCGTTGTCTTGCCGCGCCCGGAAGCTTGTCGCTCACCGGGCCTTGCCGGGACGCGCGGCGCGTCGCGGCAAGTTCCTTGTGATGCCTTGATTGGCCTTCTCGGCAAGCTCCTCTTGCCGGGGCCTTGTCTCCTTGGCCTGGATACTTTTTTCTTGAATGTCTCCAAAGGAACCACGGAGGACCTTGGCGGTCACCCGGCAAGCCTTGCCGCGGGGCGCTGCAACTGCCCGTGCACAAGTTCGGGATACTAGGGTACCCCTATTCTAGTACACCGACAGGTACATGAATTGCAACAAGGTAATTTTGGATTTTAATATATGATAAAGATAGACTCGGGGCCATAGTTTTCACTATAGGCTTCTCTCCCAAACAAAAATCATACGGTGGGTAAACAAAATATTGTTGCGCACTTGATAGAAAAGTGCATAGTTATGACGATATCCAAGGCAATGATCATGTATATAGGCATCACGTTTGAGACAAGTAGACCGACTCCTGCCAGCATCTACTACTATTACTCCACACATTGACCGCTATCCAGCATGCATCTAGAGTATTATGTTCATAAAGAACTAGTAACGCCTTAAGTAATATGACGTGATGTAGACAAAGTAAAGTCAAGCAATATGAATATACCACATCATTTTATCCTAAATGTTAAAAATACAAATACGTGTCTTGTCCCTTTATATCACTGGGATATAGAGCACAACAAGATTGAACCCATCACAAAGCACCTATCTCATTGCAAGATAAATCAATCTAGTCGGATAAACTAAATAGATAGATCAGAGAGAAATACAAAGATATAATAATCATTCATAAAAGAGTTCAGAGAAGACTCAAATAATATTCATAGATAATCTGATCATAAACCAACAATTCATCAGAGCCCAACAAACACACCGCAAAAAAAGATTACATCAAATAGATCTGCAAGAACATCAAGGAGAACATTGTATTGAAGATCAAAGAGAGAGAAGAAGCCATCAATCTACTAGATATGGACCCGTAGGTCTATGGTAAACTACTCACACATCATCAGAAGAGCAACAAGGTTGATGTAATGGCCCTTCGTGAACGATTCCACCTTCAAGAAAGTACCAAGAACGGCCTCCAGATGGGACCTCACAAGAACAGAGGCTTGCGGCAGCGGAAAAAGTATTTTGGGTGGCTATCTGTTGGTTTCCCGATTTTACAGAATTTATAGTCGCAGAATTAAGTCAGCTGGAGAAACAAGGAGCCCACAAGGTACCTAGGTGCGCCTAGGTGCCTTGTGGCCCACTCCTTTTCCTTCTAGTCTCCTCCCAAAGCTTCCAGTGTCTCATGTCCAGAAAAAATCATCAAAAAGTTTTGTGGCATTTGGACTTCGTTTGGTACTGATTTCTTAGAAAACCAAAAACAGGCAAAAAAAACAACAACTGGCACTTCGCACTAAGTTAATAGGTTAGTCCCAAAAAATGATATATGCTTGCATACAAACATCCAAGATTGATACTATAATAGCATGGAACAATCAATAATTATTGATACATTGGAGACGTATCAGGTACTACGCTTGGTGCACCAAGCCATGGTGCCTAGTCTATCCCAAGCCCACCTGTACCGGGTGCCATTTGCTAGACAAATATCATTACCTACAAATACCGTAAACTAGTTGCAACTCCTGGACAGAGATCGAGGCGGTTAATAAGCAAGAGCTTCCATGGGTTTCGGGCCCAATGTGTGGTAGTAGATGTTCTTGGATAACATACAGATAACTCAGCTCTTAAGGATGGTCTCAATGAGACAACACACCATGTACTCCTACATGGCTTCTCATTGCTACCTTTACTAAGTCGTGATGACAGACTTAGCTCTCAACACCAAAACATGATCACAACATTCTAACTCATTCCTAGATAAATCAGACCTGACACAACTCTAAGCAATAGGAAGCATATGTATGGATGAAGTCACAACATGGATCAAGCAACTCCTAATCATGCTAGGAAGGTTTAGCTATTTACTGTGACAATGATAGGTCAGGCAGAGGAATGGCTTCAACTACTGCAACAAGGAACAGTTGAAACGTTGTTGTCCGGATGCAATAAAAGAGAGCAGGAGTGAGAGAGTGGGATTGTATCGAAATGAACAATGGGTTTTGGTTGCCTTGCACTTCTAAATATGATATTGCATTTCATTAGTGTCAACAGTAACTATGTCAAAAGTGGTTAAACTGGTTTAATTAAACCTAAACTAAAGTAAACAGGGGCTTAATTAGCAGGTGGGGCCCACCTATCATAGACTCTAGGGAGTCTAACAGTGGTCAAACGGGGTCAAAACGACCGACGGCTCACTGTCGGCGAGTACCGAGATGGCGGAGCGCCTCGGAAATCGCCCACAGGTGACCAAATAAGCAATGGAGACCATCTACAGAGAGCTGGTACTCGCGCACATCTGTTGGTGCTAAAAGCATTGTTAGAGGTGGCCTCAAATGATGGCGGTGTCCACTTCTGCGGTGACCGAAGTTTGCACGCGCATGGATTCAGCGTTTCAGTGCATGGCAAGAGTAACTGGTGGTCAGGATCGTCTCTTGGGAGCATCCGGAGCAAGATGGGTAGCAGAAAGGGCCAACTTGAGCCCGAGTTGCTCGGGTTCATCGTACATGGCGGACGACAGAGCTCGGTACTCGTGGGCATTAGTGCTACGGCATTAAATCGAAGAACGGGGAGAAGGGAAAAAATGCAGGGGCTCATAGCGAATCTATCGGCATCGTCGGTGAGCTCGGGGTGGCCCCGGAGAGGGCGAACGGTCGCTAGTGATCTTGAGCGCCCAAGGTTGAAGATGACGGCGATGAGGGATGTCCAATGGTTGTGTCGGCAACGAATAGCGGCGATGATCGCACTTGGGGATGCGAGTGGGAGGGCAATAGAGGAGAGGATGAGGACAGGGGAGAGATTGAGGGGGTCCAGGGGTGTGCGTGGCATCTTCCATATGCATTGGGGAGGAAGCAGACAGGCAAGAGGCGGCCGACGCATGCTGGCGTGCGGCGACCACATGTCCACGTACTTCTTTCCAAGAAGGAAGATGACAGGGGGAGCAGCTAGGCTGGGCCACCTAGCTGGGCTGCCAGGTAAAAACTTTCTCTCTCTCTTTTATTTTGTTTTTCTGTTTCTATTTTCTTTTATTTGTATCTTTTGCCACTATTTTCAATTCAAATAAACTTAAATAATTCTAAGAACTTCTCTAGATATTTTTATGTCACTCAATGGACTTATCCAAATAAAAATAAAATATCTTAGATCATTTTAATATATCTTCTCTATAATATGAATATATATTCAAATTCAAATACAATAGTGATTTAAACTCAAGATAAAAAACAATTATTTCTGAGATTCCGAAAATATTGGTTTGAATTTTAACTCTTGCCAGTATTTTCATAGATTAACAGGTACATTTTCTTGGACTAGTTTGAAGAAATTTTTAATGTTGATCATTTTTAAATGATTTATGAGGCTTCGAGAATTTTCTCAATTCAATTTCCTTTGAATTTAAACATGATACATGGATGCAGATGCAACTATTTACAAGCAATTTCTAGGGTTGTGATATCAGCCATAATGGAATGATAGTTATTGTTATAAACATGATTGGTATGCAAATATAGCAAGTGTGTGGCACAACAGAAGCATTTTTATACATATGGTGCACACAATCATGGGAACCATGCAATGTATGGGATGGATCAAAATCCCCTTATAGGAAAGATGAAACTATGTGGGTCTTCTCTGCAATAGTGGAAGCATAATATGGAGAAACTTGATAACATGGCAAACAATGTATGTCCGAAGCTAGGTCGTCATGGCATGGCATATGATGGACATGATGGAAAGAGCACATATCAATATCATCACAAGAAACACAAATGCCAATAACCATAGGCTTGTAATCTATTCCATATGTGCAAATTGGGTTTATTTTATTCGCATATGCATATGTACTACTATGAAATTGCAAATATGACAGATGGGTGATCTCATAGAAAATGACATGTCAAGTACATAGTCAAACATGATGCAACCAAGAGAATTATCAAAAGAAATCTATGCAACATGGCATCAAAACTAATAGACTCCACATGCCAATCATCAAACTCATCTTAAATGTGTAAATCGTCAAATTGGTAAATCATACTAGCATGAGACATGGAAATAGGGAGGTCAACATCATGCAAGAAATCAATGTCCACTAGTGGGACTAGATCATCACCTTCACCTATGTTACCTTTCTCATTCCACTCATGTGGTGTAGGTGAAGTGGTAAAGAACAAATTGTGGTGAATGTCATCATCGTGATGGAACCATATGGGGTGCATTATATTCCACCATGGCCATTGTCTTGTCCAAAGGAAGTATGAAGTCGTCGAGGATTGAGGCATCGTTGTATACAGGACCTAGCACCAAATGAGAAGATACAATAGAGGTAGAGATTAAGTTGTTAGAAAACGAAATGGCCTGACATGCCCTATCAACTACCTCACTCTCTCTATGCGGTGGTGGCTCACTCACTCCCTCAAAATAGGTGTGATGTCTACTACACCACTTGTTCTTGTAGACTCGTGTTGGGCCTCCAAGCTCAGAGTTTTGGAGACAGTAGCAAATTTCCCTCAAGTGGATGACCTCAGGTTTATCAATCCGTGGGAGGCGTAGGATGACAATGGTATCTCTCAAACAACCCTGCAACCCCAGTTCAAGAATTCGTCCGATTAACGAGTTAACTTGTCGATTAACCCCTACTCGTGGGGTCACCGAGTAGCCGATAAACCAATAAATCGTCCGATTAATTGATTCAATGGTCGATTAACTTTGCGATTAGCCTATTAATCCCCTACTCGCAAGCCAACCGAGCAGCTACCAGTTAACGATTTCCTCAACAATGCCTGCAACTAATAAAAAAAGTCGCTTGTGTCCCCAACACACCAAATACAATGGTATATTGTATAGGTGCACTAGTTCGGCGAAGAGATGATGATACAAGTGTAGTAATGATGGTAGATATTGATTTTTGTAATAGTAACAATAAAAACAGCAAGGTAGCAAGTAAAAAAACTGAGCACAAACGGTATTGCAATGCTTGAAAATAAGGCCTAGGGTCCGTACTTTCTCTAGTGCAATCACTCAAGAATGCTAATATAATTGGATCATATAAACAACCCTCAACATGCAATGGAGAATCAATCCAAAGTTCGTATCTAGTGGAGAACATAAGAAGATATTGGTGGTAGGGTATGAAACCACCTCGAAGCTATTCTTTCTTATCGATCTATCCAAGAGCTCATACTAAAATAACACCAAGTTATCCTTTCTGATCAATCTATCCAGAGTTCGTACTAAAATAACACCAAATTATCCTTTCCGGTCGATCTATCAAGAGTTTGTACTAAGAGAACACCAATTATTTTAGATTCATAATACTCAATCCAACACAACAAAGAGTTCCCCAATATTTGTACTGGAGAAACAAAGACAAGAACATGCATCGACCCCTATGCATAGATTAGCCCAAAGTAACCACAGGAATCCGTGAGTTGAGTGCCAAAACATATATAGTGTGAATCAATATGATACCCCATTTTCACCATGGATATTCATAGCAAGACATACATAAAGTGTTCTCAAATCCATAAAATTATTCAATCTGATAAGAATGAAATCTCAAAGGAAAAACTCAATACACAACAAGATATAGAGAGGAAAACACCATATGATCCAACTATATTAACAAAGCCCATGGTACATCAAAATTGTGACATCTTAAGAACATGAGAGAGAGAGACTAAACACATAGCTATTGGTACAAACCCTCAGCCCAGAGCATGGACTAATCCCTCCTCATCATGCTGGACGCCGGGATGATGAAGATGGCCATCGGTGATGATTTCCCCGTCCGGCAGGGTGCCAGAACAGGGTCCAGATTGGTTTTTCGTGGCTATAGAGGCTTGCGGAGGTGGAACTTCCGATCTCGGGTTATTTCTGATGGTTTCTCTATTTATAGGATTTTAGGTGTCTGTTTCACGTGAAGATGGGCCTCGAGGTGAGCACGATACACCAGGGCGCACCTGGGGGGCTGGCGCACCCTGGTGGGTTGTGCCCACCTCGTGGCTCTTCTGCCCCTCCCACATGCTTCTAGTGCCTCTTTTGTTCCAAAAAAATCATCAAAAAGTTTCGTTGCATTTGGACAACTTTGATTTCTACAAAAAAAACACCACGGTAGTTTTGGTGAAAGCAATGTCAGTCCAGGTTAGTTCGATGCAAATCATATGAAAACCATAAAAAATTGTTGTAAACATGGCATGAATACTTAATAAATTATAGATACATTGGAGACGTATTAGCATCCCCAAGCTTAATTCCTACTCTTCCTCGAGTAGGTAAATGATAAAAGAAATAATTTATGAAGTGTGAATGATAGCAAAGCGCATAAGTTTGATCAATGATAATTTCTATCACTTTTCCTAGCATCATAACAGCAACTCTTCTCGTAAAACTCATCATGGTAAAGTAGCAACCAATTCACATATTACGGTTCAAACAATAAATTCTCTTGAGACTTAAGCTATGTTCTTAGTCACCAAAAAATTGCAATTCAACTTATTCAATAATGTCTAAGTAAGAGCTCCACATACTCAGTCATCATATAGTCTTCCATGATTGCTAGTACTCAAAGCATATTTTTAGAACAAATGGCATCCATCGAACACAGAGAAATATAGGGGCTTAAGGTTTGGCCTCACAACTCATTTATCATAGAGATAATTGTCAAGAATAATAAATCATGATCAAATATATTTGACTGGTCATATGTGCCTAGATATTTCCCCACCACATGATTCTTGCCAACTAGAGAATAGTTGAGGTTGAAATGAGAATTCATACTATTGACTCTTTGCATAAAAGTAAATACTGAAAAGTAAAAGATAGGCCCTTCGCAGAGGGAAGCAGAGGTTGTCATGTGCTTTTTATTTGAATGCCCAAGCTCTTAATGTAAAGGAACGTCACGTTATATTGCCCCTTATGATAGAAACCTTTACTATGTTGTCTGTCGCTTTTATTACTTTGCCATCACAAGTTCATACAACGCTCAATTTTCCCTTACAATAAAAGATCAAACATATTTAGGACCAATTTTATTGCTTTATGCACTGATGACAACTTACTTGAAGGATCATATTCAATCAATATGTAGGTATGGTGGACACTCATGGCAAGAAACTAGGTTTAAGCGGTTTTGGATGCACAAGTAGTATCTCTACTTAGTACAAATTTTTGGCTAGCAAAGGATCCTAAGCAAACACCACATGTTGGAGGATCCATAACAATATAACTTCTATGCAAATATACACAACCATAACTCATTGCATTATCTTCCTTGTCCAACTTCAACTAATTTTATCAAGTTTGAAAACAATTAATGGGTATTCACAATCATAGAAGATGTCTAAGATAATATATTTGTATGTGAAAGTTCTCTTCCTTATACTAATCATTCATGAATTGCTTCTATGACCAATAGTTTGACTGTCAAGCTTCAAAAGATTTCACTTTCTAAACCCAATGTGAAGCTACTAGGTATGATATGGACATATAATATTCAACTTCATGATATTCAGTTCATTGAACAATTTACTCATAGGATATAAGTGAAGCACAAGAGTAAATGACAAACTACTCCAAAAACATAGAAGTGAAGATCAAGCGAGTAGTGAAGTAAATAGGTAGCTATGTGAGGACTCTCTCTCTCTCTCTCATTAAATACTTTTAGATCGAAGTATTTTATTAAACAGCAAGCAAAACAAAATAAAATAACATTCTAATAATAGCACACATCATGTGAAGAAGCAAAAACTTAGGCTCAACCGATACTAGCCGAAAATTGATGATGAAGAAAGGTGGGATCCCTACTGGGGCATTCCCAAGCTTAGATGATTGAGACTTCTTGGAATATTATCTTGGGATACCTTGGGCATCCCCAAGCTTGATCTCTTGTGTCTTCTTCATTCCTCTCATATCACAATTTTCCTAAATCTCAAAAACTTCATCCACACAAAACTCAACAAGAACTCGTGAGATGAGTTAGTATAAATCAATGCAAAAACCTTATCATTCTCTACGATAGCAAATCACTAAAATTATTATTTAACATTGCATACTAAATTCCTATGCATATATAATACTCCTATCCTCAAATAGAATCATTGAACAAGCAAACATATGCAAACAATGCGAACATAACACCAATTTGTCTCAACAAGACAATCTGTAAAAAATGCAAGAGGATTCATATTTCTCTCAATCCAAAAATTCAGAAAAATTACCATACTATAGAAAAATTATCATATCTTACTGTGCAAAAAAATTTAACATTTTATCACATTCTGGCATAACAATTCACGCACTAGCGTGCAACTTTCTGTTTTCAAACAACCACATATAGACTTGCAAAATAAGCATGGCAAAGGCTATACTTGACATTTTTATTAAAGTAGATATGCAAAAAATTATTCTAAATAACAGCAAGCAAATCAAAACAAAAGAAAATGATGCTCCAAGCAAAACTCATATCATGTGACAAATAAAAATACAGCCTCAAGTAAGGTTACCGATATTGTTGGAGACGAAAGAGGGGATGCGTTCCGGGGCATCCCCAATCTTAGTTGCTTGGATTTTCCTTGAATATTACCTTAGGGTGCCTTGGGAATCCCCAATATTAGGGGTTCGTCACTCCTTATTCTCCTCACATCGATATCTCACCCAAAACTTGTAAACTTCAATCACATAAAACATAATGGAACTTCGTGAGATGGGTAGTATGATAAAAACAAATCATTCACTTTGGTACTATCAAAGACAATATTCATAATTGTTTTCACACAATTCCTACTGTACCTTATCATTTCCACAATTTATATCACTTAATATAAGCAATGGAAACACTAAAGAAAGCAAACTATGCATTGAAAATGGAATCTGTCAAAAAAAAGAACATTCTGTAATGATCTGAACATTCACCATACTTATGTTACTTCAAAAATTTCTGAAAAAATTAGGACAACTTAGGAAATTTGTATGTCAATCATCTATAAAAATGCAGAACTTTTGGACGCTCTAGTGATTTTTAACCATTCTGTTACTGGGCGCAACTACTTTTGCACAGAATCAAGTCACCTATCATCCATAGTATCCCAAAGGCTTTACATGGCACTTTATTGAAACAAAATCCATAAAACATGATTACTATAGTAGCTTAATCATATGAAAACACAAAAATATAGGGGTAAATTCCGGGTTGTCTCCCAACAACCGCTTTTCTTTAATGCCTTTTTAGCTAGGCATGATGATTTCAATGATATGCTCACATAAAAGATAAGAATTGAAACATAAAGAGAGCATCGTGAATCACAAGTTCCTATTTCGTAATAATTTTCAAAAGTATCATGAATGGATTCATCAATATAACTATCACACAAAGCATTCCTTTCATGATCCACAACCATAGTATTTTTATTACTCTCCACATAAGCAATTTTATTCTCATTCATAATAGTGGGAGTATCATATGAGGCTCGAATACTATAAATTTTTCCACATTAAAAGAGTAAGTAATGTTCAGTAAAAGGATATTCAAAATTTTGACAATAATTATCACTACTTTTTATAACATAGATATCATCACAATAATCATCATAAGTAGCAACTTTGTTCTCATCATAGTCAATTGAAAGCTCTTACGAAATAGCGGAATCATTACTAAATAAAGTCACGACCTCTCCAAATCCAATTTTATCATTATAATAAAACTCAACACCCTCCAAATAGTAGGATAATAATTATCTAATGTTGACACTCTTCCAAACCCACTTTCATAAACATTGCAATCATCATAAATAGGACGCATGCAATCATCATAACAAATTTGATCATTCAAAGTAGGGGAACTAAAAAGATCATCTTCATTAAGCATAAAATCCCCAAGCTTGGGACAAACATTAATTGCAGCAAATAAATTCTCCAACATGTCATTCTCATCAAACATAGCATCCCCAAGCTTGTGGCTTGGCATATCATAAGCATAATCACTCTCACCATTAATAGTATGAATAGCACCAATAGTATAACAATTATTATCATAATTTCCAAAGTTGGTGCCAAAACAAATTTCAAGGTTATAAGAAGTATCATTATCTTCCCAATCATAATCATCACAACAAGCAATAGGCATAACAAAATCATCATCAATAGTTCCTTCGGACATTGAGCCATAAGACAAAGAAGCAATATCATCATCAAGTGCATCATCTTCATCAATTATTTTTTATTCATTTTCATGAGGGAAAACAATAATAGGAGCAACATTTTTTGGTAGAGATGCCTTTTTACCTCTATTCTTTCTTCTTTTCTTATTCTTCACCAATCATGTGTGGGTTTAATTAATTTTTTCGAGCATCTTATTGATGAGATTGGCTGAATAGGGAGGTCCTCATAGTCACATATTTCATCATGAGAGATAATAGGAGGGAAAGTGGGAATCTTTACCCTTCATTAGTATTCCCTTTATATTCTATTGGTTTCCCCATCTTTCTATAGTTGGAAATATAAGCATTCTCATTGCAATTTACCATGCAAAACATATAGATATTTCTTAGATTAGTTTCAATATCATCCGTGAGAATGAATACTTCAAACCACCTATTTTTATGTGTCAATTCTTCACTCCACCAAAATAGAAAAATCTCATTATAAAGTTCAAGGGTGATCAAATAATTACAATATTTGGCCATGATTCGATCATGAAAAAAGTTGCATTGGAAGATTAGATGACCAACCTGAATTATTCCAAAGTTCACAAGTAATAGGACAAAGAGAATATAATTTTGTAGCAAATTCATCTATCACTTTGAGAAAAAAATTGTTTCTATCATGTTTATGCTTCTTATAAAATCTATCTTCCCTATAATGCATGTCTTCACAAACTTTATGCACTCCACAAAAATTGGCATGCTTATAAGAAACATTTTATCACGACTAGTTCAATGATCATTAGTATTTTGTATATTCATAGAATTCATGCTAACAACATTACAATCATTCTCATCATTCAACTATTTTATGTCAAACATTTTATAGAATTATTCTTCTATCTACTGAGCACAAATAATCATTTCCATAATTTTCACGAAAGACATTAGAAAGATGAATAGCATGATGCAACCTCTATTCCATTTTTTATAGTTTTCTTTTGATAAAATAAACTAGTGATAAAACAAGAGACTAAAATATTCAATTGCGAGATCTAAAGATATACCTTCAAGCACTCTCCTCCCCAGCAACAGCGCTAGAAAAGATTTTGATGTCTACCACACTACTTGTTCTTGTAGACTCATGTTGGGGCTCCAAGCATAGGGTTCTGTAGGACAGTAGAAAATTTCCCTCAAGTGGATGACCTAAGGTTTATCAATCTGTGGGAGGTGTAGGATGAAGATGGTCTCTCTCAAACAACCCTGCAACCGAATAATAAAAAGTCTCTTATGTCCCCAAGACACCAAATACAATGGTAAATTGTATAGGTGCACTAGTTCAGTGAAGAGATGGTGATACAAGTGTAGTAATGATAGTAGATATTGATTTTTCTAATAGTAACAATAAAAACAGCAAGGTAGCAAGTAACAAAAGTTAGCACATATGGTACTTCAATGCTTGAAAATAAGGCCTAGGGTCCGTACTTTCGCTAGTGTAATCTCTCAACAATGCTAATATAATTGGATCATATAAACATCCCTCAACGTGCGAAGAAGATTCACTCCAAAGTTCCTATCTAGGGAAGAACATAAGAAGAAATTGTTGGTGGGGTACGAAACCACCTTGTAGCTATTCTTTCCGATCAATCTATCCAATAAATTGTACTAAAATAACACCAAGTTATCCTTTCCGATCGATCTATCCAGAATTCATACTAAAATAACACCAAGTTATCCTTTCTGATCGATATATCAAGATTTCATACTAAGACAACACGAAATAATTTCAGATTCATAATACTCAATCCAACACAAGGAACCACAAAGAGTGCCCCAAGATTTCTATTGGAGAAACAAAGACAAGAACGTGCATTGTCCCCTATGCATAGATTGCCCTAGTGTCACCTCGGGAATCTGCTGGTTGAGTGCCAAAACATATATCAAGTGAATCAATATGATACCCCATTGTCACCATGAGTATTCGTAGTAGGACATACATAAAGTGTTCTCAAATCCATAAAAGTATTCAATCCGATAAGAACGACATCTCAAAGGGAAAAATCAATTCACAACAAGATAGAGAGGGTAAAACACCATATGATCCAACTATATTAACAAAGCCCGCGATACATCAAGACCATGACATATCAAGAACAAGAGAGAGAGAGAGAGAGAGAGAGAGAGAGATTAAACACATAGCTACTGGTACAAACCCTCAGCCCCGAGGGTGAACAACTCCCTCCTCATCATGCTGGTCGCCGGGATGATGAAGATGGCCACCGATGATGATTTCCCCCTCCGGCAAGGTGCCGGAATAGGCTCTAGATTTGTTTTTCATAATTACAGAGGCCTGCGAGGGCTGAACTTCTAACCTCGGGTTATTTCTAATGGTTTCTCTATTTATAGGATTTTTGGGCATCGGTTTCACGCGAAGATGGGCCTCGAGGTGAGCACAATACACCAGGGCGCGCCTGGGGGGATGGCGTGCCCTGGTGGGTTGTGCCCACCTCATGGCTCTTCTGGCCCTCCCACGAAGCTTCTAGTTCCTCTTTTGTTCCAAAAAAAATCGGCAAGAAGTTTTGTTGCATTTGGAGAACTTTGATTTCTGCACAAAAAACAACATCAAGGTAGTTCTACTGAAAACAGCGTCAGTCTGGGTTAGTTCCATGCACATCATACCAAAACCTTATAAATTTTTTGTAAACATGGCAGGAATACTTCATAAATTGTAGATATGTTGGATACGTATCAAGGTGCACTCAATGGCACATGTGGTGGAGTCACTTAAATCACTCAGGTGGTGGTTGTGGCTCTCCTCATACGTGAATTGGGGCAACTCATCATACATGGGGCTAGTGATGAAGACACTCTCACTCTCAATATGGCCGGACAAGTCTCGCAACTCATCACCATACGCCTCCTTGGTCGAAGGGAAAATGCCATGCTCAACTATCTCATTGCCCTCGCTATGGATGAAGGCTGAAGATGGCACACCATCACTCTCCTTCATGACCAAAAGGAAAATCCCATGCTTGATCATCTCACTCTTGATACGTCTCCAATGTATCTATAATTTTCTTATTTCTCCATGCTATTATAGTATCAATCTTGGATGTTATTTATAACTTTTTGTGGTATTTTATATCATTTTCTGGGACTACCCTATTAACCCAGTGTCAAGTGCCAACTGTTCTTTTCTACTTGTTTTCGGTTTTCCGTGAAATCAGTAGAAAACAAAGTCCAAACACTACAAAACATTTTTGATGATTTTTTTCTGGACAAAATAGACCCTAGAAGCTTTAGGAGGAGACTAGACGAGAAGCGAGGAGACGGCAAGGCAATAGGGCACGCCAAGGGGTAGGTGCCCCTCATTCCTTGTGGGCCCCACATGGCTCCATCTAACCTAATTCCACCTCTATAACTTCTCTAAAATCGGAAACCAACAAAGAGCCACGTCAAACACTTTTTCTGCCACCGTAAGTTTTTGTTCTCCTGCGATCCTATCTGGAGAGCCACCCCAATCATGAAGGCCTTCTGCATCATCCTTGTTGCCCTCTGATGATGCGTGACTAGTCTTTGATCTTCAATACAATGTTCTCCTCTATGTTCTTGGAGTTCTATCCGATGTAATCTTCTTTTGCAGTGCGTTTGTTGGAATTCGATGAATTGTGGGTTCACGATCTGAATATTTATGAATATTAATTGAGTCTTCTCTGAACTCTTTTATGCATGGTTGCTATAGCTTTATATTACTCTTCGATCTATCCGTTTGGTTTGGTCAAACTAGATTGATTTATGTTGCAATGGGAGAGGTGCTTTGTAATGGGTCCAATCTTGAAGTGCTCTATCTGAGTGACAAAAAGAGACAAGGCACGTATTTGTATTGTTGACATTAAGGGGAAAACAACGGGTTTATTCATATTGATTGGGTTTACTTTGTCTTTATCATGTCATCTTGCTTAAGGCGTTACTCTATTTTATACTTAATATCCTAGATGCATGCTGGAAAGAGGTCGATGGATGGAGTAATAGTAGCAGATGCAGGCAGGATTCGGTCTACTTGTCTCAGATGTGATGCCTATATAAATGATCATTGCCTTGAATATTGGCAAAACTATGCGCTTTTCTATCAATTGCCCAAGAGTAATTTGTTCACCCACTGTATGCTATGTGCTCGAGAGAGAAGCCTCTAGTGAAAACCATGGCCCCCGGGTCTACTTTTATCATATGTAAAAACACAAAAATACCTTGCTGCATTTTTATTTATTTTATTTTGGTTTGCAATTTATCTTATTACCTACAACTATGAGATTTAATCCTTGCAAATAACCGTTGAGGGGATTGATATTCCCCTTGTTTGCGTTGGGTGCAAGTGTTTGCTTTTGTGTGTGTGCAGGTGCTACTAAGGAGGTTCTGTGGTTCTCCTACTAGATTGATAATCTTGGTTCTTAACTAAGGGAAATACTTATCTCTACTATACTACATCATCCCCTCCTCTTCAAGGAAATCACAAAGCAGCTCACAAGTAGCAGGAAGAATTTCTGGCACAGTTGCCGGGGAGACATCACCAAAACCTATCAAGTACCTTCGCACAAACTATCATCTACTTGCTCTTAATTTTATTTGCCTTTGCTTCTCGTTTTCATCTTGCCCACTTCTATTTCTTTACAAAAACTAACAAATATTTTTATTTACTTGTTTGCTTGCTTGTTTCGCCGTTATGGCTTGTTCTTCGCTTGTTACTTATACCCCCAAGAATGAGGTGCTTAATATTTAACAAAGGGAAGGAGAAAGTTTAAAATATACTTGGTATAGGATTTCCGATGCTCTTGTAAGAAATCCACTACCATTCTTCTTCGCAATTTCTATGTGGGTGTTACTACTTGGTATAGATTTTTGCTTGACACTATTACCGAAGGGACTTTCTTGAATAGTTACACTATGGATGCTTTCAATGCTATGGGAAATTTAGTAGAATCACCACCTATTACTATTAATGAAACAACATTTACTGTAGAACATGTTATGAAAAGATTGGAAGCTATTGAAAATAAAATCCCTAACACAAAACATATTGAGAATTTAGATAAAAAGATCCTTAATCAAGTAAATCATTTTGGATCAAAGGTAGGCACTACATAAAAGATGCTAAAAGAGAAGGAACCAATAATTGATGAGAGAATATAATAGAGTCCCTCTAGAATTGATAAGCTGGAAGAAGTTATTAATAATTTGGGTTCGCTTTTTCTTCCGTTAAAACTACTGAGAGAACTCCCCTTAGAAGGAACCCTAAGTTTACTTATGTTCCTAAAAATAGAGGTGCACCACCTAGCAATAGAGAGGATCTTAAAATGATTAGCATGCACCCCAATTTCGTTGATTTGGTAAAGGAACACATTACTGAAAGCAAATTTCTTGACTTTGTTCCCAGGAGTGTGATTATCAAAAAATATGTATGCCAAAACTCCTCGGAAGCATGGATGTGCAATTGAGGATTTGGAAACTAAGTATGAGAATACTTAAAACAATGCATTCTGCCTAGCTAGGGGCGTAAAACAATAGCGCTTGTTGGGAGGAAACCCAATAGTTATATTTATTTCCTTGTTTTTTTCTATTTTTTGTGTTCACATAATTATGCTACAGTTGTGATTGTGTTTTTATGTATTACTTAGTGTTTGTGCCAAGTAAAGCCTTTGGGATCATTTGGTTGATAGTTGACTTGATTCTATGAAAAATAGAAACTTTTGTGCCTACTACTGTAATTCTTTAAATTCACTAGAACATGGTAAAATTCTCAATTTTTTACACCTGATTGATATACAAATTTCCCATGTTGTCCCAATGTTCCATAATATTTGGAGTTATAGAAGTATTGCATTTGTTCAGATCATTACACATTTGTTCTATTTTTGACATATTATGTTTTTGTTGTACAGTTTGCTTGTTTTAATGATGCTATGGATTATATCGGGGGTTACAAGTCATGGAGAAGCTATAATACAGTAGATATTATGTAATAACAAAATATGAATGGGTTGATAACAGTACCAAAAGTTTATGATTTGCTTGTTGTAATAATGGATCTCATGAGGTTTCTGTTGAGTTTTGTGTGCTGAAGTTTTCATGTTTTGGGTGAGATCGTGATGGATGAAGGAATAAGGAGTGGCAAGACCCTAAGCTTGGGGATTCCCAAGGCACCCCAAGGTAATATTCGAGGACCACTAAGCATCTAAGCTTGGGGATGCCCCGGAAGGCATCCCCTCTTTCGTCTACAATCCATCGGTATATTACTTGGAGATATATTTTTATTCATCACATGATATGAGTTTTGCTTGGAGTGTCATGAATTATAAGAGACTTTGCTTTGCTCGCTTTTTAGTTTGTCACAATTATTGTTTGCCACACACACCTTTTGAGAACGACACACATTTGTTCACGATTTGTTAGAATACTCTATGTGCTTCACTAATATCTTTTGAGCTAGGCAGTTGCTCTAGTGCTTAACTTATATCCTTTAGAGCACATCGTTGGTTATATTTTAAAGAAATAGTTGTTGTCAGTGCAATAGACCCAGGGTCCATTGCCCAGACCATTCACAGGCGCGAGGGCAAAGATTACAACACCAAGATGAAACCAAGCAAGGAGGATCAGTTCATCACAGGGTCCAAGTGCAGATAAAGAAGATCAAGATAAGCCAAAGAAGCAAGATACTGCGAAGCGAAGAACCTCCCTTGTCGAGCAGGCGAGCCTGGAGAGGTTGGGTTTCCCCAGAAGCATATTTTCAGATCGTCCCGGCAGGCCCTGCCGGGGCGTGCAGAGTTCAACCACTCCACCTCACAAGCGTCGCAAGTCACAGATCAGTGCGGTGTCGAGCCCCAAGATGACTAAGTTGTTGTTTTCGCCACATGGACACAATTTCCTGCAAAAAACACCTCCATATGACACCCATCCTGAGATGTTTCAAGCAAGCAGACGCGGAGCTGGCAGAATAGCCCTCCAAGGGCTGCCGCGCACACTTTGATGTGACACTAGGCGGCGCATTTAATTCGCCATGTCAGCCTGCAGAGTTAGGTACGATGGCACTATTTGCTTTCTAATCAGTATCTAAAGACTGATTTGCCACTGTGGTGACCCCTTAACATATAAAAGGAGGCCCATGGCAATCGTAGAAAGGTTAGCTCGGTTGGCATGCATAGACTCTCAAATATTCATACGCATGTAGCCACTTCGCCTCAAGGCAGCCCTGCCGGGCAAGTGCGCTGCGACCACCACCACCTTTTCCACCATCAATCCACTAAAACAGAAGTAGGGTTTTACGCCTCGGGGTGGCCTGAACCTGGGTTTTACTCCTCGCGCGTCATCTTCATCGCCATTTTCATTGTCGAGGGCGTCATTGACTATGGCACCTAAGAAGAAGCCCGAAGCTGCGAATCATCCGTCCACCTCAAGGGCTTCGCCGCCCGCGACCGCCAACATCACGGGAAATGAGGGGACGCATGAGGATGTGGATGTTGCAGGAAGTGTGGTTGGCGCAGGTGGCGTTGACACCACCGCTCCTGTGGCCGAAGCAGAAGCGGGAGGCACCGGGGAAGAATTGCATAAGCATCGTTCCAGCGGCCATGCTCCTCGAGGTACGGGTGGGGGGTTATTTTGTCCGCACCTTCTCTCCTCGCTGAACGACACAACCATAGTGGTGACAGACATTCCAGCATGAATCGAAACCCTCTGGTCGCTCCCGTCGCGGTTGCGGCCGCAGGGCACACACCTCCCCCGAACGAGCAGTCCCAGCCCTTGTGCCCAACAGAGCCACTGGCCCTCAAGCCCCTCCACCGCATCACCATGCCATCCCAGCGGCTAGTTCACAACAGTGAGGGAACGGTGCGGTCTGCACCGGCACCATCAGGAGCTGAGCAACCCTACAATCTTCATCGTCATCACCTATGCCAAGCACGGATTAAGAGACCATGGCGCTGGCCCAGCTGCTATTGAGATTTCCACCGGCAGCCGATTAGATGGATGAGTGGCGTGCCACCATCCAAAGTCTGATTGGTTTCGCTGAAGCGGGAGGACCACAATGAGCTGGCCTGCCACAGCCTCCCCAAGCGACTGAAATGGCTCGTGCAGCTGGCCGCACGGAAGGGGCTGGCCCCACTATGCAGTACCCACCTCGGCAAACCATACGGGAGCCATGTAACCAAGAGCTTGACGATGTCTCGATGGCCTCCTCCGAGCCTCGAGAACGTCAAGGCCAGCGGTGAGCCTCGGGGGACAAACGGAGGAAAGGCGTGTGCGCCTTTGTCGAACGACACCACGACAACCTCTGCCAGCCCAATGGGTGCGATGGCCCCAACGTGGACGAGCCCATTGGCAGATACCTACCTTTCGAGGTTGGGTGCCCTGCCTTCACTTGTGAGTTGTGACAAGTCCGTTGGCCGTCCGCTCGCATGTTCAAGCAAGAGATACCAGAGAAGTACGATGGGTTGTCGAACCAGGCAGAGTTCTTGAGCATCTACACTATCGTTGTTCAGGCTGCCGGGTGAAGAGATGAGAAAGTATTTGCCAACTATTTCCCTTTAGCACTCAAGTCAAATGTGAGGTCTTGGCTGATGCACCTGCCGGAGAACTCCATCTCAACTTGGGCTGACCTGTGCCATGAGTTCATTGGCGTCTTCACCGGCGGCCATCAAGAACCAAGACGGCCTAGTGACTTGCACCTTCTCCTGTAGAAGGAAGGTGAGACTCTGCGGAAGCACTTGAAAAGATTGAGCAGAGTCCATAGAAATGTTCCAGATATTCACCTAGCCGCTGTGATAGGTGCCTTCCAGTCCAATGTGTACAACCACATGATACGTTCCAAGATGAATGTTAAGTTGCCCAAGACTGTGAAGGAGTTGTATACCTTGGTGGACAAGTGTGCTCGGGTGGAAGAGGGGAGGAAGCTTCCTAGAGAGGAAGATGGCGTCGACATTGACTCAGAGGATGGCAACGAGTCCACCAGTCAAAGGAAGAAGAACAAGAAGCTCAATAAGAGGCGCAAGGATAAGGTTGTGTTGGCAGTTCAGAGATCATGCACGCCTAGTACCCGCAAGAAGGCTAAAGCCGAAGCCCCCGGCAAGGAAGCTGCCGCGTGCGCTGACTGTCGGGAGGCTGCAGTTGCTAAAAAGGCTGTGAAAGGTCATGGACCGTACTGCAAGATCAATCGGACCAAGGGCCACGATCTCCAAGAGTGTCATCAGGTCGAGCAGCTCGTCAAGAAGCAGAGGGCTGGGTACAAGAAGCTTGATAAGGAAAAAGGTCAGAACAACGCTGGCGGAAAGGGCCGGCGCGGTGAAGCAAATCACTCCAGCAAGGCTTGTCGGAACCAAGGGAAACCCGCCAGGGGCTGAGACAAGGGAGATTGTAATGATGGAAGTGATGGAGGGGATGAAGAGCAACCCAATGAGCAGGAATTCCAGAAGGTCACTGACGCCCTGTGCATTGACGGGGGTGCATCTTTACACTCCTCTCACCGCCAACTTAAATACTGGGTGCGTGAAGTCAATGCCATGGAGTCAGTGGCAGGTTCACGGAAACCACTCAAATAGACACGCATGCCCATCATCTTTGATGAGGAGGATCATCCTGACCGCACCATTATGGTAGGGTGCTTGTCATTGTTGGTTTCACAAAAAATACGTAACCTCAAGGTCACAAAGATGTTGGTTGATGGTGGGGCTGGGTTGAATCTGATTTCCCCACAAGTACGCACGTTTCAAGGAGTCAATCCCGGTAGGAGTCACCCAAAGGGAAAGATCACATTGCTCGTGACATTTGGGGGAGAGTTGAACTATCGGACTGAGAAGATTGTGTTTGATGTGGTCGACCTGCCCCTGCCGTACAATGGAATTCTTGGGCGCCCGGCCCTAGCCAAGTTCATGGCGGCATCGCACTATGCTTACAACACCTTGAAGATGGCAGGCCCTATGGGCGTATTTTCCATTCCATCAAATAAGAAAGACGCGATGATATGCATGGATAAGATGTATCGGGATGTTGTCACGATTGAGGCCGCCGAAGCCGCAGTGCCTGCCAAGGAAAGCAAAGGAAAGAAGAAAGATAGTAAGGACACCGTCAAGGAATCCGGGAAGCATGCCCCTACCGAGTGCACGACACCTGTTGCTGACATGCCAGAGAGTTCCAACAGCAAGAGGACCAAGGTTGCTGCACCCCATGTGAAAAAGGTCCAGGGGATGGCTAGTACTGATGGTACTTTTACCATCAGTGCCACCCTCGAGGACAAATAGTAAAGCACGCACATTGCCTTCCTGCTAGCGAATATCGATGTGTTTGCTTGGCAACCATCTGATATCCCCGGTGTTCCCAGGGAGGTAATCGAGCACCACCTTGTTGTCTGCCTACATGCCTGACTCGTCAAGCAGAAGGTCAGAAGCAGGCCTTGGAGCGGCAACAATTCATTGCTGAAGAGATCAAGAAACTTGAGGTAGCTGGTTTGGTCAGAGGAGTACTACATCCAACATGGTTAGCAAACCTAGTGGTTGTGTGCAAGGCTAATAGGAAATGGAGGTTGTGCATAGATTTCACAGATTTGAACAAGGCCTCCTCGAAGGACCCATTCCCCTTGCCGTGCATTGACCAGATTGTGGATTCCACTTTCGGATGTGATTTTCTCTCCTATCTAGATGCATATTATAAGTACCATTAGATATTCATGTCTAAGGAAGATGAAGATAAGACCTCCTTCATCACCCCATGTGGCACATACTGCTTTGTGTGCATGCCTTTCGGGTTGAAGAGTGTCGGGTCCACTTTTGCAAGAGCAGTCAAAATTGGTTTTGAGCAACAGTTGCACATGAATATTGAAGCTTATATGGATGATATGATGGTCCACATCTAGGACAAATGGACCCTCATCTAGTATTTGGAAGAGACATTTGCCAACCTGCGCAAGATCAACATGAACCTAAACCCAGAGAAGTGTGTGTTTGGCGTTCCCTCTGATAAGCTACTTGGCTTCATCATGTTCCACCGCGGGATCAAAGCCGACCCAGATAAGATCAAGGCCATCATGCAGATTCAGGCACCCAAGACAGTTAAAGACGTGAGACATCTGACAGGATGCATTGTCACGCTTAGCAGATTGATCTCCAAGTCTGCCGAGATTGCCTTGCCGTTCTTCAAAATTTTGAAGAAGGCGGGACCTATGAAGTGGAACCCGGAAGCAGATGAAGCATTGCAAGATCTGAAGACCTACTTGTCTTCTGTGCCCACTTTGGTTGCACCCAAGCCACAAGAGCCGCTGCTGCTATACCTGGCGGCGACTAATCAGGTGGTTAGTGCAACATTGGTGACACAGCGAGAAGTGGAGGAAACTGCAACCTCAGCAGACATCCTGGCAAGATCAGAAAGAGAGTATAGCCCGGAAAGGTTAGATATGGATCGAGAAAAGAGAAGCACGGTTGCGAAGGCAACCCCAAGGATGCGGCAAGGAAGAAAGTGGTGCAGCGCCTAGTATACTTCATCAGTTCCCTATTGCAAGGGGCTAGATCCAGGTATTCTAGTGTGCAAAAATTGATTTTTGGGCTCGTCATGGCCTCAAGGAAACTGCGCCACTACTTCCAAGCCCATGAGATCACGGTTTTCACACGCTTTCCGTTGCAAAGGATACTCCGGAACCCAAAGGCTACCGGTAGGATAATGGAATGGGCTCTAGAGTTATCTAGCTTCGGCCTGAAGTTTGAAAGCACATAAACAATTCAGACCAGGTCATTGGCAGAGTTTATTGCAGAATAAATGCTAACCCCTGATGAGGAGGTGCTGGAAATAGTTATTCTCGGCAAGGAATCACCCCAAGAGTAGATCATGTATTTTGATGGCACCTTCTTCCTCCAAGGTGCAAGGGTTGTCGTGCTTCTCGTCACCACTGCCGGGGAGCACCGCAAGTACGTTGTCCACATGCATTTTCCTCGGGAAGAGGCGACGAACAATACAGCAGAGTATGGAGGGCTCCTTGCCAGGCTAAGGATTGCCATAGAATTGGGAATTAAGAAGCTGATCATTCAAGGAGATTCACAATTGGTGGTCAAACAAGTCAACAAGGAATACCAAAGTCCATTGACGGAGGCATATGTCGAGGAAATTAGAAGATTGGAGGAACGCTTTGATGGATTCAAACAGAGCATGTGCCCCGTGCGGAAAACAGCATTGCTGATCATCTATCAAAGTGTGTTGCATAGAAGATGCATGTGGAACCAGGAACTTTTGTTCTCCATCTTACTCAACCCTCCGTATCCCCAACAACAATGGACAGAAAGAGGAGGAAATTGGACTCCGGTAAGCGTCTCCCGGTAGAACCCCTCGGGGTTCCTGGCAGGGACCCTGCCGGAAACAACTCCCCTTCAATTGTTGGGCTGCAACTTCCTACCGGGTCTCTAGACCCCGCAATCGAGGGATGCACCCCAACGAATGAGGAGGTGCTGCTAGTCCTTGTTGCCGAGCCGAAGGCTCCAACTTGGGCAAGGCAAATAGTCCATTTCCTCCAAACTGGAGAACTTCTCGAAGAGCAAGAAGAAGCGGAAAGAGTAGCCCGGAGGGCCAGTATGTATCAGTTTGTCGATGAAACTCTGTACAGAAGAATTTGAAGTGCATTTGCCGGGAAGAAGGAAAGGAACTGCTGGCACAAATACACAAAGGAATGTGTGACTCCCACATTGTATCAAAGGGCTCTAGTTGGGAAAGCATTCCAGCAAGGATTCTATTGGCCCACTGCCCTCCAAGATGCGGTTGAGCTAGTCCCCAAGTGTGTAGCCTGCCAGTTCCATTCCAAGAATATCCATCTACGTTCCCAAGCACTTTAGACAATCCCTTTGCCATGGCCATTTTCGGTCTGGGGGCACGATATACTCGGCCCTTTACCCTGAGATGCCATGGGCTTTGAATTCTTGTTTGTTGCTATCGACAAGTTTACAAAAATGGCCGGAAGTAGCCGCCGTGAGAAAGGTGACTGCTTAGTCAGCTATCAAGTTCTTGAAAAGATTTGGTGTGCCACTTCGGAGTTCCTACCAGGATCATCACTGACAACGGCACCCAATTCACGAGCCAGACCGTCATGCAATATGTTCATGCCTTCGGAAGCAAGATCTCATTTGCCTCTTTTGCACATCCCAGAAGCAATGGACAAGCTGAGAGAGCGAAATCTAAAGTGCTGCGAGGCGTCAAGACAAGAACGTTTGATAAGCTGGTGAAGTGCGGAAGGCGGTGGATCGATGAGATGTCAGTGGTTCTTTGGTCCCTCGGAACGACACCAAATCGAGCTATCAGGCGGACTCCCTTCTCCCTAGTCTATGAGGCAGAAGGAGTTTTCCCCATGAAACTCATTTATGAGTCACCTCGAGTACTTGCCTACGATGAAGTAGCGCAAGAATAGCATTGGCGTGATGACGCTGTTCTTCTCGAGGAGAACCGTCTCCGGGATGCTACCCTTGTTGCACGCTATCAACAAGCCCTGTGTCGCTTTGGAGGAAGGTGGCCTTGTCCTTAGGCGCGTTCAGTCCGCCAAGGGTGCAAACAAATTGTGGCCAAAGTGGGAAGGCCCTTACCGGGTAGTACAAGTCACCAGACCTGGCACAGTCCATCTTGAGATCAGATGATAGAGGCAGGGTGTCCCGATCTTTCAATGAGATGATATCTATCATTTGAGACGACTTTGACGATCCAACGACAAACATGCACAACGTTGCACCTTAGTAATCGCTAAACCAATCTCGCGAGGTTACTGATGATGCTGGAAGCATGATCGTCCTGACCACGAAGGTCTATTCCTGCAAGCAAACAAAGAACAAGCAAGAATATGATAAAGCAATCTGAATATTGTGAATATGGATGAAGTATTGATAATGGTGGGGATCCGAAAGCGGTCTTGGTCTGGTCGTTGGACACAAACGAAGTACACGAAGTTTTGTTGGCTAACTTTTAACTAAACAAATCCCAAGGAAAAAGATACTAGATGGATCTACTTATATATGAGCAACGGGTGGCGGCCAAGGAGGTGGGAGGACGTCCCAAGGCATCTTAAAACTAACCCTAGGTCGTACAAGGCTCATGGGCCCAAGTGGAGGTGATGCAACACCTTTGGACTTGTAGTTTGACTCAGATTCTGCTGCAGCGTCAGATTGCTTCATCGACAACTCAACGCTTCAACGAATTTTAAGGTGAATCCAATTGGGTTGGAAAGAGCACGAAATCTATTTTCCAAAAAAATCACCCAATTCGGAGTCTGTATGAAAGAGTTCTTGGTGTTTTGAGTCAGTTTTGTCTTTGCAGTCCGAATCTGAATCCAGACCGTGAGAGACTTGGACTCTATCTTCTCTTCGCCCAAAAGTGACATGAGAAGACTTTTTGAACAGCACTTAAACATATATTTTCCCCTTATCTTCATATGTGGATTGTAAAAATTTACCATACACCTGCAATTAGAAATGACACAAAAGTTTGTGAAGTATTTTTGTCCTGGATGACATAAATAAACTATTGCATAGTTTGCACTACAAATCACCTCCCAAATATACATATATGCAATATTTTTGGTCGTATCCAAGGTAGTCATGTCCTCATCATCCTCCCCTTCTTGAAAACAAAGCCGTCCTCGGCGTTGCTTAATCTGAAATGTAGCTAACAAAAGAGACAAGGTGTACATGTTGTATATGTATATGTCATCAATTTTTACTTCCCTTGATTTTTGCACATATGACACATGTATACATGAGTAACTTTCATAGTTCATAAAATATAAAGCCAAGCTATTATACTAAGAATTAGAAGGCATGAAAGTATTGCAACTCAGTTTGCCCATATATGTGAAGCTCTTATTCATATCAAAAGATTGACAATGTTCATCATTAAACCATCCTAACATTGGTGAATATACCTTACTTGCGTCAAATTTACATACTACAACATGCTTAAATAAGCAAACATGCAATAAGTCATTGGTCATAGAATCATCACCAAGATTAGAGGTCATATCAAAATGATTAAACATTGGTTCTTTTGCATCAACAGTTAATTCAATGGGTGCACTCAAAATTGTTAGTATTTCAGTTGTTTGATCACATGACGCATTCATGGCAGTAACACAGATCTCTAAAATAGGTCGTGTACCCAAATCAATAGGTAACTCAACACATGATGTATTCAAGTTAACTAGGCATGCATCATTCTCATGTGAAAGTGGAAAATCTGTACCTTTGTCATTACATCTTATGATCAACTCATATGATGTAGGCACTCTCGGTGGTGATATGTCACATGGTGGAGATGATGTAGTCTGTGCACCAGCGGATCTAGTTGTCATAGTATGCCTAGTAGTTTAAGAAACATTTGTATCAACACTTGGAATGTGCGCCATGCACTTGTTCTCCTTGTGGGCAACATGTCGTTTTATTTCCTGTTCGGCTTTGCAAGCAAGACAAAATAAATGGTCCATAAGATAACACTTTTCATGAATTAGTATCTCTTGAATATCACGGCTTAATCCTACCCAAAATTTATCCATAAAATCTTTTTCACTTTCTTCTAAAAATGAGTGCAAAAATGTAGTTTGTAAATCATCATAATATTTTGTTATTGTGTCACTGCCTTATTTAAAATGTTGTAATTTTTTAATCATACCATGAGTATAATAAACATCAACGAATCTATCACTAATGACAAGTTTTAAATCATCCCAAGTAGTATGTATAATATCAACGTTTAACCGACAATATTCACTCCACCAAACTAAAGCGAAGCTACTGAAAGTACTAACCGCGAAGGCAAAGATTACAACACCAAGATAAAACGAAGCAAGGAGGATCAGTTCATCACAAGGTCCAAGTGTAGATAAAGAAGATCAAGATAAGCTAAAGAAGCAAGATATTGCAAAGGGAAGAACCTCCCTTGCCGGGCCGGCGAGCCTAGTGAGGTTGGGTTTGCCCCTGAAGCATATTTCCATATCATCTCGGCAGGCCCTGCCGGGGCTTGCGGAGTTCAACCACTCCACCTCTCCACTTCACAAGCGATACAAGTCATAGATTAGTGCGGTGTCAAGCCCCAAGATGACTAAGTGGCTGCTTTTCGCCACATGGCAGCCACTTCCTATAGCAAACACGTCCATATGACACCCGTCCTGAGGCGTGTCAAGCAAGAAGGCGCGTAGCTGGCAAAATAGCCTGGCAAGGGCTGACGGGCACGCTGTGATGTGACAGTAGGCGGCGCATTTAATGAGCCCTGTTAGCCTGCAGAGTTAGGTATGATAGCATTGTTTTCTATCTAATCAGTATGTAAAGACCGATTTGCCACTGTGGTGACCCCTTAACATATAAAAGGAGGCCCATGGCAACCATAGAAAGGGTTTGTGAGGTTGGCAAGCACAACCCCTCAGATATTCATACACATGTAGCCACTTCACCTCAAGGGAACCATGGCAAGCAAGTGCGCTGCGACCACCACCACCTTTTCCACCATCAATCCACCAAAGCGGGAGTAGGGTTTTACGCCTCGCGGCGGCCTGAACCTGGGTAAAAACTGCCCATGTGATCTATGCCGCGCTTCCCTACACTTCTCTTCTCTTTGTGCAACGTGTCCACACCCCCCCCCCCGCCGAACAAAAAGGGGCACGTAGCCCCATCGGTGGTCGTGGGATTCCCCATGACACTTGCACTCTCATGCTTCACTTATACCTTTTTGAGAGTATAATAAATAGTAAAGGCAATATGCACGGGTTATGAAATTGGTCCTGATATGATAGGTACTCAAGAGGGATATAATAAAAACTTCAATGTAGATCACTGAATATGATAAGTTTGATTCCTTGAAATAGTTTTACGATATAGATATGGTGATATGTGGGTTGTACTAGTGAATAATTGTGGTTTAGTAATAATATTAGTGTTGAGGTTTGTGATTCTTGAAGCAAGCCAGTATAGTCTCTCGTTATGCTAAGAAGTTAGAGCACAATTATTATTGAGCGTCTTACTTTGCGTGAAGGCCGGGGGCACGCGATGGTTAACTCCTACCAACCTCCCCCCTAGGGGCATGAGTAGTAGTACTTTACTTTCAGGGCTAATAGACTTTCACAATAAGTATGTGAGTTCTTTATGACTAATGTGAGTCCATGGAGTATACACACTCTCACATTTCCACAATTTGCTAGGCTCTTTGGTACCGTGCATTGCCCTTTCTCACCTCCAGAGTCAGTGCAAACGTTGTTGGTGCATCCAAACCCCATGATATGATACGCTTTATCAAACATAAGCATGCTTATATCTTCCACAAAATAGCCACCATGCCTACCTATCATGCCATTTATATATTGCCATGCAACTTCCATCATTCCGTTATTATGACATACATCTGCATTGTCATATTGGTTTGCATGACCATATAGATGACACGGTATTTGTGGCTCAGCCACCATTTGGAAGAGCTAGTTATCGACTAGAGGGGGGTGAATAGGCGATTTTTATGAAAGTCTTCAAAACATGGGAGTTTCGAAGACAAACAATAGAAATGACACTATTCATATGGAGCGGAAGGTAGAGTACACTAGACAAGCCATAGTCAAGTATTCAATGAAGTGAAAGCAGGAAGACTATCAGCAACTAGGTAGTAAGGATCAAGATGGAAGATAGTATGAAGCCAATCAGGACAAGTAGTCACACAGTGAAGTCAAACAGATAATGCAAGCAGGCAATGACTTCACGAAGACAAATAGTAAGTAAAGAGAAGTGAGAGATAGAACTAGTAGCTTTTGGAGGACAGAGATTTGTTCAACCAGTTCCAGTTGCTGTGACAACTGTACATCTGGTTAGGGAGGCTGATATTCAACTCATAAGACCGCGTCTTCACCTTATTCCCCTTGAGCAAAAAGGACACCTAGTCCCCTCCCAATCATTCTGGTAAGTCTTCAAGGTAGACTTCCAAACCTTCACATACTTCGTTCACTGGCAATCCACAATGACTGTTGGATGCTCAGAACACGACGCCTAACCGGTTGGAGGATTCACAGTCATCAAGTGTAATAAGTCTTCAGATCACGTGGATAGAAGGACTTCACTGATGTAAAACACTTTTTGGGCTCTAGGTGGTTTGGGCTTTGTCCTCGCAAGGATTCTCTCTAAAATGCTTCGGAGGTGGGTTGCGCTGAAACGACAAAAGTTGTTTACTAACTCTGAGCAGCCACCAATTTATGGTGTAGGGGGTGGACTATTTATAGCCACTGGGCAACCCGACCTGATTTGTCTGAAATGACCCTGGGTCACTAAGGAACTGACACGTGTCTCAACGGTCAGATTTCAAACACACGCGGCATGTTGACTTGGGCTACAAGGAAAGCTGACTCATCCGACTCTAGATAAGATTTGGTCTCATTGTCTTCTTTCGAAGACATAGGATTTGGTTGAGCATCACTTCAGTCACTATGACTTTGTTCACTTGGACCCCACTTAACAGTGCGGTGGTTCCTATGAGTCAAAAAAGCAGAAAAGGAAACAACGAAACAACTAAGTCTTCGCGCTCCATAATCTTCACGCGATGTCTTGTTACGTCATAGTCTTCAATGTGAATAGCTTCACAGACCACCATTGTCTTCAATGTCTTCACACGTTTTTAGTGGTCATCCGGTAGGTAAACCGAATCAATGAGGGACTACTACCTGTGATATCATGCAATTCTCACAAACACATTAGTCCCTCAACCAGGTTTGTCGTCAATACTCCAAAACCAACTAGGGGTGGCACTAGATCCACTTACAATCTCCCCCTTTTTGGTGATTGATGACAAACTAGTTGAAGTTTTCAACGGGGATAAAAGTATGTGAAATTGTAAAGGATTAAGATATTGTCTTCATAGGTGGCAAAAAGGCTCCCACTGAAGATGTGCATATAAATGTTTTGCGTTGGAATGCAAATGCACATGGCAGGTTGTACTTGTGGAGATCCTCTTCACCATATGAAGACAATACATCATGCATGAACAGATATACAGGAAGAATGACATGCATAATGAAAAATGGACGTCTGCGGAATGACTTCATGCGGGATTTATCATCGCACATGCAGAATTTATCATCGCATCACAGAATAGAAGAAAAGGTAGCAGACGACCATCAAGTTTAAGTGTTACAACTCAAAGAACCAAATGTGTCAAAAGCGAGAGTTGTAAACACTAGGTAAAAGTATAGCAACAACCCATATGGACCCGCTTGAAGACTATCAACATATGCTTCTCCCCCTTTTGTTAATAAGGACCAAAAAGGTTTGAAGACATAGTCTCTACTCGTTCCCATGAGGAGTAGGTGAGGCAGTAGGGTCGTCATTGAGGTTTGGTGGTGCAGACGAACTTGGTGCAGTGTCGATACGCGCCGAAGTTGGAGGTGGTGAAGTAGCATCATCGGTGTCATCAATGACTCTGGCATTAACAGTTGCCGTGGAGGAGGAGTACTCTGAATCTTAAAGGGACGGAGTTCGACGCAAGACAGCATTCCTAGGAGGAGTGGTGTCGAACTTGAATCTCTCTGTGAAGCCATCATCTTGAAGATCAGCTTCAGCACTGAGCAATGTCAAACTCTTCCCGGACCGCCGACAGGTTTCATGAGTGACAAAGGCATTCTTGGTGGCAAGGTTCTGAATGCAATTGATATCCACCAAGAGGCTTTGCATTTGACACTTTAGCCAGTAATGATGCTTGTCATGTTTCTAATGCAAGGCCATGAGAAGCTCTCGGTCATTGAGCACATGAGATCGCTTCCGAGGCCTTGGAGCAATAGTGCTTTTTGTGGCTTCAGTACGTACACGGCGAGTATTGCCAGCCAGCAGATAAATACGAGAAGTAGGCTAAACACCTTCAACATGCTGAGAGAAACTCTGATGATCAACATTGTGAAGATAAATTGCCTCCTTGGCAGGCTCTAGGTAAATGGCTTCGACGGACATATCAACCTTTGGCAGAAATATGAGATGGTTGCGTGGAGAGGGTTGATAGTCAACAGCAGCGTGAAGCTTGATCAGTCGTATAACCCATGGATCATAGGATTTCAGACCAAATATGTCTGAGCCAAATGCAGCAAATTGGCGAATGAAGAAATCATGAGCATTGAAGGTGATGCCATTGAGAATATAGAAGACCAATGTCTTCATTGCGCCTTCTAGCTTTGCTGAGGAAGAATGTCCTTTGATGGGCCATAGAGTTCGCCTGATAATGTGATAGATGGTGCGGGGCAGATACTCTAGGTCTTCAACAAACAATTCCTTGGGATATTCAGCATCCTGCGGTAGTGGCTTCATCATACTCAGCATTTGGCTCATATTGGGCTCAGGCTTCTGAAAGATGCTTTCCAATGCATTGCGGTGATGCTGACAACCAGGTTGATAAAGTTCACCTGGAGTGGACAGGCTAGTAAGCTCAATGAGATCAAGAGCTTTGTCTTCATGATGGACATTTCCTGTCATCCACTTAAGGACCCATGTCTTCAAATCCCTGTTGTAGCCGTGAATGTGGAGAATTGCATAGAATTGCAGCAGAAGCTCTTCATTCCAATTCTCCTTATCTGTCACAAACTAGAGAAGGCAGGCATCTCTGAAACAGTCGAGGGCTTCTTCTAAGCAGGGCAGGCCAGCAATGGCTTCGGAATCCAAATGCATATGAGGAAAGATGCGCCTTTGATTGTATAGAACACAATAGTAATAGCTACGCTGCTCATAACTCCAGAACCCATCAGATGATATTCTTGGCTTGGAATTTGGGTTCTTGGCTCTATCGAAGAAGGTGTTCTGTGCAATGAAGCCATTGACATTGAATGATCCTGGTGCAGATGCAGTACCTGGAAACCTTGGCAGCCTCGGCTTTGGCTTCTGAACCTATGGCATGTGGTCCACATGATAATCAAATAATGGTCCGGGAGCAGGCAGAGGAACCAGAATTGTCCATCTGACAGTGACAAGCTCGCCTTGGTAAAATGCTTACTCAATAGTGTGTGGCCTTGGTGGCGGAACAAGAGCAGTGGCATTAGCAAGGGCGTCAGGCTGCACATTTGTTGCAGGTGCATCATTGGCTTCATGCACGGTGTTCATTGCAGGCGCCACATCATCTTCAGCCATGACAACATCATTGGCTTTAGTGATGTTATTGGTGGCCGCCTTAGGATTTTCAACCTCCACTTGAGTAGCTGGAGGGTCGGGCACAGACGCGTTCTCCTCGAGAACATCTTCTTGGTTGGTAGGGGTGTGGAAACACGTTCTTCTTTTGACGGGGTTCTTGATTTTCCTCGGCTGATGCAGCCGGTAAGTCTTCAGCAACATTTGCTTCAGATGCAGAGACATTTGCAGAAGGAGTGGCTTCAGGAAATTCTAGTTGTGCTGCCACATTGGGTTGCACTTCTCCTTCTGGAACGCTCGACGGAGCGACTTGTGGCCTTGGTCCTTTGTGAAGCCTGCAAAATGCGAGCAATGCCTTTGGAGTAGGAGTGGGATGGACCACATAGTCGTCGTCATCATCAAGCACCGGATTGGTGACTTGAGGTGGGGGAGTTCGAGGTGAGTCTTGACTTGGTGTGGCTGGTTGGGGGCGATCATCCCATGAGGCATCCCGAGAGATTGGCATCAAATAACGACCAATACTGATGAGTTCGCTGGTCATGAGAACAGGCGATGATACTGTTGGGTGCTCGATCTGAGGAAGGACTTCATCAGCAACTACATTGTCTTGGGGACCAATGTCTTCAGCCGTGATGGGGTCAATGGCTTGAACTAATTCAGCTTCAGGAACCTCTATGGAAGCAGGCTCATGAACTATCAACTGACGCTCTTGGTGTTCAGATGCAGGACGAGCAAAAGCGATGGGCTCGACAACGAGGGGCTATGTGGGAGCAGCCCGATCTTTCTTCTTGGTCTTTCTTTTCTTGGTGGGTGGTGCATCGTCAGTGGTGTTCTTGAGTTTGCGCTTTCTGGCTTCGACTTCAGCTGCCCTGGTTTTCTTCTGTTCTGAAGCCACTATGGGGACCTTAGGCCTCGAGCCTGTCATGCTGGCAGGGAAGACAATGCGAGGTTCTTCCCGCCTCGGTGCTTTAGTTTGGGCCACATCAGGCTTCTTCTTCTTGGCAGCCAACTTGGGGTCGATTCCAGGACGCCCAAGAGCCTTGCGCTTCTCAGCTTCATTGTAAGCTTGAACACACTTGGTAGCTAGATTCTTCATTCGCTCTCGTGAACCTTTGGCTTCTTCGCGCTTCTTACGAAATGCCTCCTTGAGGTCATGCACTATCAGCTTGACGTTTTGAACATCAACCACACTGAGCTTGGCCACATGCTTCTTGAACTGATCTTTCTCAAAATCAATTTTGTTCTTCAGTTCAACTATCCGCTGAGCCAGAGCCAGCTCAGGAGATATGGCGCCTTGAAAGGAGACGCTGATGCCAATTGGGAGCTGAAGATCATCAAAGCTGAGATTGTGGTTGTCGAACCACTCATCAATGAAGTTATCCGGAATGTTTATGTCGAAGAGGGGAAGATCATTGAAGATCTCCACCTCTTTCTTGCTCTTCATCAGCTGCTCAAGAGCATCATCTCCACACTCATCATCTGATGACAGATCAATGGCTTCAATTTCATTCCTCGGAACGGCAGTAGGTGTCAGGGCTTGACAAGAACTTTGAAAATTTTTCTTCTGTGTCTTCTCTTTCTTCTTGGAGGTGCGAGAGAGATCTTCAGAATTGTTACTTGGAGCAGGAGGGGCAGTTGCCAATGGCTTCACTCGAGAAGTTTTTGGTGCAGTAGTAGGTTTTGAAGCCTTAGATTTCTTTTGCTTCTGCGGCTTAGGAGGAGGAGCTGGTGCATCATTAGAGTCAGCATCATCACCAGAGTGATCCACATTTGCTCCTTGGACGACAATGTGAGTGATGAGGCCTTCGAGGTTGTAGAAGGGGCCGATTCTGTTTTCATTGGCTTCACGGGTGCCATCTTCCCAAGGAGCAGAAGGACCTGGGTTGAAGTCAAGTCCAAATGCCTTCTTGTTCTTCACTGCAGAGTCTTTGGTGAATTTCAAGTTGCGCTTGAACAGATTGTCTTCGTGACAGCACTGCAGATATGAAGGGTCAGCATTCTCTGGCTGTGGTCCGCGGACCATGCACGGATAGAAGCCTTGCTCAATAGCTTCAGTCTTGGACCTGGGAGTACGATTTTTTTATAGTATATCTCCCCAGGGTCGCTTGATGGCATTCTTCTCGGCATACTCTTCAGTGACAAATCCATACTTGAACCATTCCTCTGCCCAATATCTTCGAATCCATTGGGTTCGATTCTTGCGTTCACCATAAGTCTCCTATGGGTTTGTTTTGTATAGTTTGTGCAGCAGGTGGCAAATATTTGGAAGTATTCCCACGATGCTGTCTGCCACCCTTTCTAGTTGACTTGTCTGTAGCCATGAAGCTTAACCTGAAAGGCTTCAGAACTAGCAAGGGCTTCCAGCGGCTGGTCAGACAAGAACATGCTTCAGGAGAATTTATGTGACATTGTAAGAATTCTGCAAATGAATGCAGACTATGAGAACCAAGGGATTCTCCCACGGACATGTACATGTGACAGCATTAGAGGTGCAAGGGAAGGGGAAGAGGTCATATGCATTCTCAGAAGATTTTGAAGATAAATCAGTTTGAAGACATTGACCTCATAACGCGAAGACATTCACTTATTTGTTGAGAGTTGGTTCCAGATTCGTACGAATCCAAGAATAAGTACAAGTGAGGAATCTAACTTGTAGAGAAGCATAAGTGAATAGACTAGGCATAGTATGAGATGCAGAAAGAGATAGATTCCACTTTGGAGATCTAGAAACCGCTTTTGGTGAAGAAGGATGAATCTATCAGATCAAAAAGAAGGTAAAAAGTGAGTTTTAATTACCACACGAAGAACTGCTAGACGGAGCGAAGTTGGAGGCCGAGCAGTTCGATCTCCATGCCCTAACTTGGCGACGGAAGAGACCTACGGCAGCGGCGGAGAAGACGAGGTCCGCGACTGGCATGAGGACAGCGTCGGTGAAGTCGCTGCAGCTAAGCGCTTCGTTGCCGGCATCGTTGAGAGCTAGCGGTGGCGCTAGGGTTTGCGAGAGGTGGCAAGGTGGAAGAAGGATTTTGACCGTGATGTGATGGGTATTTATAAGGAAAGGGATGACACAACGCAGTTACGCAGGTGGCCCTGGCGGTTCACATCTGAAGGGCACGTGGAAAGCATGCAACACCTTGGAAGTTGTTCCATGTTCCCATGCACGTGTGGATTGTCGGGGTGGTCGTTCCGAATTCTCCGACTTTTAGGCAATAATGATATAGCATTAAAAACAGACATAAATGTTTGTCAGATTGACTTCAGCTGACAAGGTCTCAGTGAAGAAAATCGACAATTTTCAATAGAATGTATATGATTTGGACAGATAGAGCTGAGTTAGAAGCATAGATAGGTTAGGGTCCGATCACATTCACTTAGATCAAAAGATTCAGCATGAAGCCATAGTTATAAGTAAATGTTGTAGAGGAGAGAACACAAATATGTATATCACTAGTATAAGACCAAATCAACAGGACGAAGATAAACTTGAATATTAGTCAGGGATGAAGACAAATCAAATATGATGACTAAGCAATCATAACGCCAAGGGAAACACTTCAAACAAAAGTTTGGTGGTGGCCTTACCCACCGTATAGGAAGTATTAGACCCAGACACAGTTCACAATTATCGTGGCGCTCCGAAGTCAAATTCCGCATTAATGTATTCACACTTAGAGTGTATGTCTTCATTGATTGAAGATATACTTCATGTGTTGCACATCTAAGTCATCAAAATGCATAAGTGTTAGGATGTGTGCCTAATCACGGGACATTTAGGATGACAATGTATTTAGCTCACACCGCAACTTGCAAATCCTTTTCTCATCCAAGTGCTTTATGAAGATATCGGCCAATTGCTCTTCAGTGTTGACGTGAATGATATCAATATCTTCCTTCATGACATGATCTCTGAGAAAGTGATGACGAATGTCAATGTGCTTTGTCTTCGAGTGCTGAACTGGGTTGTTGGCAACCTTGATGGCGCTCTTGTTGTCATAGTAGAGTGGCACATTCTTCAGGTGGATACCATAGTCCTTGAGAGTTTGCTTCATCCAGAGAAGCTGAGTGCAGCAAGATCCAGCAGCAATGTATTCGGATTCAACAGTGGAGAGAGATACACAGTTCTGCTTCCTTAAAGACCAACAGACAAGAGATCGTCCCAGAAAGTGACATGTGCCAGATGTGGACTTGCAATCAACCTTCTCACCAGCATAATCAGCATCTGAGAATCCAACTAGATCAAACTCTGAGCCCTTTGGATACCATAATCCTAGTGTTGGGGTGTAAGCCAAATATCGAAGAATTCGCTTCACAGCAAGTGATGCGATTCCTTTGGTGCCGCTAGGAATCGGGCACACATGCAAACACTAAGCATTATATCTGGCCTAGATGCACATAAATAAAGAAAATAACCAATCATGGAGCGGTATACCTTTTGATCGAACTCTTTACCATTGGCGTCGGGACCCAGATGACTTTTTGTTGGCATTGGCATCGTGTATCCTTTGCAGTCTTGCATTGCAAACTTCTTCAGGCAATCTTTGAGATATTTTTCTTGAGATATGAAGATGCCGTTGCGTTGCTGACGGATTTGGAGACCCAGAAAGAACTTCAGCTCGCCCATCATGGACATCTGATATTGCTCTTACATCATGTGACCAAAGTCATCACTGTATTTCTTGTTGGTGCAGCCGAAGATAATGTCATCCACATAGATTTGGCACACAAATAGTTCCCCATCGTATGTCTTTGTGAAGAGTGTAGGATCTAGTGAACCAGGTTTGAAGCCTTTGCTCTTCAGGAAGTCTTTGATCGTATCATACCAAGCACGAGGGGCTTGTTTGAGGCCATACAGTGCCTTGTTGAGCTTTTATACCACATCAGGATGTTTTGGATCTTCAAAGCCAGGAGGTTGTGCGACATATACTTCTTCTTCTATCTTTCCATTGAGAAAGACACTCTTTACATCCATTTGATACAGAAGGATGTTGTGATGATTTTCATAGGCTAGTAGTATGCGAATGGCTTCAAGCCTAGCCACCGGAGCAAATGTTTCATCGAAGTCAATCCTTCAACTTGAGTGTAACCTTATGCAATGAGACGAGCATTGTTTCTGACAACTTGAACATGCTCATCTTGCTTTTTGTGATATATCCATTTGGTGCCAATGATATTATGCTTCTGAGGATCAGGTCGCTTGACCGATTCCCACACATTGTTCAGCTCGAACTGTTGAATCTCTTCTTGCATAGCTTGAATCCATTCGGGTTCCATGAAGGCTTCAGCAAATTTCTTGGTTTCAGAGATTGAGACGAATGCAAAATGCCCACAGAAATTGGTTAGCTGTGTTGCTCTTTGAGTAGCTCTTGAACGAGTGAGTGGACCAGATGCATTAATGCTGTCAATTATCTTCTCAATCTGTACTTCATTTGCAACACGAGGATGAACATGACGAAGATTTTGCTCTTGATGATCAATGTCATCATTTGGGGGATTGTCTTCAGGCTGAGCATTGTCTTCAGGTTGATTAGGTGCAAAAATGATAAGTTCTTCTTCAGTTTGAGCTTCAGATGGTATGATCTCTCCAATTCCCATCTGCTTGATTGATTCACTTGGATGTACTTCATCTAGCACATTTGGCAGGTGCTCTCTTTGTGATCTGTTAGTCTCATCGAACCGTGCATCCACAGTTTCAACCATTTTATAGTGAAATATGTTGAAGACTCTGTACGAGTGCGAATCCTTTCCGTAACCAAGCATAAAACCTTCATGTGCTTCGGTGCAAATTTTGAAGTGTGATGTGGATCCTTGATCCAGCACCTAGCACCAAATACTCTGAAGTAGCTTACATTTGGCTTCTTACCAGTTAGGAGTTCATAGGATGTTTTCTTCAGAAGCTTGTGAAGATAAACACGGTTGCTGATGTGACATGCAGTATCAATGGCTTCAGGCCAGAACTTTCGTGGAGTCTTGTACTAATTGAGCATCATTCGGGCCATCTCAATAAGGGTTCTGTTCTTGCGCTACATGATGCCATTCTGCTGCGGTGTGTATGGAGCAAAGAACTCATGAGTGATACCCATGGTATCCAGATAAAGGTCAAGGCCAGTGTTCTTGAACTCAGTGCCATTGTCACTTCTGATATGCTTGATCTTGACACCATAGTTCGTCATGGCACGATTGGCAAAGCGTCTGAAGACATCCTGCACTTCATTCTTGTAAAGGATTATATGCACCCAAGTATATCTTGAATAATCATCAACAATGACGAAACCATAGAGGCAAGCAGTGGTAGTAAGGGTTGAGTAGTGGGTAGGGCCAAATATGTCCATGTGCAGCAGCTCGAAGGGTTGAGATGTAGTCATGATTGTCTTCGAGGGATGCTTGGCCCTAGTCATCTTTCCAGCTTCGCAGGCACCACATAGATGATCCTTCTTGAACTTGATGCCTTCGATGCCCACGACATGCTTCTTCTTCGCGAGAGTGTGCAAGTTCCTCATGCCAGCATGCCCTAGCCTTCGATGCCAAAGCCAGCACTCTGAAGCTTTTGGTAGAAGACATACGACCATCTGTGGTCCTGCTGAGAAATCTACCATATACAGACCAACTTTCCGATACCCTTCAAAGACTAGAGACTTGTCAGATTCCATTAGCACAAGCCATCGATATTTTCCAAATAGCACAATCATGTTTAAGTCACAAAGCATTGAGACAGACATTAAGTTGAAACCAAGGGATTCAACAAGCATCACTTTATCCATGTGCTGATCCCTTGATATTGCAACTCTACCTAGACCCAATACCTTGCTTTTACCAGTGTCAGCAAATGTGATGTGACTCTTGTCTGATGGACGTAGCGTTGAATCCATCAGAAGACTTCGATTGAAAGTCAAGTGGTTAGTGCATCCACTGTCCATAATCCATTCTGAAGTACGAGGTGTCATAGCCTATAGTGCAGTTTGGGGGATAGGCTTCACCAAGGGAGTTGTGAAGCATAAACATTTGACGAACAAGTGGAACATGGAAATTCAGATCTTGGTTAGGATAGATAGGATGAGTGTCAAGGAATCCCGGAACGAAATACATAGTAAGACCATTTGGGCATTTTATCTTGCGCCCACAAGATGTTTAAGGTCCCCAGCATTAGTATTGGACGCCTTTGATTTCCGGCTGGAGACCTTTCCCTGCAAAAGAGAGTTAAGTTTTCTTAACCACCCACATTTTCAGGGGTGGCTTAGAAGCAATGAGTCTAAGTGCAGCATCTGAGAACTTCGGCTTTGGAGCCCTAGTAAATAGCCTTGCAGGAGGTGAATAATACTCATAGGAATAAGTAGAAAAGTTCTTAGTTCTATGAACATAGCTGTTTGAGGAAACACACTCATATTCATGGGTCTGAGTATGATTTCCCTGCAAAACATTGATGTTAGGGTGACCTAGATGAGTCCTCAGTCTGTATGAAGCTTTTGGACCATATGAAGCCTTTGGTATGGGGTTTGTCTTCTTCACAGGTGGTGTCATGATGACATTCACTGGAAGATTCTCAAGACAACTTTTGGGTACCCATATCTTCTTCATAGGTGGCCCATTCCTGCAGTTAGTACCAATATACCTGGCAAACAATTCACCATTCTGATTCTTAAAAAGTTTATAGTTTGCATCAAAGGATTCATCAATGATAATAGGGTTAGCACAAGTGAAACCAGATAAGGTGGATGGATCTACTGAAGGTTCCTTTACAGCAACCCATGTGGTTTTGGGGTACTGCTCAGGCTTCCAGTATGACCCATCAACATTCATTTTCCTCTCAAACCCAACACCCTCTTTCCTAGGGTTTCGGTTCAGAATCTGCTTTTTGAGGACATCACATAATGTCTGATGCCCTTTGAGACTTTTGTACATCCCTGTCTCAAGCAGTGTCTTCAACCTAGCATTCTCATCAGCAATAGTAGTGGTATCCTCAGCAGAGGGGTTAGTTACCACACCAGCAGTTGAAGATATTGCAATAGTAGTAGCAGTAGAACATTCAGCAACAGAGGCAACGTTATCACGCTCAATGCATTTTAGACATGGTGGTTCAAATCCTTCCTGAGCGGGACTGATCTGTAGAGCGCGAAGTGACTCATTCTATTTTTGAAGATCTTCATGAATCGCTCTCAATTTCTCAAGATCTTGCTTCCTTTGAAGATAATCGTAGGAAAGCTTTTCGTGAGTTGTCGTGAGCATTTCATGATGACTTACAAGTTCTTCGTACTTAACATGAAGATTTTTGATGTCTTCAATTAAGGACTGAGATCGGGTCATTTCCGTGTCCAATAGGTCATCGCTTTTGTCTAACAATTTTTGAATATGCTCCATAACTTTCTGTTGTTCAGTTGGAATTTTAGCAAGTGTTTTGTAACTAGGTTTGGATTCACCATCAGAGTCATCTTCACTTGATGTTTGAAAGTAAGCATCGCGCGATTTTACCTTGGCACCACGTGCCATGAAGCAGTAGGTGGGAGTCGAGTCGTCCTTGTCATTATCATCAGCGTTGGTGATGGAGCCATTGTCTTCAGTGTTGAAGATGGACTTGCCGACATAGGCTGTAGCTAGAGCCAGACTCGCAACACCAGAGTCGGACTCCTCCTCAGACTCCACCTCCACCTCCTCAGAAGCAGACTCCTCCTCTGAATCCATCTCCTTGCCAACAAAAGCGCGAGCCTTGCCAGATGAGCTCTTCTTGTGTGATGAAGATTTGGAAGAAGACTTGGAAGAATACTTTGAGGATTTCTTCTTCTTCTTGTCATCAGAATCATATTCTTTCCTCTTCTTCTTCTTCTTCTCATTGTCCCACTTTGTACACTCAGAGATGTAGTGACCACGTTTCTTGCACTTGTGGCAGGTTCTCTTCTTGTGCTCATGGGTGGAAGCTTCATCATTCCTTGAGCTGGATTGTGAAGACTTTCTGAAGCCTTTCTTCTTGGTGAATTTCTGGAACTTCTTGACAAGCATAGCAAGCTCCTTTCCAATGTCTTCAGGATCACCAAAACTGCAGTCAGATTCTTCTTAAGATGAGGAAGCAGCAGCCTTTGCCTTCAAAGCGTGACTTCGGCCATAGTTGGGGCCATAGATATCTCGTTTCTTAGATAGCTGGAAGTCATGTGTGTTGAGCCTCTCAAGTATGTCAGACGGATCGAGAGTCTTGAAGTTAGGGCATTCTTGAATCATCAGGGCTAAGGTGTCAAATGAGTTGTCAAGTGATCTTAGTAGTGTCTTGACTATTTCATGCTTCGTGATCTCAGTGGCGCCGAGTGCTTGGAGCTCATTTATGATATCAGTGTGGCGATCAAGTGTGAGCTGAACGTTCTCGTTGAAGTGTCTCTTGAAGCGGTTGAAGAGGTTGTGGAGAACACTGATCCTTTGATCTCGCTGAGTTGAGACGCCTTGATTGACCTTGGAGAGCCAGTCCCAGACTAGCTTCGATGTTTCCAGTGCAGTCACACGGCCATACTGTCCTTTGGTCAGATGACCAGAGATGATGTTCTTGGCAGTAGAGTCTAGTTGAACGAACTTCTTGACATCAGCAGGGGTGACACCTTCACCAGTCTTGGGAACGCCGTTCTTGACGACATACCATAGATCGACATCAATGGCTTCAAGATGCATGCGCATCTTATTCTTCCAGTAGGGATACTCAGTTCCACTGAAGATGGGGCATGCAGCGGAGACTTTGATTATCCCTGCAGTCGACATAGCTAAAACTCCAGGTGGTTAAACCGAATCACACATAATAAGGGAGTACCTTGCTCTGATACCAATTGAAAGAGCTAGTTATCGACTAGAGGGGCGGGTGAATAGGCGATTTTTATGAAAGTATTCAAAACATGGGAGTTTCGAAGACAAACAATAGAAATGACACTATTTGTATGCAGTGGAAGGTAGACTACACTAGACAAGCCATAGTCAAGTATTCAATGAAGTGAAAGCACGAAGACTATCAGCAGCTAGGTAGTAAGGATCAAGATGGAAGATAGTATGAAGCCAATCAGGACAAGTTGTCACATAGTGAAGTCAAACAAATAATGCAAGCAGGCAATGACTTCATGAAGACAAACAGTAAGTAAAGAGAAGTGAGAGATAGAGACGGTAGCTTCGGGAGGACACAGATTCGTTCGACCAGTTCCAGTTGCTGTGACAACTGTACGTCTGGTTAGGTAGGCTGAGATTCAACTCAGAAGACTGCGTCTTCACCTTATTCCCCTTGAGCTAAGGACACCTAGTCCCCGCCCAATCACTCTGGTAAGTCTTCAAGGTAGACTTCCAAACCTTCACAGACTCCGTTCACCGACAATCCACAATGACTCTTGGATGCTCAGAACGCGACACCTAATCGTCTGGAGGATTCACAGTCCTCAAGTGTAACAAGTCTTCAGATCATGCGGACAGAAGGACTTCGGTGATGCCAAACACTCTTCGGGCGTCGGGTGGTTTGGGCTTTGTCCTTGCAAGGATTCTCTCTCAAATGCTTTGGAGGTGGGTTGCTCTCAAACGACAAAAGCCGTGTACTAACTCTAAGCAGCCACCAATTTATGGTGTAGGGGGTGGGCTATTTATAGCCAATGGGCAACCTGACCTGATTTGTCTGAAATGACCCTGGGTCACTAAGGAACTGACACGTGTCTCAACGGTCAGATTTCAAACACACGCGGCAGCTTGACTTGGGCTACAAGTAAAGTTGACTCATCCGACTCTGGATAAGATTTGCTCTCATTGTCTTCGCTCGAAGACATAGGATTTGGTTGAGCATCACTTCAGTCACGCTGACTTTGTTCACTTGGACCCCACTTAACAGTGCGGTGGTTCCTATGACTCAACAAAGAAGAAAAGGAAACAACGAAACAACTAAGTCTCGCGCTCCATAATCTTCACGCGATGTCTTCTCATGCCATAGTCTTCAACATGAATAGCTTCACAGACCACCATTGTCTTCAATGTCTTCACACATTTTTATGGGTCATCTCCGGTAGGGACTACTACCTGTGTTATCCTACAATTCTCAGAAACACATTAGTCCCTCAACTAGGTTTGTCTTCAATACTCCAAAACCAACTAGGGGTGGCACTAGATGCACTTACACCATTCATCATTATCATACATGTTACGCTACTATCATTGCACATCCTGGTACACTACCAGGGGCATTCATATAGAGTCGTACGTTTTAGTTTTATCGAGTTGTAAGTAAATAGAAGTGCGATGTTCATCATTATTAGAGCATTGTCCTAGGGAGGAAATAAATAAATAATTAAGAGAGAAAAACAAGCCCAAAAAAATGAGAGGAAAAGAGAGAAGGGGCAATGTTACTATCCTTTTCCACACTTGTGATTCAAAGTAGCACCATGTTTTTCATAGAGAGAGTCTCCTATGTTGTCACTTACATATACTAGTGAGAACTTTTCATTATAGAACTTTGCTTTTCTATTCCGATGATGGGCTTCCACAAATGCATGAGGTCTTCATGAGCAAGAAAGTTCGACGCACACCCACTTAGTTTTCAGTTTGAGATTTCATACACTTATATCTCCTAGTGCATTTGTTGCATGCCAACTCCTCTCATTGATATCAATTGATGGGAATCTCCATAGCCCGTTGATTAGCCACGTCGATATGACATTGTCTTCCTTTTTTGTCCTCTCATTATTAATGTCTACCACCACTTTCTATTCCACCCATAGTGCTATGTCCAAGGCTTACGCTCGTGTATTGTGTGGGGGTTGAAAAAGCTGAAACGCATTAAAAAGTCCGAACCAATTGCTCGGGATTGTACATGATTTATATTTTGTGTTAAGATGGAGCCTGAAAAGGCTATATGATTTTGTAGGGATAGTGTTCTTTAGCATTTTTATTTAGAAAGGGATGATTTTTTGGTAGTATGCCGGAGTATTAATGTCTCTATTTAAAATTACAGACTATTGATTTGAATCATTCAAATCTTAATATTCATACCCTAAAAAAGATTGCATGATAAACATGTTAGGTAGCATTCCACAGAAAAAATTCCATTTTTATGATTTACCTACTCGAGGACGAGCAGGAATTAAGCTTGGGGATGGTTGGTACGTCTCCAACGTATCTATAATTTTTTATTGTTCCATGCTATTATAGTATGAATCTTGGATGTATAACTTTTTGTGGTATTTTATATCATTTTTGGGACTAACCTGTTAACCTAGTGCCATCTGATGTTTTCTGCTTGTTTTTATTTTTTGGGAAATCAGTAGCAAACGGAGTCCAAACTCTATGGAACTTTTTTATGATTTTTTGCTGGATAAAAGAGACCCTAGAAGCTTCAGGAGGAGACCAGAAAAGAAGCGAGGACACGACAAGGCAACAGGGTGTGCCTAGGGGGTAGGCGTGCCCTGATGCCTTGTGAGTCCCACATGGCTCCGTCTGACCTAATTCCACCTCTATATATTCCCTAAAATCGGGAAACCAACAGAGAGCCAACCCAAACACTTTTTCCGCCGTCACAAGTTTCTCTTCTTTTGCGATCCCATCTGGAGGCCTTTTTTGGTACTCTGCCAGAGGGGGAATCGATCACGGAGGGGTTCTACATAATACTTGTTGTCCTCCGATGATGTGTGAGTAGTTCACCATAGACCTACGGGTCCATATCTAGTAGCTAGATGGCTTCTTCTCTCTGTTTGCTCTTCAATAAAATGTTCTCCTTGATGTTCTTGGAGTTTTATCCGATGTAATCTTATTTTGCGGTGTTGGAATCCGATGAATTGCGGGTTTGTGATCTGAATATTTATGAATATTAAATCTCTGAACACTTTCATGCATGATTGTTATAGGTTTGTATTTCTCTCCATTCTATCTATTTAGTTTGACCAACTAGATTGATTTATCTCGCAATGGGAGAGGTGCTTTGTAATGAGTTCAATCTTGCGGTGCTCTAACCTAGTGACAGAAAGGGACAAGACACGTATTTGTATTGTTGTCATTAGGGAAAAATAATGGGGTTTATTCTTATTGATTGGGTTTACTTTGTCTACATCATGTCATCTTGCTTAAGGTGTTACTTTGTTTTATACTTAATACCCTAGATGCATGTTGAATAACGGTCGATGGGTGGAGTAATAGTAGTAGATGAGGGGAGCAGTCGGTCTACTTGTCTCAGACATGATGCCTATATACATGATCACTGCCTTGAATATCGTCATAACTATGCGTTTTTCTATCAATTGCACAACAGTAATTTGTTCACCCACCATATGCTCTGTGCTCGATAGAGAAGCCTCTAGTGAAACTATGACCCCTGGGTCTACTTTTATCATATATAAAAACACGAAAATACCATTTTGAAATTTGTTTTATTTTATTTTGTTTAGCAATTTATCTTATTACCTACCACTACAAGATTTAATCCTTGCAAATAACCATAAAGGGGGTTGACAACCGCCTTGTTTGCTTTGGGTGCAAGTATTTGATTTTGTATATGCGGGTGCTGCTAACGAGGTTTTTTGTGGCTCTCCTACTGGATTGAAACCTTGGTTCTTAGCTGAGGTAAATACTTATCTCTACTGTACTACCGCATCCTCTCCTCTTCCAGGAAATCCCAACATGGATCACAAGCAAAAACTCTCGCCTCTAAAGATGGGAGCATCATCCTTGCTCATCACCATGTCGCTTGCCTCCAAATCTTGGTCCTTGTGTTGCTCCGTAGTGATAGTCATCACTGTGTCATCTTCAAAAGAGTCGTGGTAGACTCGGCATCATAAATGCCATAAAAAGGGATGGCATTGAAGTCGAACTTTGGAGTGTTGTCTTGGATCTCGTCGGGCTTGCACATCTCGGTGGTACTATCCTCATGCTCGTTGTCTTGGAGCATGGTCCTTGCGCAGTGAGCACGAGGTCAAGTAGACTTGTCCTTCTTGAGTTCTGTTTCCGCCTTGAGAGCACCAATGTAGAGGTCGTCGAGGGACTCATAGGTGTTGAAGAAGACAGTCTTGGTGATGGCATTGTTTACTCCCATCATGAAGTGGAACTTTGTCCATATTAGGTCGTCCACACCGGCTCATTGCAAGGCTTCCTTCATCTCCATGAAGTACTCGTCGAGGAACTTGGATCCTTAAATGGTGTTCTCCAATTGGTGAAGAACATGTTCCATATAGGTGGAAGACATAGATTTTTGCCGCATCGCTTTCTTTGTCTTGGGCCAACTCATGTTGAAGCTCTTCAAAGGTGTGTGAAGCCACCTGTCGACGTGTAGTCGTGGAAAGTACTTGTGGTGCACTTCACTTGATCTTCGGAGGGGACTTGATGTAGCTTGAGGTAGTGGTCCATCTTGTGCTCCCAATCAAGGTGCTTTTTGGGGTCATGAGTCTCAAAGAATTAAATCTCATAGGTGGCATTGAAGTCGTAGTAGCTCATGGAAGTAGTGGACTTGAGCTCGTGGAGTAGGCTAAGATGCCGTACATCCAAAGGTGAAGATGCCTTGAAGTCACTTGGCGAAGATGCCAACGTAGTTGATGAAGCCATAGTCTTGGGGTCGATATTGTTGTTATGTATGGCCCATGCGGACGGGGGTGTAGAAGGTCGTGTGCACGGGGGTCGCTATCCCATGGGCGCGGGGGTGATAGGAAAGCCAACGCACTCCTGAAGCGTGCTATTTATTTCTTGTGACACATCCTTGATCACCTTGAGATTCGTGGTCCTTTCAGTGTTGATGTTGGTGTGTCCATGCCAGAGATGGTAGCTTGGGAGCATGTGCACTTGTGCATCTTCTCGATAATGAGGAAGACCTCTTGCCAGTGTTGATGTGGGCTTTGAGCTCCCCCAAGTGCTTGTCCATCTTGGCATCGATGAAGTTCTTCATGGCATCAAACTCATCGTTGTGGTTGTAGACCGGAGATGATGTCCTTTGCCTATCCATCACAAGACTTGAGCAAAGGTGAGTAGGAAATGAGATAAACAATATCAAACTACCTTTTCCCAAAGTTGAGGATGTATCATGTGTCACTCAATGTGAAATCAAGGAATAGAGGAATTGGTACTGGACTTCTTCACTCACACCTACAAAGTAAAGCTTATCGAGTGGCTTGGTTAGGACAAGTGGCACAAATTCATGCAAATTGAAGTCCAAGATATTGTAAATGTTGAAATAAATCCAAGGGACCCAAAATGGAAAACAAGTGATAACAAATTAGAGCATGTCAATAAAGAAACACACACGGTGGGATAATGGGGCTTGTGCAAATATAGGGATGAGCAATACAAAATCTCCTAACAAAGACTATGCTCGTGTTGCACAAACACTAGGAGATCACTAGGTTGATTGCACACTTGGGCACGATTCACCACTTGGCACCAACCTATACGTGTGCAAGAAAAATGTTTCCTATTCCATGTATCCTCATGCACAAGTATCTCTTCTCATGCTCAATTCTCTTTAGCTTATAAGCTTTTGATCTTTCTTTCTTGCTTAAAAGGTTCTCTCATTTTTTATACTTTTTTGATCTTTTTCTTCCTTTCCACTATTCTTATTGAGCATCAACCACATACATCAGACAAGTATCATACGATATGCACGGGAGCAACAATTGCACTATATGACATATCAAATGATGCAACAATATGATATTGTATCACTATGGGGCACAAGTTTTTGCGAAGCCCGGCAATACTCGGATAGGTAGTCACAACAGGTAAGAAGGTATGCCCAAAGACTATGGGACTATCAATATGTAATAGCATGGAAGGAAAATTTTTATGATGGAATGGATACCTTTGTCACACTTAACCTTTCATGAAGTCGGGGGTAACCGGCCTTGCTTCCGGTTGAAGATGGTTTCAAAGGATGGATGGTCGTTGTCGATGCGGAAACTCATGGTGGATGTAGTCGATGGAGAGATACATGTCGTCCGGTGGTTGATGAATATGTAACCGTCCCTAAATAGCGGAAACATCTTAGGAGACTCAAATCACAACTCAAACAACCACAAATGCAAAGGGAACCATAATGGGTTAGGTTGCCGAAGTCTATGGTGGTTATGCAGAACTTATGGTGGATGGCCTAGGCAAAGATCACTGGTGCAAAGACGTCCTATACAAACGGTTTTCACCCCTTTCCGCGATGGAGTTTTGAAATGTTGCCTAGTCCGTGTGTACGATAGGGTCGTCCTTACCACATGACCCAGAAACCGTCGGGGATAGGCCCTCTGGTCAGACGCGCGGCAAAATGAGCTCGTGTGCGATTAGGCGAGGCATCGAAGATAATTATACAGGCCCAATCATTTCCTTTCGTATGTACATCCCACACAGTGAATCCTAGAAAAACATTTCCATTTGTATGTATATCACACACGATTTTTTATGTGGAAACATTTGTGCAAGGTGGCCTAACACAAACAGTTCTATGGCGGAAGTCGTGTGTGATTGTTAATTGATCCAACACGCCTACTTTCTAGGAATCATGTGGGTTGTTTGAGTTCATCGCTCACTGTGTTGTTAGGGAAACCGTCTGCAATAGATAACCCCAATAAACAGGGTAATTGGCCTATTATTGATAATCCATGTGGTAATCAAAATGACATTTCTTATAGAACACACCATATATTTCCTATCCGTATAACGACAACCAGCATTTTATAATCGAATTACATCGGATAGCTTCAGCACTTAGTTACACCATATGGGATATAGCTAGCTACGCCATTACACAACAACACCAAGTTTCACATGTAGCATCGAAAACCTTTGGAGAGTAGCATCATGCACGGTAAATAGATAAATGAATCTCGTCTGGGTAACAACAGAAGCGGAAGGCGAATAATGAGCCGTCAATGATTCTGAATGTCCTTGCAACTTTAGGCCAGTGGCTATGGATAATTGCCCGCCCAAGCATCATCCTCTTGAGGAAGACTTCAATATTGTACTATGGGTGTTGATTGAATACCTTCCTCGCCTCCTGACCATGCAGGTGGTTTGAGAGGTAATCATCAGTGAATTGCTTTGGAAAGTACTGAAAACAAAGATATGCATAAATCATTGTTCGAAATTTTGAAATGGCGCAAGGGGGAAAACAAGGTAAAAGAGTTAGTACCATCCTATAGTTGACTGATGTGTTCTTCATTGTGCAAACAAAGATCTTGCTGTTATTCGTCGCAACTTTCTTTATCCTAACAATCTTTCTGAGTTTCTTGACGTGACTGATATTCATGTACATCTCATTTCCCCATATGCAAAATGGGTCGAACAGTGGGTCTAAGCCTCTAACAGCAGGACCTACATGTGCAAGACCAAATTGTAAGTAACCTAAATATTAGAATGATTCCTGCAACTGCACAATAATGTGCTATTAGCGAAAGGACCATGCATGAGCAAACCTCGTTGCTAAAACGTAGTGCCTCCAATTGTTTCCCTGCAACACATATAAGGAATATCTTGATCAGGTTAACTTAGAGTTGCCATACTATCAATAGAATATGTTGATGAAAAATAAACAAATTGCATATCCAACAGATTAACTTGAGATGCATGGAAAAGTCAGGTAAACTAACCAAGCATGCTAAACAACATGGAAATAGAGCAACTATATATGTTTCTTATGTATTGAGTATAGCCAAATTTGATTTATTTCTCACATGCATAACAATACAAAATTGTACCCAGAACAAATGAAAATCAAATTGCAGAATTGAGCCAAACAATCAACTGGACAGCAGAACAAATGAACCAAAAGAGTTAACTGAGCACGGCATTGCAGAATAGAACATATACTAGAAGAAAAGACAGTTAACAAAACAAAGAATGCTTGAGAACTACAAAATGTAGAAATTGTTGGACCAAAGTGTTAACTAAACATTATATTTTAGAATACCAGTGTCGGTGGGGAACGACACCTATGGGATCACTGGAATACCTTGCGGGGCGCGGGGATCGTGAGGAGAGCAGGACTAGCAGGGAACACAAGGGGGATTTACCTAGGTTTGGGCCGCAAAGATGCGTAAAACCCTACGATCCTGCTTTGGTGGATGTATTAGTGTTCTTGAGCTCTCGAACTAGCTCTAGGTGCTGCGAGGTTTGAAAGAGCCGAATCCTTTCTCCGTGTGCCATGGGCCTCCTTTTATAGATGAAAGGTGCTGCCACAGTGGCACACAGGAGGATGAAAGTGCTACAGCGTTGTGAGCTTATCGCTCGTATTACAGGACAAAGCGCATTTAATGTGCGGCTTAGGTGTCCTCTCACTTTATTGGAGATGGGAGCAAGGCCCGTCCCGTCCGTTGCCGCTCCTCCTTGCTTTGACACGCGCCCTGGCCAGCAATGCGTGCGGTGCCATGTTTGCAGGCATTCAGCTGAGGTGGTGCGGTGGTGGATCCCCCACGAAGGGTTGCATGTTGCCACGCAGGTGCCTGCCCAACTGGTTGGGTTGGCAGCTACATGCGAATGGCGGTAAAAACTTGGCTGACGCGGGCCTGGCAGTGGCCCTGCAGGTGCGCTTGGCGAGGGTCTTGCCGGGTGGCTCGGCAAGGGTCTTGCTGGGTGGCCCAGCAAGGGTCTTGCCATGGCGCGCAGGCGTCCCCGGCAAGGATCTTGCCGAGGGTCTTGTGGGCTTCTTCGGAGAGGATTGTTGCTTTCCTATCCTCATTTGATCTTGACTATTTTATGTCTTCACAAAGATCTGCATGCCACCACGGAGGTGCCTCCAGAGCCCTGTCCTGACGCATTCGTCTAGCGTCGGTGGGGTCAAAGGTGGCTCGCTCGGCTGGTAGGGGCAAGCTCCCCCTGCAAGGGTCTTGCCGGGGCTGCTAAGGCTGCCCCGGCAAGGGTCCTTGCTGGGGAAACCTGCTCCGCCCATCGGATCTTTGTGGCCTTGATCCTTGTTGTTGCTTTGCTTCCTTGTGGCTTTGTCTTCTCCCCGGCTTCCCTTTCCTGCCCTGTTATGCATGGCCATGGCGGGAGGCTCTGACTGCCCGTGCACAAGTAAAGGGGTCAAAAGTAGAGCCCGTACTTTTGTACACCGACAGGAGCCCCCGGGCCTGGGCCATACATAAGCGCCGCACATTGTTCGGCCAGGCCCAAAACGGTGCGCTGGCAGTTGGGGCGGATTTTTACCGCGGCCACTGTTCCATCCGCTGCGCTTCCCCACGATCTGCGTTGAACGCGCGACGTGGGGGTCGTGCGCGCGCATGACGTGGGCGTGCTGTCGTCACCTTGTGGTGGACAGTAAAGAGGCGGCTTGCGTGTCTCTTTGAGACCGCAGGGCCGCCTCCCATTTACTTCCCTCGCTTGGGAACTGTCGTTCCACGCGTGCCACTATGCCCGCCCCTTGCGCCACGTTTGCTGCATGCATAACGTAGAGCGAATGGCAGGCGCGCGGGATGTGGGAAGGCGCGCGCGTGCGGGTCGATTCCCACGCGCCTTTTGAAGATAGAAGAAGAGTTTTCCCTCTAAATCATGTTTGTTCTTCCGAAGATTCATGGTTCTAGCTTCTTATTATCGTCTCAATTATTCCATTTGTCAGATATTCTTTTCTTACCCATCCGGAGTATGTCAGAAGTTGTTTTTCCGTTTCTTTTCACCGGAGGCCATCGTTCCAGAAGAATTATTCGTCCTCACATTCCAGTTGTCGTTCTCTTTCATCCTGACGTTTCGTTCAAGTGTTCTTTTATCAGCTCATAATCTCTTTGTTCTTTTGCCTCTAAATCCGCTCTAGCATATTTGTTCTTCTAATTCTTCCCGATGATTCATTCTCTTTCATCAGTCATTTTTCGAATTCTTACGGTGGTTTGTTCAAGATTCTTTTTTCCTTGACTATCATTTTAATCCATTCCTTCTTTTCAATCCCACCGGTGGTTCAAGAAGACTAACTCAAATTTTGTGCCATATTCCCCTTAATCCTTTTCCAACAAGAATAAGTAGTATGCAAAATCCATTGCTTGTCACCAATTTAATTTGATGAAGGATAAGCATAACGTAATTCTTATTCTTATTTCATCATCGTCTAGTAATCCCTTTTCTTCGGAGTTTGTTCTCGATGAATAAATTCTAGTTCCAAGTTTTTTCATCTTTTCTTTTCCGGAGTTCAAATTTCCTCGGCCATTTCGTCAGAACCTCCATCTAAATCAACGCAAGGCTTTAGTCTTATTCTTTTCTTTGTTCATTCTATCTCATCATCCTTTTGTTATCGGAGTTCTTCACGGTGGTTCTTCCTGATTTAATTCATTCCTCAAGTGTTCATCAAGATTCTTGTAGGCAAAGCTCAAGTATTCCTCTTTTTCTTCGCGAGGTGCATTTAATTCTCCGTAACTTTTGAAGTGGATTTTTGCATTTCTTCGTCTTTCTCGGCTATTCTATCATTTCCATTTGTGGTCGGTGATCACCTCATAATTTTTGAGATGTTATCCATAAGTCCACAACAAGCTTATTCTTTTCGTTGTTGATTTTGTCAAAAACTCCATTCAATCCTTCCTTCTAAGTTCTTTTCATTTCTATTTCAATTCTTCCGGAGGCTTTGAGTTGTTCATCTCGTCAAGTGTCATCCCATCTTGTGAAGCTCGTGTTCTATTCCTCCATGTTTCAGTCGGAGTGCTGCCTAAATCCTTTCAGTCTTATTCGTTTCTTATCTCGTTCTAACCGGAGTGGTTTCATAGTCTATCTGATTCCGTGAGCTTTCGATTCTCGTCATTCTCGTCGTTCTTCTCTTCTTCTCGAGTGCTCTCGATTCCTTGCTTCTTCTTTGAGTTCTTGTTTCACCTCTTCCTTTTTCTCTTCCGTCTCGGTCCTAAGATCTCGGGACGAGATCTCTTGTTAGTGGAGGAGTGTTGTAACGCCCCGGATTCGATGCACCAGGTGTCTGCCAGTTATTAGACGTCGTTGCCATGTCATTTGCTTGCGTGTTGCATTTTGCCATGTCATCATGTGCATTACTTTGACCTGCTGTAACTTCTTGTGTGATGCTCCGTTTTGTGTGCATAATATATCAAATTGTTCGTTGGGAGATGCTCTTCATTTCATTCCATTGCATCATGTTCATTTGATTCCATCTTGATGCCTGAATCATCGTTGCAAGAGTGCTATATAATGTTGTCTGCTGTCTGTTAGCAGAACATGTTCATTTGTCATTTTTGCCATGTTTTATGTGTTCATCCTATGAGGTTGATGTCTACATGTGTTTTGTGCTACATCATTCCATCCTTACAGGGGTGTATGCCATGTATATTTGTGATCAATGTGGTGACTAGAACAAGCATGCAAACTAGGCTTCGTGATGTTGCTGATTTCAGTCCTTGTTCGGCTGTTATTTTTATGCCATGTAAACTTGATTCTACAGAGAGATCCAAGCTTATTTTGAGATACTTCAGTAAGGATGTTTTTAACATATGGTTATTTTATATCTATTCATGCCCCTGTTTGCAATTATGGAGTAGTCTAGCATGTCATTTTCTTGCTCTACTTTTGCTATAAAATGTTTCCTGGCAGATTGTTTACATGTTATTCAATTTTGCCAAGGTTGTTGTAGTTGGTCCTTGCATGCTATGAACTTGTTCTTGCCTTGGTTAGTTTCGTAAACATGTCTTATTTCTGATGATATGCTTATCTTGTCATGCAATGACTTGTGGTGAGTGAATCAAGCTCGTGAAGTAGTGTACTTGTTGTTACTGTTTTGCTAGGCTGAATCTGTTATTTGGTGATGCTATGTAAACCTGCTGCTACAAGTCATTCTGTGCATAATCTGGAGATGTTCACTAAGGGTGTTTTGTTATACATGTCATGCTCTATCCATAAATGCCCCTGGTTGCATTTATAGCCTGCTGTAGTTTGTTGTAATATTGCTCTCAAACTGCTAAATAATGTTGCTGTCAGCCTGTTAAAATTAAGTTCAGTTTGTGCCATGTGTTTTGCTAGTGATACAGGCACCCTATGAACTTGCTCTTGCCATGCTTAGCTTCATAAACATGCCTTCTTACTGTTGGTTACCTTGTCATGACATTTAATGCTCTGTGGTGAGTGGTACAAGCTCACCAACATGCCTACATATTGTTGTTTCTGCCATGTATGAATCTGTCATATAACTTGTCATGTTTACATGGGTGCCATCATATTTTTTGTGCCCTTTTGGCTCATGGTCAGTAAGGGACTTTTGTTCTATGCAATTAGTAGATTCATGCCATGACTTTGTTTTCCATGATAAGTTCCTGTAACATGTTGTTTGATAGCTCTAAACATTGCAATCTGATGTTATTTCTGCAAAGTCTGAAACTGTTATTATTTGCAATCTTGCCATGTGTGTTTGAGCATGTTCTAGTGATTTCTGGAGATAGCCCAGTGTTCATGTTTTCTTATGCTTTACCTGTACATCATGTACACGCCTTTTGTTTTCATATTGTGGTACTGTAGCATGTTCTCTTGATGCTTGCAATATGCCTAGTTGCTGCTTTGGACAGATTGTTCCTATAACTTGTTTCATGTGTGTGTTGAATCGTTGCTCTGTTTTGAGTGTGCTCTATATGAAACTTGCTTGATTTTGCATGTAGTTTCATATGATCATGTTGCATCCATGTTTTGAGAGTCTTTGCTTGATGTTTGTATGCATTTTGCATCAATGCCATGTTTAACTTGTTTTGCTCATATCTTCTAGGCCGTAGCTCCGAATTAAATGAACTTTATGTGTAACTTGACTAGAATCTTAGGTAGATCATCTTGTTGCATCTTAACTTGTTGTTTAACAACTTGAATATAAGGTTTATTCAGATCTGGACCAACTTCGAAATTTGCATATGAGGATTTACCGGAATTGTTATATGTTGTTCCCGGTCTCATTTAAACTTGCCTTGATGTGTTGTTCTTGTTTGCATCATCTCTTGCCATGAGTAACTTCATGTAGTCTTGTCATGCATCATGCTTGTTTGTGCATCATGTCTTGTTCATGTGTGGTGTGTTTACCATGTTGTGTGCTTCTTCTCCATAGTTCCCGTTTCGTTGCGATCGTGAGGATTCGTTCGTCTACGCTTGGTTCGTCTTCGTGGCTTCATCTTCTTCATGGACTCGTTCTTCTTCCTTGCGGGATTTCAGGCAAGATGACCGCTACCTTGGATCTCATTACTATCATTGCTACGCTAGTTGCTTCGTTCTATCGCTTTGCTGCGCTACCTTTTCTCTTGTTCTTCAAGCCTCCCAAATTGCCATGAACCTCTAACCTTTGACACCCTTCCTAGCAAACCATTGCTTGGCTATGTTACCGCTTTTGCTCAGCCCCTCTTATAGCGTTGTTAGTTGCAGGTGAAGTTGAAAATTGCCCCACGATGGACAGGATTATGTTGGGATATCACAATATCTCTTATTTAATTAATGCATCTATATATTTGGTAAAGGGTGGAAGACTCGGCCTTATGCCTGGTGTTTTGTTCCACTCTTGCTGCCCTAGTTTCCTTCATACCGGCGTTATGTTCCCGGATTTTGCATTCCTTACGCGGTTGGGTGATTTATGGGACCCCCTTGACAGTTCGCTTTGAATAAAACTCCTCCAGCAAGGCCCAACCTTGGTTTTACCATTTGCCTCACCACCACCTACATTTCCCTTGGGAGTAATTAACCCAAGGGGAATCTTTATTTTAGCCCCCCCCGGGCCAATGCTTGTCCAAGTGTTGGTCCGAACCGGGCAGACTGCGGGGCCACCTCGCGGCAACTCGAGGGCTGGTTTTACTCGTAGGCTGACCTATCCGGTGTTGCCCTGAGAACAAGATATGTGCAGCTCCTATCGGGATTGTCGGTGCATCGGGCGGCTTTGCTGGTCTTGTTTTACCATTGTCGAAATGTCTTGTAAACCGGGATTCCGAGTCTGATTGGGTCTTCCTGGGAGAAGGTATATCCTTTGTTGATCGCTAGAGCTTATCATGGGCTAAGTTGGGACACCCCTGCAGGGTATAAACTTTCGAAAGCCGTGCCCATGGTTATGTGGCAGATGGGAAATTGTTAATGTCCGGTTGTAGATAACATGACACCAGATCCGAATTAAAACGCATCAACCACGTGTGTAGACGTGATGGTCTCGTGTTGGCGGAGTCCGGGAAGTGAAAACGATTTTGGGTTATGTTTGACGTAAGAGGAGTTCAGGATCACTTCTTGATCATTGCTAGTTTCACGACCGTTCCATTGCTTCTCTTCTCGCTCTTATTTGCGTATGTTAGCCACCATATTTGCTTAGCCGCCGCTGCAACCTCACCACTTTACCCCTTCCTTTCCCTTTAAGCATTGCTAGTATTGATACCCATGGTAATGGGATTGCTGAGTCCTCGTGGCTCACAGATTACTACAACAACAATTGCAGGTACAGGTTATGCGATGATCATGACGCGAGAGCGATGTTTGCTTGTTTTGGGGTTCTTCTTCCGCTTCTTCTTCGATCAAGGAATAGGTTCCAGGTCGGCAGCCTGGGCTAGCAGGGTGGATGTCGTTTGAGTTTCTGTTTGTGTTTCATCCATAGTCGGATGGTGCTCTTATGTAAGATGTAGTTGTATTTGTGTGGCATTGTATGCCTTTTGTATGTATCCCCATCTGTTATATAATGTTGATGTAATGATATCCACCTTGCAAAAGCGTTTCAATATGCGGTTCTATCCTTGCTGGGACCTTCGAGTCTCTTTAGGATAGTATCGCATATTGGGCGTGACAAGTTGGTATCAGAGCCTCGACCGACCATAGGAGCCCCCTTGATTGATCGTGTAGTTTGGCCGTTGTTGAGTCTGGAAGACAACTGTTTTCGGAGTCTAGTTATATCGGAGAGTAGGACATCTTTTTACTCCTCAGCCCCTTCGTCGTTCTGGTGAGGAATCTTGACGTAGGTGTTTTGAATTACTTTTCTTCCCTTTCAAATTTTTATTTCGGATCACGCTGTTGGTTTTCCGATCGTTGGTTCTCAGCTCTTTCATCCGGTGCATTTCTTGTCAAGTTGACTCGACTCTCTTCATCTTTGAAAGTTCAATCCTCAGTTGTTTTTCTTTTCCCACCTGCCCACCCCATTTTCTTCTCGGAACTGGAGTCCGTAATCGAGTATCCATCCTACTCGTGCGAAGCCTTTGCTTTCTTTCCTCAATGATTTCAACCGGTGTTTTCTCTTCAAGTAATTCGTCGATTCTCCTCTCCAGGTACCTTCGTTTTTCCCGCCCTCCCACCCTTTTTCTGCCCGGAGTTTGAGTCTCATTCGACCATCAATTTTCATTCGTACGGAGCCTCTTCAGTCTTTCCTCAATTATTTCAACCGGTGAATTCGCGTCTCAGTGGACATTCTTCATCTCTTTTCCGGTGGATTCAATTCGAGGTTTTTTCAGTTGATCATATTCTTTTCCTTGGATCAAGTGTTTTCCCTGCTCGTTCGCCTCTCGCCAGTTTATCCTTCTGGAGTGTTCAAGATATCTCAGGAGATTTGTCTGTGTTTGAATTAATTCGAGGTTGTCACCTCATACAAATATTTCAATTGTTCCGGTGCATCATCTTTCTTTTAAACAATCCTTTTCAACGGTGTTATCCCTTCAATGGGCCCTAACCCACAGGTCTTTTCCCAGGATCTTACTTGACTCTTCTAATTTCCCCAGAGCTATTCCCAAATTCTTTTCAAAGTGTGACGTCAGTATGATTTTCATCAGTCAGATCTTTTCCAAGCTCGATTTCAAATCATTTTTCATTGTTGGCTCAACCTCTCTGCTTTTCATTCTACCGGAGTATCTCAGTAATTTTGGTGGTATTTCTCATCGTCTTTTGAAGATAGAAGAAGAGTTTTCCCTCTAAATCATGTCCGTTCTTCCGAAGATTCATGGTTCTAGCTTCTTATTATCCTCTCAATTATTCCATTTGTCAGATATTCTTTTCTTACCCATCCGGAGTATGTCAGAAGTTGTTTTTCCGTTTCTTTTCACCGGAGGCCATCGTTCCAGAAGAATTATTCGTCCTCACATTCCAGTTGTCGTTCTCTTTCATCCAGACGTTTCGTTCAATTGTTCTTTTATTAGCTCATAATCTCTTTGTTCTTTTGCATCTAAATCCGCTCTAGCATATTGGTTTTTCTAATTCTTCCCGATGATTCATTCTCTTTCATCAGTCATTTTTCGAATTCTTACGGTGGTTCGTTCAAGATTCTTTTTTCCTTGATTATCATTTTAATCCATTCCTTCTTTTGAATCCTACCGGTGGTTCATGAAGACTAACTCAAATTTTGCGCCATATTCCCCTTAATCCTTTTGCAACAAGAATAAGTAGTATGCAAAATCCATTGCTTGTCACCAATTTAATTTGATGAAGGATAAGCATAATGTAATTCTTATTCTTATTTCATCATCGTCTAGTAATCCCTTTTCTTCGGAGTTTGTTCTCGATGAATAAATTCTAGTTCCAAGTTTTTTCATCTTTTCTTTTCCGGAGTTCAAATTTCCTCGGCCATTTCGTCGGAACCTCCATCTAAATCAAGGCAAGGCTTTAGTCTTATTCTTTTCTTTGTTCATTCTATCTCATCATCCTTTTGTTACCGGAGTTCTTCACGGTGGTTCTTCCTGATTTAATTCATTCCTCAAGTGTTCATCAAGATTCTTGTAGGCAAAGCTCAAGTATTCTTCTTTTGCTTCGCGAGGTGCATTTAATTCTCCGTAACTTTTGAAGTGGAGTTTTGCATTTCTTCGTCTTTCTCGGCTATTCTATCATTTCCATTTGTGGTCGGTGATCACCTCATAATTTTTGAGATGTTATCCATAAGTCCACAACAAGCTTATTCTTTTCGTTGTTGATTTTCTCAACAACTCCATTCAATCCTTCCTTCTAAGTTCTTTCCATTTCTATTTCAATTCTTCCGGAGGCTTTGCGTTGTTCATCTCGTCAAGTGTCATCCCATCTTGTGAAGCTCGTGTTCTATTCCTCCATGTTTCAGTCGGAGTGCTGCCTAAATCCTTTCAGTCTTATTCGTTTCTTATCTCGTTCTAACCGGAGTGGTTTCATAGTCTATCCGATTCCGTGAGCTTTCGATTCTCGTCATTCTCGTCGTTCTTCTCTTCTTCTCGAGTGCTCTCGATTCCTTGCTTCTTCTTTGAGTTCTTGTTTCACCTCTTCCTTTTTCTCTTCCGTCTCGGTCCTAAGATCTCGGGACGAGATCTCTTGTTAGTGGAGGAGTGTTGTAACGCCCCGGATTCGATGCGCCAGGTGTCTGCCAGTTATTAGCCATCGTTGCCATGTCATTTGCTTGCGTGTTGCATTTTGTCATGTCATCATGTGCATTACTTTGACCTGCTGTAACTTCTTGTGTGATGCTCTGTTTTGTGTGTGTAATATATCAAAATGTTCATTGGGAGATGCTCTTCATTTCATTCCATCGCATCATGTTCATTTGAGTCCATCTTGATGCCAGAATCATCGTTGCAAGAGTGCTATATAATGTTGTCTGCTATCTGTTAGCAGAACATGTTCATTTGTCATTTTTGCCATGTTTTATGTGTGCATCCTATGAGGTTGATGTCTACATGTGTTTTGTGCTACATCATGCCATCCTTACAGGGGTGTATGCCATGTATTTTTGTGATCAATGTGGTGACTAGAACAAGCATGCAAACTAGGCTTTGTGATGTTGCTGATTCCAGTCCCTGTTCTACTATTATTTTTATGCCATGTAAACTTGATGCTACAGAGAGATCCAAGCTTATTTTGAGATACTTCAGTAAGGATGTTTTGAACATATGGTTATTCTATATCCATTCGTGCCCCTGTTTGCAGTTATGGAGTAGTCTAGCATGTCATTGTCTTGCTCTACTTTTGCTATAAAATGTTTCCTGGCAGATTGTTTAAATGTTATTCAATTTTGCCAAGGTTGTTGTAGTTGGTCCTTGCATGCTATGAACTTGTTATTGCCCTGATTAGTCTCATAAACATGTCTTCTTTCTAATTCTATGCTTATCTTGTCATGCAATGACTTGTGAGTGAATCGAGCTCGTGAAGTAGTGTACTTGCTGTTACTGTTTTGCTAGACTGAATCTGTTATTTGGTGATGCTATGTAAACCTGCTGCTACAAGTCATTCTATGCATAATCTAGAGATGTTCACTAAGGGTGTTTTGTTATACATGTCATGCTCTATCCATCCATGCCCTGGTTGCAATAGCCTGCTGTAGTTTGCTGTAATCTTGCTCTTAAATTGCTAAATAATGTTGTTGTCAGCCTGTTAAAATTAAGTTCAGTTTGTGCCATGTGTTTTGCTAGTGATACATGCACCCTATGAACTTGCTATGGCAATGCTTAGTTTCATAACCATGTCTTCTTACTGTTGGTTACCTTGTCATGCCATTTAATGCTCTGTGGTGAGTGGTACAAGCTCACCAACATGCCTACTTATTGCTGTTTCTGCCATGTATGAATCTGTCATATAACTTGCCATGTTTGCATGGGTGCCATCATATTTTCTGTGCCCTTTTGGCTCATGGTCAGTAAGGGACTTTTGTTCTATGCAATTAGTAGATTCATGCCATGCCTTTGTTTGCCATGATAAGTTCCTGTAACATGTTGTTTGATAGCTCTAAACATTGCAACCTGATGTTATTTCTGCAAAGTCTGAAAGTGTTATTATTTGCAATCTTACCATGTGTCTTTGGGCATGTTCTAGTGATTTCTGGTGATAGCTCAGTGTTCATGTTTTGTTATGCTTTACCTGTACATCATGTCCAGGCCTTTTGTTTTCATATTGTGGTATTGTAGCATGTTGTCTTGATGCTTGCAATATGCCTAGTTGCTGTTTTGGACAGATTGTTGCTATAACTTGTTTCATGTGTGTGTGTTGAACCGTTGCTCCGTTTTGAGTGTGCTCTATATGAAACTTGCTTGATTTTGCATGTAGATTCATATTATCATGTGGCATCCATGTTTTGAGAGTGTTTGCTTGATGTTTGTATGCATTTTGCATCAATGCCATGTTTAACTTGTTTTGCTCATATCTTCTAGGTCGTAGCTCCGAATTAAATGAACTTTATGTGTAACTTGACTAGAATCTCGTGTAGATCATCTTGTTGCATCTTAACTTGCTGTTTAACAACTTGAATATAAGGTTTATTCAGATCTGGACCAACTTCGAAATTTGCATATGAGGACTTAGCGGAATTGTTATATGTTGTTCCCGGCCTCATTTAAACTTGCCTTGATGTGTTGTTCTTGTTTGCATCATCTCTTGCCATGAGTAGCTTCATGTAGTCTTGTCATGCATCATGCTTGTTTGTGCATCATGTCTTGTTCATGTGTGGTGTGTTTACCATGTTGTGTGCTTCTTCTCGATAGTTCCCGTTTTGTTGCGATCGTGAGGATTCGTTCGTCTACGCTTGGTTCGTCTTCGTGGCTTCATATTCTTCATGGACTCGTTCTTCTTCCTTGCGGGATTTCAGGCAAGATGACTGCTACCTTGGATCTCATTACTATCATTGCTATGCTAGTTGCTTCGTTCTATCGCTTTGCTGCGCTACCTTTTCTCTTGTTCTTCAAGCCTCCCAAATTGCCATGAACCTCTAACCTTTGACACCCTTCCTAGCAAACCATTGCTTGGCTATGTTACTGCTTTTGCTCAGCCCCTCTTATAGCGTTGTTAGTTGTAGGTGAAGTTGAAGATTGCCCCACGATGGACAGGATTATGTTGGGATATCACAATATCTCTTATTTAATTAATGCATCTATATATTTGGTAAAGGGTGGAAGACTCGGCCTTATGCCTGGTGTTTTGTTCCACTCTTGCTGCCCTAGTTTCCGTCATACCGGTGTTATGTTCCCGGATTTTGCGTTCCTTATGCGGTTGGGTGATTTATGGGACCCCCTTGACAGTTCGCTTTGAATAAAACTCCTCCAGCAAGGCCCAACCTTGGTTTTACCATTTGCCTCACCACCACCTACATTTCCCTTGGGAGTAATTAACCCAAGGGGCATCTTTATTTTAGCCCCCCCGAGCCAATGCTTGTCCAAGTGTTGGTCCGAATCGGGCAGACTGCGGGGCCACCTCGGGGCAACTCGAGCGCTGGTTTTACTCGTAGGCTGACCTATCCGGTGTTGCCGTGAGAACAAGATATGTGCAGCTCCTATCGGGATTGTCGGTGCATCGGGCGGCTTTGCTAGTCTTGTTTTACCATTGTCGAAATGTCTTGTAAACCGGGATTCCGAGTCTGATTGGGTCTTCCTGGGAGAAGGTATATCCTTTGTTGATCGCTAGAGCTTATCATGGGCTAAGTTGGGACACCCCTGCAGGGTATAAACTTTCGAAAGCCGTGCCCACGGTTATGTGGCAGATGGGAATTTGTTAATGTCCGGTTGTAGATAACTTGACACCAGATCCGAATTAAAACGCATCAACCGTGTGTGTAGACGTGATGGTCTCTTTTTGGCGGAGTCCGGGAAGTGAAAACGATTCTGGGTTATGTTTGACGTAAGAGGAGTTCAGGATCACTTCTTGATCATTGCTAGTTTCACGACCGTTCCATTGCTTCTCTTCTCGCTCTTATTTGCGTATGTTAGCCACCATATTTGCTTAGCCGCTGCTGCAACGTCACCACTTTACCCCTTCCTTTCCCTTTAAGCTTGGCTAGACTTGATACCCATGGTAATGGGATTGCTGAGTCCTCGTGGCTCACAGATTACTACAACAACAGTTGCAGGTACAGGTTATGCGATGATCATGACGCGAGAGCGATGTTTGCTTGTTTTGGGGTGCTTCTTCTGCTTCTTCTTCGATCAGGGAATAGGTTCCAGGTCGGCAGCCTGGGCTAGCAGGGTGGATGTCGTTTGGGTTTCTGTTTGTGTTTCATCCGTAGTCGGATGGTGCTCTTATGTAAGATGAAGTTGTATTCGTGTGACATTCTATGCCTTTTGTATGTATCCCCATCTGTTATGTAATGTTTATGTAATGATATCCACCTTGCAAAAGCGTTTCAATATGCGGTTCTATCCTTGGTGGGACCTTCGAGTCTCTTTAGGATAGTATCGCATATTGGGTGTGACAGCGATGCACCATCGGTGGCGGCGAGGGTCTCGGCCAGACAGCGCATCACCCCTCCCCAAGAGCTCATAGTGGCGGAGCCGGCCGCTAGAGGTAGGGGGAGGGGGCGAGGTCGAGGCTGTCGTGGTGCTCGAGGGAGAGGATGACGGGGCGGCAGATCGGCCTCATCCCAGCCAGCAGCTCTTCCCCCGATGGAGGGCCACGCCGGGGACAACCCCTGTGAATTCTTCATCAGGCTGCGTGAACCACCGCGCCGTCGCCTTCGCCTCCCGACTCCATTTGCGTGGGAGATGGAGCTGGATCCGCCGCAGGCGTTGCGGCTGCACATGAGGGGCTGCGGGAACAGCGGCACATGGGACGTCGAGTTCCCCGCCCCTCACGTCATGTATCTTCACCGAGGGTGGAAGACCTTCGCTCGCCTCCACAGCTTGACGGATGGGCTCACTCTCCATTTCAAACTCATGCAGGGTGGCCTCCTCTCCGTCAAGATCTTCGGGCACTTCGGGACTCGCGTGAGGTGCTGCGTTGAGAGCTCCTCCGACGATGAAGATTCCTCCTCAAGCGAGAGTGGCGAGGAAGACAACGGCAGCGACGACGAGGGCAGCAGGTGGCAGGATGACGGGTCCGACTAGGTGTCGGGCGCCGCTCCGAGCGGCACCGGCGACCCCATCATCCGTGTCGCCGGCTCCTTGAACTTCTCGGGGTCATCTCCTTGGGCGGCTGGCGTTGGGAGGCTGCGAAAGAGGAAGAGGGTGGGCGGCAAAGCTGTCAAGTCGGAGTACGCGGGCACCGACGCCTTCGTCGCGTATTGAAGTTCTGCCACCTCGTCTTCGAGCTCTGCCTCCGGCGCCGCCATCACCATCCAGCCCTTGGGCGGCCACCGAGATGTTCTCTTGGTGTCTTCTGCCACTCGTAGCTTGTCTAGGCACCCCTTTTGCCCTTCTTCTTTCTTTTTCCATTTCCTGAGGAGAGGGACAAGAAAGGGATTACTGGCACCTTATATCTTTTTAGTCTTGTAAGACTTCGGGCCTTTGTTAACTTTAAAACTTGTAATCCCCTTGTTCATGTTTTTCATATCGTATGAACTGTACCTATACGGGATGTTTTTTAATGAAAAAGGGATGTTTGCCGGGTTTTTCGTTCATAGGAAGAACCCACGACAAGGAGTGAACCCTTGTTATCCTTAAGACAAACGTTTTATTTCCCGCCCGGCAACAGGCATTGCCGTCCCCCCACTTTGCTCGACCTTTCTCATGCTCTTGGCGGAGGCAAGGATGAGGTGGGCTTAGGCTCCTCATTCCTCTTCTTTGCTACCGCGGCTACGACCATATTCAGACCCAGAGGATAACCCTCGGGTGATGAAAAGGGGGAGCCCGGTAGCTCAGAGACAGAACGGGGTTTCACGTATCGTAGTCCATAACGAAATTCATGATAGGGGATAGAGAACTTATCTGGATCTGCAGCCCCCGGCAACCTTGGCTTGCCGCGGATGGATCCTGGTTCTTGCAGCCCCCCGGCAACTCTGGCTTGCCGGGGCCCGGACGCCGGTCCGTTCCCTTTCTTCCAAAATAGCTCGGCAAGAATACTTATGTGCCCTGCGAACCAAAGAAGACAAAGAAGAACAGAGAGACGCGCACTCGACCTCTAAGCTAGGGGTTAGCCGCCGCTAAGTGCTATCAACGCTAACCGAGCAAGAGACTCAACCTAGCATGCATGCTATAACTTAGGGCGCTAGCGCTTCGTTTATTTATGCTCAGGGCCTGCGCTTGGCTTTGTACGGAGGGTTACATGCCTTGCCGGCAAGGCTTGTATAAATGGCTGGCTTGCCGGGAGGCCCGGAAGCTGCGCCTTATGGGTAAAACTTGCGGAGATGCTCGATGTTCCAAGAGTTGCTCGCTGGAATGGCATCTTCGGTCTCCAGCCGGACTGCGCCGGGCCGGTGACTCGCGTTACCCAATAAGGGCCTTCCCACTTTGGCGTCAACTTGTTGGAATTCTTGGCCGACTGAACGTGCCGAAGAACTAGGCCGCCTTCCTCAAAGCTCCGGGCATGAACCTTGCGGCTATGGTAGCGGCACAAAGCTTGCTGGTAGCATGCTGCTCTCACAGCCGCCCGGAGACGATCTTCCTCAAGGAGCGTCGTGTCATCTTGGCGCAACTGCTCCTGCTCAAGCTCATCATAAGCGAGCACTCGAGGTGACCCGTATATGAGTTCCGTGGGGAGAACTGCTTCTGCCCCGTAAACCAGGGCAAAGGGTGTCTGGCCGGTGGCTCGATTTGGCGTCGTTTTGATCGACCAAAGAACCGCCGGCAACTCATCAACCCAGCGCCTACCGCTTTTGTGCAGCCTGTCAAAAGTCTTCGTCCTTAAGCCTCGCGGGACTTCAACATTTGCTCTCTCCGCTTGGTCGTTCCTCCGTGGATGTGCCACGGAAGAAAAACAGACCTTGCTACAGAGATCCTCAATGTATTGCATGAAGGCGTGGCTCGTGAACTGTGTGCCGTTGTTGGTGATGATCCTGTTGGGTACCCCAAAACGGCACACTAGTTCCTTGAAAAACTTGATGGCTGACTGCGCTGTCACCTTCCTCACTGCTTCCACTTCTGGCCACTTTGTGAACTTGTCGATTGCAATGTACAAGTAATCAAAGCCCCCAACAGCACGGGGGAAAGGGCTCAATATGTCGAGCCCCCAGACCGAGAAGGGCCAGGAGAGAGGAATAGTTTGAAGGGATTGAGCTGGTTGATGAAGCTTCTTTGAATGGAACTGGCACGCTTCACACTTGGTTACTACTGCCGATGCATCCTGGAGGGCGGTGGGCCAGAAGAAGCCTTGCCGGAAGGCTTTGCCGGCAAGGGCCCTCGACCCTATGTGGGAGCCACATATGCCTCCATGTGTCTCTTCCAACAGCTTTAGTCCCTCCTCCTGGGAGATGCACATCAATTTCACCCCATTCGGTCTTCTTCTGTACAATACGTTATCAACGAATTGGTATGGAGCAGACCGGCGGGCTACTATTTCTGCCTCTTCCTGCTCCTCAGGAAGCTCTCCTTTTTGAAGGAATCAGACGGTGTGCTACGCCCATGCCGGAGCCTATGGCTCAACGACAAGGACCAAAGGCATCTCTTCCGCCATGGGAGCGGCCGCCTCCATGGCTATGACCCGAGGTCCTGCCGGCGTCAGTTGCTCTGCGGCAGGGTCGACATCCACGGCAACATCTTCGCCGGCGGCTCCAGGGAGCTCGGTGGGGAAGTACTTGCCGGGGCCTAGCTTACTTCGCTTGCTCTGCCCGGTCGACGGCTCAACGGATGGTTGGGTTAACTGAAGCACAAAAGTACCTGGTTCCACAGGTAACTTGAGGGCACCGCGCTTTGACAGGTAGTCGGCGATGTCGCTCTCCGCCCGAGGGACATGCTCCGCTTGTATACCGTCAAAGCGCTCCTCCAGTTTCCTCACCTCATCTACGTAAGCTTCCATCAATGGGCTTTGATAATCTTTGTTAATCTGCCTAACGATGAGCTGTGAGTCACCTTAACTCCGAGGTCTGCCGCGATCCTGAGACCGGCAAGCAAACCCTCGTACTCGGCGGTGTTGTTGGTCGACATCTCCCGGGGGAAGTGCATCTAGATGACATACTTGAGGTGTTCTCCGGTGGGTGCGACAAGCAGCACACCAGCACCGGCGCCTTGCAGCGATAAGGCACCATCAAAGTACATGATCCAGTTGCTGCTCATTTCCTTACCGGAGAGATCGGTCTCCTGTACCTCTTCGTCAGGCGTCGAGGTCCATCCCGCAACAAAATCCGCCAAGACTCTGCTCTGAATCGTCGAGGTAATTTCAAACTTCAAACCAAACTTGACAGCTCCAGGGCCCATTCCACGATCCTCCCCGTTGCATCTGGGTTGTGAAGTATCCTTTGCAATGGGAGGCGGTTGATCAATGTGATCTTGTTCACTTGGAAGTAATGGCGCAGCTTCCTCGAAGCCATATGGAGCCCGAAGAGCAGTTTTTGCACACCTGAGTACCTCGACCTAGCTCCCTGCAAGAGGGAGCTGACGAAGTACACTGGGTGCTGCACCATTTTCTTTTTCTGCGCCTCTTCACCCGGTCGCGTGGGTCCTGTCATGCTGGCGCCAGTCTTGCCGGGACTGAGCCCTGCCGGGGACCCGGTCTTGCCGGGACCGAGCCCTGCTGGGGAGGGTTCTGGCCCGCCAACTATTGACTCTGCCGCTGCTGCTGTCTCCTCATCGATCTCTCTCTGCGCCACTAGTTCGGTGCTAACCACTTGATTTGTTGCCGCTAGGTAAAGCAGCAATAGTTCTTGTTGTTTTGGTGCAACCAGCACTGGGGTAGAGGAGAGGTATTTCTTCAAGTCATGTAGCGCTGCCTCGGCCTTCGGGGTCCACTCCACTGGCCCAGCCTTCTTCAAGATCTTGAAAAAAAGGAAGGGCACGCTCCATGGATTTGGAGATGAACCGGCTCATGGCGGCAACACAACCAGTGAGTCGACGCACATCCTTAATCCATTTGGGTGCCTCAATCTACTCGATGGCCTTGATCTTATCTGGGTTTGCTTCAATCCGCGCCGGGACACAAAGAACCCGAGAAGCTTGCTGGACGGGACACCGAAGACACACTTCTCAGGGTTCAATTTGAGGTTGATCTTGCGCAGGTTCCCAAATGTTTCCTCCAGATCTTGCACAAGTGTTTCTTTGTCCTTGGTTTTGACCACTATGACATCCATATAAGCTTCCATATTTCTATGCAGCTGGGGTTCAAAACCAATTTGGTCTGATCTTGCAAAGGTTGAGCCTGCACTCTTCAACCCGAAAGCCATCCGCAAAAAGCAGTACGTACCACAAGGGGTGATGAATGCTGTCTTTTCCTCGTCTTCTTTCGTCATGAAGATCTGGTGGTATCCGGAGTAGGTGTCAAGGAATGATAACAGGTCACATCCAGCCGTGGAGTCAACAATCTGGTCGATGCGCGGTAACGGGAAAGGATCCTTTGGACAAGCCTTATGGATGTCTGTGTAGTCAATACACAGCCTCAACTTCCCATTTGCCTTGCGCACCACTACTGCATTGGCCAACCACGTCGGATGGAGTACCCCTCTCACCAATCCTGCCGGCTCTAGCTTTCTAATTTCCTCCGTGATGAACTCCTCCCTCTCAAGAGCTTGCTTCCTGACCTTCTGCTTGACGGGCCGTGCATGAGGACAGACAGCAAGGTGGTACTCAATCACCTCCCTGGGAACGCCGGGGATGTCGGAGGCTTGCCATGCAAACACATCGACATTCGCCCGCAGGAAGGTGACGAGCTCGCTTTCCTATTTTCCGTCGAGGGTGGAGCTTATAGTAAAAGCTCCCCCCGTGCTGTCCTCCTTGATGAGCACCTTCTTGGTCTCTGGTGGCGTGGCTCTGGACTTCTTTCTCTTGCCGGCGGAGCTCTCTGGCACGTAATCAACGGAAGCACAACACCCCAAAGAGGTGCGCTTGCCGGAGTGGCTGCGAGGGGTCTCGCCGGACTTCTTCTCTCCCGGGGCTCCGTCGGCAGGAGCAAGTGCCTTAGCGACAACTGCTGCAACTTCTTCCCGATAGAGTTGGTCGGCGCAGATTAGCACATCTTTCTTGTCGGAGGGGACGGTGATGATGTTCATCGGCCCGGGCATCTTCAGCATGTTGTAGGCGTAGTGTGAAGCCGCCATGAACTTGGTTAGCGCCGGGCGGCCGAGAATCCCGTTGTAAGGCAAGGGGATCTCGTCTACGTCGAAAACAATCCTCTCCGTCCTGTGATTCAGCTAGCCTCCGGATGTCACGGGCAGCATGATCTTTCCCTTTGGCTGGCTCCTCCTCGGGTTAACCCCTTGGAATGTACCCGTCTCCTCGAGGTCTCCGTCAGGGATCTACAGCCTTCTGACCACAACGGGCGATATCAAGTTCAGGCTAGCCCCGCCGTCAACCAACATCTTTGTCACCTTGAGGTTGCGGATTGTTGGTGAAACCAACAATGGCAAGCACCCGACCGCAGTGGTGCGGTCTGGGTGGTCCTCGTTGTCAAAGATGATGGGCGTGCTGGACCATTTCAGCGGCTTCCGTGCGTCAAACGATGGCTCCACCTCTTCGGTCTCACGCGCCCACTGCCTGAGTTGGCGGTGGGATGTATGCAGCAAGGCGCCACCATCGACGCACATGGCCTCTGTGGCTTTCTGAAACTCATGGTTGCCTGACTCGTCGTCCTCGTCATGATCATCGTCTTCCTGCTTCTTGTCGCGGCCCCGGGCGGGCCTCTCTTGCTGATTATCCTTGCCGCGGCGGCCTCCTTGTCCGCGACATTTCTTGCCGGATCCCTCGGCACCATCTGGGCCTTTCTCCTTGTCCCGCCGCTCATACTCAGCTTTCTGCTTCTCGGCGAGCAGCTCTACCTGCCGGCAGTTTTGGAGATTATGGCCCTTGGTGCGGTGGATCTTGCAATACTGCTTGTCGTAGCCTCCTGGCTTATCGGCGGCCGCCAAGGCCCGGCAAGTGGCACACCCGGCAACCTCCTTGCCGGGGTCACTTGCCTTGGGTTTCTTGGTGGTGCCGGTATAGTTGGATCCCTCGACGGCAAGCACGGTCTTGCTCCTGCGCTTCCGGTTACGGTGCCGGCCCTTCTTCAGAGGGGTGGGAGTTTCATCCGTGGAGTCGGTTTCCGCACATGCGTCTTCACCGGGGTACTTCCTTCCCTCCTTCGCACGGGCGCATCGATCGGCCAAAACATAGAGCTCGGCCACATCCTTAACCTTGTCCATCGCCAGCTCTTCACGCATCTTGCGATTGCGCATGTTCTGATGGAACGCACTAATCATGGAGGCAGGATGAATGTCGGGGAAGTTGTAGTGCACTCGGTTGAACCTTTGGATGTACTTGCGTAGGTTTTCTCCTTCCTTCTGGGGATGATGTGTAAATCACTCGCCTGGCCATGAGCTTGGTGACCTTGGGTAAAGGCGCCAACAAACCAATGGCACAGATCCGTCCAAGAAGAGATGGAATCCACCGGCAAGTGCATCAGCCATGAAATAACATTAGGCTTGAGTGTGAACGGGAAGTAGTTGGCAAGCACCTTATCGTCACGGGCCCCAGCAGCTTGCATCGCGATTGTGTAGATGCTGAGGAACTCTGACGGGTGAGTCTTGCCATTGTATTTTTCACCAACGTCGGGCTTGAACGTGCGATGGGACGGCCACTGGAACTGCCACAGCACACGGGTGAAAGCCGGACAACCCACCTCGTAAGGTAGGCCACTGTAGCCTCCAGGCGCTAGGTGGTCCGTAGCAGGACCTGCCCGCCTGTCCGACTGGTGGTGCGCATCATGTCGGCGCTCGATCGTGGTTCGAGCGTCCTCATGAGCCCGCTCCCGAATGACTTGGCGCTGATCACGGTTGGTTCGCGGGTCGGACGACGTGATGGAGATGTCGTCTCGAGCGTTGTCGCGACGAACCGACGCCCGGGGTGGCTGGGACGGAGGATGGGAGTGCACCGTGGCTGCATCGCCTCCAGCACGGTCTCCGCTGGCATGCGGTGGCCCGGTGGAGCGATGGCCTACGGGTCCCGCCGGCCGCAACTCATCGTTGTTGGCGATGCCGACGAGGCTCCGGACAGTGGCCCTCCATTCATCGAGCTTCTCCGCAGCGGGAGGAAAGTCGAGGAGCAGCTGCACGCGTGCTAGGGCCTCCGCTGGTGTGGGCGGTGAAAGCTGGGTGGACCGCGATGCGCCTCGACTTCTAACCACGTTAGAAGGAGCTGCGTCACGGCCCCGTAGCCGTTCGCCACCTCCGTCAGCACCTCGGCGCGCATGCTGACCCTCCTCATCATGTGATGGGCGCATGGGACTCTTCCCAGGGCAGCGCGCAGGGTCACTGGCAGGGTGACGTTGCTCGTCCCGCTCAACCTGGGAAGAGCGCGCCGTGGGCGCTGGTGTTGGCATCCTGGAGGCTGCCGTGCCACCACCTGGCGGGATGGCGGCGCCCCTGGAGGGTCCCGCACCGCCCGCGGGGGCCCCGACTCTGCCTGTGGAGCCCGTGACTGGTGGCTCATCGCTCGGCGCGAACGACGCCGCTCACCAGGCCTGGACCATCAGGGTGATGTGGATGGTCGCGGGCCGCGCCACGGGTTCTCTCCGTGACTGGCCCGCTACTGGTCCGCACCGGTACCAACCCGGTGCCGGACGAACCGAACACCGTGTTCATCTTCTTCTTAGTAGCGATGGCAATGAAGAATAGCTAGGTTAACTGCTAGACTAGATGCTCACGATTGCGCACCCCTACTTGGCGCGCCAAAGATGTCAGTGGGGAACGACACCTATGGGATCACTGGAATCCCTTCTACGGTTGCGGGGCGCGGGGATCGTGAGGAGAGCAGGAGTAGCAGGCAACACAAGGGGGATTTACCCAGGTTCAGGCCGCAAAGATGCGTAAAACCCTACGATTCTGCTTTGGTGGATGTATTAGTGTTCTTGAGCTCTCGAACTAGCTCTAGGTGCTGCGAGGTTCGAAAGAGCCGAATCCTTTCTCTGTGTGCCATGGGCCTCCTTTTATAGACGAAAGGGGATGCCACAGTGGCACACAGGAGGTGGAAAGTGCTATAGCGTTGCGAGCTTATCACTCGTATTATAGGACAAGGCACACTTAATGCGCGGCTTAGGTGTCCTGTCGCTTTATTAGGGACGGCAGCGAGGCCCGTCCTGTCCGTCGCCGCTCCTCCTCGCTTCGACACACGCCCTGGCCAGTGATGCATGCGGTGCCAGGCAACTGAGGTGGCGCGGTGGTGGAGCCTCCATGAAGGGTTGCATGTTGCCACGCAGGTGCCTGCCCAGCTGGTTGGGTCGGCAGCTGCATGCGAACGGTGGTAAAAACTTGGCTGGCGCGGGCCTGGCAGTGGCCCTGCTGGTGCGCTTGGCGAGGGTCTGGCCAGGTGGCCCGGCAAGGGTCTTGCCGTGGCGCGCAGGCGTCCCCGGCAAGGATCTTGCCGGGGGTCTTGTGGGCTTCTTCGGTGAGGATCGTTGCTTTCCTATCCTCATTTGATCTTGACTATTTTATGTCTTCACAAAGATCTGCATGCCACCACGGAGGTGCCTCCCGAGCCCTGTCCCGACGCATTCGTCTAGCGTTGGTGGGCTCAAAGGTGGATCGCTCGGCTGGTGGGGGCGAGCTTCCCCGACAAGGGTCTTGCCGAGGCCGCTGAGGCTGCCCCGGCAAGGGTCCTTGCCGGGGAAACTTGCTCCGTCCATCTGATCTTTGTGGCCTTGATCCTTGTCGTTGCTTTGCTTGCCTTGTGGCTTCAGCTTCTCCCCGACTTACCTTTCCTGCCCTTTTATGCGTGGCCGTTGCGGGAGGCTCTGACTGCCCGTGCACAAGTAAAGGGGTCAAAAGGAGAGCCCCTACTTTTGTACACCAACAACCAGATTGCATATTAACATTGTAGAGGACAAATCTCTAGAAGGCACTGGCGGTGGCATCGAGAAAAAAACACGAACTGTATTTTGAAGTAGAAAACCGCGTGTGGTGTCAATGGTGGCCTCAAAGACGAGGTGCTACTCCAAGATCTGGCGGTCAGCATGCATGGAAGCCATCGCGATCTCATCCGCGCATGCGTCCATGATTTGTTTCTCCGCTGCCATATGCTACTGAGCTCCGTGCTATAAAGCGTGCAAAATGGCTGTGGGCGGTGCTTAATTGCAGGACGGGGCAATGCTTTGGGCGGAAGGTGTCGCGCCGTCGGTCGGGGCATGTGCGATGGGGAAGGAGGATGGTGTGGATGGGGTATGGATTACCTGACCATATCGACGAGGCCGCGCAACAAGAAGAAGGGTCACCGGCAAGGAGGCGTTACTGCTACTATGCAAGAGTGAAGGTTTGAACTTGGATAGGAAGGAGGTGATACGTCTCCAGCGTATCTATAATTTTTTGTTGTTCCATGCTATTATATTATCCATCCTGGATGTTTTATATGCATTTACATGATATTTTATATGATTTTTGGGACTAACCTATTATCCTAGAGCCGAGTGCCATTTTCTGTTTTTCCTTGTTTTTTGAGTTTAAAGAAAAGGAATACCAAATGGAGTCCAATTGACCTGAAAATTTACAGTGATTTTTATGGACCAGAAGGAGCTGTCAAAGCAAAAGAGTTGGGCAAGAAGAGTCCAGAGTCAACCACAAGGGTGGAGGGTGCGCGCCCTACCTTGTCGTTGACTCGTGGACCCTCCTGACGTGAAACCTACGCCAGAAATTCCTATAAATATAGAAACCCCCAGAAATAAACCAAGATCGGTAGTTCCGCCAACGCAAGCCTCTGTAGCCACGAAAAACCAATCGAGAGCCTGTTCTGGCACCCTGCCAAAGGGGGAATCCATCACCGGTGGCCATTTTCATCATCCCGGCACTCTCCGTGACAAGGAGGGAGTAGTTCACCTTCGGGGCTGAGGGTATGTACCAGTAGCTATGTGTTTGATCTCTGTCTCTCGTGTTCCTGTCTTGGCACAATCTTGAAGTACCGCGAGCTTTGCTATTATAGTTGGATCTTATGATGTTTCTTCCCCACTACCTCGTGTAATGGATTGAGTTTTCCCTTTCAAGTTATCTTATCGGATTGAGTCTTTAAGGATTTGAGAACACTTGATATATGTCTTGGATGTGCTTATCTCTGGTGACAATGGGATATTCTCGTGATCCACTTGATGTATGTTTTGGTGATCAACTTACGGGTTTAGTGGCCTTGTGAACTTATGCATAGGGGTTGGCACACGTTTTCGTATTGACTATCCGGTTGAAACTTTGGGGCATTCTTTGAAGTTCTTCGTGTTGGTTTGAATAGATGAATCTAAGATTGTGTGATGCATACGTATGATCATACCCACAGATACTTGAGGTGACATTGGAGTATCTAGGTGACATTAGGGTTTTGGTTGATGTGTGTCCTAAGGTGTTATTTTACTAAGAACTCTAGGGCTGTTTGTGACACTTATATGAATAGCCCAATGGATTGATCGGAAAGAATAACTTTGAAGTGGTTTCATACCCTACAATAATCTCTTTGATTGTTCTCCTCTATTAGTGATGTTGGAGTGACTGTTGCATGTTGAGGGATTGTTATATGATCTATTATGTTATCATTGTTGAGAGAACTTGCACTAGTGAAAGTATGAACCCTAGGCCTTGTTTCGAAGCATTGCAATACCATTTTTGCGCACTTCAGTTACTAGTTACCTTGCTGTTTTTATAATTTCAGATTACGAAAACTTATATCTACCATCCATATTGCACTTCTATCACCATCTCTTCGCCAAACCAGTGCACCTATACAATTTACTATTGTATTGGGTGTGTTGGGTACACAAGAGACTCTTTGTTATTTGGTTGTAGGGTTGTTTGAGAGAGACCATCTTCATCCTATGCCTCCCACAGATTGATAAACCTTAGGTCATCCACTTGAGGGAAATTTGCTACTGTCCTACAAACCTCTGCACTTGGAGGCCCAACAACGTCTACAAGAAGAAGGTTGCGTAGTAGACATCAAGCTCTTTTCTAGCACTGTTGCCGAGGAGGTTAGTGCTTGAAGGTATATCTTTAGATCTTGCAATCGAATCTTTTAGTTTCTTATTTTTAACACTAGTTTAGTTCGTAAAAGAAAACTACAAAAAATGGAATTGAGGTTGCCTCATATGCTTCCTCTTTTTAATATCTTTCGGGAAAATGATGGAATGGAAATTTGTGCCAAAGTCTTGGAAGAAGAATGCATTAAAATGTTTGGCACTACATGTTTCAATGATGATCTTGATTGCAATGTTGTTAGTATGAATTCTTTGAATATCCATGATGCTAATGATATGCAAAGCTACAAGCTTGGGGATGCTATGTTTGATGAAGATGATATTTTTTGTCCCCCAAGTTTTGATGAGAAAATATATTATGATGATCACATGCCTCCTATTTATGATTATTATATTGATGAAAGTGGGTTTGGAAGAGTGTCAACTTTAGGAAGTAATGATCCCACTATTTTGGAGGGTGTTGAATCTTATTGTGATAATTATGGAAGTGGATTTGGAGAGGTCATGACTTTATTTAGTGATGAACCCACTATTTCGGAATAGGTTCCAATTGATTATGAGAACAAAGTTGATATCTATGATGATTATTGTGATGACAAGTATGCTATAAAGAATAATGATAACCATGAAACTTATCATCTTGATTTTAATTTTCAATTGGATTATGCCACACATGATAGTTATTTTGTTGAGTTTACTCCCACTACTATTCATGAGAAGAAATTTTCTTATGTGGAGAGTAATACATTTTCTATGCTTGTGCATCATGAAAATAATGCTTTATGTGACGGTTAGATTATTGAATTAATTCTTGATACTACTGAAATTATTATGAGGGAGGAATATATGATTGTAGGAATTGCAATAATATCAAGTTTCCTCTCTATGTGTTGAAAATCTTGAAGTTATGCTTATTTTGCTTTCCTATGCTAGTTGAGTCTTGTTCCCATAAATTGTTTTCTCACAAAATCCCTATCCATAGGAAGTGGGTTAGACTTAAATGTGCTAGTCATATGCTTCATGATTCTCCCGTTATGTTTCAATTCTTATCTTTTATGTGAGCATCATTGAAACCATCTTGCCTAGCTAGAAAGGCATTAAAGAAAAGTGCTTGCTTGGAGACAACCCAACATTTACCCCTATTGTTTTTGTGTTTTCACATGATTATGGTACTATAGTAATCATGTTTTATATCTTTTGTTTCAATAAAGTGCCAAGTAAAGCCTTCGGGATAGTGTGGATGATAGTTGACTTGATTCTGTGCAAAATAAGAAACTTTTGCGCTCGGTCTAGGAATTTGAAAATTCACTGGAACGTGCTTTTGATCTGAATTTTTACACAAGATTGATATACAAATTGTCTATGTTGTCCTAATTTTTCAGAATTTTTGGGGTTACAAAAGTATGGAAAGTTTCCAGATTACTACAGACTGTTATGTTTTTGACAGATTCTATTTTCTATGTGTTGTTTGCTTATTTTAATGTATATATGAGTAGTATCATAGGTTATGAACCATGGATAAGTTGGAATACAGTAGACGCAACACCAATATGAATTTAGAATGAGTTCACAATAGCACCAAAAGTGATTATTTTATTTTCTTATACTAACAAAGCTTACGAGTTTTCTGTTGAGTTTTGTGTTGTGAAGTTTTCGTTTTGGGTAAAGTTTCGATGGACTACGGAATAAGGAGTGGCAAGAGCCTAATCTTGGGGATGCCCAAGGCACACCAAGGTAATATTCAAGGACAACCAAGAGCCTAAGCTTGGGGATGCCCCGGATGGCATCCCCTCTTTCGTCTTTGTTCATCGGTAATTTACTTGAGGCTATATTTGTATTCACTACATGATATGAGTTTTGCTTGGAGCATCATTTTATTGTGTTTATATTTGCTTGTTGTTATTCACAATCTTTTAGTTCAATAAAAAAAGTCAAGTATAGCCTTTACCATGCTTATTTTACATTCTATATGTTGCTGTTTTGAAAACAGAAAGTTTGTCGTTATGTTTTGAATATTGGTGAATAGTCAGAACATGTTAAAATCTTGAAATTTTGACACAATGAGTAACAACAAATTTTCTACAGTATGGTAATTTTTCAAAAAAATTGGAGTTAGGAAAGTATGATCCCTCTTGCATTCTTTACAGACTATCCTGTTTAGACAGATTGTTGTTATGTTTGCATATGTTTGCTTATTTAATGATTCTATTCGAGCATAGGAGTGTTAAATATGCAGAGGAATTTAGTAGGCAATATGAAATAATAATTTTGGTGATTTGCTACAGTGGAGAATGATAAGGTTATTGCGTTGATTTATACTAACTTATCTCACGAGTTCTTGTTGAGTTTTGTGTGGATGAAGTTTTTAAGATTTAGGCAAACCGTGATGCTCAAGGAATCCCTAATTAATATTTCAAGAAGTCTCAAGCATTTAAGCTTGGGCATGCCCCGGTTGGCATCCCACATTTCTTCTTCAACAACTAACGGTCAGTTTTGGTTGAGCCTAAGTTTTTGCTTCTTCACAAGATATGTGCTATCCTTGCAATGTCATTTTATTTTATTTTGTTTTTCTTGCTGTTTGACTAATATCCCAAGATCTGAAATTCTTAAATGTTAGAGAGTCTTCACATAGTTGCACAATTATTTGACTACTCATTGATCTTCACTTATATCTTTTGGAGTAGTTTGTCGTTTGCTCTAGTGCTTCACTTATATCTTTTAGAGCACGACGGTAGTTTTATTTTGAAGAAATAGATGAACTCTCATGCTTCACATATATTATTTTGAGAGTCTTAAACAGCATGGTAATTTGCTTTGGTCATGAATTTAGTCCTAATATGGTGGACATCCAAGAGGGATATAATAAAAAATTTCATATAAAGTGCATTGAATACTATGAGAAATTTGATTCTTTATGATTGTTTTGAGATATGAAGATGGTGATATTAGAGACATGCTAGTAGAGTAATTGTGAATTTGAGAAATACTTGTGTTGAGGTTTGTGACTCCCGGAGGTAAGCGACGTAATATTCTTCACAATTATTTTCTATATATATATATATGTGTGTGTGTGTGTGTGTGTGTGTGTGTGTGTGTATGTGTGTGTGTGTGTGTGTGTGTGAGGCGAAGCCCATGTGTAGATAGTAGCCCCTGAGACTCTGTCCGGATTAGAACAATCCGAACAGAGGATCACCAACAAGTATATAATGCATTGTATATGTTATTTGACAGGCTTCTAAGCTGGCGGCTACTGCCCAAGCCACAGAAATTGCAGAGCTGAATCAGAAGCTTCAGCTATCTGATAAGGAACTCGACCGTATCAACAAGCAGTTCAACGAAAGCCAAGGTATGCGGCATTTTAGAATATCCAAAAAGTATATGCGTGTTAGTCATTTTTAAACTGACTAAGAATATTATAAATAAACTTGCAGTTGGCGCAGCCGAGGTCGAGTCCCTCAAGATCGCCCTTGCCGAAGCCAAGAAAGAGGCGAAGGCAAGAAAGGTGGCCGCAGACAAAGTGGCCAAAGAGATAGAGGTGGAGCAGACCGCCCGTCGCAGACATGAAGCGTGGGTGGAGGAGGTCGAACAGGAGCTCAAGGATGCCATCGCCCGATGCGAGTCCCTGGAGTAAAAGAGTTCGGAATAAGCCTCCAAGCTCACCAAAGCTTTTGAGAGCATGAAGGAGGCCCGGGTTGATGCCCGGGCGCTCGCCAGGAGATTCAAGAAGTAAGGCAGATTGCGGCTGGTAAGGCCTTTATGAAGTAGAGTAGATATACAAGTAGGAGATATATTTTACTGCCCCGAGTTTGGAGTTCTCCAGGTGTTGAGGATATAACTACTGAGTGTAAACCGCCCAGGAGGGGCCGGTTCACGGTCATCCATACTGAAGCCCATAAAGGCAAAGAAGATGGTGTTCGACTATTAAACTTAGAGGCCCAGAGCCCAAAGGCGGATTAGGGCCCATAGTTGTAAACTGCCATAGTCGTATAACTTGTATTGTAAGTTAGGGAAAGGAAGAGACCGAGCCGGACACTTGTATGAGCTGGCCTCGGTACTCTGTAATCTGGCCGGCCGTCAACCTGTGTATATAAAGGGACGACCCGGTGGCGGTTCAGAGACAGGAAAATAACAACTCGAGACTCAGGCGAAGCGGATTCGCTCCCTGATCATCGAGACCCCAATAATTCTATCACAACTAGACATAGTCTTTTACCTTCTTCGTAAGGGGCTGAACTAGTATAAAACTCTCGTGTCCCTTGTCCGGTTTAACTCCTTTAATCTAATCTCGTTGCGATGGCTCCACGACTAAGTCGTTCTGCTAGGACATCTGACGTGTTAATTCCACGACAGTTGGCGCCCACCATGGGGATATCGCATGATGGTTTCGAGGTCTTAAAGGTCAACTTTTAAGGACTGCCATGAAGCGTGCGTTCATAGGGTTCACCTACGGTGCGGAATCTGAACTGGTGTCTGACGGTGAGACAGCCATCTACTCATATGGTGAATCATCCACTGGCGAAACCGAGTCACTATACCAGTTGCAGGATGGCCGGATTGGGGTATATTCTAATGGCGACAGTATTCCGGGCCCCTTTCAACCGCCAAACCGGGTTGCTATCTTTATGGCCGCTACGCAACCCACCGTGCAATCTTCATCTATAGCAGCAATGATCTCCGGATCGGCAGCCGTGGAAGGAGGCCCGGCGCGCCGGCCGGCTCAAGTTCTTGCCGGTTTGCTACACGCCTTGACGACATTGTTGACCACAACACTCACCCCGGAGACCCATGTTCAGGATAATGCGGATGTTACATAGCTAAAGGATTAGATAACACAGGCCAAGGCGGACTTGGCGACTGAGGAGGCCAGGATGGCTGAAGAGCGGGCCGCTTTAGATGCCCAATCACAACAGATCCAGGCGCATAATTACCGGCTTATGTTGGATCAGAACGCTTCAAACGAAGTAATGAGAAGGAAGTACCAGTCTCGACTACCGCAGATTTACGAGGGTATGAATCTCTTCAATATGCCAGGGGCCGGGCCTAGTAATCCGGCAGCTGTAAACCGGACCGAGGCACCTGGGGCGGCATCGGATCAGCCACGAGTGATGGACCCGCTGTCGGTGTCAAAACCGGCGGTTCTCGGGTAGGGGGTCCCGATCTGTGCGTCGAGGTTGATGGTAACAGGAAGCAAGGGACACAGATGTTTACCCAGGTTCGGGCCCTCTCGATGGAGGTAAAACCCTACTTCCTGCTTGATTAATATTGATGATATGGGTAGTACAAGAGTAGATCTACCACGAGATCATAGAGGCTAAACCCTAAGAGCTAGCCTATGATGGTATGATTGTAATTGTGATCGGCCTTCCAAGGAACCACATCTTCGGTTTATATAGACACCGGAGAGGGCTAGGGTTTACATGGAGTCGGTTACAAGGAAGGAAATGTAATATCGAGATCGCCAAGCTTGCCTTCCACGCAAAGGAGAGTCCCAATCGGACACGGGCCGAAGTCTTGAGTCTTGTATCTTCACGCTTCAATAGTCCGGACATTGTACACAGTCCGGCTGTCCGGGTACCCCCTAATCCAGGACTCCCTCAGTAGCCCCTGAACCAAGATTCAATGACGATGAGTCCGACGTGCAGTATTGTCTGTGGCATTGCAAGGCGGGTTCCTTCTCCGAATACTCCAAAGCAATTATCGAACAATCAAATCGTGTCCGGATTCACAAGATGATCTTTACACGCCACTGTAGAGAGAATGATATTTCACAAATGCAATCTACAGACAACTTTTTCTAATGACGTGACATGTTATTACGGTCGGATCATTATTCGATCTATTTTCCTACAGCCAGCTACAGTGCATATTGCGAGGCGGTTTCTTTGACACGTCTTGTCAAAGCAGAGATCGTGTCCCCTTATCACGGGATTCTCATCAATACAGGTATGGGTAATCCCACCACGCCATTAATCGTGGCGCTTGGGAAACAAGCTATTCCCAACGGGCAAGTGGGGAGGCGCACCGCTTTCGGCGCCTCTATAAAGGGATAAGATTTCCCCAGTTTCACCCACGCCTTCTTCCTCCTTTTCCCACTCTTGCCCCTCGAGCTCTAGCGTCCAATCCCAAGTCTTCTTCCACCGTCAAGGAGAAGCACAACACAAATCTTCGGGCGGCCGGATACTTGGCCGCGGACATAGCGCACGGGCTACCAGACGCTGGGCAGGTCATTCCGACCCCAGGACCCCATGAGAGGGTCGTATTCGTCGCCCAGTTCGTCCGTGGACTGGGATTTCCACTCAATCCGTTCGTCTGTGGGCTCATGTTCTACTACGGGCTAGAATTCCATGATCTAGCCCCGAACTTCGTCCTCAACATCTCGGCGTTCATCGTCGTATGCGAGGCCTTCCTCCGCATCTGGCCTCACTTCGGCCTATGGCTGCAAACCTTCTGCGTGAAGCCGAAGGTTGTAAGCGGCCAACAAGTGGAGTGCGGAGGGGCCATGGTGCATAGAATGCATAAAGTCACATGGCTCGGTGACTCCTTTGTGGAGACCGTAAAAGGATGGCAATCGGGGTGGTTCTACATCACCGAGCCGCGCGGCGCCAACTGGGCAGCGGCCCCCGAGTTCCGATCCGGAGCCCCCATGCGGCTCACCTCCTGGGAGAAGAAGGGCCTGTCCTGGGGCGATTCCTCGGAGCTGGCCGGACTCCAGACATGCATCAAAAGCATGAAGGACAAGAACATCAAGCTTGTCAACGTGATCCAGGTCATGCTCTTTCGCCGGATCCTGCCCTGCCAGAGGCGGGCAGTCAATCTGTGGGAGTTCGTCCCAACAGAACACCAGACACTCCAGAAGCTCTATGACATGACGCACAAAGGCGCATGGAAGGTGCTGTTCAAGGCCTCCGAAGTACCTCCTCCCACATTCGAGGACCGCGGGCTTCACGCCACGCGGGCTCCTAGGCCGGTGAGTTCTCAGACTGACACCTGAACTAGTTCTTCCCAATATATTCATGGGAGTGCCTTAAGTAGTTGTGCATATTTGCTTCAGCACTATGTGGAGACAGCAGAGCAGGTCTACTGTCCGGTTCCGCTGTCAAAAGGCCCAGTAGATGCTCTCCTGACGGAGATGCTGGTCCCGGCACCGTACAAGGTGCCGGAGAAGAAGGCCGAGAAGAAGGCTCCGGGGACCCGAAAGGGTCTCCGGCGTAAGGTTGTGCCAGAAGCCTCGTCCGAAGATGACGAGGCAGACTCCTCCCACGAAGGGGAGGAGGAAGAAGAAGAAGATGCCCCATCCGGAAAGGATGAGGGGTCCGGGGAGTCAGACCAGGGGGCCGGAAAAGGCCCCCGGTGCAAGGCCGTTATACCCTTATCGTTGGAGGACGATGAGATAGATTCCTCCCACGGAGGCGGGGAGAATCAAGAAGAAATTCCACCTCCCCGCACTAGGGAGGGGAAGAAGAGAAAAGCCGCCCCAGAGGGGGAGGCCAGGGCGTCCAAGAAGGGGAAGGTGCCCCTTCTGGACTACTCTGCCACAACTGCTCAAAGTGAGGAGGGGTGGCTGCCCAGTGGGAAGACCCTAGTGCGATCGTGAGTGTCCGCATTCTATCGTGGTTTCACTTCATAGTTTTCATACTAATAATGCCGAACATATATGCAGTCCGGCCAAGGATCAGCCTGACTTATCTTCCTCCGGGTCCCTGAGCGATTCAGCGATAAATTCGCTTCCGACGGCCACTACCCCTCAACACATGGATGACACGGAGGTGTTGTCCCGAAGGCTCCCAGAGCAGGGGGAGGTGACTCTAGAGACGCCCCACGGCGGAATTCCAGATGTCGGACACGCGGGGTTCAAGATCCCCGCGGATCGTGTCGACGAGAGCCATGGCCAGCCGGGCTCTCAGCCGAACACCATTCTGGAACCTTCGATGGTTCCGGACTCAGACGGGCGACCCCTCGTTAGGGAGGGCGAGCCGTCTGTATCGAGGACTTCTGTTGCGCATGAAGCACCAGACTGTCTGCTGGAAGCGCTTCACGGCGCTTCCATGGATGAAGAGCACTGTACTCTTATGAGTCGGTGATTCGGAAGGTTTTGTCCGCCAAAAGCGGACTAACTGAAGCTTGCACCGGCCTCCTAACAGGCTTCGAGGTAAGTAATAAATATGTGCAAAATTACCACCCGATAGGTAGTAGCCCCTGATACTCTGTTTGGTGTTCGGAAAGAAAAGCCAAACGGAGGGTCAATTATAATCCGCAGGAGTCTAATAATAAGTATTATTGTGAGTAAGCAGGCTGTGCTACTTGCTGCTACTGCCTGTACTGCCGAGGTTGCCGAACTGAAATGGGACCTAGAGCAGGCGCAGGGAGAGCTCGACCTCACGAAGAGGCAGCTCGAAGAGAACAAGGGTAAGTGATTCTCTCTCTTATGTATTTAAGGATAGGCAGAATTGGTGAGTCTAACACCTAAGTGTCGTGACTGTGTAACAGGGGCCACCGCCAAAGTGGCGGCCCTGAAGAAGGCACTGTCCGAGGCCGAAGACAAGGCGGCCTCGGAGTGTAAGGAGCGCGAAAAGCAAAGTGCTAGGGTAGGTGAGGTACAAAAAGAGCTCCAGGACCTCGGCAAGAAATGCGAGTCCGTGGAGCATGATCTGAAGGTGAAAGAGGCCGAGCTTGCGAAGGCCCTTGTGAATTTAAAAGACGCCAGGGCCGAAGCCGAGAAAGCACAGCAGGAGATCCAGGAGGCCAAAAAGATAGCAGCGGGTCAGAAGTTCTTTATGCAAAGCAAACTTGTGGAGGAGGCGTTTCTTTTACTTACTCGAATTCGGAGCTCTCTAGGGGCATTCGCAGATCTGCCATGCAGCGTATCAAACGCTACGGAGTTCTACCGTGCCCAGGAGGGGAACTCAACGGAGAAGCTGTTCTGGTCCCAGTATGCTGGGGCCGAACACCCAATGCCTCTGAGTGACCAACTGAAGCAGTTGGTCGAACTCCACAGGGCGGCCGAACTAGCTATGCAAGGTTTCATAGTCCGGATGTGGCCTGGTGAGCTCATGCCCAGTAGCTACTTTGGCATGATCAAGCGGATGGTGGATGCCTGCCCGCAGCTTGAGGTGATCAAGCGATCCGTTTGCATCGAGGGTGCCCGTCGGGCCTTTGCCCGCGTCAGGGTGCATTGGGGCAAGCTGGATGCGGAGAAGCTGGTCAAGTACGGGCCGCCGGAGGGCATGGCTCATCGCCATCCCGAGCTGTACTATGATGGCGTTATGAAGGGTGCTCGTCTCGTGGCTGATGAATGTACCAAGGACACCGTTTTTGAATTAATTCACTTCTGTCATGTTTTTAATTTAAGGACAAAGTTACTTGCGCTATGTAGCCCTTTTGATATTAAAAATATTACCTTATGTGCGGTTGCTTATAAAATCCTGAAAGTAGGCCAGTCGTCGGCTTCCGCCCCCACGTGACTAGCACTGGGGTGTTCGTGGAAAACCCGGACACTCTTTATCCAAATGTTTGGTCCCTTAAGGAGGTGCCCGGCGTAGCGAACGAGGCAATCGGACTATGCGGCTTTATAACTTTCACTTAGCCATAGAAGTCTAAAATTTTAAATTTCGGCGAAGCCCCTAAAATCCGGAAGGCCCAATTGGGGCGCTATATACGCCTAGATCATAAAAAGGCGATTTATCACCTAAAGCAGAAAATCTTTAAGGATTTTAGTACCTCTCGAACAGTGACCAGCTCCCACCATATCATGACGGTCAGTTTTCGGCTTTCTCTACTGAGGTGCTCATCCGGAAGAACCGGGACACAATCGCAGTAGTTCTCCTTGCGCTACCTTAGCCAATATAATGGAACGTAAGGCACCAAAACAAGGGAGCCGGGCTATCCCAACTGTAGACCCAAGACATGATTCGGAGCTGATGCATATAATGCTATAAGTTCGGGGTGCCGCACTGTTGAAAGTGTTCGGACTTTATGTGCCATATTATGGGGCGCCATGAGAAGCCCCTGGCAAACTGACCGTACCAAGGTGTAGGGATGCAATACCAAGTAAAAATTTATAAGAGAAGAAAATGCTCAAATACGGATAATAAGTTGACGCTATATATTATCTCCCATTGACGAAAAATACATTTATGCGTATGTTTACAATGGATGCATTAAGCAGAGATAAAAATAGGACTATTTGGCATGTCCTATCAAGGGGCAGGCTGTGTACAAATAGATAAAGCAGGTATAATGATTGTAAATAGATTCCACCTGGGTATTTCCTTCTGTGCACAACGTCGGTTGCCTCCTTGGATGTCTCTCCCATAAGAGTCCGGCAATTCGGCTCTTCTGAGGATGCTGCACTAACGCGATGTCCTGAAATGTAAGAGGAAAAGAGTATGAAGGTATGTGGCGGTTACCCGCCCTATTGACTGAGTCGTTGATGTGCCTCCGCCTATGCCCATGGTATCTTGAGTGCGTAATTGTGTACGCGTGGCACGAATGCTGCTTTGAAGGGGCTTGAGCGGAGGCCGGACTGCTAATCACGCTCTTGATGATCCTGTTGTGGGGTGCTCCGGACTCGCTTGACTGTGCTCGAACTTGTCGCCGGATTGGTTTGTCAGAGTAGGATGCATTGTACTTCTGCCGTGAGGGATGCCGTATGCTCTTCTGTTCAAAGGGAGCGGTCCATATTTCCGTTGACAGTGATGACCCCGCGCGGTCCTAGCGAATGCGGTTCGTCCGAGCAGTGCGTGGTAACCACTACGGAAAGGGATGATATCAAAGATTAACTCTTCGCTCCAGAAGTTGTCCGGGGATCCGAAGACCACTTCCAGTGTTATAGAGCCCGTACGGCGGGCCTCTACTCCGGGAATTACACCTTTAAAGGTAGTTTTGGTGGGCTTGATCCTTGAAGGGTCAACGCCCATTTTGCGCACTGTGTCGTGATAAAGCAGGTTCAGGTTACTGCCGTCGTCCATGAGGACACGCGTGAGGTGGAATCCGTTGATGATTGGGTCTAAGACCAATGCAGCTAAACCGCCATGATGGATGCTAGTAGGGTGATTGACGGTGTCCTGGACTAGGATGTACTCACCACGTCGTCTCCCGATCAGGTGGATTGGGCCAAGGATCCCCATGGCCGTACACTCATGGGCCAGTCCGGACAGTTGCCGCATACCAGGAAGATTCCACAAGAATTGGGGATCAAGACGAGGACTCCTCCCCCACCGGCGTATTCGGCTAGGACTCATGTTATCCTAGGCCTCTGGTGCATTATATAAACCGAGGCCAGGCTAGTCGATAGAGAGATATACAACAACAATCATACCATAGGCTAGCTTCTAGGGTTTAGCCTCCTTGATCTCGTGGTAGATCTACTGTTGTAACCCACATTATCAATATTAATCAAGCAGGATCTAGGGTTTTACCTCCATCAAGAGGGCCCGAACCTGGGTTAAAACATCGTGTCCCTTGTCTCCTATTACCATAGATCCTAAGACGCATAGTTCGGGACCCCCTACCCGAGATCCGCAGGTTTTGACACCGATATTGGTGCTTTCATTGAGAGTTCCGCTGTGTGATCGGCGAGAGGATCAAGGGCTCGACTGCAGGTCAACTGCGACGTCGGCTTCTTCGTCACCAGCTCGACTGGCCACCTTGGCTTGACCGAGGACTGCGGCCTACCTCCGATGGTCATGTTCGGATGAAGGCCTTCATCAACACCAATTCCGATCTCTATCAAGATCATGGAGGAATCATCCAGGGAGCCCGGGGGCTGAACATCAACATTGCCCTCGGGCGACCGTACTGTTTTTCTGGACAGTGAACTTGAATCCACCGTCAGCGCCTCCTCGAGCGTCGTTTGACGATTGCTTCGGTGGAATTATGCGTAATTGAGTCTACAACAACCCTGGAAAATTTCGTTGAGTTCTGATGGAGGAATCTCTGGCAATCTCCAATATACCGGAGCCGCATTGAATCTGGATGAGAATCCGAATGAGTTTAGGGCGTGGTGTCCAGCTTCTAGCTCAGACTTCCTTTGGAAGATCCAACCGTTGATCGGCTGCGGAATTCCTATATCTACCACCCCTCAAAATTTCAGCTCGATCCGACCGTCCAAACTCTGGGAACCTTCCGATTAGTGCATCACTTTTCGAATCTGTTTTCTGCGCGAAAACGAATCCGACCCGAGTTCGTCTTTTTTATGAACGGGATTTCGGACATCCTTTTTTAAGGAAGTTTTGTATGGGGTATTGTGTTTTGTTTCCGAACACATCCCACTAACTTTAAGATCTTTTGAACATGATCTTCGACATCACGCTGGTGTCAAACCAGTCCGGCAATATTGCTCCAGGGCTGCCGACCTGCGCTAGACACGTCGTCACTTTGTTGAGCCAAGCTCAACTTCTTCGGATCTTCATTTCGGCAAGCCGAACAAGAGTCCGGCATCGCGAAGTATAAATCATCACCAACATCGCCGCCCCACGGATTACACGGAGCGAGCATACCGGCATCGCCGCATGGTCGCTTCATCAAGCCGGCATTGACCACGTCACGACCTGCATCGGCAGGGCCGCACTATTGCTTATTCAAGCTGGTGTCCATCACGCCAACCTACTTCGACATCTCGGCTGGACCGGGGGCTTCGCCATCTCTTCATCAACCTACTCCGGACTCTTCGGCGTCACTAGCCGACCAGGCATGGGTCTATCAAATGGTGGCCGCATTATCGACAGTCGCATGATGGTTCGGTCAGTTTCCGTACACAGTTCGGCGAATGCCGCATCCGGAACTCAGACCGACCTGTGAATCCAGGCTTTGCCACGCCTTTATTGCATTACGCCAACAACCTGCATCGACATCGACTTCGGCGCCAGGCCATAATTCTTTTACTACTCACTTTGCATAAATTATTTATTATGCAACATTTTTTTAATTCCTATTATTACTATTATCCCTGGTCTGCACTATTTTTTGTGCACAGGAAAATGATCCAGCCGGATTATATCCTTTGACGTCACCTCGGCTGGACGGGGGCTTCGTCAACACTTCATTACCCCATGCCGGGGACTTCGGCATCACTCTGTCGTCCTGCATTGACCGTGCTATGTCACCACTTCGGAGTGCCGAGCTCCTTGCTCCGCCACCTCGGGACCGGCTTGGGGGATGGAACCTTGTCCCGTATCAAGCTCGAACCGTGTCGTCAATACCGAACACATTAACCAGCTAAGTTGCCTTCATGCTCAAAGTTTTAAATTTCTAACTTGTGTTCGGTTCGACCAAGAATTATACTTTTTTGTAAAAAAGTTGGTTGTAAAAATTTTCCTTGCGAAACTTTGTTTGCACACACTTGACGCGCTACCCACGCTCATTATACCTGGGGGCTTCTTTAACAGAAGCTTATTAATACGGGCTTTATGCCCAACACATGTGTCACACTTCCGCATGTACCTTTTATTCACCATTATATGCATCGATATGACTTAAGTTTTGGCCAAGCTGGGTTGCCTGGCTCCTGTGCTTACCCCTACGTTCCCGATTGTTCGGCTAGGTGGTAAAGGGAGCACCTCTGCGATTGTTACTGCCGGTTCAGCCGGATGTGTACCTCATACTGGGTGAAGCCGAAAGCTAGCGTTCTTAAGGGAATACTCGGTCAGTGAACTAAAAGATGATTTCTTACCTATTTATTTACCTGCCCCCAGATGTTTTTCTGCTCTTTTCTTAGTCCGGACATGCACTTTAGGGCATGTCTCCCAGGGAAAGGAACCCCTAACGGAACTATTCTCCCTGGAAGATGTTTCTTACTAACCATGTAATATAACACAACTAGTTGGGCACTTGTCTTATAAGGCACTAATGACCCCTACGCCTGGTCTCCATGCATGCCCCAGTTTTTATAACCGCGAGGGTATTCGGACACACTCCGGACTATTGGGTCCAGAGGTTGAAGCAAAAAGGTCCGCTACGACAAATGATCTACAATCCGGCTAGAAGGCATTCTACATGTCACCTTACATTTTATAGTCAACTTTTACCCAAGTCGCTTGGGGGCTCCTATGTTTATTTGAGCCGTTTCATACTAAGTGTTTTTCTTCTTAGTCGTTGCAAACTTAAAGCACGGCAGAAGCACTTTTTTTCTAAAGTCCAATTTTCGGATTGGCACCGAACACATGATCTTGTTCGGACGTCATGTTTTTACTGACGTTTTTTGGTTTTCCAAGCTTTTGGCACTTTTAACTATTTGTGTGTTTTCAGCACAAGTCTCGCAGTGCACATAATTTGTGATTTTACTATGGATATTGATCCTTAATTCGGCCACCCGTGCCTGCATTAAGGCTCGGGGGCTACTGGGCTTCGGGCTTATTATTTACAAAAATTAAAGGGGCACATTGATCCCCTGATCTGGTGTTGCCACCCGACCAGTGTCTCGGGGGCTACTGCATTGCTTGTTCTATGCAGAAAATCTTAAGTGCAATACAGTTTCCGAGGAGATTTTGATCCTCAGGTTGGTCGGCCGCACCCAACCTGAGTCTCGAGGACTGAGCATGCCGCTTTTTGTGTCCCGAAGTATTCTGCCGAGCTAGGACTTGATCCTCAGACCGATTTTGCAAATCAACCTGAGTCTCAGCGGCTACGGGGATCAGCGGTCTTATGTCATCCTTCAGGTGCATCTCGGGTTTTAGACCGATTCATACCTTGAGGGCTACTGGCTATATATCTCGTCAGGAATTACATCAATAAAAAACATTGACCAAAAATCAGCCCATGACTGAGGTGCTTAACCACCTCGGAAGCAGTTCGACATATAGCTCGGATACAAGTGGCTGGCTCCTTAGAGGGCATTTCCGACATTAAGCTCGGTTAAACTCCTTCAAATTTCTTTGAACCAAGGTGATTTATGACACCTCAGATAAAGTCCGGCGTTGGAGCTCGGATACATAGTCCAGCGTTAGAGCTGGGAAGTAGTCCGACATTGGTGCTCGGCTGCAAAAGATACCTCGAATGCAGTCCGGCATTGGAGCTTGGACGCAAGAGGACGTTGCCACCCGGGAACAACCTCAAACCCGAGGCATGGCATAAAAATAACAAGGCATTGATAAAGGCCGTAAACTTAAAGGGGCTCCTCGGATACCCAACGTGTAAACTCGTCGAATGCATTTTGGCGATCCTCAAGATAGAAGATGAGAAGATTTGTTGAACCAGTTTTCAAGACCGGCAACCGAAGATGAAGAATAGTTCGGAAGAATCGAGGAGCGTCCATAACTTGAAGACCGGTTCAGGGAGCTACTGACGGTGTCCTGGACTAGGGGGTACTCACCACGTCGTCTCCCGATCAGGTGGATTGGGCCGAGGATCCCCATGGCCGTATACTCATGGGCCAATCCGGACAGTTGCCGCATACCAGGAAGATTCCACAAGACTTGGCGATCAAGACGAGGACTCCTCCCCCACCGGCATATTCGGCTAGGACTCATGTTATCCTAGGCCTCTGGTGCATTATATAAACCGAGGCCAGGCTAGTTGATAGAGAGATATACAACAACAATCATACCATAGGCTAGCTTCTAGGGTTTAGCCTCCTTGATCTCATGGTAGATCTACTCTTGTAACCCACATCATCAATATTAATCAAGCAGGACGTAGGGTTTTACCTCCATCAAGAGGGCCCGAACCTGGGTAAAAACATCGTGTCCCTTGTCTCCTGTTACCATTGATCCTAAGACGCACAGTTCGGGACCCCCTACCCGAGATCCGCCGGTTTTGATACCGACAGTGATCCCTACGGTCAAAGGTGATCGGACAAGCTGACCATGGGTTGAAATTGGGGGAGACTGGCTGCATCGCATAGACGTCCCGTAGTGCCCGCTTCTGTTCCTGCTTGGGGATATGGGTGGCGTAGATCATGTTTACCGTTTTCACCTGGGGGGGGGAATTTTTTTTGTCCTCCCGTGTTCGGACGCCGGGGCTCTTCGTCATCGTCGCTGTGCAGCCCCTTGTCATTCTTTTCGGCATTTATCTTGTCGGCCTGTTTGAACACCCAGCAGTCTCTATTGGTGTGGTGGGCTGGTTTGTCCGATGTGCAATGGATTTGGCACGAGCGCTCCAGTATGTGGTCCAGACTGGACGGTCCCTGATTATTTCTTTTGAACGACTTTTTCCGCTGTCCGGACTTAGATCCGATGAATCCGGCGTTAACTGTCATGTCTTCAGTGCTGTCACCGTTGTTCCCTCTCTTATGTCTGTTGCGCCGTGGCTTGCCGTTAGCATCGCGGCCGTCCGAAGTGCCGGAATGTGGTGTGGTGCCGCTGCGAGCCAACCAGCTATCCTCACCAGCACAAAAACGGGTCATTAGGGTTGCGAGAGCTGCCATAGACTTCGGTTTTTCCTGGCCGAGGTGTCGAGCGAGCCACTCGTCACGGATATTATGCTTAAAATCCGCCAGTGCTTCGATGTCCGGACAATCAACTATTTGGTTCTTTTCAGTGAGGAACCGAGTCCAGAATTTCCAGGATGACTCTCCGGGCTGTTGTGTAATGTGGCTCAGGTCATCGGCGTCTGGTGGTCGCAGATATGTGCCCTGGAAGTTGTAGATGAATGCGTCTTCCAGGTTTTCCCAACTGCCAATGTAGTTTGTTGGTAGGCTGTTTAACCAGTGTCGGGCTGGTCCTTTGAGCTTAAGGGGGAGATACTTGATGGCGTTCAGATCATCTCCATGGTCCATGTGAATGTGGAGAAGAAAATCTTCGATCCATACTGCAAGGTCTGTTGTGCCATCATATGATTCGGTGTTTACGGGTTTGAACCCTTCTGGGAATTCATGATCCATCACTTCGTAAGTGAAGCAGAGGGGGTGTGCGGCGCCTCTCTGTCGGGCTATGTGGCTACGCAGGTCGGATTGGTATGGGTTGCTGTGTTCGACCCGGCACGACGGTCATCATCGCGCGCTGGGGCGCGCCCCCGCGATCCGTAGATCGATCTTGGCTGTCCTGCTTTGTTTTCTAGAACATCTTGCAGGTCTTGCCTATTGCCCTTAGCCGTAGTTTGTGGGCGTAGCGGTGAGGGCTGGTATCCGGGCTGATATCCCGTTTTATCCCGGCCACGGGGTGGCCGGTCAGCCGTTTGGCGTTCGAGTCCGTATTCCTCGGCTGCTAGGACTTTAGTACATCTATCTATGAGCAGATCTTGATCAGCTTGGAGTTGCTGCTGCTTCTTCTTCAGGCTCCTTGCAGTCGCTATAAGCCTGCGCTTGAAGCGCTCCTGCTCTACGGGATCCTCAGGCACGCCGAATTCGTCGTCGCCGAAGCTAATCTCGTCTTCGGAGGGGGGCATGTAGTTTACCTCCTCCGGGTATGCATCCGTCGCCTGTTCTTCTGGGCTGACTTGCTCATCTTCCTGTTCGGCCTGCTCGAAGGCGGGCTGGTCAGGGTTATATTCTCCTTCGGCGCCATCTGGGTTATGTTCGTCTCCGGGGCCGGTATTGCTGTGGCGGGGCTTGGGGCTACGCCGACGACGCCCATGCTTTGCTCTTTTTCCCGAGGGGTTATCCTCCGTGGCCTCATCGCCATTAGTTTCCTTCGGAGTGTCCACCATATATATATCGTATGAGGAGGTGGTCGTCTACCGCCCTATGAGCGGTGGCTCCTGTAATTCTCCTACATCGTCGTCCATACCGTCGATGTCTTCAGAGTCAAAGTCAAGCACGTCGGTTAGATCATCGATCGTGTCAATGAAGTGGGTGGTGGGTGGGCAACGAATTCCATCGTCGTCTGCTTCCCACTCAAGCCAGACATAGTTCGGCCCAGAGTCTCCTGACAAAGAGAGAGACTTCAATAAATTCAGCATGTCGCCAAAGGGCGAGTGCTGAAAAACATCCGCTGCGGTGACCTCCATCACCGGAGCCCAATCAGGCTCGGCGGGCCTAGGGACGCGCGGATCAGAACCTATAACCGGATAAGAATCCGGGGTTCCGGAGTCACAGGCTTCCTCAAGAGTGAGGCCTGTGTTCGGCTCCATCGCCGATGAGGGTACGGCCTGCGGGGCGGGGTCCAGCCCTCTGTCCTTAGGCAACGCAATCTGCCCCAGATTTAAATTCGAGGCTTCTACCTGGGTGATATCCTGAGCATCGTCTGACAGCAGGTCTAAGCCATGCTCATCGTGACAGTTCAGCGCTCCTGACGCTGGCCCGAATCCGTCGAAGATCAAGTCCCTGCAAATATCTGCTGTGTAGTTCAAGTTTCCGAACCTGACCTGGTGGCCGGGGGCATAGCTATCGATCTGCTCCAAGTGGCGAAGCGAATTGGCCCACAATGCGAAGCCGCCGAACATGAAGATCTGTCCGGGGAGAATAGTCTCGCCCTAGACAGCGTCGTTGATGATGATTGAAGAATCCATCAAACTTGACAGCGACGACACAGAGGAACTCTCAATGAAAGCACCAATGTCAGTGTCAAAACCGGCGGATCTCGGGTAGGGGGTCCCGATCTGTGCGTCAAGGATGATGGTAACAGGAAGCAAGGTGCACAGATGTTTACCCAGGTTTGGGCCCTCTCGATGTTGGTAAAACCCTACTTCCTGCTTGATTAATAGTGATGATATGGGTAGTACAAGAGTAGGTCTACCACGAGATCGTAGAGGCTAAACCCTAAGAGCTAGCCTATGATGGTATGATTGTAATTGTGATCAGCCTTCTAAGGACCAACCTCTCCGGTTTTTATAGACACCGGAGAGGGCTAGGGTTTACATGGAGTCGGTTACAATGAAAGAAATATAATGTCCGGATCGCCAAGTTTGCCTTCCACGCAAAGGAGAGTCCCATCCGGACACGGGACGAAGTCTTGAGTCTTGTATCTTCACGCTTCAATAGTATGAACGTTGTACACAGTCCGGCTGTCTGGATACCCCCTAATCCAGGACTCCCTCACCTTCCTCGACGGCCAGACAACCCGCCACAATACGTCACAACGTCACCGGGTCACTTCTCTAGCTCTTTGGATAACATGATCGCTGCAGTGTCGCGTTTGGAAGCTATTCCGATGGAGGGTGACTCACTAGTGGTAGTTGAGACACGACGGGTCAGGGATCTTCTTCAAACCGCTGTTGTGCAGCAGCAGGCTTACTCCTACAGCCGAGACAGAATACACTCAACCCCTCGTCGAGCAAGAGTTATAGCAGGCACATGGACGAACCGTCCGTGTCAAGCAGTGCGCGGCATCGTGATGCCCCTCGAGGGCCTAATCCGGCGAGCGGCAGTTTGAATGCTTAGGATGTGGTGAACAATGGCAGAGCACGACACGAGGTAGAGTTAGCAGCATAGTTGGCTGTGCAATACCAGAATCAACCCGCTCTGGTTCAGCCAGCGGCATCGGTTGAACGTGGTTTGACTTTTAGCTCTTGGGGAGTACCGTGCCTCACCCCAGCTCTGCGTAATATGCGGCTGCCCAAGGATTTCAAGGGTCCGTGTAAAGTACCTAATTATACCGCTAATCAGCCCCCTGATGCGTGGGTTGAAAGTTATGAGATGGCAATGGAGATGCTAGATGTGGATGAAGTGGCATGTGCAAAATACTTCACCATGATGTTAGACTGAACGGCTCATACCTCGCTGAAGAGCCTGCCTGTTAACTCGAGCAATTCATGGGATGAGTTGAAGGCCAAGTTTATAGAAAACTTCAAGGATACGTGCAAGCAACCTATGTCCATTGTGGATCTGGTTGCTTGTGTCCAAGGAGAGAATGAATCAACAACCCATTGGGTGCGTCATGTCTCAGAAATTTTTCATTCATCAGGCCGCATCAATCCCGACATGGCAATTGTGACCTTGGAAGGTAATTGCCGGTTTAAGTCACTGAAGATGAAGTTGGGGCGGCTCAAGCGTCACTATAATGATATGGGAACACTCATGGCGGCTCTGGTTAAGTATGCTGATTCTGATAATACCAAGGACCCCGATTCTGACAAAGAAAAGCATGAGAAGGGAAAGAAGAATGCCGGTTAAAAAGGACAGCATAACCAGGCGAGCCACGGGAACAATGGTAAGCGTAAAGCGGACAATTTAGATTTTGTGGCTAACACCAGTATGCAGGGCAATTTGCAGCATCGTAAGGGTAAACCGCCCCAACGCAGTGGAGGCATGAATCTGGAACACTTCTTAAACCAGCCCTGCCCAAAGCACGGGATAAAGGAGGTTCCAGCCATACACCTCTGGAAAGATTGTCACATCATGAGGGAATTCAAAAACTCTAATCTCTTCCAGTATGATCAGGGTCCATCTGGTGGTTCAGGTCCAGGATTTCACGGGCCGGGTTACGGTGGTGGAGGTTCAAACTCAGGATTTGAGAATAATCAGGGCAATCAGAACAATCAAGGTTGTCACAATCAGCAGAGTAATCAGGGGAATCAGCAGCAGTCGGGTTATCTGAGCAACCCGAAACAGTTAAACGGTGGACAATATCATGTCTTCACTAGAAGTTTGTGCAAGCGCGATCAGAAGCTCCATAAAAGGGCAGTAAACTCTGTTCAACCGGCAGTGCCCCATTATCTACGCTGGTCTGAGCAGCCTATTGTCTGGAGTCGGGAGGATCATCTGCCCCGGGTTGACAATCCGGGCCACCTAGCTTTGGTGGTTGCACTGCAGTTTGGTGGTTATAAGTTCACTAAGGTACTCATAGACGGAAGGAGCAGTATCAATATCTTGTATTACAAAACCTTCCGGCGTATGGGGTTGACAGATAAGACCCTTAGACCGTCAAATACCGTTTTTCACGGTGTGGTGCCTGGTAAATCGGCTTACTCGGTTGGTAAGATAGCTCTGGAGGTGGTATTTGGAGATGATCACGATTCAAGATCCGAGACGGTGACCTTTGAAGTGGTCAAGATCATAAGTCCGTACCATGCCTTGTTTGGACGGCCGGTTTATGCTAAATTCATGGCGAGGCCGTGTTATGTATAACTACAGCTCAAAATGCCGGGTCATAAAGGGACCATCATGGTTCATGGTATCTGTAAGATTGCGCTGGAGTGCGAGGAAGGAGATGCGGCATATGCTGTATCAGTTTGTGCAACGGAGGAGTTGAAGTTTTATAAGGACAATGTTGATCCGGCAGACATGACTTCTCTAAAGAAGCCCACTACAGAGCATGATCCGGCTTTGAAGTTTAAATTGGCTGATGAGATTAAGTTGGTTGATTTTGTTCCTGGCGATTCATCCAAACAGTTCAGCATCAGCGTCAACTTGGATCCAAAATAGGAAAGCGAGCTCATCGAGTTCATCCATCAGAACCGGGACATCTTCGCATGGAAACCTTCTGACATGCCAGGTGTACCGAGGGAACTCGCTGAGCACACTCTTAATATTGATCCAAAGTTCAAACCGGTCAAACAGTTTCTTCGCCGCTTTTATGAGGAGCGGCGCAAGTCCATTGGTGAACAGGTAGCCCAGCTGTTGGCAGCAGGGTTTATTGTGGAAGTATTTCACCCAGAGTTGTTGGCTAATCCGGTGCTAGTACTTAAGAAAAACGGCACTTGGCATATGTGTGTGGGTTACACAGATTTGAACAAAGCTTGCCCAGCTGATCCCTTTGCCTGCCCTCGTATTGATCAAATCATTGATGCTACGGCGGGTTGTGAGCGTTTGAGTTTCTTGGATGCGTATTCTGGTTATCATGAGATCAAGATGGCAGTTAAGGACCAGGAGAAGACAGCTTTCATCACTCCCTTTGGAGCCTTCTGTTATGTGTCAATGCCCTTTGGGCTCAAGAGTGCCCAAGCAACCTATCAACGATGTGTGCAGAATTGTCTTCATACACAGATTGGGCGCAAAGTTCATGCTTACGTGGATGATATTGTGGTGAAGTTCAGAAAAGCAGAGACACTCATAACTGATTTGCAAGAAACCTTTGATAATCTGAGAGTTTATAAAATGATGCTCAATCCGGCTAAGTGTGTCTTTGGTGTACCGGCTGGCAAACTCTTGGATTTTCTGGTGTCCAACAGGGGCATTGAGGCTAATCCGGAAAAGATCAAGGCTATCACATCCCTGGCTAAACCGGCAGGTATCAACGATGTTCAATGTTTGGCGGGTCGTATCGCGGCTTTGAGACAATTTATTAGCAGGCTGGGAGAAAAGGCGATCCCTCTGTATCAGATGTTGAAGAAAACAGACAGTTTTGTCTGGAGCGATGCTGCTAATGCGGCCTTTGAGGACCTGAAGAAGCAGTTGGCTGAACCGTCGGTTCTTGCTGCTCCAGCTGATACGGAGCCACTATTGTTATACGTGGCTGCTAATGCCCGGGCTGTCAGCGTAGCTATTGTGGTGGAGCGCAAGGAGGCTGGGAAGGAGTACCTGGTTCAAAGGCCGGTTTATTATATCATCAAAGTACTCATTGAGTCAAAGCAAAGATATCCGCATTGGCAGAAGCTGGTATATGGGGTTTTTATGGCAAGTCAGAAGCTTAAACAATATTTTCAAGGTCATCCCATCACAGTGGTGAGTTATGCTCCTTTGGGGGATATAATCCAGAACAGGGAGGCAACTGGCCGGGTTGATAAATGGGCTAGTGACTTGGACCACACGGTTTGAAGTATATGCCTTGAACAGCTATCAAATCCCAGGCCCTTGTGGACTTCATCAATGATTGGATAGAGCGGCAGATACTGGAGGAGAAACCGGATAGCACATACTGGACTATCCAGTTCGATGGGTCCAGGCAGTTGGAGGGCTCGAGGGCTGGAGTTGTCCTTACTTCCCCTCGAGGTGATAAAATTCATTATGTTCTTTGCTTAATGTTCCCTTGTACTAACAATGCAGCTGAGTATGAAGCCTTACTCCATGGTCTTCGAGTGGCTAAGGAAATGAACTTAAGCCGAGTACGATGCTTTGGAGACTCGGATCTGGTAGCCCAGCATGTTTCAGGTACTTGGGATTCCAAGGATCCACTCATGGCGGCTTACCGACGAGAGGTGGATATTGTTGCTGGTCACTTCAAGGGTTATCAAGTGGAGCACATTGATCGGCGCAAAAATGAGGCAGCTGATGCTTTAAGCCGGCTGGGATCTCAGCGTAAACGAGTGCCACCCAATACCTTTATCGATGTCTTGCACAACCCATCTGTTCAGTTGCCTACAGAGGAGGACCTCGCTATTCCTGATACGGAGGCACAGTTGGTGGCCGCTTTACACATTATTCCGGATTGGACGGTTCCATACTTGGCGTATATGAACCAGGGCGAGTTACCAGAAGATGCAGTTTTGGCCAGACAGATAGTCCGGCGGTCCAAGTCCATGGTTATTCACAACGGCGAGTTACACCATTGCAGTGTCTCTGGTGTGTTCCAGCATTGTATTTCTCCTGAGGAGGGCCATGAGATTTTACGAGAGATCCATGAAGGAGATTGTGGTCATCATGCCAGTTCAAAATCTTTGGTTGCTAAAGCATTTCGTCATGGTTTCTATTGGCTGACGGCTCATGCTGATGCTGAAGACTTGGTGAGGCGGTGCGATGCTTGTCAGAAATTCTCACGACGAGCTCATGTTCCGGCTCAAGAGTTACGAATGATTCCCATCACTTGGCTGTTTGCTACTTGGGGGCTTGACATGGTTGGGCCTTTCAAGCGATCCAAAGGTAAGAAGACCCACCTGTTGGTGGCGGTGGACAAGTTTACTAAATGGGTTGAAGCAGAGCCAGTAAGCAAGTGTGACGCAGCCACGGCGGTTCAAATCATCAAAAAGGTGATATTCCGTTTTGGTTTTCCACACAACATTATCATAGATAATGGAACGAATCTCTCCAAAGGCGAGATGGAGGACTTTTGTCAACGAGAGCATATCCGGCTTGATGTGTCATCTGTGGCTCACCCCCAATCTAATGGTCATGCTGAGAGAGCCAATCAGGAAATCTTGAAGGGTATCAAGCTCCGGCTTATGGTTCCTTTGAAGAGGATGCCGGGTTGTTGGGTAGAGGAGCTACCATCTATGTTATGGAGGATAAACACCACCCCAAACCGATCTATAGGTTATACACCTTTCTTCATGGTTCACAGGGCAGAGGTAGTACTCCCAAGTGATATTCGTCATGACTCGACTCGGGTTGCCAATTATGTTGAAGCGGACAGTGAGCAAGCACGTCCAGAAGCACTGGACCTGTTAGATGAAAAACGGGACGTGGCGTTGGCTCGTTCGGCGGTCTATCAGCAAGACCTACGGCGTTATCATAGCCGCCGGGTTAGAACAAGAACCTTTCAAGAAGGCGACTTAGTGCTCCGGCTCATCCAGGATCAGACCGATATGCACAAGTTATCCCCACCTTGGGAAGGGCCCTTTGTGGTCAGCAAGAATCTGCACAACAGATCATACTACCTCATCGATGTTCGCGAGTACAAAGACTCAAGCAAATCAGAGGAGGAGACCCGTCGGCCGTGGAATATTGCTCTTCTACGGCCTTACTACACCTGAGCCATAGGCTCTCATTATGTACATATTTTTGACAATGTATGTATTATGATCAATATAATAAACCGGCATCCTTGCTACAAGCAGGGCCTCTGCCGTTCTTCCAATATTTCTTGGTTACAAGGGGGCTTCTGTTTACAAAGCGACGCCCTATTTGTCCATTAAACCGTGTATCATGCCACAATAAAAGCTTGGGAGATTCACACCCAAGGGTCCACAGAGAGTATTGTTGCTAAAAGCACAACTCAAACATAGGCACCCATTGAGCACAGATCACAAAGTTACTTGGGGGCTCTTTGTGTAAAGCAACAAAGAGTTTGAAAGGACCGTTGTAATTGGGTATCGACGCACGGCTTGGAAGCCTGGTGTATTCACCTAAAACCCTGGGTTAACTTGCCTTCATCAAGTAAGCCACTCCTATCCAGGTAATCCTGGCATGACCCGCCAAACGTTTGACAAGTCAATCTTATACAGGCCCTGAACTTGTCAAAGTTAAAGCGACGATTGGTTAGTTGGAGGCCCATCTTAAAAGGCTTTGTCAAATGGTTTAACTCAGCGGCCTGGCAGCCCATGAAAAGCCTCGACTTTGGGCCTGGCAGCCCTTGAAAAGCCTCGACTACAAGTTTTATTTGCTTTTGCTTTTTGCAAGTTTTATCTCTTTTTGATCAAACTCTAAGTTAAATTGGTGTTTACTGACCCGGCCAGACTATATGTCATTACATTAACCCGGTGTTTCTTAACCCGGTGTGGCTTCCAGTTATCAGCTGTTAGCACATAATCAATTATGAACCGGCATCTCTTAATCCGGTCTGGCATTGACTATAAGTTGCTAGGATGATCATCCGGTGTTTATCATAACCCGGCATGGCTTCTTATGCACCAGCACAATGCGGTGGGCGTTTTCAAAAATTCAAAGTTTGGGTTATCACCCTTACTACACAAGTTGGTAAACCAACAAAAGTGATTTAATATCACAGGTATGATATACTTCATATTTCATTACTTTATAACCTTGGTTATGAGAATTCTGGTTCTGTATTGGGTATCATAACCCATCCGGCGGTAAACCGCCAGGACATGTTTAAGTGTTTCAAATGCAGAAGGCAGGATTTTATACGAAATACCAAGGCAACTAAAGCAAGCGTAGCAACAGTCATGCCGGATTACAATATCAGGAAGAAGTGCATGATGGTAGAAGGTCAAAGTATTTCAACTAGCCTATTACAAGGCGCTTTGATGCCCACAAGAATAATTGTTTGTTGCTCACAACGCTATCTGTGAAAATCAAACCGGCTGGCGGATTATGATTCATCACCAGGCTGACGTGAAGTTCAAGGATCATCTCGCGTCGGTTCAACCTCCTCCTCCCCACCCAATGGCTGGAAGTCAAGGGTGGTCCAATCAATCCTGGTTAAGGCTTGAAAGACATCTTCATTGCTTATAAGGTTGGGCGGTTCAATGTCAGGGGCATAGGTGTGCTTACGGATTGGAGGGATTAGATTCTGAGCTTCTTTCACAGCTGCGTCAACCCATTTGCCATCTTCGTCATAGTTGGACCGCCCTTTGCAATTTCTGCCGGATCAAGATCAGCAATCCATGCTTTGGCCCGAGTCAGTATTGTTAAACCACCAGCCCTTGCAGCAGATCGCTTTACCTCTTCCATCTGGGCCGGCATCATAGATAATTTGGTCAATGTATCCTTGATCAACGTTGGTGCCGGTTTGTTGAAGGAGGCCGCACAGATGACTCGTTGCGCGCCAGTATACAATTTTTCTACCAGTGTATAAGCTGCCTTCAACTTCATCCGCATATCCGAGCCCAAATGAGCAATAGGACTACCTACAACGGTTTAAGAATTTAATGTTAAACCAACAATTTTTAAAAAATGTTTAAGAAAGGTTCCTACAAAGACTACTTACCAAATATTGCTGAAGCCATAGCATTGACCTGATGCTTCAGCTCAGCTAACTCCTCTGCCACCGGTTTAAGAGCTGCTTTGGCATCTTCAGCCCGCTTTAAGAGAGCAGTCTTCTCTGTTTCCCAATCCGCCCGCTCACCTTTGAAACCATCCTTCAATTGCTCCATGGCAGTTAAAGCGCCCTTCAGTTCATCTTTGTCCTTGGAGGTTTCTGCTTGCTGGGACTTGATGTTCTCCTGAAGATTGGCAATCTGGGAATCTTTGTTGCTCAAGTCAGCCTGCAAAAGACAAATGATAAAGATGTTAAGATTTTTTCTCAAAGTTCCAAGAACATAACAAATTATACACTTGGCACTTGGGGGCTAATGTGGATTATTTTTTATTTTGACTGTCATTCAAAGTCCCAAGGCTCAATACAAGTATTAATCTAGGCACTTGGGTTCTAATGCATAATTGATCAGGAAACTCAAAGGTGAAGGAATTCAACAAGGACAAGTTTGAAATAGAAAGTCCCGGTTCATCTTAAAAAGGTAAACCGGCCCTTGGGGGCTACACAGTTGGAAGTCTTTATTTAAAGTCCCGGTTCATCTTGAAGAGATAAACCGGCCCTTGGGGGCTACAATGGATTTGACATACAGTGCAAAGGAAATTTATAGTGTTTGGAAGTTACCTCATAATGCTCCTTCATTAAATTGATCAAACCGGCCTCGTAATCACGGCTTATGTATAGGCGGTTTCAGTATCCAGAATGAAGTTCTTGAGCAGGGAGATGAGCATAACTTGACACATCAGTCTTCCATTTCCCTTTCTCTTCAGCAGCAGATTCCACTTTAGCACTATGCTTTGACAAAGCGACAAGATTACCAGGAGAAGTATGGGAAACCCCAGTAATCACAACATCATCAGTTGCTGTATTTGGACTGGCCGGTTTATCTGAGGCCTTGGCAGGGCTCGGCGGATCAGCAGTCGGACTTGGAGGATTGGCTTGCAGGCTTGGTGGATCGATATGAGGGCTCGCCGGGTTAACTCTGGGCCGATCAGCATCAGTGCTCTGACCTTGTGGCACAGGATCATCCATGTCAATATCAACATCTCTGCCAGCACCTTCTGAGGTCCTATCCGGTTCAATATCATCAGTGGGAGCATTTTTTCGCCTTCTTGCTAAATCAGGCTTTGGCGCTACAAAATGGCACACAGAGGTTAATATGGTAAACCGGCGCAAGAATGCAATGCTAAGATTATACTTACCCAGGGACGGTCTTGAGGGGAGGCATTTGCGTGGTTGATGAATCGCTAGAGGATGAATTGGAAGTTACCTGATAATTTGAGTCAGACGGATGAAGAGGGTATCGAAAGTAACCTGCCAAGGGATAAGACTTGTTAGAATTACAAGAGACCTCTGCACGGCGCTTCCAGATTGGAGTGTCTGGTAAACCAGAGGAAATGACTTGCTGGCCACTATGCCGGGTTGTGCGACGAGCTTCAGGATGCTGTGGATCCAAATGAGTGAAAGGATGTGAACGCTTCACTTTCCGGACTGCGCGACGGATTTTTTTTACTGGCACAAAATCGGAATTGGAGGAAAGGGAGATTACCTCTACATGGTCAGCACGGCTAGCCTCCGCATCATCCTGGTAATGGTCATTGTCAATAAGATGTATGAAAAATGAACCGAGGGAGTCAAGTTCTACCTCTTGTTCCGAATCATCAACATCTTCGGGCGGATCAGAGGACTCGGCTGTTTTCTTCTTTGCTGACTTCTTGATGGCCCTGCTCTTAGCACGAGCAGCCCTCGCCGGTTTGTCTTGAGGTTTTGCCGGTTTGTGTTGAGTTTTCCTCTTCCAGAAAGGATCTTTCTCCTATAATAATAAACAAAGGGTTATCAGAAAAATGTTAAAGCGGAGATGGATCAAAAAAGCAGAAGGATAATTTTTTTACCGCTGGCGGTTTGTTGGAGGCATAAAAGGGACGCAGCCCAGTCTTGCTACATTCAACGATCGGTTCATCTAGCATCTTCTTGACAGACTCAGTGACTTCATCGTTAGTCATATGTATCTCGTGGTGCCGTTGAGGGTCCTTGACGTCCCCGGTGTACTCATGCATCAACCTAGTGCGGCGGCTTAAGGGCAGGATGCCCCATGAAACGCAGCAACAAACAAGGTCAATGTCGGATAAGCCGTTTGCTAGGAGAGCCCGGAGCTTAGCAAGTTGAGGTGCATAAGTTTGTTGTTCTTTGGTAGTGAGCCGTTGAGGCAGTGGATGGCCATTGCTGAGCCGGTGAGCACGGTAACCCGGCAGAGGGTTTTCATCAGCAGGAGCGGTGTTCTGACAATAGTACTATGTTTGATTCCAATCTTTGGGGTGGATGTGATGTTTGGCATGAGGAAAATCGACTTCTTTCCTTTTCTTAATTGACACTCCGCCAAGTTCAGTATTGGGGCTGTCAGAGAATTCAGTTTGGCGGTTTAAGTGGAAGAAGTCCTGGAAGAGCTCAACAGTTGGTTCTTCTAGAAGGTAAACTTCACAGATCACTTGGAAATTGCAAATGTTGGACACATAGTTTGGTCCAATGTCTTGAGGATGGAGTTGGAAGCTGGCAACTACATCCCAGAAAAACTTTGATCCGGGAGGGCTAAATCCCCAGTCTAGATGCTGCATAAATACAACCACTTCTCCATCTTGAGGTTCAGGAGCCAGGGACTCGCCACTGAATGACCTCCTTCTTGGCCAAAGCGCCATTTAGAACAAATCCATTGAGTTGTGTTTCTGTGATCCGGGAAGGAACCCAGTTGCAAGAGGAGAATTGCTTGGCCATTTTGGAGGACAAAACTGTAAAGGAAGTGCAAAAGCCGGTTCACGGTTCAAGATTGATGTGTACAAACTGGTGTTAAACCGGGGGATTTAATTGGAGCATATATGCACGATAAACCGGATATTGATACTCAATTAAGATGGCGGTTCACGTGAGGGCTAATGGTACCTGGCGGATTATCTTTTTCTAAAGGTTAAACCGCCTACAAGTGGAAGAAACACATCTGAGGTACTCAAGAAACAAGTTTCGCAAGATGGTATTATAATTTTGGATCTACCGCAGCCTAGATAATTTTTTCCTGAGCCCTAAAAATGGCGACGGTAGAACATTAACAGTCCAGATGGGATCTATCCAGGAACAGTGAGATGCTATGGCGGGACAGATTAAAACTATGGCTTCGGCCACGAGAAGGAGCTGTTAGTCCTAGCTAGATTCAATGAGATGCTAAGGGAAAGCAGATGAGCACCAATGAACGTTGATGAACACCGAAGAACCTTGGAACCCTAATGCAGATTTGATAGTTGAGAAAGGGAGTACCTACCAGGGCTACGTAGCGGCGGAGGAGTGTCGCAAGGTCTCTGGTATGAACAGGTTGATGCAGCGGCCTAGTCGGTGCAGATTCAAGGGTCGACGGCGGTGGCGATGCTTGAGCTCTTCGAGGTCGTGAGGAGGAAGAAGATGTGAAGAGGCAAGGGGGGAAATGGAAAGGACCCCCGGTCTTATTTATAAAGGCAAAGGGATAAGTGACATGCGCGAGAATCGAGGAGCCCGAAGCGGCAAAATGGGGCGCATCTATCGCCTCAATCTTCGGAAGTTAATTAATGAAGGGAATCTTTATAACCTTTTTATACAGAGATAACATCATGACGATTTACTGCAATTTGAGAAGATGACATCATGGCGGTTTACCAAAGTTTACAGGAGAAGATATTATGGTGTTTTACGAAGGTCGTAAGAAGATGTTCAGGGAATTTTTCTAAGTATTGAAGATTGACATGAACAGGTTCAAATCAATCTGGGGCCTAATGTTGAGGATATAACTACTGAGTGTAAACCGCCCAGGAAGGGCCAGTTCACGCTCATCCATACTGAAGCCCATAAAGGCAAAGAAGATGGCGTTCTACTATTAAATCTTAGAGGCCCAGAGCCCAAAGGCGGATTAGGGCCCATAGTTGTAAACCGCCATAGTCGTATAACTTGTATTGTAAGTTAGGGAAAGGAAGAAACCGAGCCGGACACTTGTATGAGCCGGCCTCGGAACTTTGTAATCTGGCCGGGCGTCAACCTGTGTATATAAAGGGACGACCCGCCGGCGGTTCAGGGACAGGAAAACAACAACTCGAGACTCAGGCGAAGCGTATTTGCTCTATGATCATCGAAACCCCAATAATTCCATCACAACTAGATGTAGGCTTTTACCTTCATCGTAAGGGGCCGAACTAGTATAAAACTCTCGTGTCCCTTGTCCGGTTTAACCCCTTTAAGCTAATCTCGTTGCGATGGCTCCACGACTAAGTCCTTCTGCTAGGACATCTGACGTGTTAATTCCACGACACCAGAAGCCTTTGCGGATCTACCGAGGATTATTGCGGATTCCGTCGCATTCTTTCGAGCCGAAGAGGGGTGCTCAACGAAGAAGTTGTTCTGGTTGCAGTACCTTGCGCTGAAGCTTCCGGTGCCCCTGAGTGACCAGCTGAAGCTGTTGTTCGAGCTGCATGGGGTGGCCGGACTGGCCATGAAGGATGTGATAGTCCATCTATGGCAGGCCGAGGCCATACCTAGCAGCCACTTCAGCCTCATGAAGTGGCTAGTGGATGCGCTTCCTTATATTGATACCCTCAAGCGGTCGTCCTGTAGTGAAGGTGCCCGGATGGCCTTCGCCCGTGTCAAGGTGCAGTGGGCGAAGATGAAGGCCACTAAAATTGCCACTGCATGGCCACCTGAAGGCAAAGAGCACCGGCCGCGAGATAAGTATTTTGACGAGGTCCTCGAGGGAGCCCACATTGTGGAGGGCCAGTGCTCAAAGGACGTCATATTTGAGTATTTGAGTCCGGTTGTAAGAGTCATGTAATAAGCGCGTGATGTATAATAGTTATGCTTTATGATTAATTTCTCCTCCTATTCTGCTTTTTATATATTTGAAAGTTTACCAATCATCGGCTTCAGCCCCCATGTCAATGATACAGGGGTGTTTGGAAATGCATGGCTGCACTTTATCCAACGTCTTGGTCCGATGTAGGAGGCGGCTTGCGAGAGGAACTAGGCAATCAGACTATGCGGTTTTAGTACTTTCATTCAGCCATAGGAGTCCATTGGTGGCGCTAAGTACTAGCCCCTTGTTGCGTAAACGGTCAGAGTGCGGCGCCTATGCAACGCAGCTGGTCGGAAACCCAGCCCCTCGTATAACACGGCATAAATCATGAACGATTTGTAGTATGACACTAAGTCACTGAATTGCTGACCTGCTCTCGCCTATCATGACATTCAGTTTCCGGCTTTCTCTACTGAGGTACTTAACCGAACGAACCAGAAATACAATCGAAGTAGTTCTCCCTTTACTACCTTACCCGAACTTGTGGAACGTAAGGTGGCAAACACAGGAGCCGGGCAACCCAACTATAGACCAAAGACATGATTCGGAGTTGATGCATATAATGCAATATCCGGGACGCTAGAGAGTTAGGAATTCGGACTTAAGAATTTTGCGGGGCCGAATGCAGCCCCTGGTATGAACACCGTGTCAAACCTTGTATGTTTGTCTAACATGAGGGGGGGCGCAGATGGCAAGGAAAAAATCAAAACACAAACAAGAGGGTGATAATCATCTACGCTCTTTATATCTTTATTGATATGTCGCTGACAGGCAATGTTGTTCAATATTAAGGTCATATTACATGCCAAAAAGAGAAAAAAGAGAAGATTTTACATAAGGGAAAGTCTAATGCAGTGCCTAAAAATCATAGTTCGTAAAATCATAGTATGAAGTCCTTAGAGAGGAGTATTTGATGGTTGGGACGCGTCAGCCTTACAAGGATCTCCTGCGACAACCATCTTGCAAGTGGGGCTCTTGATGAACCTGCGTTAAAAGGAAAAAGATATATGCGGTCCAACTATTGTCAAGCCGTGCAATGGACCTCTTCTGCAGTGTGCCTCCGGCGCCGCCCAAGCTATTTTTAGTGCGTAATTGTGTACGCGCGGTACATAAGCCGCCACCTGGTGGGGCGATCGGCGGAGGCCGAACTGCTAATCAGTGTCCGGATCCGTTGATTCATTGCTATTATGCAAGGACCAAACTGGTTTGGGTACGTCATTGGCTTTATTCGCCGATGAACTGTTCGGCTTGATAAGGCCGCCGTACACTTCGGCTGCAAGGTCCGCGGTGTGCTCTTCAGTATGGAGTGAGCGCTCCATATTACCATTGACTGTAATAATGCCACGAGGTCGAGGCATTTTAAGCATTAAGTAAGCGTAGTGCGGGACTGCAATGAAGCAGGCGAAAGTAGTTCGTCCGAGCAGTGCATGGCAGCCACTACGGAAGGGGACGATGACGAAGATTAACTCTTCACTGTGAAAGTTATCTGGGGAGCCGAATACTACCTCCAATGTAATTGAGCCCGTACAACGAGCCTCCACTCCTGGTATCACACCTTTAAAGGTAGTTTTACTAGGCTTGATTCGTGATGGGTTGATCCCCATCTTACGAACAATGTCTTGAAAATCAAGTTGAGACTGCTTCCTCCATCCATAAGGACTCTAGTGAGGTGGCATCTGTCAATGGTTGTATCAAAAACCAGGGCGGCCGAACCCCCGTGACGGATACTGGTTGGGTGGTCGCTGCGACCAAAGGTGATCGGACAAGCTCACCATGGGTTAAACATGGGGGCGACAGGCTCTACGGCATAGACGTCCCATAGAGCGCATTTGCGCTCCCTTTTGGGGATATGGGTGACATATATCATGTTCAATATCTTCACCTAGGGGGGAAATTGCTTCTGACCATCGGTGTTCGGCTGCCGGGGATCATCATCGTCTTCTCTTGGAGGCCCTTTTCCCTTGTGTCTGATATTTATTTTACCAGCCTGTTTGGAGACCCAACAATTCCTGTTGGTGTGGCTTGCAGGGTTATCGAGTATGCCATGAATCTGATAGGGCCTCTCAAGGATTTTATCTAAGCTGGATGGCCTGTCTTTATTGCCTCTGATAGGTTTCTTTCGCTGACCGGACTTAGGGTCGCTGAATCCATCATTACTGTCGTATTGTCGTTGTTGTTGTTCCGACATTTATTTATTTTGCGGCGAGGTTTACCATTGTTGTCCGCACCTCGGAGGTGTCGGGGTCACCTGCGTTGTTGCTTCGACGAGCCAACCAGCTGTCTTTGCCCGCATAGTACCGGGTCATGAGTGTCGTTAAGGCAGCCATGGTCTTCAGCTTTTCCTACCCAAGGTGTCGGGCGAGCCATTCATGAAAGACGCTGTGCTTAATGGCCGGTAAGGCTACGGCGTTCGGACAGTGTACGATCTGGTTCTTTTTAGTTAAGAACCAATTGCAAAGATTGCGAGCTGATTCGCGTGGCTGCTAAATTATGTGACTCAAGTCGTCAGCATCCGATGGCCAGACATAAGTGCCCTAAAAGTTAGCCCTAAAAGCATCTTCCAAGTCTTCCCGAGTTCCAATGGAGTTTTCTGGGAGGCTATTTAGCCAGTTTGGTGCTGGTCCTTTCAGCTTTAGAGGTAGACATTTAATGGCATGGGGATCGTCTCCTCGAGCCATATGAATGTGGAGAAGAAAATCTTCAATCCAGATGGCCGGATCTGTCGTTCCATCATATTGTTCGATGTTTATGGGTTGAAAACGTTCCAGAAATTGATGCTCCATGACCTCATCGGTGAAGCATAGGGGGTGTGTGGCCCCTCTATATCGCGCAATGTTGCAGCAGAGATTAGCTGACATCTGAGTATGGTCCCAATCCCAAACATACTAACGGTCGTCCCGCCGCGCTTCATAGCCATTTTCTCGTGCCGGGGAACGGCCCCTAGATCAATAGATTGATCTAGTCTGACCAGCTTTATTTGCTAGGTCATGTTGCAAGTCGTACATGTATCCCGCAGCTGCTGTCTCCCTTCCTCTTCGGCGAGGAGGTGTGCGCTGGTATTCGGCTTGATATGCTGCTTTGTCCCGTCCACGTGGTGGTCTGTCTGGTTGGTCTGCCTGATTGTATTTCGACGATATTGGCCCAAGGGCCTCGTCATCAAATTGAGGCAGCAACTTGCGCTTAGGGTAACTTTTGACAGGTCACTATTGGCCATATTCCTTAGCGGCCAGGACCTTAGTCCACCTTTCATTAAGCGTATATTGTTCGGCTTTGAGCTGTGCTGCTTCTTCTTCAGGCTCCGGGCTGTGGCAATGAGCTGTCGCTTGAAGCGTTCTTGATCGAGGGGCTCTTCTAGGATAACAAAGTCTTCGTCACCGAGGCTAACCTCCTCTTCAGATTCTGGCATATTGTTGTTGTCCTCCGCATCTTCGTTGTCAGCGTGTTTGGGACTATAATGACCCTCTTTCTGCTCATCATGTTCGAAAGTGTGCTCGATAGGGTATCCGGGATCTTCGGAACCATCCGGAGTCTCGTTGTCTTCGATGCCGGTATTACTATCCTTCGCCTTACGCGATCGTGAGCGGCGCCGCTGACGTTGGTGCTTTGGTGGTTTATTGACGGGTTTGTCCTCATCTGGGCTCAGGTTATCCTCATAGTTCTTTTTATCCGGAGTGTCCACCATGTACATATCATAGGTTGAGGTGGTCGTCCAACGCCCCGTGATGGGTGGGACTTGGCTTGGTTCAGTGTCGGCATCGTCTACCATGGCGTCGATGTCTTCGAAGACATTAACATGTCCGTTAAGTCCTCGAAAGTGGCTATTAAGTGGGTGGTGGGTGGGGCATAAAATTCCCCGCTCTCAGACCCCAGTCCAAGCTGGTTACAGTTCGGAGATAAAGCCTCTGTGATGGAAAGAGACTGCATCAATCCCAATGCTTTGTCTGAGAGTGGAAGTGGGACCAGAAATTGCGGATCTGCTGGGCTAAGTTCTGCATAGGACGTCTGATCGGACCCGCTGAGTGCAGACCTCGACAGTTCCGGATGGTTGCCCAGAGCCAAGTTTAAGATTGCATCTGGGTCTTCGGTCGGGGGTTCCGCAAGGGGAAGAAGTCCGGCGAAGCTCATGCTCCCGTCTTCGGACAATGAGACCTGCCCCGGATCTAAGGCCGAGGTGGGTATAGGTGTTGACCCCTGGACGAGATCTAACATGGGAGCCGAAGAGTCTTCTTGGCAGGGACACAGAGTGGCGGCCGAGGCCGTGAACCCATCAAAGATCAGGTCTCGTCGGATGTCAGCAACATAGTTTAGGTTTCCAAACCTGATCTGGTAGCCGGGGGCATAACTATCAACCTGTTCGAGGCGGCTGGTTGAGTTGGCACGAAGCACGAAGCCACCAAACACAAAGACCTGTCCAGGGAGAAAGGTTTCCCTGGATGCAGCGTCATCGTTGACGAAGAGATGAGACATCGATCCTTCTGTTGATGATACAGCGCAGCTCTCAATGAAAGCACCAATGCCGGTGTCAAAACCGGCAGATCTCGGGTAGTGGGGCCCAAGCTGTACATCGGAGGATCAATGGTAACTACAGAGAAAGGACACAGTGTTTACCCAGGTTCCGGCCCTCTTAATGGAGGTAAAACCCTACTCCTCCTTGATTATATTCGAGGGTATAGGGGTTACAAGAGTTTATCTACCTCGAGATCGATTAGGCTAACCCTAGATAGCTAGCCTAGCAATGTTCTGATCCTGCCTCCGATCTAACCCTCCGGTTTATATAGACACCAAAGGGGCTTATGGTTGTCCAAAGTCAGTTTTACAGAAAGGAATAATATATCCGGACTCCTATACTTGCCATTTACGCATGTGAGAGTCCCCACCGGACACGAGAGATAATCTTCTGTCTTGTATCTTGACGGCCCATCCGCCCGGCCCACATCAATAGACTGGACGTCCGAGGACCTCCTAGTCCAGGACTCCCACAGTAGCCCCTGAACCAGTCCTCAATGATGATATATTCAACGTTCAGATTTCTTTGACATTGCAAGGCGGGTTCCTTGAAGAATACACACCAGCTTTCCTCTGTAAAAGAATTGTATCCGGCTTTTCATAATAAACACAACCCTTAGCCGTGAAGGCAGGGTATATAAAAACTAAGCATAATGTATTTTACTGACAACTTTTTGACGAAGTGTCAGACTTGACCCTTCAGTATTTTAAACCACTTTCACACCCCGCATTCCGTGTTTCGAGGCCACGCCTCATTGGCACGACCTGTCAAGCAGGGATTGTGCCCACTTAATACGGGATTGCATATCAAAGGTATTTGGGTAATCCAACCGACCGTGGCGCATACCCACGTTGGGAACAGGCAAGGTTTTAAGGATGGGGTGCAAGCGCTTGACTTTCACGGCCTACATAAGAGAATAGAGATCCGTATTTTCCACCCCGCGCCTTCTTCCTTCCTCAGCCTCCCCATCTCCGAGCTTCGCAGGAGGCCCATGTGCACGTGGTGGCAGAAATTTCCTGATTTCAACTCCAAATTCGAAGGGGATAAAGAAAAATAGTGCTATGGGGGCGCAATAGAAGGTGGATCTACTTGCTAAACACCAGATCCACAGATCAAAATCAACAAAACTCACAAGGAACAACAAATCATAAAAAAAATGGTATGGCTCTTTTTGTGGGGAATTTTTTAATTGGGAAAAAAGGCAAAATTCGGCTACAAAACGAAGGGGTAGGGCTCCAAATTCGTGTCAACGTGGCTCATGATACCAAGATGTTGTAAGGGATGGGTCAAGGTGCCCTTATTTGTACCGATGTTCATTAATTGGAGGTGGCTACAAAGAGGAACGCGAAAAACATGAAGAGCAAGAGGGGAAATCACAAGAGGAACACTCGAGAACAATTCCAATCACACATCCACTAGACATGAGACACACAAGATCAGAAGGTACATCAACAATCAAAGGGAAAGATACAAGGTAGAGTTCATCCCAAATCCAAGAGGAGTTGAGGTCTTAATGATTCACTTGGGGAATCCTTCTCCACAAGTGGAGGTCTTGTACTCCAATGGAGTCTTCTCTCTCTCAAGAGGAATCCCATTAGGGAGATACATGATCTAAGCTCTATTTCTAGATACATTCTTATTTATCCCTAAATGTAGGAGAAGGAAGGATATATATAGGTCCAAGGCATAAGGGGGTAAGCAGGGGCGAAATGGTAATACATCAGCAAAGCCCAACAGCTTCGCGCAGGAGGCCCTGTGCACCCGGGGTAAGTGGAGCCTATATCATCGGCACGGGGTCATGTGGGCATGGGGTCTAGAGGCCCGTGAATGCGTGGTATCCAGTGGCTTCACAATTATCGCCTTTCTCATGGACACCCAGCTGTGCTGGCGGAACTTGGCCTTCTTTTTGATGGTTCCTTCTCCGCTTCCAATCTTCCCTCTTGGATGGTGTAGTTGTTCACTTCTGCATGAACTCCTCCTCGCCATGTGTGAAGCCGATAACACCTATGCATGTACACGCGAAGAGTGACAAGTAGTATATCATCCTTGAAGGGATCAAGTTTGTTGGGGAGCATAGTAATAATTTAAAAAATTCATATGTGTCACCAAGATCAATCTAGGAGATGCTAGCAATGAGAGAGAGGGAGTGCATCCTCATACCCTTGAAGATCACTAAGCGGAAGTGTTACAAGAACGTGGTTGATGGAGTCGTACTCGCGGCGATTCAAATCACGGAAGATCTGATCCAAGCGCCGAACGGACGGCGCCTCCGCCTTCAACACACGTACAGCCCGGGGACGTCTCCTCCTTATTTATCCATCAAGGGGAGAGGAGAAGTTGAGGGAGAACTCCAGCAGCACGACGGCATGGTGGTGATGGAGCTCGTGGTTCTCCGGCAGAGCTTCACTACACTCAACGGAGGAGGAGGAGTTGGAGGGGAAGGGCTGCGCCAGGGGCAATGCGTTTAGCTCCCATGCACCTCCCCACTATATAAGGGGTGGACGGGACTGATTTCTTTCCCTCCAGGTCAATTGGGGCGTTGGCAAAGGTGGGAGGAAAGAAATCCCATCATTTCCCTTCCCCACCGATTGTTATCCCCCCTTTTTAGAGATCTTGATCTTATCCCTTCGGGATATGATCTTATTCCTTCTAAGGGGGGATCTTGGTGCGCCTTCATCAGGGGTGAGGGGCCTTTCCCCCACTACCCATGTTCATGTGGGTCCCCCATGCAGGTGGGCCCCACTCCGGAACCTTCTAGAACCTTCCTGGTATGATACCGAAAAATCACGAACATTTTCTGGTGGCCAAAATAGGACTCCCCATATATAAATCTTAACCTTCGAACCATTCCAGAACTCCTCGTGACGTCCGGGATCTCATCCAAGACTCCAAACAACTTTCGATAACCACATACAATTCTTATTACAACTCTAGTGTCACTGAACCTTAAGTGTGTAGACCCTACTGGTTCGGGAACCATGCAGACGTGACTGAGATGCCTCTACGGCCAATAACCAATAGCAGGATCTGGATACCCATATTGGCTCCCACATGTTCCATGATGATCTCATCAGATGAACCACGATGTTGGGGATTCAATCAATCCCGTATACAATTCCCTTTGTACTTGCCAGAGATTTGATCGTCGGTATCCCTATACCTTGTTCAATCTCGCTACCGGAAAGTCTCTTTACTCATTCCGTAACGCATGATTCCATGGCAAACTCATTAGTCACACTGAGCTCATTACGATGATGCATTACCGAGTGGGCCTAGAAATACCTCTCCGTCATACAGAGTGACAAATCCCAGTCTCTATTCGTGCCAACCCAACAGACACTTTCGGAGATACCTGTAGTGCACCTTTATAGCCACCCAGTTACATTGTGACGTTTGATACACCCAAATCATTTGTATGGTATATTGGAGTTGCACAATCTCATGGTCTAAAGAAAAGATACTTGACATTATAAAAGTTCTATCAATTGAACTACGCAATCTTGTGCTATGCTTAGGATTGGGTCTTTCCCATCACATCATTCTCCAAATGATGTGATCCCGTTATCAAGGACATCCAATGTCCATGGTCAGGAAACCACAACCATCTATTGATCAACGAGCTAGTCAACGAGAGGCTCACAAGGGACATGTTGTGAGCTATGTATTCACACATGTATTACGGTTTCAAGTGACTTCACAAGTCCATCGGCATGGAGGTTCTTCATGCACTTTACAGCAATATGACCTAAGCGGCAGTGCCACAAGAAAGTGGTACTATCATTATAAAATCTACATCTTTTGGCATCAATGTTATGAACATGTGTATCACTACGACCGAGATTCAATAAACCATTTACATTGGGTGCATGACCATAGAAGGTGTTTTTCATGTAAACAGAATAACCATGATTCTCTGACTTAAATGACTAACCGTATTGCAATAAGCATGATCTAATCATGTTCATGCTCAACACAGACACCAATGCAAACAACATTTATCTAGGTTCAACACTAATATCGAAGGTAGAGGGAGTGTTGAATGGTGATCACATCAACCTTGGAAACAATTCCAACACACAGCGTCACCTCGCCCTTAGCTAGTCTCTGTTTATTCCATAGCTTTTGTTTCGAGTTACCAATAATAGCAACTGAACTGGTATCTAATACTCAGGTGCTACTAGGAGTACTAGTAAGGTACACATCAATATCACATATATCAAATATACTTTTGTTGAAGTTGCCAGCCTTCTTATCTAGCAAGTATTTGAGGCAGTTCCGCTACCAGTGACCGTTCCCATAATAGAAGCACTCCGTCTCGGGTTTGGGTTCTTGGGTTTCCTCACTGGAGCGACAACTGGTTTGCCATTCATGAAGTTTCCCTTTCCCTTGCCCTTCTTGAAACAAGTGGTCTTGTTAACCATCAACACTTGATGCTCCTTCTTGAGTTTTACCTTCACAGCCTTAAGCACGACGAACAGCTCCAGGATCATCTTCCCTTGCATGTTATAGTTCATCACAAAGCTCTAGTAGCTTGGTGATAGTGATTGGAGAACTCTCTTATCTGGAAGATTAACTCCCACTTGATTCAAGCGATTGAAGTGCCCAGACATTCTGAGCACATGCTCACTAGCTGGGTTATTCTCCTCCATCTTGTAGGCAAAGATCTTGTCAGAGGTCTCAAACCTCTCAACACGGGCATGAGCCTGATATACCAATTTCAGCTCTTGGAACATCTCATATGTTCCATGGCGTTCAAAAATGCCTTTGGAGCCCTGATTCTAAGCCATAAAGCATGGCACACTAAACTATCAAGTAGTCATCAGAACGTGTCGGTCAGATATTCACAACATCCACAGAAAACGCTAGAGGGGTTGGTACATGGAGTGCTGCATCAAGGACAGAAGCCTTCTATGTAGCCATCAGGACAATCCTCAAACTACAGCCCTAGTGCGCACAATTGCTCACAATATCTTTCAACTTAGTCTTTCTCTAGGAACGTATTAAAACAGGGAGCTAAAGTGCGAGCTATTGATCTACAACATAATTTGCAAAGACAATTTAGACTATGTTCATGATAATGAGTTCAACTAATTTAATGAACTCCCACTCAGATAGACATCCCTCTAGTCATATAAGTGATACATGATCCGAATCGACTAGGTCGTGTCCGATCATCACGTGAGACGGACTAGTTATCAACGGTGAACATCTCCATGTTGATCGTATCTACCATACGACTCATGTTTGACCTTTCGTTCTCTCGTGTTCCAAGGCCATGTCTGTACATGCTATGTTCGTCAAGTCAACCGAAGTGTTTCGCATGTGTAAATCTGGCTTACACCCATTGTATGCGGACATTAGAATATGTCACACCCGATCATCACGTGGTGCTTCGAAACAATGAACCTTCGCAACGGTGCACAGTTAGGGGGAACACATTCCTTGAAATTTTAGTGATGGGTCATCTTATTTATGCTACCGTCGTTCTAAGCAAATAAGATGTAAACATGATAAACATCACATGCAAATCATAAAGTGACATGATATGGCCAATATCATCTTGCGCCTTTGATCTCCATCTTCGAGGCGCGACATGATCACCGTCGTCACCGGCATGACACCATGATCTCCGTAATCATGATCTTCATCATCGTGTCTTCATGAAGTTGTCTCACCAGCTATTACTTCTGCTAGTATGGCTAATGGTTAGAAATAAAGTAAAGTAATTGCATGACATTTATATTGACTCGGAGGTCATACAATAAATTAAGACAACTCCTATGGCTCCTGCCAGTTTTCAAAATCATCGACATGCAAGTTGTGATTCCTATTACAAGAACATGATCAATCTCATACATAACATATATAATTCATCACATACTTTCGGCCATATCACATCACATAACATACCCTGCAAAAACAAGTTAGACGTCCTCTAATTGTTGTCGCATGTTTTGCGTGGCTGCTATGGTTTCTAGCAAGAACGTTTCTTACCTACGCAAAAGCCACAACGGTGATATGCCAATTGCTATTTACCCTTCATAAGGAACCTCTTCATCGAATCCGATCCGACTAAAGTGGGAGAGACAAACACCCACTAGCCACCTTATGCAACAAGTGCATGTCAGGCGGTGGAACCTGTCTCACGTAAGCGTACGTGTAAGGTCGGTCTAGGCCGCTTCATCCCACAATGCTACCGAATCAAGATAAGAGTAGTAATGGTAAGCAAATTGAACAAATCATCGCCCACAACTACTTGTGTTCTACTCGTGCATAGAATCTACACATAGACCTAGCTCAGGATGCCACTGTTGGGGAACATAGTAATAATTCAAAAAAAAACCTATGTGTCACCAAGATCAATCTAGGAGATGCTAGCAACAAGAGACAAGCAGTGCATCTTCATTCCCTTGAAGATCGCTAAGCGGAAGTGTTACAGGAACGCGGTTGATGGAGTCGTACTCGCGGTGATTCAAACCACGGAAGATCCGATCCAAGCGCCGTACGGATGACGCCTCCGCGTTCAACACATGTACAGCTCGGGGACATCTCCTCCTTCTTGATCCAGCAAGGGGATAGGAGAAGTTGAGGGAGAACTTTGGCAGCACGACGGCATGGTGGCGATGAAGCTCGTGGTTCTCCAGCAGGGCTTCGCTACGCTCAACGGAGGAGGAGGGGGAGTTGGAGGGGAAGGGCTGCGCCAGGGGCAAGGGGTTTAGCTCCCATGCGCCTCCCCATTATATAGAGGGGTGGAGGGGGATGGTTTCTTGCCCTCGAAGTCAATTGGGGTGTTGGCAAAGGTGGGAGGAAAGAAATCCCATCCTTTCCCTTCCCCACCGATTGTTATCCCCCTTTTTAGGGACCTTGATCTTATCCATTCGGGATATGAGCTTATTCAATCTAAGGGGGGATCTTGGTGCGCCTTGACCAGGGGTGTAGGGCCTTGCCCCCATTACCCACATTCATTTCGGTCCCTCATGCAGGTGGGCCCCACTCCGGAACCTTCTAGAACCTTCACGGTACGATACCAAAAAATCCCGAACATTTTTTGATGGCCAAAATAGGACTTACCATATGTAAATCTTTACCTCTAGACCATTCCATAACTCCTCATGACGTCCGGGATCTCATCCAAGACTACGCACAACTTTTGGTAAGCACATACAATTCCCATTACAACCTTAGCGTCACCGAACCTTAAGTGTGTAGACCCTACGGGTTCGGGAACCATGCAGACATGACTGAGATGCCTCTTCTGCCAATAACCAATAGCAGGATCTGTATACCCATATTGGCTCCCACATGTTCCAAGATGATCTCATCAGATGAACCACGATGTCGAGGATTCAATCAATCCCGTATACAATTCCCGTTGTCCGTCAGTATGTTATTGCCCGAGATTCGATCGTCGGTATCCCTATACCTTGTTCAATCTCATTACCGGCAAGTCTCTTCACTCGTTCCATAACACATGATCCCGTGGCTAACTCATGAGTCACATTGAGCTCATTATGATGATGAATTACCGAGTGGTCCTAGAGATACCTCTTCGTCATACAGAGTGACAAATCCCAGTCTCGATTCGTGCCAACCCAACAGACACTTTTGAAGATACCTGTAGTGCACCTTTATAGCCACCCAGTTACGTTGTGACGTTTGATACACCCAAAGCATTTCTATGGTATCCGGTAGTTGCACAATCTCATGGTCTAGGGAAATGATACTTGGCATTAGAAAAGCTCTAGCAATCAAACTACGCAGTCTTGCGCTATGCTTAGGATTGGGTCTTGTCCATCACATCATTCTCCTAATGATGTGATCCCATTATCAACGACATCCAATGTCCATAGTCAAGAAACCACAACCATCTATTGATCAACGAGCTAGTCAACGAGAGGCTCATTAGGGACATGTTATGATCTATGTATTCACACATGTATTACAGTTTCAAGTGACTTCAAAAGGCCAACGGCATGGAGGTTCTTCATGCACTTTGCATCAATATGACCTAAGCGGCAGTGCCACAAGAAAGTGGTACTATCATTATCAAATCTACATCTTTTAGCATCAATGTTATGAACATGTGTATCACTACAACCGAGATTCAATAAGCCATTCACATGGGGTGCATGACCATAGAAGGTGTTTTTCATGTAAACAAAATAACCATGATTCTCTGACTTAAATGACTAACCGTATTGCAATAAGCATGATCTAATCATGTTCATGCTCAACACAGACACCAATGCAAACAACATTTATCTAGGTTCAACACTAATCTCGAAGGTAGAGGGAGTGTGGAATGGTGATCACATCAACCTTGGAAACAATTCCAACACACAGCGTCACCTCGCCCTTAGCTAGTCTCTATTTATTCCATAGCTTTTGTTTCGAGTTACCAATAATAGCAACTGAACCGGTATCTAATACTCAGGTGCTACTAGGAGTACTAGTAAGGTACACATCAATAACACATATATCACATATACTTTTGTTGAAGTTGGTAGCCTTCTTATCTACCAAGTATTTGAGGCAGTTCCGCTACCAGTGACCATTCCCCTAATAGAAGCACTCCGTCTCGGGTTTGGGTTCTTGGATTTCCTCACTGGAGCGACAACTGGTTTGCCATTCATGAAGTTTCCCTTTCCCTTGCCCTTCTTGAAACCAGTGGTCTTGTTAACCATCAACACTTGATGCTCCTTCTTGATTTTTACCTTCACGGCCTTAAGGCCGACGAACAGCTCCAGGATCATCTTCCCTTGCATGTTATAGTTCATCACAAAGCTCTAGTAGCTTGGTGATAGTGATTGGAGAACTCTCTTATCTGGAAGATTAACTCCCACTTGATTCAAGCGATCGAAGTGCCCAGACATTCTGAGCACATGCTCACTAGCTGGGTTATTCTCCTCCATCTTGTAGGCAAAGATCTTGTCAGAGGTCTCAAACCTCTCAACACGGGCATGAGCCAGATATACCAATTTCAGCTCTTGGAACATCTCATATGTTCCATAGCGTTCAAAAATGCCTTTGGAGCCCTGATTCTAAGCCATAAAGCATGGCACACTAAACTATCAAGTAGTCATCAGAACGTGTCGGTCAGATATTCACAACATCCACAGAAAACGCTAGAGGGGTTGGTACATGGAGCGCTGCATCAAGGACATAAGCCTTCTATGTAGCCATGAGGACAATCCTCAAACTACGGCCCTAGTGCACGCAATTGCTCACAATATCTTTCAACTTAGTCTTTCTCTAGGAATGTATTAAAACAGGGAGCTAAAGCGCGAGCTATTGATCTACAACATAATTTGCAAAGACAATTTAGACAATGTTCATGATAATGAGTTCAACTAATTTAATGAACTCCCACTCAGATAGACATCCCTCTAGTCATATAAGTGATACATGATCCGAATCGACTAGGTCGTGTCCGATCATCACGTGAGACGGACTAGTGATCAACGGTGAACATCTCCATGTTGATCGTATCTACCATACGACTCATGTTCGACCTTTCGGTCTCTCGTGTTCCAAGGCCATGTCTGTACATGCTAGGTTTGTCAAGTCAACCTAAGTGTTTCGCATGTGTAAATCTGGCTTACACCCGTTGTATGCGGACGTTAGAATATGTCACACCCGATCATCACGTGGTGATTCGAAACAATGAACCTTCGGAACGGTGCATAGTTAGGGGGAACACATTCCTCGAAATTTTAGTGATGGGTCATCTTATTTATGCTACCGTCGTTCTAAGCAAATACGATGTAAACATGATAAACATCACATGCAAATCATAAAGTGACATGATATGGCAAATATCATCTTGCGCCTTTGATCTCCATCTCCGAGGCGCGGCATGATCACCGTCGTCACCGGCATGACACCATGATCTCCATAATCATGATCTTCATCATCGTGTCTTCATGAAGTTGTGTCGCCAGCTATTACTTCTGCTAGTATGGCTAATGGTTAGAAATAAAGAAAAGTAATTACATGACGTTTATATTGACTCGGAGGTCATACAATAAATTAAGACAACTCCTATGGCTCCTGCCGGTTGTCAAACTCATCTACATGCAAGTTGTGATTCCTATTACAAGAACATGATCAATCTCATACATAACATATATAATTCATCACATACTTTTGGCCATATCACATCCCATAACATACCCTGCAAAAACAAGTTAGACGTCCTCTAATTGTTGTCGCATGTTTTGCGTGGCTGCTATGGTTTCTAGCAAGAACGTTTCTTACCTACGCAAAAGCCACAACGGTGATATGCCAATTGCTATTTACCTTCATAAGGAACCTCTTCATCGAATCCGATCCGACTAAAGTGGGAGAGACGAACACCCACTAGCCACCCTATGCAACAAGTGCATGTCAGGCGGTGGAACCTATCTCACGTAAGCGTACGTGTAAGGTCGGTCTAGGCCACTTCATCCCACAATGCTACCGAATCAAGATAAGAGTAGTAATGGTAAGCAAATTGAACAAATCATCGCCCACAACTACTTGTGTTCTACTCGTGCATACAATCTACACATAGACCTAGCTCAGGATGCCACTGTTGGGGAACATAGTAATAATTCAAAAAAAACCTACGTGTCACCAAGATCAATGTAGGAGATGCTAGCAAGAAGAGACAAGCAGTGCATCTTCATACCCTTGAAGATTGCTAAGCGGAAGTGTTACAAGAATGTGGTTGATGGAGTCGTACTCGCGGCGATTCAAATCGCGGAAGATTCGATCCAAGCGCCGAACGGATGACGCCTCCACGTTCAACACATGTACAGCTCGGGGACGTCTCCTCCTTCTTGATCTAGCAAGGGGACAGGAGAAGTTGAGGGAGAACTTTGGCAGCACGACGGCATGGTGGCGATGAAGCTCGTGGTTCTCCAGCAGGGCTTTGCTACGCTCAACGGAGGAGGAGGGGGAGTTGGAGGGGTAGGGCTACGCCAGGGGCAAGGGGTTTAGCTCCCATGTGCCTCCCCATTATATATAGGGGTGGAGGGGGATGGTTTCTTGCCCTCGAAGTCAATTCGGGCGTTGGCAAAGGTGGGAGGAAAGAAATCCCATCCTTTCCCTTCCCCACCGATTGTTATCCCCCTTTTTAGGGACCTTGATCTTATCCATTTGGGATATGAGCTTATTCAATCTAAGGGGGGATCTTGGTGCGCCTTGACCAGGGGTGTAGGGCCTTGCCCCCACTACCCACGTTCATGTGGGTCCCTCATGCAGGTGGGCCCCACTCCGGAACCTTCTAGAACCTTCGCGGTACGATACCGAAAAATCCAAACATTTTCTGGTGTCCAAAATAGGACTTCCCATATATAAATCTTTACCTCCAGATCATTCCAAAACTCCTCGTGACGTCCGGGATCTCATCCAAGACTCTGAACAACTTTTAGTAAGAACATAAAATTCCCATTACAACTCTAGTGTCACCGAACCTTAAGTGTGTAGACCCTACGGGTTCGGGAACCATGCAGACATGACCGAGGTGCCTCTCCGGCCAATAACCAATAGCAGGATCTGTATACCCATATTGGCTCCCACATGTTCCAAGATGATCTCATCAGATGAACCATGATGTTGGGGATTCAATCAATCCCGTATACTATTCCCTTTATCCATGAGTATGTTACTTGCCCGAGATTCGATCGTCGATATCCCTATACCTTGTTCAATCTCGTTACCGGCAAGTCTCTTTACTCGTTCCATAACACATGATCCCGTGGCTAACTCATGTGTCACATTGAGCTTATTATGATGATGAATTATCGAGTGGGCCAAGAGATACCTCTCCGTCATACAGAGTGACAAATCCGAGTCTTGATTCGTGCCAACCCAAAAGACACTTTCGAAGATACCTATAGTGCACCTTTATAGCCACCCAGTTACGTTGTGACGTTCGATACACCCAAAGAATTTCTATGGTATCCGGGAGTTGCAAAATCTCATGGTCTAAGGAAATGATACTTGACATTAGAAAAGCTCTAGCAAATGAACTACGCGATCTTGTGATATGCTTAGGATTGGGTCTTGTCCGTCACATCATTCTCCTAATGATGTGATCCCGTTATCAACGACATCCAATGTCCATGGTCAGGAAACCACAACCATCTATTGATGAATGAGCTAGTCAACTAGAGGCTCACTAGGGACATGTTGTGATCTATGTATTCACACTTGTATTACGGTTTCCGGTTAATACAATTATAGCATGATCAATAGACAATTATCATGAACAAGGAAATATAATAATAAACATTTTATTATTGCCTCTAGGGAATATTTCCAACAAAGTGAACACGTGTAAAAAGGAGATGATTCACCTATATGTATGTGAATTAGATGTGGCACGTGTCACCTACCAAATGGACTCTTTACATGGTGATGTCCGTAGGATGCTCCGCATCATTGGTCATACACGTATATGTTTTGATATGAAGTACCCTAATAATGATAGCCATTTGTGTCATATTTCCACATTCCTTGTGAAGGGGTTTCATCGCTTCTTCATTGAGCTTCTTAAAAATCTCCAACCAAGCAGATGCATCTTCTTATTTCCAGTTGTTCACCCATGTCATCCACTAGAGCTCCCACCATACCAAACATAGATTGTTGGTACAGCTCAAAATCGTCAGAGTCATCAGATTCATAACCATCATCATCGGCAGTACAACTGCTTGCACTGATGTCCCCTGATTCCTCATGATAGATCCACCTCATATAGGTCCTGAGCATATACCTGCGACATTTATTTGACATTTGACAACATCAATAGTTTTACGGATCCCATTAAAACAATTTTTGTATGGACACAACATATATTCGGCCTCATTGTTGTGAGCAAGCGTGAAGCCCATAATCTGATTCACGATAGCCATGTATGGTGGCGTCAGCATCATTCCATGAGTAATCAAACCGCGGTCCATTTCCTATACAACATAGAAAGTAAATAGAACAAACCAGCTATTTGCTATGATGTTTTTCAGTAAACACATCTCACTTGAAATTGCCCCTATTTAACGCTTCCGCAATCACGCGGTAGAGTCATAGCCACGTTCACCTCACAATGTTGGCCTCTTGTCGGTGCAACAAACCCTGGGTCAGTTGCCCTGACCATACATAGGCACAAAGGAAACAATTGCAACACCGAGATCGAGCCAAGCAAGAAGGATCGGTTCATCAAAGGGTCCAAGTGCAGATAAAGAAGATCAAGATAAGCCAAAGAAGCAAGATATTGTGAAGGGAAGAACCTCCCTTGCTGGGCAGGTGAGCCCGACAAGGTTAGGTTTGCCCTGGAGGCGCACTTCTAGGTTGTCCCAGCGGGCCCTGCCGGGGCTTCCGAAGTCCAACCACTCCACTGCTCCACCTCACGAGCAACGCAAGTCGCAGATCAGTGCGGTGTCAAGCCCCAAGATGACTAAGTGGATGCTTTTCGATACATGGCAGCCACTTCCTACAGCAAACACCTCAATATGACACCTGTCGTGAGATGTGTCATGCAAGTAGGCACAGAGCTGGCAAGATAACCCGGCAAGGGCTGGCGGGCTCACTGTGATGTGACATTAGCTGGCACATTTAATGCAACCTGTCAACCTGCAAAGTTAGGCATGACAGCACTGTTTGCTATCTAATTAGTATGTAAAGACTGATTTTCCACTGTGGTAACCCCTTAACCTACAAAAGGAGGCCCATGGCAAACGTAGAAAGGGTTCGCGAGGTTGGCAAGCATAGCCCCTCACATATCCATACGTACATAGCCACTTCGCCTCGAGGCAACCCTGTCGGACAAGGGCGCTGCAACCACCACCACCTTTTCCACCATCAATCCACCAAAGCAGGAGTAGGGTTTTACGCCTCACGGCGGCCCGAACCTGAGTAAAAACCGCCTGTGTGATCTCTGTGGCGCTACGCTACGCCTCTCTGCTCTTTGTGCAATGTGTCCATTCCCCCGCCAACCAAAAGGGGCTCGTAGCCCCATAGGTGGTTGTGGATCCCCCGCGACATCTTTTGCGTGCCAGGTAGGGGGATCACTTGCGTGAACTTGAGAGCATCGGTAGTGCGTCATCTTCATTGCCATTTTCATCATCGACGGCGTCATCGACTATGGCGCCTAAGAAGAAGCCCGGAGCTATGAATCACCCATCCACCTCAAGGGCTCAACCGCCCGCAACTGCCAATGTTGCGGGAAATGAGGGGACACGTGAGGATGTGGATGTTGCAGGAGGTGTGGTTGGCGCAGGCGGCGTTGGCACCACCTCTCACATGGCCGAAGCAGAAGTGGAAAGCACCGGGGAAGAACAGCATCAGCATTGTTCCAGCGGCCACGCTCCTCGAGGTACGGGTGGGGGATTGTTTGCACGTACCCTCTTTCCTTGAAGAACGGCATAGCCATAGTGGTAATGTACATTCTGGGGCGAATCACAACCCTCCGGCCGCTCCTGCCGCTGGCACAGCCGCAGGTTTCATGCCTCCCCCGGAACGGGCAGTACCAGCCTCTATGCCCAATGGAGCCGCTGGCCCTCAAGCCCCTCCACCGCATCACCATGCCATCCCAGCGACTGGTTCGCAATAGCGAGGGCATGACGCGGTCGCCACCAGCACCATCAGGATCCAAGCAACATTGCGGTCGTCATCATCACCTATGCAAAGCACTGCCGCCATGGCAAGGGCCCAACTGCTGTTGAGATTTCCACCGATAGCGGACCAGATGGATGAGTGGTGTGCCACCATCCAAAGTCGGATTGGTTTCCCCAGGGCGAGAGGACTGAGGGAGTCCTTGATTAAGGGGTCCTCGGACAGCTAGACTATATACTTTGGCCAGACTGTTGGACTATGAAGATACAAGATTGAAGACTTTGTCCCGTGTCCAGATGGGACTCTCCTTTGCATGGAAGGCAAGTTTGGCAATTCGGATATGTAGATCTCCTTCTCTGTAACCGAGTTTGTGTAACCCTATCCCCCTCTAGTGTCGATATAAACCGTAGGGTTTAGTCCGTAGGACAAGAACAATCATAATCATAGGCTAGCTTCTAGGGTTTAGCCTCTATGATATCGTGGTAGATCAACTCTTGTAATACTCATGTCATCAAGATCAATCAAGCAGGAAGTAGGGTACTACCTCCATGGAGAGGGGCCGAACCTAGGTAAAACATTGTGTCCCCTACCTCCTGTTACCATTAGCCTTAGACGCATAGTTCAGGACCCCCTACCCGAGATCCACCGGTTTTGACACTAACAAGGACCACAGCGAGCTAGCCTGCCAGGGCCACCCCAAGCGACGGCAACGACTCGTGCGGCTGGCCGCACAGAAGTGGCTGCCCCCACGGTGCGGTCCCTGCCTCAGCAAGCCATAAGGGATACACGTGAACAAGAGCCCAACAACGTCTCGATGGCCTCCTCCGACCCTCAAGCACGTCAAGACTAGGGGTGAGCCCCAGAGGACGAGCGGAGGAAAGGCACGCGCACTGTCGGCGACTGGCGCCGCAACAACCTCTGCCAACCCAATGGGTGCGATCGCCCCAACATCAATGAGCCCGCGCTCGGAGATGGCGGGTGCCTACATTTTGAGGTCGGGTGCCCTGCCTTCACCCGTGAGTTGCGACAAGTCTGTTGGCCGTCCGCTCGCACGTTCAAGCCAGAGATAACAGAGAAGTATGATGGGAGGCTAAACTCGGCAGAGTTCTTGAGCACCGACACTATCGCTATTAAGGCTGCCAGGGGAAGAGATGAGAAGGTATTCGCCAACTATTTCCCTTTGGCACTCAAGTCAAAGGTGAGGGCTTGGCTGATGCACCTGTAGGAGAAACCCATCTCAACTTGGGCTAACCTATGCCATGAGTTCATTGGCGACTTCACGGGCGGCCATCAAGAACCAGGATGGCCCAATGACTTGCAGCTTCTCCCGCAGAAGGAATGAGAGACTCTGCGGAAATACTTGCAAAGATTCATCAAAGTCCATAGAAACAATCCAGATATCCACCCAGCTGCTGTGATAGCTGCCTTCAATCCAATGTGCGCAATCGCAGGATACGTTCCAAGATGAACGTTAAGTTTCCCAAGACTGTGAAGGAGTTGTATACCTTGGTGGACAAGTGTGCTTGGGTGGAAGAGGGGAGGAAGCTTCGTAGAGAGGAAGATTGCATCGACATTGACTCAGAGGATGACGACGAGTCCACCAGTCAGAGGAAGAAGAACAAAAAACACAATAAGAAGCGCAAGGATAAGGTTGTGTTGAGAATTGAGAGATCGAGCATGCCTAGTACCGGCAAGAAGGCTAAAGCCGAAGCCCCCGACAAGGAGGCTGCCGCGTGCGCTGACTGCCGGGAGGCTGCGGCTGCTGAAAAGGCTAGGAAAGGTGATGGACCATACTGCAAGATTCACTGGACCAAGGGCCACGATGTTCAAGAATGTCATCAGGTTGAGCACCTCGTCAAGAAGCAGAGGACTGAGTACGAGAAGCGTGATAAGGAAAAAGGTCAGAACGATGCTGGCGAAAAGGGCCTGGGCGATGAAGTAAATCGCCCCAGCAAGGCTTCTTGGAACCAAGGCAGACCCGCCAGGGCCCAAGAGAAGGGAGATTGCAATGATGAAAGTGATGTAGGGGATGAAGACGAAACAAGTGAGCAGGAATTCCAGAAGGCTAGTGATGCCCTGTGCATTGACGGGGGTGCATCTTTGCAGTTCTCTCACCGCCAACTTAAACCGTGGGCGCGTGAAGTCAATGCCATGGAGCCAGTGGCAGGTTCACGGAAACCGCTCAAATGGTCACGCATGCCCATCATCTTTGATGAAGAGGATCATCCCGACCGCACTACTGTGAGAGGGTGCTTGTCATTAATGGTCTCACCAACAATCCGCAACCTCAAGGTCACAAAGATGTTGGTTGATGGCGGGGCTGGGTTGAATCTGATTTCCCCACAAGTTCTCAGCAAGCTCCAGATATTAGAGGAAGAGCTTAAAGCCACGGGCACGTTTCAAGGAGTCAATCCCGGCAGGAGTCTTCCTAAGGGAAAAATCATGTTGCCCATGACATTTGAGGGAGAATTGAACTACCGGACTGAGAAGATTGTGTTTGATGTGGTCGACCTCCCCCTGTCATACAATGGAGTCCTTGGGGGCGCGGCCCTGGCCAAGTTCATGGCGACATCCCACTATGCCTACAACACCATGAAGATGCCAGGCCCGATGGGCGTCATTTCCATTCCATTAGATAAGAAAGACGCGGTGATATGCGTGGATAAGACGTATCGGGACGCTATCATAGCAGAGGCTGCCGAAGCCGCAGTGGCCGCTGAGGAAAGCAAAGGTAAGAAGAAGGATAGTACGGACGCTGTCAAGGAATCCAGGAAACGTGCCCCTACCGAGTGCATGGCACCCGTTGATAACGTGACAGAGTGTTCCAACAGCAAGAGGACCAAGGCTGCTACACCCCATGTGAAAAAGGTCCCGATAGGGCTGGCTGGTACTGATGGTACTTTTACCATCTATGCCACCCTCTATGATAAATAGTAAAGCGTGCCCGTTGCCTTATTGTGGGCGAATATTGATGTGTTTGCTTGGCAACCATCTGATATCCCTGGTGTTCCCAGGTAGGTAATCGAGCACCACCTTGTTGTCTACCCACATGCCCGACCCATCAAGCAGAAGGTGCGGAAGCAGGCCTTGGAGCGGCAGCAGTTCATTGCCAAAGAGATCAAGAAACTTGAGGAAGCTGGTTTGGTCAGAGGAGTACCACATCCAACATGGTTAGCAAACCAATTGATTGTGCGCAAGGCTAATGGGAAATGGAGGTTGTCCACAGATTTCACATATTTGAACAAGGCATGCCCGAGGGACCCATTCCCCTTGTCGCGCATTGACCAGATTGTGGATTCCACTTCCGGGTGCGATTTGCTCTCCTTTTTGGATGCATACTCTGGGTACCATCCGATATTCATGTCTAAGGAATACGAAGAGAAGACTTCCTTCATCACCCCATGTGGCACATATTGCTTTGTGTGCATGCCTTTCGGGTTGAAGAGTGTCGGGTCCACTTTAGAAAGTGTTGTCCGGATAGTTTTTGAGCCGCAATTGCACTGGAATATGGAAGCTTATATGGATCATATCATGGTTAAGATCAAGGACAAATCAACCCTCATCCAGGATTTGGAAGAGACATTTGCCAATCTGCGCAAGATCAACTTGAAGTTAAACCCAGAGAAGTGTGTGTTTAGCGTTCCCTCTAGTAAGCTACTTGGGTTCTTTGTGTCCCATCGCGGTATCGAAGCCAACCCAGATAAGATCAAGGCCATCGAGCAGATCCGGGCACCCAAGACAGGTAAAGACATGAGACGTCTGACAGGATGCGTTGCCACGCTTAGAAGATTCATCTCCAAGTCTGCCAAGAGCGCCTTGCCGTTCTTCAAAATCTTGAAGAAAGCAGGACATATGAAGTGGATCTCAGAAGCAGATGCAGCACTTCAAGATTTGAAGACCTACTTGTCCTGTGCACCCACTTTGGTTGTGCCCAAGGCGCAAGAGTTGTTTCTGCTGTATCTGGTAGCGACTAATCAGGTGGTTAGTGCAGCATTAGTGGCATAGCGGGAAGTGGAGGAACCAGCAACCTCAGCAGACATCCCACCAAGAACAGAAAGAGAGGATAGCCCGACAAGGTCAGATATGGATCAGGGCAGAGAGAAGCACGACAGCGAAGGCAACCCCAAGGACGCGGCAAGGAGGAAAGTGGTGCAGTGCCCAGTATACTTCGTCAGTTCCCTATTGCAAGGGGCTAGATCCAGGTACTCTGGTGTGCAAAAAATGCTTTTTGGCTTTTTCATGGCCTCAAGGAAACTGCGCCACTACTTCTAAGCCTATGAGATCGCAGTTGTCGCACACTTTCCATTGGAAAGGATACTCCGGAACCCAGAGGCTACCGGCAGGATAGTAGAGTGGGCTCTAGAGTTATCCAGCTTTGGCCTGAAGTTTCAAAGCACGTCAAAAATTCAGAGCAGGGCATTGGCAGAGTGTATTGCAGAATGACCGCCAACCCCTGATGAGTACGTGCTAGAAACAGTTATTCCCGACAAGGAATCACCCCAAGAATGGATCATGTATTTTGATGGTGCCTTCTCCCTACATGGTGCAAGGGCTAGCGTGCTTCTCGTTGCTCCCACTAGGGAGCACCTGAAGTACGTCATCCAGATGCATTTTCCCCGGGAGGAGGCAACCAACAATATAGCAGAGTATGAAGGGCTCCTCACCGGGCTTAGGATTGCCACGGAATTGGGAATTAAGAAGTTGATCATTCGAGGAGATTCACAGCTTGTGGTCAGACAAGTCAACAAGGATTACCAAAGTCCATTGATGGAGGCATATGTTGAGGAACTGAGAAGATTGGAGGAGCACTTTGACGTATTGCAAACAAAGCATGTCCCTCGTGCGGAAAATAGCATTGTTGATCATCTATTAATGTGCACTGTGCAGAAGCTACATGTGGAACGAAGAACTTTTGTTCTCCATCTGACTCATCCCTCTGTATCCCCAACAACAATGGCCAGAAAGAGGAGGAAATTGGAGTCCGGTAAGCCTCTCCCGATAGAACCCCTCGGGGTTCCTAGCAGGGACCCTACCGGAAACAACTCCCCTTCGATTGCCGGGCTGCACCTTCCTGTCGGGTGACTGGACCCCGCGGTCGAGGGATGCACCCCAACAAATGAGGAGGTGCCACTAGTCCTCGTTGCTGAGGCTTAGGCTCCAACTTGGGCAAGGCACATAGTCCATTTCCTCCAAACTGGAGAACTTCCCGGAGAGCAAGAAGAAGCAGAAAGAGTAGCCTGAAGGGCCAGTATGTATCAGTTTATCGATGACACTGTGTACAAAACAAGGCCCAACGGTGTGAAATTGAAGTGCATTTGCCGGGAAGAAGGAAAGGAACTGCTGGCAGAGATAAAAAAGGAGTGAGCGGCTCCCACATTGGATCAAGGGCTTTGGTTGAGAAAGCATTCCGGCAAGGATTCTATAGGCCCACTACCCTCCAAGATGTGGTTGAGCTAGTGTAGTGCCCAAGGTGCGATTCTATCCCAATCAGGTGATGAATTCATGATTGGGACACAACCACATTTCGAGCGCATAGGAAGGTGGATATCATTACAACATACCATGTACTGAATAAATGAGAATAGAAGATAAATGCTTACACTCGCCATAACATACATCATGAATACAACAATAAATCAATACATAGCAAACATCATACAGAAGAGCAGGATTCAACTAGGAATGAAATCAAATGAAAAAAAGAACGACATCCACCCTGCTAATCCCAGGCTCCCGACGTGGAGCCTATCCCTTGATCGAAGAAGAAGAAGCTGAAGAAGAACCCCATAACAAGCAAGCATTGCTCTCACCTCAGATCATCGTATTACATGTACCTGTAACTATTGTTGTAGTAATGTGTGAGCCACGAGGACTCAGCAATCCCATTACCATGGGTATCAAGACTGGCAAAGCTTAATGGGTATGGAATGGATAAGTGGTGAGGCTGCAGCAAGTCACTAAGCATTGTATGGTTGCTAACTTACGAGTACAAGAATAAGATGAGAAACTACGCAAATGTTCGAAAACTACTAATGATCACTAAGTGATCCTGAAATACTTATGTTCAAACATAACTCCACCATATTCTCTTCTTGAACTTACTCAAAAAGAGACGGCCACGGTTACACACACGACTGGTGTATTTTAATTTGGATCTAGTGTCAAGTTCTCTACAACCGGATATTAAAAACTCCCATCTGCCACATGTGACGCCCTCGATTCAATCGTAAACTAATCATACACACAAATGTGTACGATCAAGATCAAGGACTCACGGGAAGATATCACAACACAACTCTAGACATAAATTAAAATAATACAAGCTTTATATTACAAGCCAGGGGCCTCAAGGGCTCGAATACATCAGCTTCAATACAAACGAGTCAGCGGAAGCAACAATATCTGAGTACAGACATAAGTTAAACAAGTTTTCCTTAAGAAGGCTAGCACAAAAGCATATACAATCAAAAAGGCAATGCCTCCTGCCTGGGAGCCTCCTAACTACTCCTAGTCGTCAACGGTCTCCACGTAGTAGTACGCACGCTCAGGGTAGTAGCAGTCGTCGTCGAAGGTGGCTTCTGGATCCTGGGCTCCACCATCTGGTTGCGACATCCGAGAAGAAAGGAAAGAGGTGGAAAAAGAGGGAGCAAAGCATCCGTGAGTACTCATCCAAAGTACTCGCGAGCAAGGATCTACACTACATATGCAACATTATCAATGAGAGGTTGTATATGTGGACTGGTCTGCGGAAATGCCAGACTAAGGGGGGAAGCCTAGTCCTATCGAAGACTAGCATCTTCGACATCTTCCGCGGTCTTGCAGCATTAGAAGAGTACAGATCAACATAATGTAAAGTAGTAGTAGTGTTATCAACCTCGGCCAGAGATCCTTTCTCGACTCCCTGCGAGAAAGCAATCCCAGAGCCATACTATCCATTTCTCATATCCATGTCTCATCTCAAGTATCCAGTTCTAGTTGTATCGATCGGGATACAACTCCAAGTGTCCGTTACCATAGGACAGGCTATCGATAGATGTTTTCTTCCCTGCAGGGGTGCACCAACTTACCCACCACGCTTGATTAACTCCCGCCGGACACATTTTCCTGGGTCATGCCTGGCCTCGGACAAACAATACGCCGCAACCCGACCTAGGCTTAATAGAGAGGTCAGCACGCCAGACTAAACCTATGCCCCCAAGGGTCATGGGCCATCTCCCCGGGAACTCATGCACGTTGCGAACGCGGCCGGTGAGCAGACCTAGCTACCTCCTTCAAAAAGGCAGGTGCTTACACAGTCCAACCCGGCGCGCGCCGCTCAGTCGCTGACGTCTATTAAGCTTCGGCTGATGTATACGACGTAGAACGCCCATACTATGCCGATGTGATGGTTAGTGCTATCAGGCCAGAGGCACCTCGGATCAAATATCCAAATCGTAGTCGATTAGGAACACGCGTAACATGCAGAGACTGACGAAACATGTGACCCCGTTGCCCCGTCTTGAGGACTTGTGACAAGGGCTAAGAATGCCCGGCCACGCCTCGTAATTATCTCGCAGGCACCTTCCAGGTCAACCTGACTCCATATCACTCGCAATTATGCTCGCGCGGGTACCCCTCAGGGTCGACCCGTCTTTAGTAACATGGTTCAGTGTAAAGTCATAGTAATCATAGTAACTGTGTGTCTAAACATCAAGGGGAAAACCCGAGGAATCACCACCGGTGAATTCCACTCGATGTAATCATCAAGGTGAATGTAAGAGGAATCACCCCCGAGGTTCACACTTGAGGGGTTACACGACAGAGTTGTATCGGACGTGGTTAAGGAGGAATCACCCTCGATGACCACAACCAAATAGCTACACTACAGGGTTAACATCAGAAGTGCTATAGAGGTCTCACCCTCGGCACTCGATAGTAACCCAACAGTGTTGAGCAACTAAGGGGAAAGTGATGTCTGGTGCTGGGGCCCGGTCTTCGATCCCATTGATCGGGTCTTCAATGATGAAGCAGGGGCAAAAAGGACAAGGTGGGGGTCATTGATGGATCGCTAACCAACCTATACTAAGCAGTTTAGGATAAGCAGATAGGTAACAATAAGCAGGTTACAAAAGCAGGCTATGCATCAGAATTGGAGCCAACAATAACAGTAGCAAAATCTAATGCAAGCATGAGAGAATGGAATGGGCGACATCGGGATGATCAAAGGGGGGGCTTGCCTGGTTGCTCTAGCAAGGAGGGGTTGTCGTCGACGTAGTCGATCACAGGGGCAGCATCAGTCTCGAGGTCTACCGGAGAGAAGAGGGGGAAGAAAGCAGTAAATATAAAGCAAACATAGCATCACAAAGCATAACATGGCGATAAGTTGTGCCGGGTGTGACCTAACGTATGGCTACACGATATAGGTGAAGGGGGAATTCAACCGGGAATGTATTCCCGGTTCCGGACCTGTGTCAAACAGACGACCGGAGGGGGAATGTTCCATGTTCAGATAGTTAGAGGCATCTGACAGGTAAACAGACCACGTATTCGGATTCATCTCGTCGTTCTGAGCAACTTTCATGTAGAAAAATTTTTCATCATTGTTACGGTTTATTTTCTATGAATTTTGCAAGTTTAAAACATATTCTAGAAATATTTAAATTAACAGAATTTCCTAAAAAGTAATATGACGTCAGGTTGCGGTCATGTTGGCGTCAGCAGTCGGCTGGCCAGGTCAAACCTGACCTGTGGGCCTAGTGGGACCAACTAGTCAGTGACTCAGCTATTTAGGCGGAGTTAGTTAGGCTAAACTAATACTAATTAACTAGCAGCGCCCACTATCAGTGCTTATCTAATTAGCTAATTAATTAACAGATTTTAATTAGCAATTTAATTATTTGTAAAACTTTTACATTGTGGGACCTGACTGTCAGTGGCATTGACTGCCACGTCACAACGGTTGACCAGGTCAACTGGTTAACCGGGGCCCCTAGGTCCACAAGCCCACTTGCCAGCGTCCCAGGGGTGGCCCCGTCCGGCCACATCGGCTGCCGCTGCCGGAGTTGCTCCGGCGATCCAAAACAAACGGCAGAGACACGGGTGGCCAGCGGAATTTGCCCAAGGGCCACCAAATCGGTCGAGGAGAGGCGTGTTCGGCTGCGCACTCAGTACCGCATCCATCTGGGCCATCAACCAGAGCAGGGGAAGGCCCAAGCGTCACCAGCAACGAGCTGGGCGGACGCCGGCGTTCGGGTGAGGTCGAGAAGGGGCTAGGGGGCTCGGGAGGACGAGCAAAAGGGCTTGACGGACTCCTGGCCGTGCCATGAGCACGGCACCGTGCTCGGAAGTAAGCTCGGCCGGCCGTGGCCACGATGGCGATGCGACAGCGGCGGTCGGAATTGGGTCGGAGCGCATTCAACATTCAGCGGTGTTAGCGCCTGAACTAGAGCTGCAGGGGGCTTCACAAGGCCACCCTGAGCACGAGGACGTGTTCGACTAGCCACGACAGGGCCTCAGGTGCCGGCGGCGAGCACGACAGCACGGTGGCCTATGGCAATGGCGGCGACAATGCGTACAGCTAGCTAGGGCGATGCAGTAGCGCGCTAAGAAGGAGGAGAAGGGGTGGAGCTTACAGCGTGGGCTCGTGTAGGTCCCTTGGGGTTCGGGAGTGCAGGGGAGGACGAATCAACGACGGCGGTGTGAAATGATCCGCGGAGGTGGAAGAAGGGGATCCGGCGCTCCAGGGCTTGTCAGATCCAGCAAGCAGCGCCAGACGATGAGGCGGAGGCCGGCGGAGCTCCGAGGCAGCACGGAAGGACGAACGGGCGCCGGTTGCCGCGGGGTCGACGGAGAACGGCGGCGACCGTGTCGGTCTCCTCTCCAAAAGGAAGGAGATGGAGAGGGGAGTGGTGGGTCTGGGGGAGGAGAGGGGCAAGTGGGGGAGTGGGAGCGGTGGTACGTGAGGGGGGACTCGAGGAGGCGGGGAGGCGCGGGGCCTTGTCCTCTCACGGAGGGCGTGGCTGGCAAGGTGGCTGGGCGGCGACAGGCGCGTGCTGTCCCGCCCGGTCGGGGGAACAGGAAGCGACCGGGGGAGGAGGAGTAGGCCGGCCTAGCTGGGCCGGTTGGCTCGGGCCGAGGCCCATGGGAGGGATACGGGGGAGGTTTTCTCTTTTATTCAAACAACTTTCCTTTTTTGTTTTTTTAATAAATAGAGATGGGTAAGAAAATATTGGGCATGCTATTTTCTTTGGAAAAATATGGGAAGTGCCCCTTTTATTCCCTGGTGATATTAGACAGTGCCAAAAATATTTTAGAGACCAGAAGAATTCATTTGGTATTTTTTATAAATAGGATAGCATTTCAAAATGCTGAATTGGTGCTGTTATAATTGCTAATGCTCATCTTTGCACAAAATTTTTGACAAATGATGAACATTTTTCCAGCAACTTTTGAGCAACTCCAAACTTCACTTGAATTTGAATTGACTAGAATTTCAAATGGGATATTAAACAAGGTGATTAAGCACTGTTTAGAAAAATGATTAGCTTAATCACAGGGGGTTACTGTAGCATGACACTGGGGGTGTTAGACCACATAACCGTGGGCACGGCTCTCCAAAATTTAAACCCTGCAGGGGTGTCCCAACTTAGCCCATGACAATCTCTCACGTTCAACGGAGGAAAATCTCCTCCCGGAACAACCCGATCAATCTCGGAATCCTAGTTCACAAGACATTTCGACAATCGTAAAACAAAACTAGCAAGACCTCCCGATATGCCGACACCCTCATAGTAGCCGCGTGTATCTCGTCTCGGGCCATGATCACATAGATCAGCCTACGAGTAAAACCAATCCTCGAGTTGCCCCATGGTGGCCCCGCAGTCTGCCCGTTTTGGACCAACACTCTTGAGGAGCACTGGCCTGGGGTTATTAATTAAGTGTCCTCGGGTGCTAGCCAGTCCATATGCAAGTTTTAGTTATTATTAGGCACATGGTAAAACCAATTTGGGCCTTATTAGTAGAGTGTTATTCAAAGCAAACTATCAAGGGGGCCCATAAACCCCAACCATGTTAGGAACGCAAAATCAAGGAACATAACACCGGTATGACGGAAACTAGGACGGCAAGAGTGGAACAAAACTCCAGGCAAAAGGCCGAGCCTTCCACCCTTTACCAAGTATATATGTGCATTCATTAAATAAGAGATATTGTGATATTCCACGATATCCATGTTACAACATGGAGCAACCTGCAACTGCACTTGCAACTAGCAACGCTATAAGAGGGGCCGAGCAAAGCGGTAACATAGACAATCAACGGTTTGCTAGGAAGGTGGAAAAATGTTAGAGGTTGTCATGGCAATTTGGGAGGCTTGATAAACAAGTGGTAGGTAGCGTGACATAGTGATAGCATCGAGACAACTAGCATAGCAAAGGTGGTAGTAGGATCCAAGGTGACGGTCATCTTGCCTGAAATCCGACTTGGAAGCAAACCGAGTCCATGCAGTAGACGAACGGGCGTAGTCGAACGAATCCTCACAATCGCAACATAACTGGAACTATTGAGAAGAAGCACCACCGGAAAGAAGCAAACAACATGGTAAACAGACACGCATAAACATGGCATGATGCACAACCAACTATGATGCATGTCATGTTGAAATATGCATGGCATGACAAAGTGCAACAAACAACACTACAATTTAAGTGGAGCTCAATATGCAACGAGTTGCATATTGATGGAACACCACATTCAGATATTTAATTCGCTCTCGTTTATGCTACACATCAATATTAAGTGTTATTAAACATGGGAAGAGGTGAAGCATAACAAAACTACACTATCTAGGCAATTTAAATGGGGCCGGAAACAACAGACAACAAATCCGGAAAATCCCCATGTGCATATTTTGGATATGGTACTGTTCTTCCCTATATACAATACTAGAGTTGTTAAACATGCAAAGTAATGCCACCATGTTAATGTAGACATTTTTCTAGACAATTTACATATATAGTTCATTTAATTCTGAACTACGGTTAAAAAGATATGAATTAAACCATTTTAGCATGTCATGTATGCAAAATTAATCAAACAGCAAGTTTTAACATTTTTATCATGCATGAAAGTTGGAAATTATTAACCTACACAAAATTCTAAGAATTTTACATATATAAAAGATTTTATTCTGATGCACGGATTGTAAGATATTATATGCATGAACACTAAGGGGTTTTCTGAAAAACTGGTGTTCTCTGGATTAATTAGCAAAACTCGCTAGACAGAAGAAAAAACACAATTGGAGTTAATATGTTGGGCGCTGGGCTGTCTCACCATGGGCCAAGCCCAAGTCGGTGGAGAGGCGCAGCTGGGCTGAGGAAGAAGCGGTGCTGAGCTGGGCCTTGGCTGCAAGCGATGTGGTCGAGGCAGAGGCATCGGGATCGGCTTGCGGCTGTGACTTGGCGAAGGCGTGGTCAACTGGAGCAGGGCTGGAGCGGTTTTACGCGAAGCAGGGGAGCAGAAATGGCAAACTTGGCGCGGAGGCTACCTCCGGCGACACGTCGATGGCGGGGAAGATGGGATCCGACGCGGCCTGGCCGATCTCAACCAGATCTGGCCGAAAGCAAGGTGTGGCGGTGCCGGGGTGCTGTGGACGAGGACCGGCGGCACAGATATGCTCCTGTGAAGAAATATAGAGAGTGAGGGAGTTGAGAGAGATGACACAACAAGAGGAAGAGGGGAAAAGGCAGGCAGCAGGGGCACGACACGGCGCTCGCCAGTGAGGTCGAGGACGAAAGCTGCTCACCAGCGAGGCCAAGGTGACGCTGAAGGCACAAGAGATGGGCTCGTTCGTGAGGCTCGGGGGGAGAGGCAGGGCGCACAGGGGGCTCGGCTTCCTGGTGGTACTCCGACGAAGATGACCGGAGCAGAGGAGGCGAGGCCAATGGCGGGGTCGAGGTTGGAGCATCCATGGCATCCTCTGTGTTGAGTATTATGTTTAGTTAGGAATTATAAGATAGACTAGGATATGTTCTGGCTTGTATTGTACTTCAAGTTGACCATGTACTCCTATAAATATGCCCACGTGGCACAAGCAATACAACAAACTATTCCACCAATCTTTTTTCTCCCTTTTAACATGGTATCAGCCTAAACGATCCAAACCCTAGCCGCCGCCCGCGGCTTCCGCCCCGCGCTGCCCCTGGTGTGGTCGGCCTCCATGACTGCTGTCAGGGGCGGTGCCGCCCGTACCTAGGGTTCGTCCGCCGACCGTGTTGGTCGACTGCCCTAGAGAGTCTTTTTACCGATCTGTTGATTGGGGTTTTCTCTCTTGCTGATCGGTTCATCGGTATTCTTTTTTGGTTTTCCGATCCGTAGATTGGCTTGCGTCGCCCGACGTCCTCCACAACGCTTGTCTACTTCGTCAGCATCTTCATCAGCCCTCCGACGGGATTGGTTGTCGCGGTCGTGTACGCCAGTACAGGGATCGCTCGCGTGGTCTTACGCTGGCCGCATGCTGGCCGTATCGTGCACGCGTACTCACGCGCCCGCGCAGGCGTTTTGCTGCTGCCGATTGCTAGCTGCACGCTGTGTCATTCCATGCATGGTGCGTGCATGCTGACTGCATGGCTGCCCTGTGCATGTTGCATCCTATGCGGACTGGGTTGCACGTCCTGTCGTCTGATGCAAGCCGTTCGGTCTAATCAATTTTGCGTGCTGCATCAAATTCAATGAAGATCCTCATCGAGTATACATGCCTATTCACCGATCGACCTACGGGCCGCCGCTGCGTCGCCCCGTCGGGCCACAATGTCGCGGTCCCATGCTTCTCCTTGTGGCTGTACCGATCCACGCCGCCGCTGCGTCGCCCCTTTGGGTTGTAGCGCCGCGGCACATGGTCCCCACCGCCGCCCAGAGGTCGTTTCGTGGTTGCACCACCTTGCGCGCTGCTGCTGCATCACCCCTTCGGGCCCTAGTGTCACGGCCCACGGTCAACCGCCGCACCGAGGCCGTCCGTTCCAGGCCGTCCCCGAGGCTGCACCGACCCTCACGCTGCCGTTGCGTTGCCCGTCGGGCCATAGAGAGCATGGCACGCGATCCCTGCAACCACCCTGACGTCTTCCCCCCCCCTGTCGCCCCGACCTGCCCACTGCTGTTTCCTCGCCCCTTCGGGCCGTAACGCAGCGGCCCATTGTCCACCGCTGTCCACGCATGTCGACTTCCACGTGATATGTGTTGCACCGCCTCCCTTGGCGCGGCAACATCATCGTTCGTGCTAGTTTATGTCACGCTGTCAGGTCCATTATCGGCTACTTCGAGCACCGCCGCCGCGCTCCTTCTCTAGCCGCCGCCGCCTCATTAGGCCGCCGCTGCCGCTACTCTTCTTTTGCGGCTCCACGGCGACTACCTCAATACCGACGACCCCCCGACTCGACACAAACCACGGCATTCTTCGCATGGCTACCTCAACCACGACTACACCACCCTACGCTCTCGGGTCCATCGATAAACGACATAAAGGGCTACAGCCTTTCTTGAGCAACCTCGTCGGTGTCCACTCCAGCCACTACTCTGTGATGCATCGACCATTACGACTATGGGGGTGTCCGTTAGCTTCCTCGGATTCTTCTCCAGTCTCACCGTCTGCGTCGCTACCGTTGTGACTCTGGGGGCATGTTGAGTATTATGTTTAGTTAGGAAATATGAGATAGACTTGGATATGTTCCGGCTTGTCTTGTACTTCAAGTTGACCATGTACTCCTATATATATGCTCACGAGGCACAAGCAATACAACGAACTATTCCACCAATCCTCTCTCTCCCTTCTAACACTCTGGGACACAGAGAAAGGAGATACTTTGAGAGACGAAGAAAGAGAACCCGAGGAAGAGAGAGAAGGAACCAGGGGCATGTCCCAACTTGGGTGGTCGGAGCTGCTGACGGCGGGGATACGCAGGCGATCGAGGGCATCTGCTCGGGTGCAGGCGCGCTGCAACTTGCGTGCGAAGACGCGAGGCAGCTCGGGGTCAGGCATGCGTGGAAGTTTGGATTGGGGCGCCGGCACTGGTTGGAGGGAGGCTTGGGAGGAGCTCACTAGTTGGGTGGATCGATGGATCGTGAGGGATCCCGAGGATGGTGGAGGATGGTCGGGAAGGGATCCCGAGGAACAAGGGAGTGTGGGTGGCGACGCAAGGAGGGGAATAGGGTAGGATCTAGGTTTAGTCTGCTTTGGTTAGGGTTCACCTGGTATATATAGCAGGTGGGTTCGAGTTAGGCTATTTCATCCCTCCTATCGAAATCCGATGGTGGGGAAGAAAATGTTGTGGGAGTCCAAAAGAGAAACCAGAGATGTTTTAGGGATGTTTGGAGATGATCCGGACCCATCAGTAATGACAGAGCGGTTTGGCTTCGGGGAAGTTTCCGACGCGCGCAAGGGGGTCTGAGAGAGGTCGACAAAGACAAGGGGGTCTGACAAAAGATCAATGGAGACAAGGAGACAAGTGGCAACTACGAACAACTACAAGTTTTAAAAGTATGACGACATGAGTGCCGATACAATGTGAATGATGTGATGATGAATGCAACAAACAAATAAACACACAGCGACAACAAAAATAATTGGAAGGCATCTGAAGCGTCAGTCTCGGGTTGTTACAACTCTCCTCCACTTACAAGATATCTCGCCCCGAGATCTAGGTATGGCACCAAAGAGAAGCGGAACAGGGAGAGGTAAAGCAAAGTCGTTTCTTGACAAGCGACTGAAACCAAAGAACATTGGAGAGCTGCAAAGAGATGAAAAAGTGGCACAAGGAAGAAGCAAGAATTCGAAAGCACCCCGGTTGAAAAGATATAGAAATGAAGAGAAAGGATTTGGGCAGCACTCCTGCTGAAAAGAGAGGCAAGACTTGATAAGATGAAAAGAGCATGATCTTGACAAAACAAGATGATTGGTCAAAGAGAGCAACATCATAATGCCTCCAGAACAAAAGAATAGAAGTTGGACTATTGGAAAGAAAACAATTGAGAAGAAAATTACATCTTCTACGATTGATTTTGAAAAGCATCCATACAAAGAAGGATTGAACAGATATGTTCGAAAATCAACAACGAAAAGAACAAGCTTGTTGTGGGCTTATGGAAAACATCTCAAAACTTGAGGTGAAATTCTGCCACCACCAAATGATTGATTAGTTGAGAGGGACGAAGAGATGCAAAACTCCTTTCACCGGGATGAGAAGGAGAAGATTGGATCGTTGACAAGCACCACAATAGCAACCTTCCTTAGGGAAGGCTTTAGGTGAAATATAACCCAAGATTACTCCAACGAATAAATTGAGGTGTTGACAGGATCTCCTGAACAAAGAAAAATTATGGGTTTAAATATTTCATTCTAAACAAGAATAAAATTGTCAAGAATGACATAACACCACCTCAAAAGATAAGGTAGAAATAATTGCACTTCGAAATGTAAGAAGAAGAATACTTGAACTCCTCCAACAAAAATGTTGATGAACACTTGAAGAATGAATTAAATTCTTGATGAACCACCATGATGAAACTCTCGAAGGACTCCCGATAGATAACAAGTTGATCAAAATGAAACAAAATTTGAAAAGAATAAGACGAAGCTTGTAGTGATTTAGATGAAGGTTCGCGACGAGATAATGAGAGAGCTTGTAACTCCGGAAGAAAAGATGAAGAACTTGAAACCGATAATTTATTCCTCATGAATGAACTCCGAAGGAAGGGATTTAATCACTTGGATGAAACAAGAGTAAGAATTATGTTATGTGTATCCTTCATCAATTTGAATTGATGACAAGCCACAGATAGGCATGCTACTTATTATCATTTTGTTGCCGGAAACTTCGGGCACCTATGGGACCAGGACGGCGCCTTGCTAGTTCAGCAGGGGAAGTTGCATTGCACAAAGTGCATACCAATGTAGGGCAGCGTGGTAGAGATCACACGGGTAGTTTTACCTAGGTTCGGTCCGTCGAGAGGCGTAAAACCCAACTCCTGCCTTTGGTAGAATGGTGGTGATGGTGCATAGTACACTTGCCCAGCAGGGGTTGCCTCGGGGCGACAGCGACTATGCGCGTACGGGGGTGCGAGTCTAACTTTCCAACCTCTCGAATTGTTACCATGGGCCTCCTTTTATAGGCTAAGGGGTCACCAAAGTGGCAAATTAGTCATTAGACACTGATAGGATAGCAAATAGTGCTATCATACTTAACTCTGTAGGCCGTCAGTGTGCATTTAATGCACCGCTTAGTGTCACATTGTTGGTTGCCCGGCAAGTCTTGTCGGGCTATCTTGCCAGCTCCACGCCTGCTTGCTTCACACGTCATTGGACGGGTGTCATCTATAGGTTTCCTTGGTAGGAAGTGGCCGCCATGTGGAGAATGGTTGCCACTTAATCACTCCACGGTTTGACACCGCAGTGATCGGCGACATAGGTCGTGGTGGAGTAGTCGGTGAGGTGATCACGAACCAAGCGGACATTGGATGGTGGCACGCCACTCGTCCATCTAATCTTCCATTGGTGGAAACCTCAGCAACAGCTGAGCCTGCAGCATGGCCTCCGAGGTTGTGCTTGGCATAGATGATGACGAAGTCGATCGCGCCGTCGCTCGGCTCCTGAGGAGCCAGCGGCAGCAGCACCACGCCCCCGCTGTTGCGATGCAACCACCTAGGTAGCAAGGTGTAGATGCGGACGCGCTCAAGGGCCATCAGCTCCATTGGGCGCATCAGCTCGGTCGGCCCGCCCTGGAGAAAGTGCAGGCGCAGCAGCCGTGCCTGCGGCAAGGGCGGAGGTTCGCCCTAGATCAAGCGCCATTGCTTGTACTATGCCCGTCGGTGAGTGGAGTGTGGTCGTTGAGGTGTTGCTGATGTTGCTCTCCTCCGGTATCTCCTGCTCTTGTGTCGGTCGCAGGGGAAATGGTGCTGGTGCCACCTGCTATGACCACATCCCTAGCAGCGTCTGCGCCCTCGCGCATCTCCATGCCCCCCGCAGTGTTGGAGGCCACGGATAGCGGAGCCTTTGAGGTGGATGGATGAGCCGAAGAAGCTGGTTTCTTCTTGGGCGCCATGGTTGATGGCGCCATTGAGGATGCATATGGCGATGAAGATGATGTGCTGCTTATGTCTCCAGGTTCCCACAAGCGATCCCCCTACCTGGCGCGCCAAAGATGTCACAGGAAACCACAGCCACCTATGGGACCAGGACGACCCCTTGCTAGTTCGGCAGGGGGAAGTCGCGTTGCACAAAGAGCAGACCAACGTAGGGCAGCACGACAAAGATCACACGGGCAGTTTTACCCAGGTGGATTGATGGTGGAAAGGTGGTGACGGTGCATAGTACACTTTCCCAGCAGGGGTTGCCTCGGGGCGACAGTGAATACGCGCGTACGGGGGTGCGAGTGGTCTAACTTTCCAACCTCTCGAACTGTTGCCATGGGCCTCCTTTTATAGGCTAAGGGGTCACCACAGTGGCAAAATAGTCATTAGACACTGATATGATAGCAAATAGTGCTATCATACCTAACTCTGCAGGCCGTCAGTGTGCATTTAATGCACTGCTTAGTGTCATGTAGTTGGTTGCCCGGGGCTGTCTTGCCAGTTCCATGCCTGCTCGCTTGACACGTCATTGGACGGGTGTCATCTGCAGGTTTCCTTGGTAGGAAGTCGCCGCAGCGAATGGTTGGCACTTAATCACTCCGCGGTTTGACACCGCACTGATCGACGACCTAGGTCGTGGTGGAGTAGTCTGTGAGGTGATTCGGTCTCTGTGAGTCCCGGCAGCCCTTGCCGGGACACCGGATCATCTCCTTCTGGGGGTGGCCTCGCCCCTTGCCGGCCTCGGCTGCCTGGCAAGGGAGCCTTCTTCCTTGATGATATTTTGCTCCTCTGTCTCGGCCTTGGCCCTTCTTGATCTGTTTGTTGATGCTTTGAATCTCTTGGTCTCTTGTTCACCTTATTCTGATGCTTCAATCATGATCTTGTGCATATGCACAGTTAGGCCAACAGGCCCTGGGTCTGTTGCACCGACACGTTGCAACAAATTGAAAAGAGATCTCACACAATCTTGAGATAGTATTCAACTAATCACCGATAGGATTTTGGAAAGAATGAGTTAATTGATACGATAACAAAGGAAGAGGAATCTTGAATGAACCATCATAGGAATTGAAAACAATTGAAGAAAAGAGAACAAAACACCGGGAGAATTAGTAAACGAAGAAAGTTACTTGAGGGAATTTAGATACAAGAGAATGAAGAGATCATGAGCTGATTAATGAATACTTGAACGATGCACCGATAAGAATTGGGAACAAGAGCTAAAGGCTGAGAATGAGTAATATTAAAAAATGATGGCCTTCGGATGATCTAGAAAGGAAAGCAACTCCCGAAATGCATCGAAAGGGTGAAAAGAATTCACAAAATCGAAAAAAAGTATGAGAGGATGGCATCAAGCTTGAACTATGCCTCTTTGGAAGAACGGGTAAGGATTTAAGATGAACTCTTCTTCGGTCTTCAAAATACGAATGGCGACGAGTAACACCACCCTGAATTGTTAAGGCACTCTAGAATGAAAAATAGGAAGGTTGAACCAACGATGAAAAGAATTTTAAAGATCTTGGAGAAAGATATATGACTGATGAGAATTCATTCTTACGTCAAACTTTGAAAATAATTTGGGACTAACTCCGGAAAATTAAAAGAGTCATGTAAGATCCTAGGAAAGACCTGTGGGTTAGGGCCCACTCAAAAGACAACATCGTTGAATGATTTTTAAAAGAGATATTGCACCAGTTGCTTTAAAAGGCTTGAATGAGATATCAACCTCGAAATATCTTGGACAGAATAAGAATGGAAACACAAGACTTCTAAGATATCTTCGGCACTCCAGATATGAATAGAGAGAGGTGAATGATTTAAGAGAGGCTTGGATAAGAAATTCCAACATGGGAAAAACATGTGAAACAAGAGGAAGAGATATGATCAACATTGAAGCTTGAATTGAATCCACTGGAAGAAAATGAGAACGAAGAATGAAAGAATGATGAACTAGATGAGAATCCACCGGTCGAAACAATGGAGGAAAATAATGAATAGACTTCACATCAAAATGGATACTTGATTAAGAAATCCAAGTCCTCGACGAAGAGGGTGGGACGGTGGGAAAAACAAAGACAACTTGGGGCGGATGAAATTGACACCATTGAGAAAACTGGGAATTGCTCTTGCAAATGGGGAAAATGATAGGGTCATCTAGAAGTGAAATGCACTGGTTGAAAAGAATTTACATGACAATCTCAATGATCAAGAAGGATTAGCAGTCCCATAGAAATATGAGAACACCACTTAGGAAAGGTTTGGAATCAACACTTGACATCGACGCAACTCGGATACCACAACTCAAAACAAAACAAAGGATTTGGCTTGCTCAATAAGCCGAAAACAAATACATAACCCCTCATGCTTTTGTTGGAAGGATAAAACTAGGTAACTACTTGAATTTCCACCTGAGAACTCCTGAAACTTCTTGGTTATGCAATCTGGTCCCACGGCTACATGGAGCAAAAATAATCACACAACTCCTAGAAGAATTCTACGCTCCAATGTTCCGAATGCGTTCAACACATAACCAAGAAATCTCGGAAACTCGTGTACCTCAGACCATCGAACACACAATGATACTAGTCATGGAAGATCATCTGTGCTATATCCTCCAGTACTAGAGATAAGTCATGGCACTATTTGCCACCATGAAAAGTATGGGAGCGTTTCGATGTCGACATCCTCTGGTATACCAGAACTGAGATGATAACAACTATGATGAAAACACCTTGGAGCTTAACTCCATGGGTCCAATCCACACAATCGGAAGGCACCAAGACAGAATTCCCGTCACATCGGTATCGCACAGGGGGCTTGGCTTCCTAGTGGTACTCCGACGAAGATGACCAGAGTAGAGGAGGTGAGCCAACGACGGGGTCGAGGTTGGAGCATCCATGGCATCCTCTGGGACATAGAGAAACGAGAGAATCTGAGGGACACAGAAAGAGAACCCGAGGGAGAGAGAATAACGCACGACCATGGCCTAGCTCACTTGGTCAGAGCTACTGACGGCGGGGACACGCAGGCGATCAAGGGCATCTGCTCGGGCACAGGTGTGCTACAGCTTGCGTGCGAAGATGCGAGGCATCTCGGGGTCAGGCATGCATGGAACTTTGGATCGGGGCGCGGGCACTGGTTGGAGGGAGGCTTGGGAAGAGCTCGCTGGTTGGGTGGATCGATGGATCGTGAGAGATCCCGAGGAAGGTGGAGGCTGGTTAAGGAAGGATCCCGAGGAACAAGGGAGTGTGGGTGGTGGCGCAAGGAGGGGAATAGGGTAGGATCTAGGTTTAGTCTGATTTGGTTAGGGTTCATCTGCTATATATAGCAGGTGGGTTAGAGTTAGGCTATTTCGTCCCTCCAATCGAAATCCGATGTCGAGAAGAAAATGTTATGAGTCCAAAAGAGAAACCGGAGGTTTTTTAGGTATGTTTGGAGATGATCCGACCCATCGGTAACGACAGAGCGGTTCGTGTTCGGGGAATTTTCCGACGTGCGCGAGGGGGTCTGAGAGAGGTCGACAAAGACAAGGGGGTCTGACAAAAGATCAATGGAGACAAGGAGACAAGCGGCAACTACGAGCGACTACAAGTTTTAAAAGTATGACGACTTGAGTGCCGATACAATGTGAATGATGTGATGATGAATGCAACAAACAAATAAACACACAGCAACAACAAAAATAATTAGAAGGCATCTGGAGCATCCGTCTCGGGTCAACTTTGAACAAGGAGAGAAGCGGCAACTATGAACGCCTACAAGTTTTAAATGGATGACGGCACGAGTGCCGATGCAATGTGAATTATGCGATGATGAATGCAACAAACAAATAAAACACATGGCGACAAAATAACTGGAAGGCGTCTGGAGCGTCAGTCTCAGGTCATTACAACTAGTCACCAAGCGTGAAGCCTGCCAGTTCCATTCCAAGAATGTCCATCTACCTGCGCAAGCACTTCATACCATCCTTTTGTCATGGACGTTTTCAGTCTGGGGGCTCGATATCCTCGGCCCTTTCCCCCGAGCTGCCGGGGGCTTTGAATTCTTGTTTGTTGCAATCAACAAGTTTACAGAGTGGATGGAAGTAGCTGCTGTGAGAAAGGTGACTGAGGGAGTCCTGGATTAAGGGGTCCTTAGGCGTCCGGCCTATTGACATGGGCCGGACTGATGGGCTTTGAGGATACAAGACCAAAGACTCTCACCTGTGTCCGGATGGGACTCTCCTTGGCGTGGGAGGCAAGCTTGGTGCCTGGATATGTGTCACGCCCAATATGCGACCCTATCCTAAAGGAACTCGAAGGTCCCACTAAGGATAGGAGCGCATATTGGAGACTCTTTTGCAAGGTGGATATCATTACATCAACATTAGATAATAGATGGGATACATACAAGGGGCATGGAATGCCACATGAATACAACATCATCATACATAAGAGCAACATCTGACTACGGATGAAGCACAAACAGAAACTCAAACGATATCCACCCTGCTAGCCCAGGCTGCCGACCAGCAACCTATCCCCTGATCGAAAAAGGAGCAGAAGAGGAACTCAAAAAAAGCAAACATCGCTCTCGCGTCATGATCATCGCATAACATGTACCTGCAACTATTGTTGTAGTAATCTGTGAGCCACGAGGACTCAGCAATCCCATTACCACGGGTGTCAAGACTAGCAAAGCTTAATGGGTAAGGAAGGGGTAAAGTGGTGAGGTTGCAGCAGCGACTAAGCATATATGGTGGCTAATATACGCAAATAAGAGCGAGAAGAGAAACAACGAAACAGTCGAGAAGCTACAAGTGATCAAGAAGTGATCCTGAAAATACTTATGTTCAAACATAACCCAAAAACTGTGTTCACTTCCCCGACTCCACCGAAAAGAGACCATCACGGCTACACACGCGGTTGATGCATTTTAATTCGAATCTGGTTTCAAGTTCTCTACAACCGGACATTAAGAAATTCCCATCTGCCACATAACCGCGGGCACGACTCTCGAAAGTTTATACCCTGCAGGGGTGTCCCAACTTAGCCCATCACAAGCTCTCACGGTCAACGAAGGATATTCCTTCTCCCAGGAAGACCCGATCAGTCTCGGAATCCCGGTTTACAATACATTTCGACAATGGTAAAACAAGATCAGCAAGACTGCCCGATGCGCCGACATACCGATAGGAGCTGCACATATCTCGTTCTCAGGGCAACACCGGATGAGAAATCCATACAACTAAAACCAGCCCTCAAGTTTCCCCGAGGTGGCGCTGCAAAGGGCTCTAGTTCGGACCAACATTTAGAGAAGCATTGGCCCGGGGGGCTAAATAAAGATGACCCTCGAGAGCGCGACTCCCAATGGAAAAGTAGGTGTTGGTGAGGCAAATGGTAAAACCAAGGTTGGGCCTTGCTGGAGGAGTTTTATTCAAAGCAAACTGTCAAGGGGGTTCCATAAATCACCCAACCGCGTAAGGAACGCAAAATCAAGGAACATAACACCGGTATGACGGAAACTAGGGCGGCAAGAGTGGAACAAAACACCAGGCATAAGGTCGAGCCTTACACCCTTTACCAAGTATATAGATGCATTAATTAAATAAGAGATATTGTGATATCCCAACATAATCCATCATGAAGCAATCTTCAACTTCACCTCCAACAAACAATGCTATAAGAGGGGCTGAGCAAAGTGGTAACATAGCAAAGCAACAGTTTGCTAGGAAGGGTGAAAAGGTTAGAGGATGACATGGCAATTTGGGGAGGCTTGAAGAACAAGTGATAGGTAGTGCAGCATAGTGATAGAACGAAGCAACTAGCATAGCAATGATAGTACTGAGATCCAGGGTGACGGTCACCTTGCCTGAAATCCTGGTAGGAAGAAGAACGAGTCCATGAAGAAGACGAAGCCACGAAGACGAACCAAGCGTGGACGAACGAATCCTCACGATCGCAATAGAACAAGAACTAACAAGAAGAAGCACAACCGGAAAGAAGCAAACAACATGGTAAACACACAACATATAAACATGACATGATGCACAACCAAGTATGATGCATGTCCGGTTTAATGAGGCATGGCATGGCAAAGTGCACAAAAAATACTACAAATTAAGTGGAGCTCAATATGCAACGAGTTGCATATTGACGAAACACCACATTTGAGTATTTGGTACAGTCTCGGTTATGTACCCAACAATATTAAATGTTATTAACATGGCATGAAGCATAAGTAAACTAACTATCTAGGCAAGTTTAAATGATGCCGGAACAACAAACAACAATTTCGGAAAATCCACACAAGTAATATTCGAATTTGGTACTGTTCTGCCCTAAAACATATTTTAATCTTGTTAAACATGCAAAGCAAGTGTACCAAGTTAAACTAGGATTTTTTCCACCCCATTTACATATAAAGTTTATTTTAAACAGAGCTACGGTTATTTAGTTACAAAATAAATCATTTGAGCATGGCATTTAAGCAAATTTAAAACAAACAACATTTTAAACATTTCAAACACGGACGAAAGCAGCATATTAAGAAACTAGATGAAATTCTAAGCATTTTACATATATAAATTATTTACACATGATGCACGATTGATGAGTTATTAAATGCATGAACATGAGGGACTTTTCTGTAAACAACAGTTTACTGGATAATAGCTAAATTTGCAGAAAGGAAAAAAACATGAAACGGGCCGAATCTGCTAGCCCAACAGTGCACAGGGGCTGGGGGTTTCTCACCATGGGCTAAGGCCCGATTTGCTGGAGATAGCAGGCCGGCGGGGCAAGCGGGTCGGCTGGATCTAGGAGGCTGCTGGCGATGCTGGGCCCGGGCGCGGATCTGAAGGTGCGTGGTCAATGGGGCAGCGACCAAGCGCGGGGTGGTCGCAGTCAACGCGTTCGTCCTCCTGCTCGAAGCAGAGGAGATGCGGCATAGCGAGGGGCTTGCAGCGGCGACGGCCACGGCCGGACTTGGCAACAGGGACGTGCGAGGGCGGCGCGAGAACTACCGAATCCGAGGCCAGGGCAGCGTAGGAGCTCTGTTCCCGGCTAAGGCAGGCTCGAGGATGGAAGGAAGGAGCGCGGATGCGGTAGAGGACCAAGGCAGAAGCTCAACAATGGGACTTGGGGCGGAGGAAGGAGGTCCGGCGGGGCGTAGGGAAGGCCCGACAAGGTGGAGACGGGGCGGATCCGGCCGGCTAGCGTCCGGGTTCGCATGCGGTTGACAAGGAGGCATCGGGTGGCAACGAGGTGTTGTGCAAGGGGAGGAGCGCGTGGCCTCGGGCGTTTGGCTGTCGAAGCAGAGGAGCGAGACGACGCTGCAGCTGTTGTCGGCGGCGACGTGGACGCGCAAGGTCGCGGGGAAGTGCTGGTGCTCACGAAGCACTCGGGATCAAGCAGTGGGAAGAAGAGGCACGACCTCGGGCACCCTCGAGCATATGGCGCAGCGAAGAGGCAAAGGCGGAGCGCTTGATGGGGAACAGAGGGGAGGCAGCGGAGGAGATGCTCGGGACCCTCCTGGTCCAGATCGAGCGAGGAAGGAGGGCTCGGGCTGCAGCCATGGTGCGGGAAGCTCCTGTAGGGAAAAGACAGGGAGAAATATGGTGTGAGCGAGAGGGAGATAGGGGAAAGGAGAAGGACGGGAAGGAGGGACGCTACGGTCCTGCTGGATGCCGACGAGGAGTGTCTCAGGGGGCCTCGAGCACGAGGAGCGGGGTTGGCTGCTCTGGTTGGAGGGTGGCTGAAAGCGAGAAGGTTGCGGGCGCCGGTTGGCTCGACGGGGAATTCAAGGGAGAGGAGGTGGGCGGATCGGGATGGATCCCGAGGTGGAGGAGGACTGGGGGCGGTGACCGGGAAGGATGGGACAGGAGGGCTAGGATCTAGGGTTAGGTAGGCTGATTATATAGTAGGTGAAATTTGGTTAGGTGCATCTGGTCCCTCCGATCTTAATTGGACGGTCGCGAATAAATAGCTAGGGAGTCCAAATAAGAAAATGGAGATGTTTTATAGATATTTGGGGATGATCCGGACCCAATGGTGATGACTGAGCGGGTCGGGTTCAGGAAGTTTCGGACGCGGGCGAGGGGTCGATGCACTATGCAAAGAGGGTCAAACGGTCAGACCACAATGAACGGTTGGTCTCGAATGGGATAATGAAGGCAAGGGGGGAACGCAGCAACTACGAACGGATGCAAGCTTTATGAAAACATGCAGATGCAATGCGCATGATGCTATGAGATGAGATGTATGACATGAACAAAATGCAAAACAAAGACAAAAACCCAACCATAGAGGAAATAATATCCGACTACGAATGAAACACAAACAGAAACTCAAACGACATCCACCCTGCTAGCCCAGGCTGCCAACCAGGAACCTATCCCCTGATCGAAAAAGGAGCAGAAGAGGAACTCGAAAACAAGCAAACATCGCTCTCGCGTCATGATCATCGCATAACCTATACCTGCAACTGTTGTTGTAGTAATCTGTGAGCCACGAGGACTCAGCAATCCCATTACCATGGGTGTCAAGACTAGTAAAGCTTAATGGGTAAGGAAGTTGTAAAGTGGTGAGGTTGCAGCAGCGACTAAGCATATATGGTGGCTAACATACGCAAATAAGAGCAAGAAGAGAACCAACGGAACGGTCGAGAAGCTAGAAGTGATCAAGAAGTGATCCTGAAACTACTTACGATCAAACATAACCCAAAAACCGTGTTCACTTCCCGGACTCCGCCGAAAAGAGACCATCACGGCTACACACGCGGTTGATGCGTTTTAATTCAAATCTGGTGTCAAGTTCTCTACAACCGGACATTAACAAATTCCCATCTGCCACATAACCGTGGGCACGACTCTCGAAAGTTTATACCCTGCAGGGGTGTCCCAACTTAGCTCATCACAAGCTCTCACGGTCAACGAAGGATATTCCTTCTGCCAGGAAGACCCGATCAGTCTCGGAATCCCGGTTTACAAGACATTTCGACATTGGTAAAACAAGACCAGCAAGACTACCCGATGCGCCGACATCCCGATAGGAGCTGCACATATCTCGTTCTCAGGGCAACAACGGATGAGAAATCCGTACCACTAAAACCATCCCTCAAGTTTCCCTGAGGTGGTGCTGAAAAGGGCTCTAGTTTGGACCAACACTTAGAGAAGCATTGGCCCGGGGGGTGAGGGAGTCCTGGATTAGGGGGTATCCGGACAGCCGGACTATGTACAACGTCCGCACTATTGAAGCGTGAAGATACAAGACTTAAGACTTCGGCCAGTGTCCGGATGGGACTCTCCTTTGCGTGGAAGGCAAGCTTGGCGATCCGGATATTGTGTTTCCTTCCTTGTAACCGACTCCATGTAAACCCTAGCCCTCTCCGGTGTCTATATAAACCGGAGAGGTTGGTCCTTAGAAGGCCGATCACAATTACAATCATACCATCATAGGCTAGCTTCTAGGGTTTAACCTCTACGATCTCGTGGTAGATCTACTCTTGTACTACCCATATCATCAATGTTAATCAAGCAGGAAGTAGGGTTTTACCTCCATCGAGAGGGCCCGAACCTGGGTAAACATCTGTGTACCTTGCTTCCTATTACCATTAGCCTTGACGCATAGACCGAGACCCCCTACCCGAGATCCGCCGGCATTGGTACTTTCATTGAGCGTTCCTCTATGACGTTGCCACAAGGCTCGATGGCTCCTTCAATCATCGTCAGTGACACGGTCCAGGGTGAGAATTTCCTCCCCGGACAGATCTTCGTGTTCGGCGGCTTCGCGCTGTGGGCCAATTCGGTTGGCCATCTGGAGCAGATCGACAGCTACGCCCCTGGCCTTCAAATCAGGTTCGGAAACCTGAACTACACGGCAGATATCCGCAGAGACTTGATCTTCGACGGGTTCAGGCCCGCGCCAAGAGCACGGGACAGTCACGACGAGCATGGCCTGGACCTTCTGTCGGACAACGCTCGAGATGTCACCCCTGCAACAGCCCCGGACTTAAATTCGGAGCAGGCTGCGTTGCCTAGGGACGGAGGGATGGACCCCGCCTCGCAGGCCGTACCCTCATCGGTGGTGGAGCCGAACACAGGCCTCGCTTCTAGGGAAGCCTGTGATTCTGGACCCCCGGATTCGTATCCGGTTGTAGGATCCAGTCCACGCATTCCCGAGCTCGTCGAGCCTGGTTGGGCTCCGGTAATGGAGTGCACCGCTGCAGAACTCATTACAGTCCTTTGGCGACATGCTGAACTCATTAAAGTCTCTCTCTCTGTCAGGAGGCTCCTGGCCGAACTATGTCCGGCTCGAGTGTGAGGCAGGCGGCGAAGGAATTCGCCGCCCACCCACCACCCACTTCACAACCACGATCGATGATTTAACCGACGTGCTTGACTTCGACTTCGAAGACATCGACGGTATGGACGACGATGCAGGAGAATTACAGGAGCCACCGCTCACAGGGCGGTGGACGGCCACCTCTTCATATGATATATATATGGCGGACACTCCGAAGGAAACTAATGGTGACAAGGCAACGGAGGATAACCCCTCAGGAAGAAAAGCAAAGCATGGGCGTCGTCGGCGTCGCTCCAAGCCCCGCCACAGCAATACCGGCCCCGGAGACGAAAGTAATCCGGATGGCCCCGAAGAAGAATATGACCCTGACCAGCCCGCCTTCGAGCAGGCCGAACAGGAAGATGGGCAGGTCATCCCAGAAGAACAGGCGACGGACGCATACCCGGAGGAGGACAACTACATGCCCCCCTCCGAAGACGAGATTAGCCTCGGCGACGATGAATTCGGCATGCCTGAGGACCCCGTGGAGCACGAGCGCTTCAAGCGTAGGCTTATAGCCACCGCGAGGAGCCTGAAGAAGAAGCAGCAACAACTCCAAGATGATCAAGACCAGCTCACAGATAGATGGACTGAAGTCCTGGCAGCCGAGGAATATGGACTCGAACGCCAAACGGCTGACCGGCCACCTCGTGGCCGGGATAAAATGGGATATCAGCCCGGATACCAGCCCGCACCCCCACGCCAATACACTACGGTCCAGGGTAACAGGCAAGACCTGCAAGACATTCTGGAAAACAAAGCAGGACAGCCAAGATCGTTCTACGGATCGCGGGGGTGCGCCCCAGTGCGCGACGATGACCGTCGCGCCGGATACATCATCAATAAGTCCGGCCGGGCCGAACACAGCAACCTAGACCAATTCAAGCTGCGTAGCCACATGATCAGCATCCGTACACCTTTGGTACGGTCAGTTTGCCAGGGGCTTCTCATGGCGCCCCGTAATATAGCAAGTAAAGTCCGAACACTTTCAACAGTGCGGCACCCCGAACTTATAGCACTATATGCATGAGCTCTGAATCATGTCTTGGGTCTACAGTTGCGGTAGCCCGGCTCCCTTGTTTTGGTGCCTTACGTTCCGTTATATCGGCTAAGGCAGTGCAGGGACAACAACTGCGATTGTGTCCCGGTTCTTCCGGACGAGCACCTCAGTAGAGAAAGCTGAAAACTGACTGGCATGATGTGGCGAGAGCCGGTCACTGTTTGAGAGGTCCTAAAATCCTTAAAGATTTTCCGCTTTAGGCGATAAATCGGCTTCATCCGATCTAGGCATGTATAGCGCCCCAGTTCGGCCTTCTCTAGAGGCTTCGCCGAAATTTAAAATTGTAGACTTCTATGGCTAAGTGAAAGTTATAAAGCCGCATAGTCCGATGGCCTTGTTCCCTGCGCCGGACACCTCCTTAATGGAACAAACATTTGGATAAAGAGTGTCCGGGTTTTCCATGAACACCCCAGTACTAGTTACGTGGGGGCGGAAGCTCACGACTGGCCTACTCTCAGGATCTTATAAAAAGCCGCACATAAGGTAATATTTTAAATAACAAAAGCGCTACATAGCGCAAGTAACTCCGTCTTTAAATTACAAATATGACAGAAGTGAACTCATTCAAAAATGGTGTCCTTGGTACACTCATCGGCCACGAGACGAGCACCCTTCATAACGCCATCATTGTACATCTCGGGATGGCGATGCGCCTTGCCCTCCGGCGGCCCGTCCTTGACCAGCTTCTCCGCATCCAGCTTGCCCCAATGCACCTTGATGCGGGCAAAGGCCCGGCGGGCACCCTCGATGCAAACGGATCGCTTGGTCACTTCAAGCCACGGGCAAGCATCCACCATCCACTTGAGTAGGCCAAAGTAGCTACTGCGCAGGAACTCGCCAGGCCACATCCGGACTATGAAGCCTTTCATAGCCAGTTCGGCCGCCCTGTGGAGTTCGACCAACTGCTTCAGTTGGTCGCTCATAGGCATCGGATGTTCAGCTCCAGCATACTGGGACCAGAACATCTTCTCCGTTGAGCTCCCCTCTTGGGCACGGTAGAATTCCGCAGCGTCTGGTACGCTGCATGGCAGATCTGCAAATGCCCCTGGAGAGCTCCGAATTCGAGTAAGTAAAAGAAACGCCTCCTCCAGATTTTTGCTTTGCATAAAGAACTTCTTACCCGCTGCTATCTTTTTGGCCTCCTGGATCTCCTGATGTGCTTTCTCGGCTTTGGCCCTGCCGTCTTTCAAATTCACAAGGGCCTTCACAAGCTCGGCCTCTTTCACCTTCAGATCATGCTCCACGGACACGCACTTCTTGCCAAGGTCCCGGAGCTCTTGTTGTACCTCGCCCACTCTAGCACTTTGCTTTTTCCGCTCCTTGCATTCCAAGGCCGCTTTTTCTTCGGCCTCGGACAGTGCTTTCTTCAGGGACGCCACTTCGGCGGTGGCCCCTGTTACATAGTCATGACGCTTTGGTGTTAGACTGACCAATTTTGCCTATCTTTAAATACATGCGAGCGGGGGATCGCTTACCTTTATTCTCCTCGAGCTACCTCTTCGTGAGGCCGAGCTCTCCCTGTGCTTGCTCGAGGTCCCGCTTTAGTTTGGCAACCTCGGCAGTACGGGCAGCAGCAGCAAGCAGCACAGCCTGCTTATGCACACGAATATTTATTGTTAGACTCCTGCGGATTATTATTGACCCTCCGTTTGGTTTTTCTTTCCGAACACCACACAGAGTATCAGGGGCTACTACCTATTGGGTGGTAATTTTGCACATATTTATTACTTACCTCAAAGCCTGTCAAGAGGCTGGTGCAAGCTTCGGTTAGTCTTCTCTTGGCGGACGAAACCTTCCGAATCACCAAACTCATAAGAGTACGGTGCTCTTCATCCATAGAAGTGTCGTGAAGCTCTTCCAGCAGACAATCTGGCGCCTCGGGCGCACCGGAAGTCCTCGATGCAGACGGCTCGCCCTCCCTAACGAGGGGCTGTCCGCCTGAGTTCGGGACCATTGAAGGTTATGGGATAGTGTTCGGCTGAGAGCCCGGCCTACTGTGGCTCTTATTGACACGATCCACGGAGATCTTGAAACCTGCGTGTCCGACGTCTGGGACCCCGCCTCAGGGCATCTCCAAAGTCACCTCCCCCCGCTCTGGGATCCTTCGGGACAACACCTCCGTGTCATCCGCGGGCTGATGAGTAGTGGCTGTCGGAAGCGAATTGATCTCTGAATCGCTCAGGGACCCGGAGGAAGACACTTCAGGGTGAGCGCTGGTTGGACTACACATATGTTCGGCGTTAAACAAAAGCTATGGATGAAGTTATGATGGAGTGTGTACACTTACGATCGCACTGGTCGCTTCCCCCTGGGCAGCCACCCCTCCTCACTGTGAGCGGCCGTGGCGGAGTAGTCCGGAAGGGACACCTTCCCCTTCTTGGACGCCCTAGTCTCCCCCTCCGGGGCGGCTTTTCTCTTCTTCCCCCCCCAGTGCGGGGAGGTGGAATTTCTTCTTGATTCCCTCGCCTCCGCGGGAGGAATCTGTCTCGTCGTCATCAGACGAGAGGGGTATGACGGCCCTACACCGAGGGCCTTTTCCTGCCCCCTGGTCCACCTCCCCGGGAACCTCATCCTTTACAGATCGGGCGTCTTCTTCTTCTTCCTCCTCCCCTTCGTGGGAGGAGTGTGCCTCGTCGTCTTTGGACGAGGCTTCTGGCATAACCTTACACCGAAGACCCTTTCGGGTCCCCGGGGCCTTCTTTTCGGCCTTCTTCTCTCGCACCTTGTATGGTGCCGGGACCAGCATCTCCGTCAGGAGAGCAGCAGCTGGGCCTTCTGGCAGCGGAGCCGGACAGTGAACCTGCTCCGCTGTCTCCACATAATCCTGAAGCAAATATACATAAGTACTTAAAGCTCTTCCATGGATATATTGCGAAGAACCGGGTCCGGTGGTAGTCTGAGAACTCACCTGACTAGGAGCCCGCGCGGCGTGAAGCCCGCGGTCCTCGGATGTGGGAGGAGGTACTTCAGAGGCCTTGAACAGCACCTTCGATGTGCCTTTATGCGTCATGTCGTAGAGCTTCTGGAGCGTCTGGTGTTCGACCGGGACGAACTCCCACAGATTGAATGCCCGCCTTTGGCAGGGCAGGATCCGGCGAATGAGCTTGACCTAGATCACGTTAACAAGATTGATGTTCTTGTCCTTCATGCTTTTGATGCATGTCTGGAGTCCGGTCAGCTCTGTAGAATTGTCCCAGGACAGGCCCTTCTTTTCCCAGGAGGTGAGCCGCATGGGGGCTCTGGATCGGAACTCGGGGGCCGCTGCCCAGTTGGCTCCGTGCGGCTCGGCGATGTAGAACCACCCCGATTGCCATCCTATTATGTTCTCCATGAAGGAACCATACAGCCAGGTGACGTTAGGCATCTTGCCCACCATGGCCCCTCCGTACTCTGCTTGCTGGCCGCTTACAATCTTCGGCTTCACGCAGAAGGTTTGCAGCCATAGGCCGAAATGAGGCCGGATGCGGAGGAAGGACTCGCATATGACGATGAACGTCGAGATGTTGAGGACAAAGTACGGGGCTAGATCATGGAAATCTAGCTCGTAGTAGAACATGAGCCCACGGACGAAGGGATGGAGTGGAAATCCCAGTCCACGGACGAAGTGGGCAATGAATACGACCCTCTCGTAGAGTCTTGGGGTCGGAATGACCTGGCCGGCGTCCGGTAGCCTGTGTGCTATGTCCTCGGCCAGGTATCCGGCCGCCCGAAGATTTGTGATGTGCTTCTCCTTGACGGTGGAAGCCACCCACTTGCCTCCTGCTTTGGACATGTTTAGCTGTGCGAAGAAGACTTGGGTTTGGGCGCTGGAGCTCGAGGGGTAAAGAGTAGGCAAAGAAGGAAGAAAGCATGGGCGAAAATGGGGAAATCTTATCCCTTTATAGAGGCGCCGAAAGCGGTGTGCCTCCCCGCTTGCCCATTGGGAATCGCTTGCTTTCCAAGCGCCACGATTGATGGCATGGTGGGATTACCCATACCCGTATTGATTAGAATCCCTTGATAAGGGGACACGATCTCTGCTTTGACAAGACGTGTCAAAGAAACCGCCTCGCAATATGCATTGTAGCTGGTTGTGGGAAAACGGTTCGAATAATGATCCGACCATAATAACATGACACATCATCAGAAAAAGTTGTCAGCAGATTGCGTTTGTGAAATATCATTCTCTCTACAGCGGTGTGTCAAGATCATTTTGTGGATCCGGACACGATTCAAGTGTTCAATAATTACTTTGGAGTATTCGGAGAAGGAACCCGCCTTGCAATGCCGAAGACAATATTGCACGCCGGACTCATCATCATTGAAGCCTGGTTCAGGGGCTACTAAGGGAGTCCTGGATTAGGGTGTATCCGGACAGGCGGACTATGTACAACGTCCGGACTATTGAAGCATGAAGATACAAGACTCAAGACTTCGGTCCGTGTTCGGATGGGACTCTCCTTTGCATGGAAGGCAAGCTTGGCGATCCGGATATTGTGTTTCCTTCCTTGTAACCGACTCCATGTAAACCCTAGCCCTCTCCGGTGTCTATATAAACCAGAGAGGTTGGTCCTTAGAAGGCTGATCACAATTAGAATCATACCATCATATGCTAGCTTCTAGGGTTTAGCCTCTACGATCTCGTGGTAGATCTACTCTTGTACTACCCATATCATCAATATTAATCAAGCAGGAAGTAGGGTTTACCTCCATCGAGAGGGCCTGAACCTGGGAAAACATATGTGTCCCTTGCTTCCTGTTACCATCAGCCTTGACGCACAGATCGGGACCCCCTACCCGAGATCCGCCGGTTTTGACACCGACAGAGGGCTAAATAAAGATGACCCTCGAAAGCATGACTCCTAAAGGAAATGTAGGTGGTGGTGAGCCAAATGGTAAAACCAAGGTTGGGCCTTGCTGGAGGAGTTTTATTCAAAGCAAACTGTCAAGGGGGTCCCATAAATCACCCAACCGCGTAAGGAATGCAAAATCAAGGAACATAACACCGGTATGACGGAAACTAGGGCGGCAAGAGTGGAACGAAACACCAGGCATAAGGCTGAGCCTTCCACCCTTTACCAAGTATATAGATGCATTAATTAAATAAGATATATTGTGATATCCCAACATAATCTTGTCCATCATGAAGCAATATTCAACTTCACCTGCAACTAACAATGCTATAAGAGAGGCTGAGCAAAGCGGTAACATAGCCAAGCAACGGTTTGCTAGGAAGGGTGAAAAGGTTAGAGGCTGACATGGCAATTTGGGGAGGCTTGAAGAACAAGTGATAGGTAGCACAGCATAGCGATAGAACGAAGCAACTAGCATAGCAATGATAGTAGTGAGATCCAGGGTGACGGTCATCTTGCCTGATATCCCGCTAGGAAGAGGAACGAGTCCATGAAGAAGGCGAAGCCACGAAGACGAACCAAGCTTGGACGAACGAATCCTCACAATAGCAATGGAACAGGAACTAACCAGAAGAAGCACAACCAGAAAGAAGCAAACAACATGGTAAACACACAACATATAAACATGACATGATGCACAACCAAGTATGATGCATGTCCGGTTTAATTAGGCATGGCATGGCAAAGTGCACAAACAATACTACAAATTAATTGGAGCTCAATATGCAAAGAGTTGCATATTGACGAAACACCACATTCAAGTATTTGGTACACTCTCGGTTACGTACCCAACAATATTAAATGTTATTAACATGGCAAGGGGTGAAGCATAAGCAAACTAACTATCTAGGCAAGTTTAAATGAGGCCGGAACAACAAATAATAATTCCGGAAAATCCCCACAAGTAATATTCGAATTTGGTACTGTTCTGCCTTAAAACATATTTTAATGTTGTTAAACATGCGAAGCAAGTTCACCAAGTTAAACTAGTCCTTTTTCCACCCCATTTACATATAAAGTTTATTTAAAACCAGGCTACGATTATTTTGTTACGAAATAAATCATTTTAGCATGGCATTTAAGAAAATTTAGAACAAACAACATTTTAAATATTTCAAACATGGATGAAAGCACCATATTAAGAAACTAGATGAAATTCTAAGAATTTTACATATATAAATTATTTACACATGATGCACGATTGATGAGTTATTAAATGCATGAACATGAGGGACTTTTGTGTAAAACACCAGTTTACTGGATAATAGCTAAATTCGCAGAAAGGAAAAAAACATGACACGGGCCGAATCTGCTATCCCAACAGTGCACAGGGGCTGGGGGTTTCTCACCATGGGCTAAGGCCCGATTTGGTGGAGGCAGTAGGCCGGCGGGGCAAGCGGGTCAGTTGGATCTGGGAGGCTGCTGACGATGCTGGGCCTGGGTGCGGATCTGAAGGCGCATGGTCAATAGGGCAGTGACCAGGCGTGGGGTGGTCGCGGTCAACACGTTCGTCCTCCTTCTAGAAGCAGAGGAGATGCGGCGCAGCGAGGGGCTTGCAGCGGCGACGGCCGCGGCCGGACTTGGCGACGGGGACGCGCGAGGGCGGCGCGAGAATCACCGAATCCAAGACCAGGGCGGCGTAGGAGCTCCGTTCCCGGCGACGGCAGGCTCGAGAATGGCTGGAAGGAGCGCGGATGCGGTAGAGGACTGAGGCAGAAGCTGGCGACGGGACTTGGGGCGGAGGAAGGAGGTCCGGCGTGGCGCAGGGAAAGCCCGACGAGGTGGAGACGGGGCGGATCCGGCTGGCCGGCATCCGGGTTCACATGGGGTTGAGGAGGAGGCATCGGGCAGCGACGAGGTGTTGCGCAAGGGGAGGAGCACGTGGCCTCGAGCGCCTGGCTGTCGAAGCAGAGGGGCGGGACGACGCTGCAGCTGTTGTCGGCGGCGACGTGGACGCGCAAGGTCGCGGGGAAGCGCTGGTGTTCACGAACCACTCGGGATCAAGCAGATGGAAGAAGAGGCATGGCCCCGGGCGTCCTCGAGCATGCGGCGCAGTGACGAGGCAAGGCGGAGCGCTTGATGGGGAACAGAGGGGAGGCGGCAGAGGAGATGCTCGGGACCCTCCTGGTCCAGATCAAGCGAGGAAGGAGGGCTTGGGCTGCAGCCATGGCGCGGGAAGCTCCTGTAGGGAAAAATACAGGGAGAAAGATGGTGTGAGTAAGAGGAAGACAGTGGAAAGGAGAAGGACAGGAAGGAGGGACGCTACGGTCCTGCTGGTTGCCGGCTAGGAGCGTCTCTGGGGGCCTCGAGCACGAGGAGTGGGGCAGGCTGCTCTGGTTGGACGGTGGCTGAAAGCGAGAAGGTTGTGGGCGCCGGTTGGCACGACGGGGAATTCAAGGGAGAGGAGGTGGGCGGATCAGGATGGATCCCGAGGTGGAGGAGGACTGGCGGTGGTGATCGGGAAGGATGGGACAACAGGGCTAGGATCTAGGGTTTGGTAGGCTGATTATTAGGTGCATCTGGTCCCTTCGATCTTAATCGGACGGTTGCTAATAAATAGCTAGGGAGTCCAAATAAGAAAATGGAGATGTTTTATAGATATTTGGGGATGATCTGGACCCAATGGTGATGACTGAGCTGGTCGGGTTCTGGAAGTTTCGGACGCGGGCGAGGGATCGATGCACTGTGCAAAGAGGGTTAAACGGTCGGACAACAATGAACGGTTGGTCTCGAAAGGGATAATGAAGGCAAGGGGGGGACCGTAGCAACTACGAATGGATGCAAGCTTTATGAAAAGATGCAGATGCAATGCGCATGATGCTATGAGATGAGATGTATGACATGAACAAAATATAAAACGAAGACAAAAACCCAACCACGGAGAAAATAATATATCACATAGCCGGAAATGGCAAGAGTTTGAGTTACAAATATGGAAAGTTACATCCGGGGTGTTACAATATGAAGATTCCTTTCTCTGTAACCGACTTTGTACAACCCTAGTTCCCTCCGGTGTCTATATAAACCGGAGGGCTTAAACCGTAGAGGCAATCATAATCATACAGGCTAGACTTCTAGGGTTTTAGCCATTCCAATCACTTGGTAGATCAACTCTTGTAATACTCATATTCATCAAGATCAATCAAGCAGGAAGTAGGGTATTACCTGCATAGAGAGGGCCCGAACCTAGGTAAACATCGTGTCCCCCGCCTCCTGTTACCATCAACCTTAGATGCACAGTTCGGGACCACCTACCCGAGATCCGCCGGTTTTTACACCAACATTGGTGCTTTCATTGAGAATTCCGTTGTGACGTCTGAGACAGGATTGATGGCTTGCCCTGTTGTCAAGGACAGTATCATCTCTAGGGGAGCCCTGGCCCCAGGTCAAAACCTCCGCCTGGGCGGGTTTACCATGACCGCCCGTTTGGCCATCAAGCCAACAATGACTTCTCGGGTCATCGAAAATCGCCTCCGTGTTGACTCCGAACACTCGAAACAGATGGATCCGACAGAGTTGTCATCTTTAAACGAACTCCTTGATCGCATCACCGCCCTGGGGTTCGCTATAGACTACGATCGGATTGGGCTTAAACCCGATCAGAGAGAAATCAACTCTCCACCGATCACCCATCGGGTAGCGGTAATCGAGGAGCAAGACGACAACTCTCCCTCTATATTGAGGACCAACTATGTTCAGATTTCCGGGCTTCAAGAGCCTAATACCCGTCTACAGAACAACACGCCCTGCCCTCCGAACCTAGAATTGGACAACGGGCCTGAAAAATCAGTTCATATCCCGGAGCCCGAACTATTAAGTTCGGAAGTTTCTCAAACTCTGAATCCCAAATTGGGTCAGCGTTCGGACTTAAATCCACCCACCCACCCAGATACACACGATCTTATGTATATATGATAGCAGTCTCAAGAAACGGCCCATCACTTTTGGGCCAGATTCCTCCTTGTCAAGGACAAGATCAAAGATTGCCGCGACGGAGACATGACCTCACTATTCTGCAACAACTGCACATATGAGGGAATCCTCAATGCCATTAACCGCCGTCGCATATTACACTTTGCTGACTTGGCAAGCATAGTGTAGAAGTACTGCGCAATGGAAAATGCCTGGAAAACTCAGGCAGCTACCTGGAAGCCACCAGTTTCCACTCAACCCCTCGACGGGGCAAAAAGGATGCACCCTCGAGGGTCGCCCGAGACAATAGTAAAGAAATCGAAGCCCATTACGGGGAGCGGAACCATTCTGGAGGGATGGCTTGATAGGCCATGCAAAATACACACAACACTGGATACCATACCAACCCACAGCCTTAGAGCATGTTGGATAATCCGGCAAGTGGCCAAGAGTGGCGAGGATCTCCTCACCAAAAATACCGCAGACCAACACCCCACGGAAGACGACGACCTTAGAGTATTGATGGTCTTCAAGACATTCGCCTCAAACAGTAGGCGCAAAAGAGCACTCAATGGCCTCGCTAAAGTATGCCAAGTCACAGCAATAAACCACTGGGACGACAGGGCCATAACTTACAATGCAAGTGACGAACCAAAATTCAAGACAGTCCGGGCACCAGCCGCCTTGGTCCTCAGTCCAATCGTGGACGGCTTTCGGCTTACTAAAGTGCTCATGGAGGGCTGCAGCGGACTAAATCTCATTTACGAGGAAACTCTCAACAAAATGGAAATATACAGGAGCCGCATTGAGCAAAGTAGCACGACCTTCCGAGGAATCATTCCCATTCGGGAGGCGCGATGCGCGGGAAAAATCACACTCGACGTGGTATTCGGCACGCCGGAGAATTATCGGTCTGAAGAGATAACCTTCCAAGTGGCCCCTTTCAACAGTGGATATCACGCCTTATTAGGGCGAGATGCATTTACACGCTTCCAAGCTATACCTCATTACGGATACATGAAGCTCAATATGCCTGGACCCAATGGTATTATCAGTCTTGCAAGTGATCCGGACACAGCACTCCGCACCGAAAACAAAACCATGTCATTGGCCCTCGAGGCATTGTCTAAAGCCCTCCCGGCCGAAGAGTTAACCGCACTACGCTTCACGATGGATAGAGACGACGTGATCCTGGACAAGCGACCCAAATCCACCTCCTTTAAACCAGCAGATGAAATAGTTAAATTTGAAGTCCACCCGACGGACACCAAGAAGACAGCGTCCATCGGGGCATAGCTGGACCCAGGAGTTGACGCCGTGCTACGAGAGTTCCTGTGCAAGAAGGGACATATTCGCCTGGCACCCTTCTGATATGCCAGGAATCCTACGCAGGTTGTCTGAACACAGCCTAAAGATACTGAAGGGATATAAACAGGTCAAGCAAACACTGCGGCGCTTTTCTGAACCCAAACGACAAGCTATGGGGGAGGAGCTATCCAAGTTAATTGAGGCCAGATTCATCAGAGAAATAGAACACCCGGACTGGCTGGCAAACCTGGTGATGGTGCCAAAGAAGGATAAATCCTGGCGCCTATGCATCGATTTCAAAGACCTTAACCAGGCCTGCCCTATGGATCCATTTCCCCTCCCTCGCATCGATCAGATTATTAATGCTACAGCCGGACACGACTCACCGTGTTTCCTCGACACATACTTCAAAGTGCAACTATCCCTAGGTGGTTTTGGTAATTCCTAACAAAATATAGCTCATTGAGCTAACATCATTCCAAGATGAATATTTCAGGAAAAGCTCAATGAATGGCATGGCATGGATGAGAAAAGTGGATCCCTCAAAATGCTAAGGATGAAAGGATTGGCTCTAGCTCAAAAGCTCAATACTCTACATTTTATATTTTAGTGATCCAAGATCACATTGAGTCTATAGGAAAAGCCAATACTATCAAGGAGGGATGAGGTGTTGTTTAATGAGTTTCTTGCTCCACAGTGCTTAGTGATATGCTCCAAAACCCTGAACTACTCTCTCATATCCACATATGACCTAAACCAATAGTCAAACTCGGCCCTACCGATTACTTCTACCCAGCGCCACCGAGTTCAGATGTCATAGCCACTGACACAAACCCTAGGCAAATCGGTCTCACTGATAGGGATCTCGATCTCACCGAGACGGTGTTGTAATCTCTCTGTTTCCCTTCGTAACGTTTCGGTACCACCGAGATGAGCGATTGGTCCCACTGAGATTGCAATGTAAACTCCCTGTTTCCTTTTCGTAACATTTCGGTCCCACCGAGATGAGCGAATCGGTCCCACCGAGTTTACCTGACCAACTCTCTGGTTAGCTTATTACCAAACTCGATCTCACCGAGTTTGTGTAATCGGTCTCACCGAGATTACGTTATGCCCTAACCCTAACCATATCGGTCCTACAGATTTGCATGTCGGTCCCCTCGAAAATCCTAACGGTCACTAGATTTGTTGAATCGGTCCGAACGAGTTTATCAATTCGGTCCACCGAGTTCGGCAAGTTGTGTGTAACGGTTAGATTTTGTGTGGAGGCTATATATACCCCTCCACCACCTCTTCATTCATGGAGAGAGCCATCAGAACAAACCTACTATATGAATCTTGATCTCTAGCCTTCCCCAAGTTGCTTTCCACTCAAACCTTCTTTCCACCAAATCCAAATCCTGTGAGAGAGAGCTGACTGTAGGGGAGACTATCATTTGAAGCACAAGAGCAAGGAGTTCATCATCAACACACCATTTGTTACTTCTTGGAGAGTGGTGTCTCCTCGATTGGCTAGGTGTCACTTGGGAGCCTCCAACAAGATTGTCGAGTTGAACCAAGGAGTTTGTAAGGGCAAGGAGATCACCTACTTCGTGAAGATCTACGGCTAGTGAGGCAATTCCTTCATGGGTGACGGCTATGGTGGGTTAGACAAGGTTGCTTCTTCGTGGACCCTTCGTGGGTGGAGCCCTCCGTGGACTCGCGCAACCGTTACCCTTCGTGGGTTGAAGTCTCCATCAACGTGGATGTACGATAGCACCAACTATCGGAACCACGGCTCAAAAATCACCGTGTCTCCAAATTGCGTTTGAATTCTCCAAACCCTTCCCTTTACATTCTTGCAAGTTGCATGCTTTACTTTCCGCTGCTCATATACTCTTTGCATGCTTGCTTGAATTGTGTTAAGATTTCTTGACTTGTGCTAAGATAGCTAAAATCTGCCAAAGACTAAAATTGGGAAAAAGATAAGTTTTTATTTGGTCAAGTAGTCTAATCACCCCCCTCTAGACATACTTTCGATCCTCCAAGTGGTATCAGAGCTTTGGTCTCCATTTGCTTTGATTTCCATAGCTTTTGGTGGTCATAGCCTTGGTTTCACAACCTAGGAGAGTATGGCGTCTAGCAAGGAAAATTATCACTGTAGAGGTCCTTACTTTGATGGTACTAATTTTGCTAGTTGGAAGCATAAGATGAAAATGCATATTCTTGGACATAACCCCGCCGTTTGGGCTATTGTTTGTATTGTCTTGCAAGGTGAATTCTTTGATGGGAGAGAACCGAACCGTGAAGCTAGCGCGGAAGAGTTGAAGATGCTTCAATACAACGCTCAAGCTTGTGATATCCTGTTCAACGGATTGTGCCCCGAAGAATTCAACAAAATAAGCCGTCTTGAGAATGCAAAGGAAATTTGGGACACTTTGATTGATATGCACGAAGGTACCGACTCGGTCAAGGAATCCAAGTTGGATGTGCTCCAAAGTCAACTTGACAAGTTCAAAATGAAGGATGGTGAAGGTGTCGCTGAAATGTACTTTAGGCTTGCTCTTATCACAAATGAGATTGCCGGCTTAGGAAGTGAAGAGATGACCGGCAAATTCATCATCAAGAAGATCCTAAGAGCTTTGGACGGAAAATATGATACCGTGTGCACATTGTTCCAAATGATGCCCAATTACAAAGATCTCAAGCCAACGGAAGTCATTGGAAGAATTGTTGCTCATGAGATGTCACTCAAGGATATGGAGGAACTTCACAGCAAGTCAAGTGGTTCCTGCAAAGCCTCATGTGAAGCCCCCACATCATCAAGTGAGAAACAAACCTTCAATGGATAATTGAGCTTAATGGTAAAGAACTTTAACAAGTTCTACAAGAGTAGAAGCAAAGAAAGAAGCTCCAAGTCAAGGTCCTACAATGACAAAAGATCTTCTAGTCGAGAGCACAATTGCTACAATTGTGGGAGACCCGAACACTATATATTCTGATGAGTGCACAGCACCCCACAGAAGAAGAGAAGAATCACCTAAGAGGAGAAGTAGAAGAGAAGAATCACCACCAAGAGAGAGGAGGAGTAGAGATGATCATTATGAACGAAGAACATTCTAGAGAAGCAAGGATTCAGAAAAGAAGGACAAATCATCAAGGAGCTACACAAAACAAAGACATCAAGCTCATGTTGGTGAATGGGTGTCCGACTCCGACTCCGACAATCCCTCCGAGAGAAGCTATTACTCCGACTCCGAATATACTCAAGATGAAGGTGTTGCCGGTCTAGCACTTGTGTCAACCAACTCCTACGACATATTTGATTCACCAAATGAAGGACTTGGAAGATGCTTCATGGATAAAGGCCCAAAGGTAACACATCCCGAATATGTTGATTTCAATAGTGATGAAGATGACTTGCTAGGTGATGATGATTTACTTGTTGACAACTCTAGTGATGAATACTATGATGAAACGTCAATTAATCATGCTAATCAAGATAAAAAGAATGAAAATGATAAGGAGAAGATTGAGCTTCTAACTAAAGAACTAAACACTCTTAAGTTCGCTCATGAAACTATCTTAGAAGATCATCGAGAACTTTTAAGGACTCATGAGAAGTTACGCTTTGAAAAGCTCAACCTTGAGCAAGAGCATGAGTTCTTAAAGGCAATCAATGATGATCTCCGTAAGAAAAGTTCTTCTTACATTGCCAAGCGTTTACTCTTATCCACTTACATGCCTCAAGTCAAGTCCATTAACAAGAACAAGAAGGATTCTTCCTCTAGTAGTAACAATAATCATGCTAAATCAAATATTGTTGCTTCTAGTAGTTCTCTTGATTCCGCTAATGATTCTCTTAGCCAAGTTACACTTGAGCAAGAAAATAGCTTATTGAAGGGAATTATAGAGAAAGGTGTTTACAAGAGCCTTGCCGGGAGTAAGCAATTTGAGAAATTGTGCGCAAGCAAGGAAGGCACCAGAAGAACCAAGGTGTTGGTTTTGAACAAAAGTTTAATGCCAATGGAGTTGAGTGGGAAGAAGACGAAGTTTGTTCCTCAACAAGAGAAGTATGATCTAACTTCCTTCAAGGGGACACAAGCTCAAGATGATCTTCCACCACAAGACCACAAGCAAAAAGATAAGGACAAGCTTCAAGAGGAGATTGATGCATTTGAAGAAGCTCCTAAGGCTTTGGTCAAGTGGGTTCCCAAGACTATATCAAGCTCTACTTCATCAAGTACAACTACAACTCCAAGGATTCCCATCAAGATGATGTGGATCCCGAAGAAGAAGAACTAGAGAGTTCTTGAGGGTAACTCTGCCAACATATTTCACTCATATCTTTTTGGCAACTACAAGTGTAATCAACTTCCACATCTTGCACTAGTTCAAGGTGTCACAAACCCTCTTGTTGGTAAGACAAGGGACAAGGTAACCTAATGCTTTCATAGACACCATCTTGTGTGTGCATCACTCTATGTCTATGGATATCCTTGTTTGTTTCTTGTGGGACTAACCCGTGTAGGTATTGAAAGTGCAACTCACTCCAAGGGATTGCTCCAAATGATCTACATCAACATTGAGCATCCACATCTTCAACACCTACATGAAGTCATCATCGACAAAACCCAAGGTTAGTTTATCCCTCTAAGGGGGGATCTTAACTCTAAGAATTGAGTCAAAGCAACTCTAATGGTGTGAACACATCAATGCATTATGTAAAAGTGGTAACCCCACTTGAGCTTAAACGATGAGTATGACCTATGATCAAATGTTCTTATTTGACTCCTAAGTCAATATACTCATACATAGACGACCTAGTCATCGCTAATTGCTTGATAGATGCTAGAATTGGTTGTGCATGCTTTGCCACATATTTCATTTGCCATTTTATTGTGTGAGCATGTTGGTTGCATATTTTACTCATTCGAGGACATCCACTTGTTGCTTTCATTGATTGGTTTCTTTTTCTTTTGCCAAGTGGATGGAAAAGAATGCCTAAGAACCTTCTCTAGCTATCTATGCTTTTCTCGTCTCAAACTCTATTCATGCTACATCACAAAATTTGATCAAGTCAGATTCGAACCACTCTATAAGAGGAGCACTCGGAGTTCCCGATTCGTCATAGACTTAAACTTCCAAAAATTCTTTGTGCATTTCGGTCTGACCGATTCCTCCATTTCGGTCATACCGAGATCACTAAGTCGATCTAGGTTTTCAATCTCGGTGCAACCGATTTGAACTTTTCGGTCACACCGAGTTGCTGTAACTGTATACAGTTATGCATCTCTGTGCCACCGAGTTGTTCCACTCGGTCACACCGACAGGGTCGGGCTATATATACACATGGGCAAAAATTTGGAAACGTTCTCCAAACCCCTTCGCCCAGCATAGCTCGCTCTGCCTCGAGGCTCTCCGGATCATCTTCTTGTCGCCAGCCGCCCCCTGTTGCTGGTCTCCGCCACCGTCAACGGAATTCACCCCCGCTGTTGCTGCCGTAGAGAGTTCATTGCCAAGCTAGGGTATGGACTCGATCACAGTGCTACCCCCGTCTGATTCCTAGCACATTGTGTTCATTATGATTCTTGCCACATTTGAAACGATTCTATCCAGTCAAAACAATCCTTAGATTAGAAGTGAATTGAAAATTTAGGGTTAGGTTTCCGCCGAAACCATCTCGGACACACCGGGTTGCAGAACTCGGTTCCGCCGATTTGGCGAATGCCATTGCACAAGTGATTCTTGGTCTGACTGAGAATTTAAAATCGGTGTGACCGAGTTCAGAACTTTGTGAAACCCTAGCAGTCTCGGTGCCACCGAACTGTGACTCGGCCTGACCGAGTTCACTAGTTTAGGTTCCAAAAGCTGCTTCGGTATCACCGAGTTTGCAAATCGGTTGATCCAAAATGCTTTCTGTGGAAAACTAAAACTAAGTTTTTTAGTCATTCTTTTGCAAAAACCTCTGTATTTTGTGATGCTCATCCACTCTATCTCATCTACATCTATTCACAGGGTCAGCAGTCAGTGTTTGCAATATGTCTGATCAAAGTGATAGCCAGAACAAGTCAGAGTAGCAGGTTCATATGAGTGAGGGCACTAGTCCCTCTAGTACCTCAGATGAGGGCAGTAGGAGCACCCCAAGCAATCTGCCTAAGGCTGCCACCAGGGCCAGAAAGAAGAAAACCTCAGAATCTAAGGATGAAGACTATGTGGCAGTAGAGGATGAGGCCACTTCCAAGAAGAAGGTGGTCAAGAAAGAATATGGGTCAGCTGCAGCCACTAAGCCAGTCGTGCAGAAAAAGGCACCTGCAAGAATGGTACCCACTTCCAAACCCAGGAAGGTTGCCACTGAAGAAACCATGAAGTTTACTATTGAGTCAGAAGATGACGCTGCTGGCCAAGACAAAAAGAAGAAGAGAGTCAGAACCACCACTGCCAAAGTTCTTGGCAATCCCTCTATGAGGAGAGACTCTGAGGAAGAGGAAGAAGAAGTTGCTGCACCAGCACCCAAGGCTCAGAAGCTTATGGGTGATGTTATAAGATCAGGGGCTGCATCATCAAAGCCCAAAGAAGCACCCAAAGCTGCCTCCAAGCCCAAGATTGCACCAAAGAGGAGTACTAGAAACATACCTGCTGCAGAGAAGAACCAGGCCCGAGTGCCTGAAACTGTTGCTGAGGAAGAAGAAGATGAAGAGCATGTGTTGAGAAAGCTGAGGCCAAAGATTCCAGACCACAATGATGCTCATCCTGTGGCTGAGAACATGAAGCTGAGAAAGGATGCAGGACTCAGATAGTGGAGGTTGTCTGATCATTATGCTATCAGGAGAAGGACTGTTGTTGACTACAGGTTCCACACTAAGGAACAACAGGATTTCTATGAGACAGTGTTGTTGGACAAGAAGCCTATAGTTTGTGACATGAGGTGGGTCGACTGGACCTACATGAAGGAGAATGAGGAACACTATCCAGGAGTGCAAGACAGTTTCATTGCTTGTGGAGTTGCAGACTTTGTTGGGCAGAAGCTCACAAAGTGGAATGATGAGCTCATCATGCAATTCTACTCCACAGCTGTCACATCCCTAGCTTCTGGTGCTGCCTAGTGTTTGCATCATGTTTAAATTTCTGAAACTTGAACTGAGGAAATTTGGAAGCCTCAAAACCCTAAATAAAAGAAGGGCAAAAACCCTAAAATCTCATTCATTGTTCCAAAATGCTCTTCTTAAATGTTTGATAATTTTTGGAAAGGGTTCTGGTCCCAACCAAAATATTGAACATTTTTAAGGATTTATTTTTGGGACTTTGAATTTAAATCATTAGCTATTTGAATTTGAATTATATTCATATAACTAGAATATAATTTCAAATACCCCTGAAATATTTTATGAGCTTTTGGAAAAGTCCATCTAGCAAAATAAAAATATTCAGAGGAGCTTTTGGCATTGTTTGAATTATTTTAAATTCAAAACAGTGGCAAAAGATTAAATAAAAAGAAAACAGAACAGAAATATAAAAACAGAGCAGAGAAAACTACCTGGCGCTCACCTCTCAGCCCACCTGGCCCAACTCCAGCTGGCGGCCCAGCCCGCCACCGCTAACCCCCCTGTCGTCTTCCTCCCCTCGCACCGAAACAGCTCGGTGGCGAGCGCCGGCGCACGCCTCGGCCACCTCCTGCTTGCCGCTCCACCTTGACGCCTGGACGCCTCTGGGAGACGCCACGCATCCCCCCTGGAACCCCCTCGACCTCTCCCATCGCCTCTCCCCTTCTCCGTCCCTCTCGCTCACAACCGGCCGAGCGCCACCGTCGCTGACCCTCGCTGCCCTCGCGGCCACCGCCACCCCCTCTCCTCCCAGACGCACTCCCGAGCTCCGCAGTGCCTCCCTCGACCTCTCCGTGGGCTCACGCGACCGGAGAAGCCCCGAAGCGCCGTCCCGACGCTTTTCCCCTCCTCGGCCACCGAGGACCGCCGCCGTCGATTCGCCGCCGTCGCCGCCTCCCCGAGCTCGCCGTCTGCTCCAACCGACTCCCCGTGAGCATCTCTTCCTCCTCCCCCTTCCCGTTCTCACTCTCGAGCACCACAGCAACTGCACCGAGTTCGGCCGAAACCCGCCGCCGCCTGTGACCGCCGCCGACGTGCCTCCGGCCACCTAGTGGCCCGGCTGTTGTGCTCAGCTTTCTCCCCACGCAGCGTAGAGCATGTAGGTGCCTCGCACGAGCCTCCCCGGCCACCGTAGCGTCAACCCCGAGCTCGCCCGAGCTCCGGCGACCGCCACGGTTGAAGCCGGTGACGACTCCGGCCATCTTAGGCCCAACCGCTGCCACTACTCGACGCGGACGAGCGCCCGCGTCATGTAGACGCTCTCCGCCAGCCATTTGGTCGCCGGAGGAGGAAACCCGCACACCTCCGCCGTCTCTGGTTCCGCCGGCGACGAGCCGCGGGTCAACTTCGGCGAGTTGACCCGGGTTTGACCCCGTTGACTACTGACCATGTGGGCCCAGTGGACGCCCCTAACTCAATGACAGGTGGGGCCCAGCCTTGTTAGTTAATTAGGATTAGTACTAATTAAATTAGTTAAACTAATTACCGCTGCTGACACTGACCCCGTGGCTATTAACTTGATTAGTCAGAGTTAATTAACTCTGTTAGTCACCTAAGTCACGGACCAGTGGGCCCCACTGGTCAGGTTTGACCCAGACCAGCCCCTGTTGACCTGCTGACGTCATGCCAACGTCATGCTGACGCAGTAATGTTTTCTGGATTTAATTTAATTCTGAAAATTCCAGAAAATTGTATAAACTTCTAAAAATCATAGAAATTCAACCGTAAGTCCAAATTAAATAATTTATATATGAAAAATTATCAGAAAAATTCAAGGAATCCATCTGTACCATTTTCATGCATGTTTGAACAATGTTTGTCCTCTGTTTTGGACAAAACAAATAAAGGGCATTTAAATAATCATATATGGAGTTGGAGTTTGAATCATGTATTCAAACCAACTTCATTTAAATCATAGCTAGGTGTATTAGCTCAAAAAACATTCATATTGCCATGTAATAGCATGCATCATATTGTGCATTGCATTGATCGTGTTTCTTCTGTGTTTGCCGGTATTGTTCCCCCTCGGTAGACGTTGTACCGACGATGTGATCGTTGACACTGATGAAGACACAATGTTATCTTCAGAAGTGCCAGGCAAGCAAAACCCCCTTGTTCATTCCGATAAAATCCCACTCTCTCTCTCCTGCTCTCTTTTACTGCATTAGGACAACAACGATTCAACTGTTACTTGCTGCGGTAGCTGAACCCCTTTATCCTCTGCATGACCTGTCATTGCCACAGTAAATAGATGAAACCCACTAGCATGAGTAGGAGTTGTTTGAGCCCTGTTGTGCCTACTCATTCATGTATGTTTGTCATGCCTGCTACTGCTTAGAGTTGAGTCAGGTCTGATTAATCGGGGATGAATCAGAGGTGTGTGAACATGTCCTACCGTGTGTGAGCTAAGTGCGTGAACACGATTTGGTAAAGGTAGCGGTGAGAGGCCATGTAGGAGTACATGGTGGGTTGTCTCATTGCAGCCGTCCTCAGGAACCGAGTTCTGTGTTTGTGATCCATGAACAGCTACTACCACACATCGGGCTCCGGGCGCTCCAAGCTCTCTCGACTTATTAATCAACTTGATCTCTGTCCAGGAGTTGCAACTAGTTTCTGGTGTTTGTAGGTAGTGTTAGTAGTCTACCAAGTGGCACCCGGTACAGGTGGGCTTGGGACAGACTAGGCACAGTGGCACGGTGTACCAAGCGTAGATCCACCCGTCGAGGTGGGCTTGGGAACCCTGCTCACATTGTTTGGGGCCGTGAGCGACACCCCGGCCGGATCTCCTTGCAGATGGAACCCGAATAGGCGATAAACCTGGACGAGAGGCTTGTATGGTTAGTCAGGTCGTGGCTGACTCCCTCGCCCGGCTTCCGCTTGAAGGTTGCCGAGGTACATGACGTGTACAGGGCGATAAGTGGAGAAAGCGTGTGTGAAGAAGTACACCCCTGCAGGGTTATCATTATCTATTCGAATAGCCGGATTCCTCGGATATGGAAACTTGGACCCCTTGTACAGTTCATAGACAAGTGAAAGTGGATACTTTAAAATGCGCAAGATAAGCGTGAGTGCTATGGATGGCGTTCTCGTAGGGAGACGGGAGCGGATCCGTAGTGGTGTATTGATATGGTGAATATGTGGACTCGTGTGCGCCACCTCTAAAGAGTTACTTGCAGTCGTAGTTCAGGTTAGCCACCGAGTCAAAGCTGGCTTGCTGCAGTTAAACTCCACCACCCCTTTGTTGATAATGATGCATATGTAGTTAGATCTGATGTAAGTCTTGCTGGGTACATTTGTACTCACGTTGCTTAATTTATGTTTTTGCAGAGAGACTTCAGTCTCACTAGTAGTTCCACGTGGACTTCAACGTTTAGCTTGTTACCTCAGCTACGATCTTGTGCCCTCAGCAGGATCTGGTAGATAGTCAGGCTTTTCAGCCTTTTTCATTTATAGTTGTCTGTACTCAGACATGTTAAGCTTCCGTTTGTGCTTTGACTTGTATGCTCTGATTGTTGGGTCATGAGACCCATGTTTGTAATATCCCGCTCCTCGGAGCCTATTGAATCAACACTTGAGTCGTAGAGTCATGTTGTGGTGCCATGTTGTATTTGCACATACCGAGCATATTGTGTGTATGTTATTGAAATGCTTGGTATGTGTGGGATCTGACTATCTAGTTGTTTATCCTTAGTAGCCTCTCTTACCGGGAAATGTCTCCTAGTGTTTCCACTGAGCCATGGTAGCTTGCTACTGCTCCGGAACACTTAGGTTGGCCGGCATGTGTCCTTCTTCGTTCCTGTGTCTGTCCCTTCGGGGAAATGTCACGCGATGAATACCGGAGTCCTGTTAGCCCGCTACAGCCCGGTTCACCGGAGTCCTGCTAGCCCAGTGCTACAGCCTGGATTCACCCGCTGATGACCGACACGTTCGATGCTGGGTCATGGATGCCTGTCCCTGTAAGTTTGTGCCACTTTGGGTTTACGACTAGCCATGTCAGCCCGGGCTCCTTATCATATGGATGCTAGCGACACTATCATATACGTGTGCCAAAAGCCGCAAACGGTCCCGGGCAAAGGTAAGGCGATACCCGTGGGAATACCGTGCGTGAGGCCGCAAAGTGATATGAGGTGTTACATGCTAGATCGATGTGGCATTGAGTCGGGGTCCTGACAGCGTTGGTATCAGAGCTTGACTGCCTGTAGGATTACCAAGCCAAACTGGTCGAAGTTGAGTCTAGAAATTCTTTAGTTATATAAGGGAATTGATTGTGGGATGGAACGTAAGTCTCTTTTTACTCCTTATACCTCATGGCCTTCTGATCTGAGTCATCATCTTCTCTTCTACGGGGATTAAGTACTAGGCTATCTCTTCTTTCTATCAGGATCACGTGTTAATAATCCGTAGACTTATAGAATTGTTGGACTTAAGCCTCTGTTCAGTTTCTACTACATCCGTACGTTAACTGTTGATCTCGAAACCTTGATATTGTGCTTCCGAGTGGTTAGGCCACCATTTTTGTGAATGTCTCAAATCTTTTCTGAGCATTTACAGCCGTTATGCCGTCCGAGTCATCCCAGGTTTCTAAATAGTCTGATGCATTTGCAAATCCTTTCTTTCCGTTCCCGATGTCCTTTATGGTCAGAATAAGCACACTAACCGGTGCGTTGAGGTAATTATTGCCTTGACATATATGTTGGAGCTATTATTATGACCCTAGGTGTTTTAGGGAGTCACCTAGTAATCTAACAATGTTTTGTGTTCCCAGTGTGAAGATTCTGGCTATCATTCTCGAAAGCATCTCGTGATGCCATTTAGATAGTAGGCATTCTATTTCTGGGTACTGAACCCGAGATTCACCCCATTTACCTCATGTTGATAGTGTTGCTAGTTCCTTTAGGATATTAGTAACTTTACGATAGTCCTCGAGGTCCGTGGTATTTCCTTCTTCCAAATACCATGAACCATTCTTGGCAGGAGTTCTTTTGAACCAAAAGATCACAACCAGAGTGCTCTTGATGAGTTCTCCATTCCACATTGTGAATCTGCATGTCCTTCCTTTTAAGCATGGGTTATCCGGAAGAAACATATTGAACTTGGTTCGACAGACTAATCTATGCATCCACAACCCAGAAAATTATATGTTCTCTGAGTTGTCCCTCTTAGTTGTGTTCTGACCGTCGTCTATCAATCGATAGTCAAGAGTATGCATGCATTCGTTTATCGAGGCCTATTACTCTTGTGGTCCGTCAAGCCATTCTGTTCTGGAATGACTAGGAGAAACAAACTCCAGTACCTCATCCATATCCAGGATCGGGTCAAAGAAGTTGTGCTCCGCAGATCAAATTGCTAATCCAGCTTTTGTTCTGTTCTACCTTGGAGTATTACCATCTTTTATATCGGGATTATTATAGGAACTGCACACCATCCTATGAACTCTTGGTACAGTGATACTTCTTGCCATCATTGTTCATTCCTCGGTTCCTGTGTTATTGTAACCGGAATGCCGACAAATGAATCGTGGTGTGTGAAATCAATACTGCTAGCAACTCCGCTGCTTGGTAGTTAAATGGACGATAACCTCATTCTTAGCGTGTTGATTATCGAATCATCACCCTAAGGTTGATTGTGCTACCTAGTCCTTATCTCTGGTGCACTCTCCGATCAATGAGTTAGGATAGTGCCAATCCTTGCTTATTTGATCATATCGTCTTGCTCTGGAAAGCGAGATTGTTCTTGAGCTTAGTAACATATCGGTGGTTCGTGATTTTCCGAATATCTTCTCGGAACTATTACCAGGTTGTCACCTGGCCGCTATGTTGAGTTCGTGACCAAGTTGGTTTTCTTATAAATCACTCCTTCTCCAAGAATCTGTGTTGGATATTCCTGAGCTAGTTGGTTGAGCTAGACAACAACTTGGAGAGTTGGAAGATAAAAGATTGTCTGACTTAGTTCATGTTAAGGGATATCTTGTGTGTGTGTGTGTATGTGTTGAAGGTAGATGATATCTTCCTTGAGTGAACCTCGTGGTAAATTATTGGATCTATTGTCTTGACAAAACTTTGATTTGAGTATGGGTTATCCTCAAATCAAATCAGAACCAACGATGTTCGTAATGTTGTCTTACTCGTGGTTGATCCCTCGAGCATACACCATTACATCCTTGGGTCTGACCAATACTATCACCTTGTTCACATAGTTATGGAATTCCATCTCCATGGGAATCTGGATGAATTGTTGTTGAGCCCATCGACAACATCCTTGTCTTCTCCATAATTTTGCTGAACATTAAGCTAGTGTTGGAAACTTTTGAAAGCATTTGTTCATGCTAGCTCATGAAGCATATGTTCGGATGTAAGAAGTGACTTCCTCTAGTTCATGTGCATTTGATGGAAGTTGCTGTCGTGGACTCGAGAAAGTCAATGTTGTTTCCTTTGGAATCACCCCAAATCGGTCATGCATACATGCGAAGTATTCTGTGGTTCGGAGACTTGCAACCTCCATTCTATATGTGTCCCTAGCACACCAAGCCACTGATTGATTTGTTCAAGGTTAATAAGTTCTAAGTGCTAGTCCCGAAGGTACCAGACGGATTTGTACAAAACTTCGATATCCTCGCTGATGGTTCCCCCTCCTGAACTCGGTAGTGTTTTATTATAAGACTACCTTGTGGTCATGCTTGTCTTGGACAACATGTTCACATGTTGTAGCAGAACCAGCTCATGTTTTGGAGCTTGCTATCGTAATTCATTTCCCGAGAATCTTGCAACGTCATCTCGTCGATTTGTGTTGCAAACTTTCATTTTTCTTTCTAGACTTGATGAGTCTGGAATATCCTGACACCAAACAAATCTGAATCTCAGGCAGATATGATGGTTGGAACATTTCCCAAGAACTATAATATTGGTCCCTTGATAACCGGTAAAGTGGATGGCATGGCCAACACGCCCAGCCGGAAGACCTATTGTTGTAGTATCTTGATTGAAGAAGTTGGCCACCTCCCCATAAGGATCTCGTAGAACTTATTCTAGTAGTTGTTCCTTATGGAATTTTGTGTTTCCGAAGTCCGACCTTTACTTGATGCTCTAGATACCAGACCATTTCAAGGAATGGGACACGCTAGTACATTAAGGAGAGCATTAGAAGCGGAGTGCTAAATGTCTCTCGGTCAATCATCCAGATTTCGTCCCCTTGGCCTCGCTAAGGTGAAATCTGAGAAAGTGTTATCCTCCTCTGCATCTGCATCGTTCATCGCTAGTCATCATGGTAGTATGATGTGTTGTCAGCACCCTTGACATGGATGTTGGTAAAACCTTGATGATTATGGAAATGCTCAAGTTCTTGAGAGCATGCTCAGGCACTAGGTTCTGATGTTATCGTTAACTTGAATGTGCCTCCGTTCTCTCAGTTATTCGATAGCCATCCAATTGGTGGAATCACCTTTGCCGGTGAACCTCCTCCCAGTTACCGGAATCATTCCCAGCATTTGCATTTTGTTCCCAGCTTGCACCGCCAATGTGCCATTCTACCATGGGTCTCTTCCATTTCCGGTGGTAAGCAAATTCATCCATTACATTGTCTTCAACAAGGTAATCCACATCATCCAAGTCCGAGTATGCCATTCTACCGACCCCCTCCAAACAATCGCTCAAGAATTGCCCTAGGCTGATATAGAGAGTCTCAATGATCTCTATATCAAAGGTAATTCTTTTTTGCCACTTACGGGGGATATATATCTACGAGTCACCATCCCTCAGGTGTCTCGATATGGTATCATGGCAACCCAACTCCTCGCTGCGTTGACAACCGATTACCACCTTCTTAAGCGTGAAACTGTTGTCTAAGTAGTGAACCTTCGTCATCTGCTTCACTCCATTCCTATGGATGTGTGCTTCATCTCTCAGCTCGAGAGATGTTGCTATGTCTCATTCGGTGGGTTAATCCTGAGTTGTTCGACCTTCAAGAAGAACGATTCTTTTGGGGTTTTTCCTTCCTCTCGTTTTCATGATAGTTGGAGTTCTCAGAGCAAGACTTCAAGACAATGATGGTGATCGAATCAACTCCCCTATGAAGTGCAACCTGGATCGTAAAGATTGTGTTAGTTGTGCCCCCCTTCATCTTACCCTACGCTTGAATCTCGGGACGAGATTTTTGTTTAGTGGGGGTGAGTTGTCACAGCCCTAGAGCTTGCTTGCAACTAGTGGCATTGCATCCATGCATCATGTCTAGATTTCTTTAAATTTGAATTGAGGAATTTTCAAAAGCCTCAGAAGACCTCTAAAAATAACCAACATTTAAATCTTCTCAAATGAGTCCAAGAAAATGTTCCTGTTATTCTTTAGAAATGTTGGTAAGAGGTAAAATTCAAACCAATATTTTTGGAGTCACAGAAATATTTATTTTGGCCATTTGAATTAATCCAATAACTATTTGCTTTGGATTTATATTTAATATATATTAAGTATGACTCCAATAATTCTTGAAGTTTGTGAGTGGCTTTGTATATATTTTAGCAAGCCATATAATAACCTACAGAATTTATTAAAATGATTTAGTTGCTAAACTAAATCAAAACAAAACAAAAAAAATAGAAAACTGAAACAAATAATAAAGAGAGGGAGAGAAGGCCACCAGGCCACCTACCTAACCTACCTGGCGCCACCAACCGGCCCAGCACGGCCCAGCCCACCGCCGCTTCCCCCTCCTGTCTTCTTCCTCTCCTCGCCCCAAAGCAGCTCGGTGGCGAGCGCCGACGCTGCCTCGGCCACCTCCTGCTTCCCCGGACACCTCCTGCTTCCCCGGCCCCTCCTAGACGACGCCACGGAGCGCCACGCAGCCCCTGGCTCTCTCTCTCACTCTCCTCGCTCCTCCCCCCTCCTCTGTTTCTCGCACGCAGCCACCGAGCGGAGCTCGTCGCCGCCGTCCACTGCCACCACGGCCACCGGCCCCCCCCCCCGCCTTGCCGATGCATCCAGAAGCACCGCAGTTCTCTCCTGAATCGTATACCTCAACCAGTTCGACCGCGGGAGCCCTGCAGCGTCGTCCTCGAGCTCGTCTTCAACCCCCGGCAGCCGGCAACCTCATCGTCGATTCGCCGCCGTCCGTGCGTCCCCGAGCCCCTGGGCTACCCTGCCACCTCCCTGTGAGCTCCCGGTCACCTTCCCCCTTACCCCGTGGTCTATCTCTCTCCGTAGACGCCGATTCGAAGACGACCGAAGCTCGCCGCCGCCATGCCTCCTCGTCGTCGTGGGTTGAGCGCGAACCACCCACGCCTGTGCACTCAAACATGCTCATGGTGCCCCCAGGAGGCCAACTCAGCCGCTAGCCGGCCCCCTAGTGCATCGCAGCCTCGTGCCCGCAGGTTTCCGAACTCCGGCGCCGCTGCGAGCTCACTTCCGGCGAGCTCCGGCCACCCCAGCCGCAGCCACAGCCACCGCTGGACGCGCAGCGTCGCGGATGTTCCAACGAGCCAAACCGCGCGCCAAACCATCGCCCCTAGCTCAAATCCGAGCCGCGCCGCCATGCGGAATGGTCGCCGCCGGCGATACTCCGGCGACTGCCGATCTGGCATGCTTAATTAGTGTTAATGATCCAACTAATTAACCCCTAGAGCCACTGACAGCCGGGCCCCACGGCCTAACTAACCGGCTAACTAAAATAGATTAGGTTTAATCTAATTGCAGTGGCCCCACGCGTCAGTTTTGACCGTGCTGACGTGGCCGTTGACTGGGCACACACGTCAGCGGCACTAACCAGCCCCAGTCACTGACCAGTGGACCCCGCTGGTCAGGTTTGACCCGGACCAGCCCCCCTTAACCTGCTGACGTCACTATGAGGTCATGCTGATGCAACAATTCCTTTCTGGAATTTAAATAAATCTTAAATGATTTAATATTTCCAGAAAATGCCCTAAACTTCTAAAAATCATATAAAATCAACCGTAACTCCAAATGAGATAAATTATATATGAAAAATTATCAGAAAAATTCAAGGAACCCATCTGTACCGTTTTCATGCATGTTTGAACAACTTAACCTCACTGTTTAGACCAAAACATGATAATGCACTATTTGAATTCATAGTTTGAATTTGAATTTGAACTTAGGGTTCAAACCAACTTCATTTAACTTTGTTGCTAGTTGCATTAGCTCAAACCACAGCAAATTGCCATGTCAAATTCATGCATCATATTGTTGCATTGCATTGATTGTGTTTCTTTCTTGTTTGCCGGTAATTGTCCCCTCTCAGTAGACGACGTTCCGACGATTGGTCGATGACACCGATGAAGAACTATATTATCTTCAGAAGTGCCAGGCAAGCAAAAGCCCCTTGTTCATTCCGATACAATCCTACTCTCTCGCTCCTGCTCTCTTTTATTGCATTAGGACAACAACGATTCAACTGTTCCTTGCTGCGGTAGCTGAACCCCTTTATCCTCTGCATGACCTGTCATTGCCACAGTAAATAGATGAAACCCACTAGTATGAGTAGGAATTGTTTGAGCCCTGTTGTGCCTACTCATTCATGTTTGTTTGTCATGCTTGCTACTGCTTAGAGTTGAGTCAGGTCTGATTCAACGGGAATGAATCAGAGGTGTATGAACATGTCCTACTGTGTGTGAGCTAAGTGTGTGAATACGATTTGGTAAAGGTAGCGGTGAGAGGCCATGTAGGAGTACATGGTGGGTTGTCTCATTGAAGCCGTCCTTAGGAATTGAGTTCTGTGTTTGTGATCCATGAAACAGTTACTACCACGCATTGGGCCCGAAACCAATGGACCCTCTCGGCTTCTTAATCACCCTTGTCCTCTGTCCAGGAGTTGCAAGTAGTTTCTGGTGTTTGTAGTATGCTGGAGGCCGTGGGCAGCGCTGACCGGAGGGGTGGGCTGTGATGCGGTAGGCACATGGCACGGTGTACCGGGCGCCCATTTGGTGTCTCGGGAACCCTGCTCACATCGTTTGGGGCTGTGAGCGAAACTCCGGCCGGATCTCCTCATGGATGGAACCCGAATAGGTGATAAACCTAGACTAGAGACTTGAGTGTTTAGGTAGGCTATGGCCGACACCCACGTTGGGCTTCCGCTTGAAGGTTGCCGAGTACATGTCGTGTAAACGGCAGTAAGTGGTGAGAGCGTGTGTGAAGAAGTACACCCCTGCAGGGTTAACATCATCTATTCGAATAGCCGTGTCCACGGAAAAGGACTTCTGGGTTGCCTGTACAGTTCATAGACAAGTGAAAGTGGATACTCTAAAATACGCAAGATAAGCGTGAGTGCTATGGATGGCATTCTCGTAGGGAGACGGGAGCGGATCCATAGTGGTGTATTGATATGGTGAATATGTGGACTTGTGTGCGCCACCTCAAAAGAGTTACTTGCAGTCGTAGTTTAGGATAGCCACCGAGTCAAAGCTGGCTTGCTGCAGTTAAACCCCACCATCCCCTTGTTGAAAATGATGCATATGTAGTTAGTTCTGATGTAAGTCTTGCTGGGTACATTTGTACTCACGTTTGCCTATTTTATGTTTTTGCAGAGAGACTTCAGTCTCACTAGTAGTTCCACGTGGACTTCGACATTTAGCCTGTTACCTCAGCTACGATCTTGTGCCCTCGGCAGGATCTGGTAGATAGTCAGGCTTCTCAGCCTTTTTCATTTATAGATGTCTGTACTCAGACATGATAGCTTCCGCTTGTGCTTTTATTTGTATGCTCTGAATGTTGGGTCATGAGACCCCTGTTTGTAATATCTCGCTCCTCGGAGCCTATTGAATAAATACTTGAGTCGTAGAGTCATGTTGTGATGCCATGTTGTATTTGCACATATCGAGCATATTGTGTGTATGTTATTGAAATGCTTGGTATGTGTGGGATCTGACTATTTAGTTGTTTATCTTTAGTAGCCTCTCTTACCGGGAAATGTCTCCTAGTGTTTCCATTGAGCCATGGTAGCTTGCTACTGCTCCGGAACACTTAGGCTGGCTGGCATGTGTCCTTCTTTGTTCCTGTGTCTGTCCCTTCGGGGAAATGTCACGCGATGAATACCGGAGTCCTGTTAGCCCGCTACAGCCCGGTTCACCGGAGTCCTGCTAGCCCAGTGCTACAGCCTGGATTCACCCGCTGATGACCGACACGTTCGATGCTGGGTCATGGATGCCTGTCCCTGTAAGTTTGTGCCACTTTGGGTTTACGACTAGCCATGTCAGCCCGGGCTCCTTATCATATGGATGCTAGCGACACTATCATATACGTGTGCCAAAAGGCGCAAACGGTCCCGGGCAAAGGTAAGGCGACACCCGTGGGAATACCGTGCGTGAGGCCGCAAAGTGATATGAGGTGTTACATGCTAGATCGATGTGGCATTGAGTCGGGGTCCTGACAGAGTCGATCTAGTACTATGCATTTTCTATGAACTTTTTGGTAACTTGTTGCCAAAGGGGGAGAAAAATGTATAGATCATAGGCTTCGAGAGAGAGTGTTGCTTTTTGTTCTCTCTTGCTTTGGTGGTTAAACTTTATTTGCTTATTTGAGATACTCTATGTCTGTGTGATACTTGATGATCATCTGTTTGATTATATGCTACATTTATGCTTGTTGGATGACATTATCTCGTTTATCTCTATATGATCATTCACTTTGCTTGGTGATGAGTGCTTGTATTCAATTATTATCATTTTGAGCGCTCCACCACGATGTATGTGACAGGGAAGAGTAACCCATGAGCCTAACTCCTTGTGCATTTGCAGTCCAAAGCAAATCTTAAACTATGCAAAAATTTAGGGGGAGCTCTTGCTTATCACATACTTTTCAAAGCGACTATGTTTTTCACTCTTATTATCATTTGTCGAAGCTTTGATCTATATGTTGTCATCAATTACCAAAAAGGGGGAGATTGAAAGTGAAACTATCCCTAGGTGGTTTTGGTAATTACTAACAACATATAGCTCATTGAGCTAACATCATTCCAATATGAATATTTCAAGAAAGGCTCAATGAATGGCATGGCATGGATGAGAAAAGTGGATCCCTCAAAATGCTAAGGATGAAGGGATTGGCTCTAGCTCAAAAGCTCAAGACTCTACATTTTATATTTTAGTGATCCAAGATCACATTGAGTCTATGGGAAAAGCCAATACTATCAAGGAGGGACGAGGTGTTGCTTAATGAGTTTCTTGCTCCACAGTGCTTAGTGATATGCTCCAAAACCCTCAACTACTTTCTCATATCCACATATGACCTAAACCAAAAGTCAAACTCGGCCCTACCGATTCTTTCTACCCGGCGCCACCGAGTTCAGATGTCATAGCCACTGCCACAAACCCTAGGCAAATCGGTCTCACCGATAGGGATCTCGGTCTCACCGAGATGGGGTTGTAATCTCTCTGTTTCCCATCATAATGTTTCGGTACCACTGAGATGAGCGACCGGTCCCACCGAGATTGCAATGTAAACTCCCTGTTTCCTTTTCATAACATTTCGGTCCCACCGAGATGAGCGAATCGATCCCACCGAGTTTACCTGACCAACTCTCTTGTTAGCTTATTACCAAAATCGGTCTCACCGATTTTGTGTAATCGGTCTCATCGAGATGACGTTATGCCCTAACCCTAACCATATCGGTCCTACCGAGTTGCATGTCGGTCCCACCGAAAATCCTAACGGTCACTAGTTTTGCTGAATTGGTCCGACCGAGTTTATCAATTCGGTCCCACAGAGTTTGGCAAGTTGTGTGTAACGGTTAGATTTTGTGTGGACGCTATATATACCCCTCCATCTCCTCTTCATTCATGGAGAGAGCCATCAGAACAAACCTACACTTCCAACTTGTTGTTTCTGAGAAGGAACCACCTACTCATGTGTTGAGGCCAAGATATTCCATTCCTACCATATGAATCTTGATCTCTAGCCTTCCCCAAGTTGCATTCCACTCAAACCTTCTTCCCACCAAATCCAAATCCTGTGAGAGAGAGTTGAGTGTTGGGGAGACTATCATTTGAAGCACAAGAGCAAGTAGTTCATCATCAACACACCATTTGTTACTTCTTAGAGAGTGGTTTCTCCTAGATTGGCTAGGTGTCACTTGGGAGCCTCCGAGAAGATTATGGAGTTGAACCAAGGAGTTTGTAAGGGCAAGGAGATCACCTACTTCGTGAAGATCTACCGCTAGTGAGGCAAGTCCTTCGTGGGCGACGACCATGGTGGGTTAGACAAGGTTGCTTCTTCGTGGACCCTTCGTGGGTGGAGCCCTCCATGGACTCGCGCAACCATTACCCTTCATGGTTTGAGGTCTCCAGCAACGTGGATGTACCATAGCACCACCTATCGGAACCACGGCTCAAAAATCACCGTGTCTCCAAATTGCGTTTGAATTCTCCAAACCCTTCCCTTTGCATTCTTGCAAGTTGCATGCTTTACTTTCCGCTGCTCATATACTCTTTGCATGCTTGCTTGAATTGTGTTAAGATTGCTTGACTTCTGCCAAGATAGCTAAAATCTGCCAAAGACTAAAATTGGGAAAAATATAAGTTTTTATTTGGTCAAGTAGTCTAATCACCCCCCTCTAGACATACTTTTGATCCTACAATACTCCGGATACCATCAAATCAAAATGAAGGAGTCTGACTAAGCCGCAACAGCATTCATTACCCCACATGGGTCGTTCTGCTTCAACACTATGCCCCTCGGACTTAAAATGCCAGCGCCACCTACCAACGCATGATTGAAACATGCCTGGAGAAACAGATCGGCAAAAATGGTGAAGCATATGTAGATGACGTCATCATCAAAACTAGGCACGTCGAGTCATTAATAGATGATCTGTGTCTCACATTCGACAACCTCCGTATATATGACATCAAGCTCAATCCGGAAAAGTGTGTTTTCAGCGTTCCCACTGGAAAACTGCTGGGCTTCATCATTTCCAATAGAGGAATTGAGGCGAACCCAGCTAAAATCTGAGCTTTGTTACAGTTGGCTATGCCAATAGAACTTAAACAAGTCCAAAAACTGGCTGGATGCGTGGCAGCTTTAAGCCGCTTTATCTCCAGACTAGGAGAAAAAGCATTGCCACTTTATCGCCTTCTCCGATGCACCGATCGCTTCGAGTGGACGGACGCAGCAACCGCCAGAAGAAATAAAGGCTCTTTTAGCAAGCAACCCAATCCTGGCCGCACCGAACGTCGCTGAACCCATGTTATTATACATATCGGCAACACACCAGATCGTGAGTGCGGTGCTCGTCGTTGAACAAAAGGAGGACGGACATAAATTCCCACTTTAGAAGCCAATATACTATGTATCCACTGTCCTCAGACCATGCAAATCCCGGTATCCTCACTACCAAAAAATAGCATACGCGGTCTTCATGGCATCCCGGAAGCTACGACACTACTTTCAAGAGTGCTCAATCACGGTTGCCTCCGAAGTACCACTCAATGACATAATAAATAACGGCGATGCCACGGGCCGTATTGCCAAGTGGGCCATTGAGCTCCTCCCACTCGACATAACATACAAACCGTGTCGGGCCATTAAATCCCAAGTACTGGCCGATTTTGTCACCGAATGGACAGAGGACGAACTCCCTAAAGAGTATGACACATATTCCAACTGGGTCATGCACTTCGACGGCTCCAAAATGCTGGCGGGCTTAGGAGCGAGCGTTGTCCAAACATCACCCACTGGAGATACAGTTCAGTGCATACTCCAAATATTATACACAGACTGCAATAATGCAGCCGAATACGAGGCCTTATTGCATGGTCTTCGGATGGCTGTCTCCATGGGATACAACGCCTGGAAGTGCGCGGGGATTCAAACCTCACAATATCTCAAATAAATGGAGATTTCGACGCCAAAGATCCGAAGATGGCGGCTTACCATAACGCCGTTCTCAAAATGCCAGCTCGGTTCGAGGGGCTTGAGTTTCATCATGTGGCTCGAGAAAGTAATCAAGCGGCGGATGTCCTTGCTCGCATCGGGGCCAAGCGCGACCCCGTCTCACCTAATATCTTTCTGGAAAGGCTCTTCAAGATATCTGTGGTGTGACAAGGGGAGAGCGGCAACACCAGTCCGGATCTGACTATAACCCCAGATTCTGAACACACCGATATCATCGAGGGCCCAAACACCGAAATAACACCATCGGCCCATCTTATCATGGCAGTCATTGACCCATGGACCGAACCCTTCTTGGCCTACCTTAATAGGCGAGAACTCCCTGAGAATCAGAATGAGGCACGCCGCATTGTCCGGCGTCGAAAGCCTACAAGGTTCACGACAGAGAACTGTACAAGAAAAGCACTACCGGAGTACTTGAAAGATGTATCTCCGAGGAAGAGGGACGGCAGCTCTTGGCTGAAATTCATGCCGGTCTCGGTGGTCACCACGCCGCGGCTCGGGCCCTTGTAAGCAAGGCCTTCCGTAAAGGTTTCTATTGGCTGACGGCCCGAGCAAACGCACAAGACCTTGTCCAACGTTGTGTCGGATGCCAGCTTTTCACCAACTAAAGCCATATGCCACCCACTACTCTACAAACAATCCCCATCACTTGGCCTTTCGCGGTCTGGGGGCTTGATATGGTCAGACCCCTTAAAGGAGAAAGCCATAAGAAAAATTATCTGTTGGTCATGGTGGATAAATTCACGAAGTGGATAGAGGCCAAACCAGTTAAAACAGCCGAAGCCGGACTAGTGATAGACTTCATATCCGGTGTTGTGCACCGTTATGGTGTTCCACACAGCATCATCACAGATAACGGCTCCAATTTCACAGCCGATGAGGTGAAAACCTAGTGTGTTAATCTGGGCATTAAGCTCGATTATGCCTCCGTCTATCACCCGCAAACAAACGGTCAAGTTGAACAAGCCAATGGTCTTATTAGGAGCGACATTAAGCCTAGACTATTGCGGTTTTGAAAGAATTAGACAAGCACTGGGTCGAGGATCTCGACTCCATACTCGGGGGCTGCGGACCACGCACAATTGCACTACTGGATATACACCTTTCTTCATGGTGTATGGTGCAGAGGCTGTGTTACCCTGCGACATTATTCATGACTCACCTCGAGTGCGCATGTATGAAGAGGGAAAGGCCGAGCTTGATCGGCAGGACAGCTTAGATGCCCAGGAGGAGTGGCGCGACATCACAAAAGCCCATTCCGTGTTTTATCAACAACAGGCCCGTAGATATCAAAGAAGAGAACTGCGGGCCAAGACTTATAATGTTGGCGAACTCGTTCTACGCTTGCCGGAGAAGAAAAAGGACAAACTCAAGACAAAGTGGGAGGGTCCCTTCATCATTGACGATGTTCTCATTGGAGGAGCATACCGCCTGCGTGATGCATCAGACAATTGCCTAGAGCCGAAGCCATGGAATGCGGCCAGACTCCGAAGATTCTATGCATAGCGCCGAACTCTTTGTTCGTCTCCTTCTCCCTTTCATTTCCATTATTTTTTCCTCTCTTTTCCTTTTTCCTTTTTAGCCTTAAAGCTTTCATGCGGCTAAACCGTGCACCTACGACATACACATCCTCAAATATGTACGTCCATTTTACCTGGGGGCTTCTTTTACAGAAGCTTATTATTATTTTCCGAGCATTAAGCTCACCACATGTGTGTCTTTTCCTCGTATGTACCTTTTCTTCGCCATTATATGCATTGATATGACTTAAGTTTTGGCCAAGCTGGGTTACCTTGCTCCTGTGCTTATGCCCTACGTTCCCGTTAGTTCGGCTAGGGCATAAAGGGAGCACCTTTGCGATTGTTGCTGTCGGGTCATCCGGACGTGTACCTCAGACTGGGTGAAGCCGAAAGCTAGCATTCTTAAGGGAATATTCGGTCGGCGCACTAAAGATGTTTTTTACTCATTACACTTTGAACCCCCATATGTTATGTATGCTGCGATTTTTCAATCACAGTTCAGGCATGCACGTTAGCGCATGCTCACCCAGGGAAAGGAACCCTTAATGGAACTATTCTCTCTAGAAGATGTTGTAACGCCCCGAGCCCGGCTCTCAAGAAGACTTCCAGCTATTCCGAGCTTTGTCATGTGTTTTATTTATTTGTTGCATTGCATCATGTCATCATGCCATCATGTCATTTAATTTTTGCAACTCATCTAAATAAATTGTTTGGATCCTCGGTCCATTTAAATTGAGGGAATTCACATGGTGAGTTATCTTTATAACATATCCTCCCAATATTTAGGGAGCTACTATAAAATATTCCATTAGCTTGGAATTAACCGTAACACACTTGCAAAATTCCCATGCCCTTTCTACTTCAAGTTTGGTCCCCAAACTTTGCCAACAATTCTTATCTCTTTTATCGAGGCTCCTCCTAAAGTCTCAACATTTTTGGACCTCCCTAGCACCTACTTCCTATGCAAGACCATTTGAATTAAATTCAAATGAGTTCGAATTCTAACCTCTCACACATGCACACTCCTATTTTCTTGGGTCATGCTCGTTTTTGCGAGTCCAAGAAAATTGCCCTCCTGCCCAAGCTCCACCCCTAACCTCTCTCTCTCTTTTCTTTCTTCTCTCTATTTTTTTATTTAGAAGAGAAGGGAGAGAGCCAGCCCAGCTGGGCGACCCAGCTACCGCAGCTCAGCCTCCTCCCAGCGCCAGCCCACCTCATCCCCGCAGCCCACCAGTTTCTCTAACCCTGGGCCCGACCCCTCTTCTCTCCCTCGTCCCCTCGTCCCGCAGCCACTCCATCTCGATCCCCTCATCCTCCTCCTAGCGCTGCCGCCAGGGCATCTCGCCCGACCCTGCGATACCTCGTCCTGCCGCCAACTCTCCTAGCCAAAGGAGCACCCGGAGGAGTGGAGCACCACCTTCGTCGCCTCTGTCCCACGACAGCAGCCGCCGCCCGCGTCCCCTCTGCTCCGCCCCGCACCTCGCCCTTGCCTCCCTTTGTCGCGGCCACCTCTCCCTTCTCCTTGTTACCGCGACCTTCGCTAGCCTCCAGCACACTCCTGCCTTGCGCATGGCCTCCTTCCTCTCCCTCCCACATGCAGACCCTGCGAGCCATCGTTCCCGCTGCATCGGCCTCCACTTTGACCTCTGTTGTCACACCTCTACAGTTCTCGTTTGCCCTCTGCCTCGAGTCCGTGTTTGAGCCCTGCCCTCACCTCCTCCTACCGGCGCGCTGCCGTACCTCCGCCGCTGGCGACCACCAGGAGCTCTGTCGTGCCTTGAGCTCCATCCTGCGAGCAACAACTCCAGTTGAACTTGCTCATGTTGGTCCTGCCTTCCCATGGCCTTGAACCCCCACTACTACTGCGGGCACCATGTCCGCAAGCCCCGCTGCCGTCGCATGCGACCAGTTCGTTCTGTCCTTTTGAACACTGTCAACCGAGGCCTTTTGTGTTGTTTTGGATCTCGCGAAGACCCCCTTGAATTTCGCAAGTAGCATGAGGACCGAGGACTCGGAGCAACCGGCCTGTCAAGTTTCTCGGACACCACATGGACGCCAAGTGCCATGACGTTGACGACCCTTCAAGTTCGACTACCGTTGCCGTGTACCACTACTATCGCAAGAACCGAGACCGGCAAGTCCGAAGACGCCAAGTACCACGACTACCCTCGAGGACGTTGGCTCCGTCAAGTTCGACTACAACTCGTGTACGACTACCGTCGCCGTGTACCACTACTTCCACTACCATCGCCCCGAAGTCGTTGGATTCATCAAGTACCTCTCTGAAATGAACATGTACAACTACTTCCCCTACACCACATCGAACCCGATCCGCTCTGAAAACGCACGCTTCGAAGGTATAACCCCGAGATGACCGCCCGTGAACGAATGCATGAATGATGTATGAGATGCCCGTGTTTGCACCATGTTCGAATTGATTCTTGCATGTTCCTCCTCGTTTGCCATGCCGTCAACCCGTGGGAACCCGGTAACCGGGATCACCCCACCATCCTTGCATGAACCGTTCATCCACACTTTCTTTTGTACCGACATCTCGACGAGTTGTCGGATCATCGGAATGTTGCCGTGGCACCATTTTCGTTATTGTTGCCGTGGCACCCCTTTCGTTCCAACACGGTAACAAAAGCTTCATAACATGCTCATGTCAACATTTTCATAAAGTTGCATAAAACTTGTATATGTCATCTGCATCATGATAACAACATTTAAAATGTTCAAAATTGTTGTTTGCTTTAAAATTGCTAAATGACACATTACCGGAGTTGTTGTTTGATGTTTCCGGCCTCATTTAAATTGCCTAAAATGTGTAGTTTACTTATGCCTCACTTTTTGCCATGTTAACCAACATTTAATATTGGTGAGTACATAAACGAGAGTTAACTTAATATTTAAATGTAGTATTTTGTCAATATGCAACTCGTTGCATATTGAGCTCCACTTAATTTGTAGTGTTGTTTGTTGCACTTTGTCATCCGATTCCTCATTAAACCGGACATGCATCATACTTGATTGTGCATCATGCCATGTTTAAGTTTATGTGTTTACCATGTTGTTTGCTTCTTTCCGGTTTGCTTCTCTCGGTAGCTTCGGTTTTGTTCCGGAGTTGTGAGGATTCGTTCAACTACGCTTGGTTCGGCTTCATTCGTTCGTCTTCTTCATGGACTCATTCTTCTTCCTAGCGGGATTTCAGGCAAGAAGACCGTCACCTTGGATCTCACTACTATCATTGCTATGCTAGTTGGTTCGTTCTATTGCTATGCTGTGCTTCCTATAACTTGTTCATGAAGCCTCCCAAATTGCCATGTCAGCCTCTAACCTTTTCACCCTTCCTAGCAAACCGTTCATTGGCTATGTTACTGTTTTGCTCAGCCCCTCTTATAGCATTGTTAGTTGGAGGTGAAGTTGAAGATTGCTCCATGATGGACAGGATTATGTTGGGATATCACAATATCTCTTATTTAATTAATACATCTATATACTTGGTAAAGGGTGGAAGACTCGGCCTTATGCCTGGTGTTTTGTTCCACTCTTGCCGCCCTAGTTTCCGTCATACCGGTGTTATGTTCCTTGATTTTGCGTTCCTTACGCGGTTGGGTGATTTATGGGACCCCCTTGACAGTTTGCTTTGAATAAAACTCCTCTAGCAAGGCCCAACCTTGGTTTTACCATTTGCCTCACCTAGCCCTTTTACCCTTTGGTTTCCGGAGCCCGAGGGTCATCTTTATTTACCCCCACGGGCCAGTTCTCCTCCGAGTGTTGTTCCAAACCGAGAGATGTCCGGCGCCCCCTGGGCAACTAGGGTCTATGCCAACCCAACGTCTTGCTCATCCGGTGTGCCCTGAGAACGAGATATGTGCAGCTCCTATCAGGATTTGTCGGCACATCGGGCGGCTTTGCTGGTCTTGTTTTACCATTGTCGAAATGTCTTGTAAACCGGGATTCCGAGACTGATCGGGTCTTCCTGGGAGAAGGAATATCCTTCGTTGACCATGAGAGCTTGTGATGGTCTAAGTTGGGACAACCCTGTAGGGTATAAACTTTCGAGAGCAGTGCCCACAGTTAGGTGGCAGATGGGAATTTGTTAATGTCCGGTTGTAGATAACTTGACACTTAACATAATTAAAATGCATCAACCGCGTGTGTAGCCGTGATGGTCTCTTTTCGGCCGAGTCCAGGAAGTGAACACGGTTTTGGGTTATGTTTGACGTAAGTAGGAGTTCAGGATCACTTCTTGATCATTGCTAGCTTCACGACCATTCTGTTGCTTCTCTTCTCGCTCTTATTTGCGTATGTTAGCCACCATATCATGCTTAGTCGCTGATGCAACCTCACCACCTTACCCCTTCCTTTCCCATTAAGCTTTGCTATTCTTGATACCTATGGTAATGGGACTGATGAGTCCTCGTGGCTCATAGTTTACTACAACAATAGTTGCAGGTGTAGGTTATGCGACGACCATGACGCGAGAGCGATGTTTACTTGTGTTGGAGTTCTTCCTCTGCTTCTTCTTTGATCAGGGGATAGGTTCCAGGTCGGCAGCCTGGGCTAGCAGGGTGGATGTTGTTTGAGCTTCTGTTTGTGTTTCATCTGTAGTCGGATGTTGATCTTATGGATGATGTATTGTTGTAATCGTGTGGCATTGTATGCCTTTTGTATGTATCCCCATCTATTATGTAATGCTGATGTAATGATATCCACCTTGCAAAATTGTATCAATATGCGGTTCTATTCTTGGTGGGACCTTTGAGTCTCTTTAGGATAGTATCGCATATTGGGCGTGACAAGTTGGTATCAGAGCCTCGACCGACCATAGGAGCCCCCTTGATTGTTGGCCGTTGTTGAGTCTAGAAGAAAACCATTTTGAGTCTTAGGATTATATATATTGGAGAGTAGGATTCTTTTACTCCTCAGCCCCCTTCTTCGCTCTGGTGAGGACTCTCGACGTAGAAGTTTGGTCTTTCCTCTCCTCAATTTTTCACAATTTTTTTAGGATCACGCGGGTATCTTGGGATCGTTCCAATATTCTTGTGACGAGAACAATGTTCTTGGTGCCTCCTGACATTTAGGGGTTGTGGCAGTGTCCTGGGGAGTTGAGCTCCGAGGTGTTGTCGTCACAATTTTATCGTTGCAGTTCTGGAATACCTGAGTTTTGCCGACATCGAAAATCTCTTTTATGCAGTTGTTGGTGAGATAACCTCGATGCCACCCAGTACTGGGGAGTTCGGGAGTATTGCCATAGCTCGTATAACGGATGCTTTTCGAAGGTTGAGGTACACGATTTCCGGAGTTTTCTTGGTTATGTGTTGACGGATGGATACAACTGGATGTAGGGATTGTTAGTTTGGGTGAGATATATTGCTTCCCCTGTATCCCCAACACCAGAATGCATAACCAGAAAGTTTCGGGAGTTTATAGGTGGGAATTCAAGTAGCTCCTAGAATATCTTTCTGACAGATGCATGATATGGGATTGGGTTAATCTCTGTCATATGTATTTGTTCCGGCTTATTTCTGCAAGCCAATCCTTTGTTTTGTTTTGAGTTGTGGTATTTGAGTTGCTTCAATGTCAAGTGTTGATTCCATACCTTTCCTAAGCGGTGTTCACATATTTCTATGGGAGTACTAATCCTTTGGATCATTGAGATTGTCATGTCAATTCATTCCAACCGGTGTGCTTCTCTTCAAGTGGATTCGATCATTTCAACATTTGTGAGATCAATTCTAAGTTTTTGTCAATGGTATCCATTCCATCTGCCCCAAGTTGCCTTTGTTTTCCCGCCCTCCCACCCTTTTCTGCAAGGACTCATATGTGTTAACCAAGTATCCATTTATTCATGTGAGAAGTCTCTTCATTCTTTTCTTTCAATGTTCTTATCCAGTGATTTCCCATGAAGATACTGACGGAGCTTCAAGTTTATCATTCTTCGTTATCTTTTCTTCTCTGTTGGTTTCAATTCAAGACTTGTCGATCATATCCTTTCCTCGTTTCAAATATTTTTCTCATGCCGGTGTATCTCTTAATCATTCACCTCTCGCTTTCCATTTGTTCCGGTGTGCTGAAGATACCTCGAAAGATTCGTGTTATCATTCCTAATATGTTCAAGATATTTCGAGGTTGTTATCTCATTCAAGCCATTTAATTCAACTGGTGCAACCTCTCTTTAAAATCATTTCAACGGTGTTTCTTTTGAGTGGGCCCTAACCCACAGGTATTTTTTCCAGGATCTTACCTGACTCTTCTAATTTATCCGGAGCGATTCTCAAATTCTTTCCAAAGTGTGACGTAAGAACGGATTCCATCAGTCATATGCCTTTGTCCAAGATCTTCCAAATTCTTTCATCATTGATTCAACCTTTCTATTCTTCATTGTTCCGGAGTGCCTCAATAATTCATGGTGGTTCTCATCATCATTCTCAACATTTGAAGACCGAAGAAGGATTTCTCCTAAATCTTGGTCCGTTCTCTTGAAGATTCATAGTGCTGGCTTATGCCATCCTCTCATAATTGTTTTCGATTGTGAGAATTCTTTTCTTACCATCCAGAGTATTTCATGAGTTGTTTCCATTTTTTTCCTCCGAAGGCCATCATGTCATAATTCTTCATTCTCGGCGTGTAGCTATCGTTCCCCAAATCTTACCTGTGCATCGTTCAAATAACCTCTAATCAGTTCATGGACTCTTCATTCTCATGTATCTAAATCCCCTCAAGTATCTTCATTCATTTTCCAATTCTTCCCGGTGAATTGTGCCTATGCTAATTTCATTTCCAATTCTTACGATGGTTCATTCAAGATTTCACTTCCCTCAGTTATCATACCAATTCATTCATTCTTTCGTTGTTTCAATCCTACCGGTGGTTCCATCAATACCTTCTCAAGTTTATGCTATATCTCTCCTAATTCTTTCTACGAGAATAAGTAGTATGCCAAATCCGCTGCTAGTCATCAATTTAAATTCGTGAAGGATACACAAAACATAATTCTCATTCTTGTTTCATCCAAGTGATTAATTCCTCTTCCGGAGTTCCAAGTTTTCCGCTTTATCTCATCACGAAGCTCCATCCAAATCATCGCAAGGCTTCAACTTGTGTTCTTAACTTCTCTTTCGTTTTATCATCTTTTTATTACCGGAGTTCTGCATAGAGGCTCTACATGGTGGTTCGTCAAGGATTCTATTAATTATTCAATTGTTCTTCAAGATTTCTCTCAAAGTTATGATCCGCAAAGCTATACTCAAAATTAACATGGTGTTCAACACATGTTTTGTTTTGAGGAGTTCAAGCATTCTTCATCTTGCATTTCCGAAGTGCATTTCTTCCTACCTTATCTTTTGAGGTGGTGTTATGTCATTCTGGATAATTTACCTTCGGGTTTCATGATTCACAAGTTTTGAAGACTGACATATTTAAATCCATCATTTTCTGTTCGTTCAGGAGATCTTTTCAACCAATCAATCTTTTTGTTGGAGTTGTATTGGGTTATATTTCACCTATAGCCTTCCCTAAGGAATGTTGCTATTTATGGTGGTTATAAATGACCCAAGTTCTTCATTTATCCTCCCGGTGAAATAAGTCTCTCGTCTCTTTCTTGACCTCAATCCAATCTATTGTTTCTGTTAGTGGCAGAATTTCACTTCATAATTTTGAGACGCTTTCCATAAGCCCACCACAAGCTTATTCGTTTCGTGGTTGGTTTTCCAACAACTCCATTATAACCTTCTCGGAAGGGTGCTTTCCAAGCTCATTTGTGGTTGAAGTTGGCATTTTCTCCTACATTCTGTTAGTCCAATGATCTATCTTCTATTCTTTCTTCCGGAGGAATTGTGATGTTGCTCTCTTCACTCATCATCTGGTTTGTCAAGATCATGTTCTTTTTCGTGCTTATCCATTTAACCGGAGTGTTGTGTCATCTCTTCAAGTTCTTTTCATCTTATCAAGTCTTGCATCTCTTTTCAATCGGAGTGCTCTCCGAATTTGTTCTTCCTTGTTCCTTGTTTATCTCATTTCATCCAGAGTGGTTCCAATTCCTTCTTGTCCATTGTACTCGTCATTCATAGCTTTGCAACCTCCAAGGTTCACATGGTGCTCCTTGTTTATATTTTCTACCCCAGTGCTCTCAATTGTGTTCAACTCTGTTGTGTTCTTTCTTTCAACTTTTCAACCTCTCAATGTTCTTTGGTTTCACTCATTTGTCGAAGAAGCAACTTAGTTTTACCTCTTCTCTCTTTCGTTTCTCTCTGGTGCCATCATAGATCTTGGGACGAGATCCTATGGTAGTTGTGGAGTGTTGTAACGCCCCGAGCCCGGCGCTCCAGAAGACTTCCAGCTATTACGAGATTTGCCGTGTGTTTTATTTATTTGTTGCATTGCATTGCATCATGTCATCATGCCATAATGTCATTTAATTTTTGCAACTCATCTAAATAAATTGTTTGGATCCTCGGTCCATTTAAATTGAGGGAATTCACATGGTGATTTCTCTTTATAACATATCCTCCCAATATTTAGGGAGCTACTATAAAATATTCCATTAGCTTGGAATTAACCATAACACACTTGCAAAATTCCCATTCCCTTTCTACTTCAAGTTAGGTCCCCAAACTTTGCCAACAATTCTTATCTCTTTTATCGAGGCTCCTCCTAACATCTCAACATTTTTGGACCTCCCTAGCACCTACTTCCTATGCAAGACCATTTGAATTAAATTCAAATGAGTTCGAATTCTAACTTCTCACACATGCACACTCCTATTTTCTTGGGTCACGCTCGTTTTTGCGAGTCCAAGAAAATAGCCCTCCTGCCCAAGCTCCACCCCTAACCTCTCTCTCTTTTCTTTCTTCTCTCTATTTTTTTATTTAGAAGAGAAGGGAGAGAGCCAGCCCAGCTGGGCCTCCCAGCCACCGAAGACCCCAAGTACCATGACTACCCTCGAGGACATTGGCTCCGTCAAGTTCTACTACAAGTCGTGTACGACTACCGTCGCCGTGTACCACTACTTCCACTACCGTCGCCCCAAAGTCATTGGATTCGTCAAGTACCTCTCTGAAACAAACGTGTACAACTACTTCCCCTACACCACATCGAACCCGATCCGCTCTGAAAACGCACGCTTCGAAGGTATAACCCTGAGACGACCGCCCGTTAATAAATGCATGAATGATGTATGAGATGCCCGTGTTTGCACCATGTCCAAATTGATCCTTGCATGTTGCTCCTCATTTGCCATGCTGTCGACCCGTGGGAACCCGGTAACTGGGATCACCCCACCATCCTTGCATGAACTGTTCATCCACACTTTCTTTTGGACCGACATCTCGACGAGTTGTCGGATCATCGGAATGTTGTCGTGGCACCATTTTCGTTGTCATTGCCGTGGCACCCCTTTCGTTCCACCACGGTAACAAAAGCTTCATAACATGCTCGTGTCAACATTTTCATAAAGTTGCATAAAACTTGTATATGTCATCCGCATCATGATAACAACATTTGAAATGTTTAAAATTGTTGTTTGCTTTAAAATTGCTAAATGACACATGAGGATTTACCGAAGTTGTTGTTTGTTGTTTCCGGCCTCATTTAAATTGCCTAAAATGTGTAGTTTACTTAGGCCTCACTTTTTGCCATGTTAACCAACATTTAATATTGTTGAGTACATAAACGAGAGTTAACTTAATAATTAAATGTAGTGTTTTGTCAATATGCAACTCGTTGCATATTGAGCTCAACCTAATTTGTAGTGTTGTTTGTTGCACTTTGTCATGCCATGCCTCATTAAACCGGACATGCATCATGCCATGTTTATGTTTGTGTGTTTACCATGTTGTTTGCTTCTTTCCAGTTTGCTTCTCTCGGTAGCTTCGGTTTTGTTCCGGAGTTGTGAGGATCCGTTCAACTACGCTTGGTTCGGCTTCATTCGTTCGTCTTCTTCATGGACTCGTTCTTCTTCCTAGCGGGATTTCAGGCAAGATGATCGTCACCTTGGATCTCACTACTATCATTGCTATGCTAGTTGCTTCGTTCTATTGCTATGTTGCGCTTCCTATCACTTGTTCATGAAGCCTCCCATATTGCCATGTCAGCCTCTAACCTTTTCACCCTTCCTAGCAAACCGTTGCTTGGCCATGTTACCATTTTGCTTAGCCCCTCTTATAGCGTTGTTAGTTGCAGGTGAAGTTGAAGATTGCTCCATGATGGACATGATTATGTTGGGATATCACAATATCTCTTATTTAATTAATGCATCTATATACTTGGTAAAGGGTGGAAGACTCGTCCTTATGCCTGGTGTTTTGTTCCACTCTTGCCGCCCTAGTTTCCGTCATACCGGTGTTATGTTCCTTGATTTTGCGTTCCTTACGCGATTGGGTGATTTATGGGACCCCCTTGACAGTTCGCTTTGAATAAAACTCCTCCAGCAAGGCCCAACCATGGTTTTACCATTTGCCTCACCTAGCCCTTTTTTCCCTTGGGTTTCCGGAGCCCGAGGGTCATCTTTATTTACCCCCTGGCCAGTTCTCCTCCGAGTGCTGGTCCAAACAGAGCGATGTCCGGCGCCCCCTAGGAAACCAGGGTCTATGCCAATCCGACGTCTTGCTCATCCGGTGTGCCCTGAGAACGAGATATGTGCAGCTCCTATTGGGATTTGTCGGCGCATTGGGCGGCTTTGCTGGTCTTGTTTTACCATTGTCGGAATGTCTTGTAAACCGAGATTCCGAGACTGATCGGGTAGTCCTGGGAGAAATAATATCCTTCGTTGACCATGAGAGCTTGTGATGGGCTAAGTTGGGACACCCCTGCAGGGTATAAACTTTCGAGAGCCTTGCCCATGGTTATGCGGCAGATGGGAATTTGTTAATGTCCGGTTGTAGATAACTTGACACTTAACATAACTGAAACGCATCAACCGCGTGTGTAGCCCTGATGGTCTCTTTTCGGTGGAGTCCGGGAAGTGAACACGGTTTTGTGTTATGTTTGACGTAAGTAGGAGTTCATGATCACTTCTTGATGATTGCTAGCTTCACGACCGTTCCCTTGCTTCTCTTCTCGCTCTTATTTGCGTATGTTAGCCACCATATCATGCTTAGTCACTGCTGTAACCTCACCACCTTACCCCTTCCTTTCCCATTAAGCTTTGCTAGTCTTGATACCTATGGTAATGGGACTGCTGATTCCTCGTGGCTCATAGTTTACTACAACAACAGTTGCAGGTGCACGTTATGCGATGACCATGACGCGAGAGCGATGTTTACTTGTGTTGGAGTTCTTCTTCTGCTTCTTCTTCGAAAAGGGGATAGGTTCCAGGTCGGCAGCCTGGGCTAGCAGGGTGGATGTCGTTTGAGCTTTTGTTTGTGTTTCATCCGTAGTCGGATGTTGATCTTATGGATGATGTATTGTTGTATTCGTGTGGCATTGTATGCCTTTTGTAGTTATCCCCATCTATTATGTAATGTTGATGTAATGATATCGACCTTGCAAAAGCGTATTAATATGCGGTTCTATCCTTGGTGGGATCTTCGAGTCTCTTTTGGATAGTATCGCATATTGGGCATGACAGATGTTTCTTACAATTACAATGTAATATAACATAGCTAGCCGGATACAACTTGTTTGTTCAAGCAACTATGACCCCTACGCCTGGTTTCCACGCGTACCCGGGTCTATATTACCGAGTGGGTATTTGGAAACACTCCGCACCTTTGGATCCAGAGGTCGAAGTGAAAAGGTTTGTCATGACAATCGTTTTACAATCCGGCTAGGGACAAATTTGTCAATTGAAGTACATAGTCACTTGAACTCAAAAACTTCTTCCTCTATGCCATCTAATAGGCTATCTAGCTTACAATCCTGTTGGGAATACTTGGTGGCTATCTATACCTGGTCATATACCAAACTAACTGGAATTTCTTTTCCATCTAACCCTTTAGGCCCGACCCGGGCCATATGATTCGGATCAAGCTTGGTGTACCGTGTTTTCACCATGGCCCAGGCCTCTTCCGCAACTTCCCAGCAGGCCGATATCTTCCACAATCGGACACGCTGCCGTGCTCCCTTGAATAGTTGTACGAGATCATACTTCCTAGAGGGGAAGCGGATGGCCATAAGGCCTTGGCAACACTTCGCATCGCCTACCGAGCTCGCTCGTGCATTTGCGACAGCTGTTGTAGCATATCTCCTCTTCGGGACGGCCAGTTAGAATACCTACAGACACAACTCTGTTAGTTCCTTTCCTCGCCGAATTACATGGAGGTAAGTTTCAACGCATACTAAATATGTTGCCTCGCAGCCTCTTATTTTTCTTCACAGAATCAGCCAGCTGGGCCCGCACATCTTTCAGTTCCTCACCCAGCTGGGTGTTGGAATCCTGGAGTTTGTTTTTCTCCTCCCTGTCCCATGTCAGTATACGTTCGCCCGTGGCCAGTTGCCTTTTGGCTTCTTGTTCACCCATTTGTGCGACTCCCGATGCCTCTCCCGGATGATCTAACGACCCTGCCATAAGATATGCAACTGTGTTTGCATTCGTAGTCTATAATTCTGTTTTTTCTCGATGGAGGGACACATTACCAGGCAGTGCCTTCTTGGATTTCTCCAGTTCGGCTGTCGCTTGGTGTTGAAATGGTTTCTCCTAGGATGCTCTGAGGATTCCTCGCTTGGTGTGGAATGCATCTGAAAATCCCGATCTCTTTAAATACACGCCTTTCTTACATGGTCAGGGTGATAGGTGCAGAAATACCCCGACCTCTCGTATTCACTCGACACATGGAAGCTGAAGTCATGAAGGTGTGGAAGCCGATGGGTGCGACATTAAATGGAAAGCCGAATACTGCTCTTTAAGCCAGGTACTTTGAAGTAATTGGAGGAGGAACCTGCCTTGCAATTCCGAAGACAATCTGCGCGCCGAACACATCGTCATTGAAAGACTGGTTCGGGGCCTACTTAGGGAGTCCTGGATTAAGGGGTCCTCGGGCATATGGCCTATTGACATGGGCCAGACTGATGGGCTGTGAGGATACAAGACCAAAGACTCTCAGCTATGTCCGGATGGCACTCTCCTTGGCGTGGGAAGCAAGCTTGGCGCCTGGATATGAAGATTACTTTCTCTGTAACCGACTTTGTACAACCCTAGTCACCTCCGGTGTCTATATAAACTGGAGGGCTTAGTCCATGGAGGAAATCATAACCATACAGGCTAGACTTCTAGGGTTTTAGCCATTATGATCTTGTGGTAGATCAACTCTTGCAATACTCATATTCATCAAGATCAATCAAGCAGGAAGTAGGGTATTACCTCCATAGAGAGGGCCCAAACCTGGGTAAACATCGTGTCCCTCGCCTCCTGTTACCATCAACCTTAGACGCACAGTTCAGGACCCCCTACCCGAGATCCGCCGTTTTTGACACTGACAGTGACTCCTCAGTCAGCTATCAAGTTCTTGAAAGATTTTGTGTGCCGCTTCGGAGTTCCTGCTCGGATTATCACCAGCAACGACACCCAATTCGCGAGTCACGCCTTCATGCAATATGTTCACACCCTCGGAAGCAAGATCTCATATTCCTCTTTTCACATCCCAGAAGGAATGGACAAGCTGAGAGGGCGAATGCTGAAGTGCTGCAGGGCCTCAAGACAAGAACGTTTGATAAGCTACTAAAGTGCAGAAGGCGGTGGATCGATGAGTTGTCGGTTGTTCTTTGGTCCCTTAGAACGACACCAAATTGAGCTACGGGCAGACACCCTTCTCCCTAGTCTATGGGTGTCGGTGGGAAACAACACCTATGGGATCACAAGAATCCCTACTACGGTTGCGAGGCGCAGGGTCGTAAGAAGAGCGCGATCAGCAGTCAGCACAAGCACACAAGTCGTTTACCCAGGTTCGGGCCACAAGGATGAGTAATACCCTAGTCCTGCTTTGATGTTTATATATGTGTTCTTGGAGTTCTTGAGCTATCTACAATGGGTGTAACTTGTCCAAGGGTCTGAATCCTTCTCCTAGATGCATCGGGCCTCCTTTTATAGTCAACGGGATCACCATAGTGGCATCCAGGAGGTGGCATCGGTGTACTATGGGTAAGCTTATCGCTCAGCCATTACGGGACAAGACACATTTAATGTGCCTCTGATGTGTCCCCTTGATTTACTGCCGCCTCGCCCTGCTTTGACACGCGCCCGGGCCAGCGAGGCAGTCAACTCCATGTAGGCTGACAGGCTGCTGAGGTGGCTCGGTGGTACGGCCTTCATGAAGATTTGCATGCCACCACATAGGCACGTGTTGAGTTGGCTTGGAAGCCTCACATCGACACGCAGGTGCCTGCCTAGCTGGTGGGCAGGGAGCTGCATGGGAGCGCCGGTGGAAACTTGCCGGGCACGGGCCTGGCTATGGCCCCGCGGATGTCTTCGGCAAGGGCCTTGCCAGGCACCAGCAAGGGTCTTGCCGTGGCGTTGCGGTCGTCCGCGACAAGGATCTTGCCGGGGGTCTTGTGGATTTCCTCAGCAAGGATCTCGCCGAGGTTCGTCGTCTTCTAATCCCCTTCTGATTTGGAGTGTTTTCTAGTCTTTAGAAAGATCTGCATGCCATCATGGAGGCGCCTCCCGGGCCTTGGTCCCAACGTGGTTGGTGGTGTTGGAAAACCCGGGTCTCAAGGGCGGTGCACTCTATTGGCGTTGGGTAAGCTTCCCCGGAAAGGTCCTTGCCAGGGCCGTGGAGGTCTCCCCGGCAAGGATTTTGCTAGGGGAACCCACCTCGCCTTCTTGCTCTTTATGTCTCTGTCTTGGTATTGCTTTGACCATCTTGCGGTTTTGATTCCCTGTCACTCCTCCGCTTAAGCGTGGCCACTGGCGCAGCTCTAACTGCCCGTGCACAGGTAAAGGGGTACAAAGTAGCGCCCTTACTTCTGTACACCGACAAGAGCCCCCGGGTCTGGGCCACACATGAACGCTATGCGTTGTTGGGCCAGGCCCAGAACGGTGCGTGGGCAGGCGGGGTTGATTTCATTGAGGTGATTTTTCCGCCCGCTGCGCTTCCCCACGACCCGCGTCGAACACGTGACGTGGGGATCGTGTGCGGGGGTGATCGAAGCATGCTTGCATCATCTTGTGGTGAATAGTAAAGAGGCGGCTTGCATGTCCCTTCGAGACCGCAGGGCCGCTACTCTTTTACTCTCCACGCCAGGGATCAGTCGTTCCACGCGTCCCATTACACACGCCCCTTGCGCCACGTACGCCGCATACACGACGCGGAGCGAATGAAAGGCGCACGGAATACGGGAAGACGTGTGTGTGGGTCGATACCCACATGCCTTTAATTGGGCAGGGAGGGCGGTCGACGGCCTCGCCTGCCGTCACCTCAATGGGCTGGATTGGCTGAGAGGGGCGGCCGGACCCTGGCCCTCCTCTTTATAAGGAGGGGAGCGGGAGGGACGACACCTCTCAATCCTTCGGCATCCGCCTCTCCCCATCCTTGCTCCTTCCTCCCTTCTACCATGGCGAGAGGGCGCGCTGATGCTTCGACGGTGGCGGCGAGGGTCTATGCTCGACAATGCGTCGCTCCTCCCCAAGAGCCCATGATAGAAGAGCCGTGGTGCTCGTGGAAGAGGAGGACGGGGCGGCACATCGGCCTCGCCTCCGCCAGCGGTCCTTCCCCCAAAGGAGGGCCACGTCGGGGACGAGCCCCATGAGTTCTTCATCAAGATGCGCCGGCCGGCGCGCCAGTGTCTCCGTATCCCTACTCCATTTGCTCTGGAGATTGAGCTCGACCCGCCGCAGGTGCTGAAGCTGCACATGAGAGGCTGCGGGAATAGAGGCACATGGGCCGATGTTGATTTCCCAGCCCCTCACATCATGTACTTTCGCCGCGGATGGAAGACCTTCGCTCGCATGCACAGCCTGACGGCGGGACTCATTCTCTACTTCAAGTTAATGGATAATGGCCTCCTCTCTGTCAAGGTCTTCGGCAATTTCGGAACTCGCCTGAAGTGCTGCGTGGAGAGCTCCTCAGGTGATGAAGACTCGTCCTCAAGAGAGAGCGACGGGGAGGACATCGGCAGCGATGACGAGGGTAGAAGGCAAGAGGATGACGGGTCCGACTAGGTGTCGAACCCGCCACTCCGGGCTGGTGCCGGTAGCAGCAACATCTGCACCAGGACCCTTATCTCGGTGGAGCCGACTCCTTGAACATCTTGGGGTTGCCTCCTGGGGCGGCTGGTGTGGGAAGGTCGGAGAAGGCTAAGAAGGTGGGTGGCAGGCCATCAAGTCGGAGTACGGTGGCACCGACGCCTTTGTAGCGTATTGACGGAGCGCTGCCTCATCTTCCAGCTCTTCCTCCAGCACCACCACCACCAGCCCTCTCCTAGGCGGCCGCCGACATATTCTCTTGGCGCCTTCTGCTGCACGTACCTTGCTTAGGCACTCCTTCTACCCTTTTGCCTTCTTGTTCCATTCCCTGAGGAGAGGGACAAGAAAGGGATTACGGCACCTTATCTTTTTTCAACTTGCAAGCCTACGGGCCTTAGTTAGATTTAAAACTTGTAATCTCCCTGTTTGTGTTTGCATTCCGTACGAACTTGTACCTATATGGAACGTATTGATGAAAAAGGGGCTTGCCAGGTCTTGTGTGTGTGAGAAAATCCCATACCAAGGAACGAATCCTTGTTATTTTTAACATAAACACCATTGCCCGGTAACAGGCCTTGACGCTCCCCTATTCCGTTCAACCATACTCACTCCTTTGGCGGACGCAGGGGTGAAGTAGAGGTGGGCTCTACGCTTGCTTCCTTGCTGCCGCGGGTACAACAAGATTCTAAACCAAGAAGAAGTTCTCGGGTGGTAGGAATGAAGGGAGCACGGCAGTCTTGGAATAAAACAAGGTTTCATACGTCCCAATCTTTATACGGAAATGCATAACAGGGGATAAGAAAACTTATCTAGATCTGTAGCCCCCGGCAACCCTAGCTTGCCGTGGGTGGACCTTTGTGTCTTCAGCCCCCGGCAAGCTTGGCTTGCCGGGTCCGGGGCGCCGGCTTGTTCTCTTCCTTCCACTTAGCTTGGCAGAAACATTTATGTACCTTACGAACCAAAGAGGATGGACAGGAACAAAGAGACGCAAACTCGACCTCTATGCTAGGGGTTAGTCGCTGCTAAGCACTATCAGCCCTAACCGATGGAGAGACTCAATCTAGCACGCATGCTATGACTTAGGGCACCACCGCTTCATTTATTTATGTTCAGGGTCTGCGCCTGGCTTTGTAAAAAGGGTTACATGCCTTGCCGACAAGGCTTGTACAAAAGGTGGCTTGCTAGGGGGCCCGGCAGGCGCGCCTTATGCGTAATACTTGAAAAGATGCTCGATGTTCCAGGAGTTGCTCACTGGAATGGCATCTTCGGTCTCCAGGCGGACTGCACCAGGCCTGGTGACTTGTGTTACCTGATAAGGGCCTTCCCACTTCAGCATCAACTTGTTGGAAATCTTGGCGGAGTGAACGCGCCAAAGAACAAGGTCGCCTTCCTCAAAGCTTCAGGCATGAACCTTGCGGCTATGGTAGCGGTGCAAGGCTTGCTGGTAGCGTGCTGCTCTCACAGCCGCCCGAAGACGATCTTCCTCGAGGAGCATCGCGTCATCATGCTACAATCTCTCTTTCTCAATCTCATCATAAGGGAGCACTCGAGGTGACCCGTATATGAGTTCCGTGGGGAGAACTGCTTCTACTCCGTATACCAGGGCAAAGGGTGTCTAGCCGGTGGTTCGATTTGGCGTCGTTCTGATCGACCAAAGAACCGGGGGCAACTCTTCAATCCTGCGCATTCCGCTCTTGTGCAGCCTATCAAAAGTCTTCGTCCTCAGGCCACGTAGCACTTCAGCATTTGTCCTCTCCGCTAGGCCGTTGCTCCATGGGTGTGCCACGGAAGCAAAACAGACCTTGCTGCCAAGGTCTTCAATATACTGCATGAATCTGTGGCTTGTGAACTGCGTGCCATTGTCGGTGATGACTCTGTTCGGCACACCAAAAAGGAAAACTAGCCCCTTAAAGAATTCGACGGCTGACTGTGCGGTCACCTTCCTCACTACTTCCTCTCCCGGCAACTTTGTGAACTTGTCGATTGCAACGTACAAGTACTCAAAGCCCCCGACAGCGCGGGGAAAAGGGCCCAGTATGTCGAGCCCCCAAACGGAGAATGGCCAGGAGAGATGGGTTCTCTGCAAGGCTTGGGCTGGCTAATGAAGCTTCTTCGAATGGAACTAGCACGCTTCACACTTGGTTACTAGTGTCGTCGCATCCTGGAGGGCAGTGCGCCAGAATAAACCTTACCGGAAAGCCTTATCGGCAAGGGCCCTCGACCCTATGTGGGAACCGCATATGCCTCCATGTATATCCGCCAATAACTCCAGTCCTTCCTCCCGGGGGATGCACTTAAACTGCACTCCATTTGGTCTTTTTTTGTACAGTACGTTCTGAACGAACTAGTACTGGGCAGACCGATGAGCTACTTTCTTTGCTTCTTCCTACTCCTCAAGAAGCTCCCCTTTTTGGAGGAATCGGACGGTATGCTGCGCCAACATTGGAGCCTGTGGCTTGACGGCGAGGACCAAAGGCATTTCCTCCTCATGGGAATGGTTGCCTCCACGGCAAGGGCTTGGCGCCCCGCCGGAGCCGGTTGTCCCATGGCAGGCTCAGCGTCCGTGGCAACATCTTCGCCGGCGGCTCCAGGGAACTTGGTGGGGAAGTACTTGTCGGGGCCTGACTTTCTCCGCTTGTTCTGTTCTGTTGATGGTTCAACGGATGGTTGAGTTAATCAAAGCACAAAAGTACCTAGTTCCACGGGTAGCTTGAGGGAAGCGCGCTTGGACAGGTAGTCGGCGATGTCGCTCTCCACTCGGGGGACATGTTCTGCTTGTATACCGTGAAAGCGCTCCTCCAGTTTCCTCACTTCATCTACGTAGGCCTCCATCGATGGGCTTTGATAATCCTTGTTGATCTGTCGGACGACAAGCTGTGAATCGCCCCTGACGATGAGCTTCTTAACCCCGAGGTCTGCCGCGATCCTGAGACCGGTATGCAGCCTCTCATATTCAGCAGTGTCGTTCATGGACATCTCCCTGGGAAAGTGCATCTGTATCACGTACTTGAGGTGCTCTCCGGTGGGTGCGACGAGAAGCACGCCAGCACCGGCACTTTGTACCGAAAAAGGCCCGTCAAAGTACATTATCCAATTGCGACTCGTTTCCTTGCGGGGAGAGTGGTCTCCTGGATATCTTTGTCAGTCGTCGAGGTCCATTCGGCAACGAACTCCGCCAAGACTGTGCTCTGATTTGTCGAGGTGCTTTCAAACTTTCAAACTGAAACTTGATAGTTCCAAGGCCCATTCCACAATCCTCCCCATTGCGTCTGGGTTGTGCAATATCCGTTGCAATGGCAGGCGGGTGATGATGGTGATCTCGTGCGCTTGGAAGTAATGATGCAGCTTCCTCGAGGCCATAAGGAGGCCTAAGAGCAATTTTTGCACACTGGAGTACCTCGACCAAGCCCCCTGCAAGAGGGAGCTGACGAAGTAAACCGGGTTCTGCATCATCTTCTTCTTCTGCACCACTTCACCTAGTTGTGTGGGCCCTGCCGCACTAGTATCAGACCCTGCCGGGGGCCCAGCCTTGCCGGGACTAGGCCCTGCTGGGAAGAGTTCTATTTTGCCATCCGTTGACTCTGCCGTTGCTTCTACCTCTTCATCGACCTCCCGCTGTGCCACCAGTGTGGCGCTAACCACTTGATTCATTGCCGCTAGGTACAGCAGCAATGGTTCTTGTGGTTTGGGCGCAACCAGCATTGGGGTAGAGGAGAGTTATTTCTTCAAATCTTGCACTGCTGCCTCGGCCTCCGGGTCCACTCCATTGGGTCTGCCTTCTTCAAGATCTTGAAAAAAGGAAGGGAACGCTCAGCAGACATGGAGATGAATCTGCTCATGGCAGCAACACAACCAGTGAGCCGACGCACATCCTTCATCTGCTTAGGTGCCTCAATCTGCTCGATGGCCTTGATCTTGTCTGGGTTTGCTCCAATCCTACCCTACGACACAAAGAACCTGAGAATCTTGCCGGACGGGACATCGAATACACACTTCTCAGGGTTCAGCTTGAGGTTGATCTTACGCAGGTTTGCAAACATTTTCTCCAGATCTTTCACAAGTGTTGCTTTGTCCTTGGTTTTGACCACTATCTCATCCATATAAGCTTCCATATTTCTATGTAGCTGAGGCTCAAAACCAATTTGGACTACTCTTGCAAAGGTCAAGCTGGCACCGCCACGGACGCATGTCCAGTGCCGCGGACGCGTGCTCGCGCGCATGAACTCAGGGGCAAACGACGGGGAGGGCACAGGGGAGAGCTCACGGGGAAGAGACGACCAAGGGAGGGGCAGAGGAAGAGGCCGAGCTCCATTAAAGCTCGATTGGCCACAGTGCACCCGTGGGCGCGGGCGATGAGCGCTGACGGAGGGGCTGACGGAGGGGGAGAGGGCTCCAGGAGGACGGCGACGACGCGGGCTATCTGCTGGACATACTCACGAGCGCGAAGCCGACGAGAGGGGGAGGAGGTCCAGCACAAACAGCCACTGGACGCGGCCATTGCACACAGAGCGCGTGCACAGGCATGCCATTGTCGTGGTCACCGCGTGCGCCGGCATCAAAAAGAGCCAAATGTTTGGCCAATGTTGTCTAGTGGTAAGTCCTTCGAAGGTTGGTTTCAACTACGGTGGTAGTTTGGTTAAAACTGCTATGGTTAAATGGTTATCACCCTCTGAAGTTTACGGCAGTAAACTTAGGAGAGCACTGGTGATCAACAGGGAGGGTTTTGGGAGCAATGGAGTTGTCTGCGAGGTTGAGGTAAAGAAGGACTTTCATCTTGGTAAGTTTGAGGAGAAATAGACCAAGAATGAATATAGTTGCTTCACAACTCCATTTTTGGTCCAGAAATGAAGATCAACAAGATGCACTCACATCGAGTGGCAACTTGGGCTAAGATTGGGCAAGGCAGAGTCATTTGGTCTTATGAAGATGCTCAAAAAGTCGCATACCATTTGGGAAAGGCAAACTGGTACTTGCTTCACAAACATCTCCTCTGGACAGAAACTGGGAATAATTTTGGTGGTCAAATGGATCAATGAAATGATGCAAGATTGGGTGGATAGATGTTTTATGGGTATAAGAATGATCTGGTAATTTATCAGGATTTTTAAAGCAATATAAAATACACTTGCTTCACAACCTGAAAATATTGCCAGAATCAAAGATTTGCTCCTGTGTTCACATAGAGGATTGGATGGGTCTGAAAATGGGTAGAGGGGGCTAATATGATCACATTAAGGAGTGTGCAAAAGTTCAACTCATTTGGGTACTCCTAGCTAGTTCTTCCTTCACAAAGCCTTCTGTTTGACAGAAACTTTGAAAATTCACTGAGGAAGATTGTCTAGGAAAATAAAGTTGAACTTGTGCATGGGGCAATTATTTGGACATATAAACATGCCCAAAAAGTTTGGGATCCACTAGAAAAATATAAATGACACTTCCTTCACAAAGTGCCATTCAGGGCAGAATAGAAAAATAATTATTGGGGAATTATTTTTGAACTGGCCAAGGCAAGCTTTCGGAATATTTGAGCTATATATGACAAAAAGGAATTATGAGAATTATTTGGGGATTTTTGGATGGACAGAAATATAGGTTGCTTCACAACCTAGGTCAGATAGAGTTATTCCTTTAATGAAGAAGGAATTTTCCCTAGAAAAGAATTTTAGGGTTTGGTCAAGGAGTGAAGAGACATGATCTTGGCAAGGTTTTGAGAATGATGAGTCACTTGGGAGGGGGAATGAGGATGATTTCCCAGGTGACAAGGCCACAAAACCACTACAAAAAGAAAAACAGAGCAAACACCAAATAAGTCAAAAGAAAAAGAATAGGGCAAAAATCCAGGCTGTTAGAACTCTTACCCCCTTAAATAAATCTCGTCCTCGGGATTCGATTGCTCAGGGAACAAGTATGACTTGAGGACACCGTTTCCAACTCAGGTATCCTTGTTCCTTTATTTATTGTTCCCCCATGAATTTCATAACATCAACTTACCTTGCTGTGGGGTGGTTATCTTCACCTTTATCCAAATTCTGACGGGTTTTTGTGCACATACCAAATCCTTTTGCTGACGCAAATTTTCTCATGTCTGTGGTGATATCCAATGGCTCTGAGCATAGATTTTCCTTTGGTCGTGAAACCTGTTTACTTCTGTCATGGGGTTGCTTCAAATAAACGCATGCCTTCCGGTTTCCATAAATGCTGAGAGTCAGGGCCATCCTCGTAATGGGATCTGACTGCTCACGGGTGGCACTGAGTTATCTTGATTTATTTCTTTGGCTCGAGCATGAGATATGTACCAAAGATTTGACTGCCTGCTGTTGTGAGCAATATAACGGTGTATGGAGTTATAGCTGTGTCATACCTTTACATCTTGAGACTGGCCCAACAGGGGCTAACGGACAAATGCTTTCCCTGACATACTGACCATGTACTTGATTCCGTCGGTGAGTATACCCGACCTGAGCTGATTGTCCGGCTTTTGATTTTTCTCATGTGGTTGATATACCCATCTGTGGTAATAGAGTGTGGTATGCTTTAACATTGCCGCTGAGGTCAGGCTGCTGAGCTTGCAAAGAAATCTTGGATCTGAATGAATAGACTTGGATATTCCACACTAACCATGCAATGTGGGTCAGTGGGATATGAAAATCCTTGTCAATAGAGGAGGTCGCTGAGAGTCTACCTTTGTGGATCCATATGGGGTTATGGCCTCCAACTGATTTGGGTATCCAGACCCTGATCGTCGCGCAAAAATCATCATACCTTTTCTGTCAGTCTCATACTTTTTACGGTCATGATTTTGTTTATCAGGATGCCTTACTGAAATAACTTGGTCACACATGTCCTTGATTCTTCGTATGACCATGGATGCGATTAGTACAATAATTTTGACATTAGTCCTTGTGCTTGTTTTTTGACTTGGGTCCGCACACATATGACATATACCCGGGATTTGTAGCTGTACGGAGCTCATTGCTGAGGCCAATCATACAAAAAGGTGACAAGATTTCATGATATCACCTTGTCAGTTGGGGGAATAATGACTTTGGTATCGATTGTCAAGAGTGTGGATTCTGTGATGTCATCTCCAAATATTGTCGATCCTTTTAATTCATGACAGGTATTTCTGCTCATCTTTATTTTCCTTTGCCTGACTGTCGGCGTTCTGGGGACGGGGGTCCCCAGACTTGCCTGCCTGCGGCCTGCGGTGTGGCTCAAGGAGTGTCCCAGCACGGCCCATATTCATCAACTCAAGCTCAAGACCCTTGCGAGGGGCTAGACCTCACGGGGCCGACGACGCAAGGCTTCCTCAGGAACGGCCTCACCAGGTAGGCTCACGAGGAGGCGGAGAGATCAAGGTAGCGGTACCTTGCGAGGTGCTCATGATGCAAGCCATGACGATCGAGACCAGACGGGCGCCAGGCGGGCGCGGGCCTGCGCAGTGTCCTTGTTTCCTCTTTGGTGCAAAGGGGGCAAGCGCATGCATGGAGTACCGAGGCATCAAGCAAAGGTTACCATTTCGGTGCAATGAGACCAAGACCAGTAGAGCGGTAGGACAGAGGTCACCGTGGAGCCCAAGACGGCATTATCGCCAGTGCCTTTGGCAGTCGAAGACCAACTTTAGTCAGGATAACTTGTACTAGATGTTCCCCTTCAAAATGGCCATTGTTGGCTCCCTTCCCGCTCAATATTTGGGAAGAGGACCAGGGCCTCTATATATAGAGATAGCCACCACAATAGAGGGCATCTCATAGAGTTCTCATCAGATCCAGAGGCGATCGAACTCACCCAATTAGTTCACCGCACCAGCCCAAGAACACCTCTCGTGAGGCTGTTCTTCCCCTGTACAGTTCATCATCAGCCCCTGAGGCAATCCACCACACCACACACTTGATTAGGGTATTACACCACAATGGTGGCACGAACCAGTATAAACCTTGTGTCCCTTGTGTTGTTCATCATGTAGCTTAGATTCGCAGCAAGGGGTTGGGACGTGGATCGGTAGGGGGAAGATATTCGCGCTCACCCCAGAGTTTGAACCTTAAGGGTTTTGCCGAAACCCGATATCTGACATTTGGCGTGCCAGGTAGGGGTGCGCTGGAGCTCTCCCTTCCGTCGACCCGCCCTCCATCAACACCGCGCTTCGCCCTCATGGCGGACAACATGTCGCCCGCTCCGGCTGCCGATGCCAGCACTAGGGCTAGGGGGCTCCGAGCCTTGGCCCCCGCCTTGTGACAAGTGCAGTGGCCGAAAAAGTTCAAGCCAGAAATGCCGCCGCGCTATGACGGCGTGACTGATCCACTAGATTTCCTACTGGCGTATGAGGAGGCCGTCCTCAAGGCTGGGGGCGACGACAGGGTCATGGCTAACTGGCTTCCCACGGCCCTCACCGGCATTCCGCCCGTGTGGCTGCTCCACCTGCCAACGGCTTCGGTGGCCTCCTGGGAGGAGCTGCACAACCTCTTCCTTGCCCATTATGTTGCAGAGGCACCCCCGATCATCGCATCTCTCCTGGGCGGCTCACAAGCGCCACCCTCAAGCCGCCACGTCAATCCGTTCGTCCGCTAGATCGGCGCCGCCCTGACACGCTGCAAAGCCCCTCCAGGTTGGGTGGCACCCAAGGCCGACTTGGCCTTCAACTTGGACGATCACCCCGCCAACACCGCCTGCTCGGGTGCGCTCCCGATGCTGTGCACTCCCACCATCTGCGAGGTGGCCGTCACAAGGTCCGTCATCGATGGTGGTGCCGGCCTCAACGTTCTCTCGGTGGAGGCCTTCAGCCTCCTCCACGTGCCCCTGGAGCGACTCCAACCTAGCAAGTCCTTTTCGGGCGTCGGAGGCAGTTCCACCGGCTCCCTGGGGTAGATCGGCCTCCCGGTGTCTTTTTGCACCCACGACAACTTCCGCACGGAGGTGGTTGACTTTGACATCGCCCGCATTGGCCTTCCGTACAACGCCATCCTCAGCTACCTAGCCTTGGCCCAGTTCATGGCAGCGACTCTCCCGGCCTACAACCTCATGAAGATGCCCGGGAGCAACGGCGTCCTCACCATATCTGGAGATACAAAGGATGCTCTACATGCGCTCAAGCTCGCCTTCAAGGCGGCCGCAGTGGCGCAGCCCACCAGCGCCGACACCCTCAAGTCCAAGGGGGCTACGCCAACCAAGAAGAAGCAGTTGTTCACCCAAGAAAAGGCAGAGACTAAGCAGGTACCAGTCGATGAGGATGGATCCTCCATCGCCACCTTCACCATAGGCGCCAATCTTGACCCCGAGCAAGAGGACCCTCTAGTGAAATTCTTGTGCGCGAACAAGGAGGTGTTCGCATGGGAACCCAAGCAGCTAGCGGGGGTCCCAAGGTAGGTGATCGAGAACCACCTCAACGTGTGCCCCAATGTCCGCCCCGTGAAGCAGAAAGCAAGGTAGCAGTCCACCAAGAAGCCGGCCTTCATCGTCCAAGAAACCCGCAAGCTAGAAGCCGCGGGAGTCATTCGCGAGGTTCGCTATCCGAAATGGCTGGCAAACCCTGTTGTTGTGCCGAAGAAGGGAGGAAAGGAGCGCATGTGCGTCGACTACACCAAGGTCAACAAGGCCTACCCTCAAGATCTGTTCCCGCTCACCCGCATCGACCAAGTCGTCCACTCCACCGCTGAGTGCGACCTGTTGTGCTTCCTGGATGCCTTCTTGACCCCGTGTGGGGTGTATTGCTACACCTGCTTGCCGTTCGGATTACGCAACGCAGGCGCAACCTTTCAACGACTGATGCATATCGCCTTGGGCCGGCAGCTCAGAAGAAATGCCAAGGCCTACGTCGCCAACATCATGGTGAAGTCTCGGGAGGCCAAGACCCTGATACAGGACTTGGAAGAAACCTTCGCGGGACTTTGTGAAGTGGACCTACGGCTCAACCCAGAGAAGTGCGTGTTCAATGTTCCTTTTGGCAAGCTTCTGGGCTTCCTCGTGTCCCATAGAGGCATCGAGGCCAACACAGAGAAGGTCAAGGAAATCGAAGACATGAGTCCGCCGCAAACCCTCAGGGAAATGCAGAAGCTCACCAGGCGAGTAACCGCGTTAGGGCGCTTCATCTCCAAGTTGGGGGAACGCGCCCTGCCCTTCTTCAAGCTGATGAAGAAGAAGGGTCTGGTCGAATGGACTCAAGAGGCTGACGAAGCGTTCCAAGATCTCAAGAAGTACCTGACCAGCCCTCCGGTGATGGTGGCTCCACGCCCTCAGGAGCCCTTGGTGCTCTACCTCGCCGCCACACCCTACTCTGCCAGCGTAGCTCTGGTGGTGGTTCGGGAGGAGTGCCGGTTCAATATCACATCGGCCGCAACCCTGACCGCGGCAGCTCAAGGCCAGGAAGGCCTCCACTACAAAAAAAATACACTTCCGTGATGATACGTGTTTGTCACAGTAGGTCGCGTTTTTTGTCATGCATGTACATCCATGACAAATTTATGACAGAATCAAGATAGTCATACCTGTGCTGTCGTAGAAGTGTTCCATGACATTACCAAAATTATCATCACGGAAGTGTCCACTTCCATGACGATAAATCACGCGTCACAGAAGTGCTTTCATCAAGGGTGACCGACACGTGGCATCCACCATAATGTAACACCGTTAAGCTATCGAATCGGGTTTTGGATCCGATAACCCGTTAACAGCCCCGACCAATGGGGATTTTCCACGTGTAAAATCATCATTGGCTGGAAGAGACACGTGTCGGCTCACCGTTGGGACAGATGTCATCCACTCATTGGACAAAAGGCGCCTATGATACATGGACACGTGGCACGGCCCAACAGAGGCCCATTCTTGTGAAAAGGCCGGCCCAGTTGACTTGGTCAAAAGGTGGTGGGCCGGCCCATGTAAAGCCTGTTAACGGCCTGTTCGCATATAGCCCATTTACTGCCCGCTAACCCAAGGCCCGTTACGCCCTATCTGAATTAGGCGAAGTAGCGTCATCTGGGCCACCCAATATGATTCCAGCCCATTTTCACTTTTGGCCCATGTATGGCCCATGACGTCTTTCGGCCCATATGAGGCCCTATGTGACTCTTGTCCTATTAACGGCTCGTGGTGAAACTGGCTCGTAATGAACAGTGTATTACTTTACACCCATTAACGGCTCGTGGTGAAACTGGCCTGTAATGAACAGTGTATCACTTTATACCCATTAAGGGCCCGTTATTCCGTTGGGCCGTTTCCAGCCCATGTTATCTTTCGGCCTTCTCAGAGCCCATTTATTCTTGGGCACATTTCCAGCATTCGTTTACTTACGGCCCGTTACTGTCATTTTCTGCTTATGGGTCAAATTCAGCCCGTGGTTACAGTCGGCCCGTTTGTGGTCCGTTAACACGTTGGGCCGTTTTCATAGCATCATGAAATACGGCCTTTTAACGATGGCCCATTATGGTCGGCCCATGAACGTACGATTCCAACTCTAGCCCGTTTACGGCCATAATGCGTCCTGTTATTGGCCCATGTTCGGCCAATCGATCATACTGTCGGTATAAGGCCCATTGATGATACGGCCCGTAGAAGGCCCATTGTTTCTACGGCCCGTAGAAAGCCCATTGTTTCTGCGGCCCGTAGAAGGCCCACTTTTTCTACGGCCCTTGGAAGGCCCGCTGTTTCTACGGCCCGTAGGTGCAGTGTCACTATAGTAAATATTAGCCCATGGTTATTGTGGCCTAGTTTTAAAAAATAGGTTGTTGCAGCCACTAGCAAACCGCAAAAAAAGAACTGCATTGACTAGAAGCAAACAAATAAACAAGACAACAAGGAAATAAATAAGTAAGCAACTTACACTAGGCTATTACAGCTATTACACATATTACATCCACTGGGCATCAAAGTTCGCACCAGTGCAAATATAGGGAACACAGCAGCATATAAACACCGCAGCAAAACAAGTCCAGAACTGAAACCACTTCAGAAGAGCTCAAGAAACAATATCCTGGGTACCCATAATGCTGGCAAGATGCTTAGCAAGCTTATTAACTTTCTCTTGTTTGGCGCTTAAGTCCTCCAGCGCCTGTTGTTGCACCAGAAAGTATGCATCTGAATTCTGCAGGGACTTCCTCAGTTCTTCGGCTTCCTATCGCATAACATCTGATGGATGTCTTTCAACTTGAAGTTGAGACTCAAGAAGCCGAACTGATTCAGGCAACGAGTTCGAAGAGCTGGTGCCAGCAGTGGTAGCCAGTAACTCGAACACTACATCAAGACAGGACTTTGGGGTTGTCTTAGTGTCCTCAATATAGGTTTTATTAGCTTTCTTGGAGACCAACAGGGATGTCTCACTATCTTGAACCTTATCTGCATTACTTCCTTTACCATTGCATAACAGGGTATTGTTCTCCAATATTTTATCCGCGTTCTAAAAGGGAAACAAACAAACACATCTCAGGTTTACAATGTAGTATATGAAACTCATTTTGGTAAACCAGTTCAGTAGTAAGGTGGACAGGATAACAGCATGAAACAAACATATATCTATGTAGTATGGTCACTGTATGGTCTATATCATTCTAGTTTATGTTGCCAAATCAAGATAGATACAGTTCGAATCATATCTATTTAAGACAAAGCAGCATAGACAGAATATAAGTGTGGGAAACTACACAGCAATAACAACACTTGTAATGTGCATGGCATGAGAACATAACTGTTTATTCAATTGAAACTGAAATCAACATAGAGCAAGTTACAACAGCAAACAACCAAACACGTTGAAGAAACAGGTTTAAAACATACCTGTTGCACCATTGGAGTTTCAATTGCATCCTTCAAATTTGAAATTGGTTGGTATCAGTAAATACAGTGATGCAAGAGCAAAGTAGTATGAACCATAGCTATGGAACCTGACCTGAGAACAATTCTTCTTCTGCTTTAAGCATTGACTTCGGGTTCGGAGTGGTGGTCCTCGTGATTTGGGCACTGCAGTTGCCTTACTAACTGCTCGTGTTTGGGTGCTCTGTGGTGGAGACGGTGCTGTGTCAACGGGAACTGGGTGTCTATCTGCTGGGGTTGGGGTTAGAAGGGGTGTAGCTGGTTCTCTGTCCAACTGGGTAGGGGTACAATCTGCATGAGTGTGGGTTATGTGTGGTGGGGCTGATTCTTGGGCAAGTACAACCGTGGTTCTATCTGCATCGACAGGTAGCACGATCTTTTCTGAAGACCGTGTTTTTACTCCCACAGATACTGCCATCACTCCCTCCAATTGAAATGGCTGATAAACAAGAAGAGTAATTGAATGTACAGACATTGTAAGATAGACAGGTGCAATGGATAGTAGGGAAGAAAACAGGGCATGAAATAATTCACATTTATGTTGTCTAAGCAAACAGAATAGCAGGACATAATTTCACATATATGATGGCTAATTAAACAGGATAGCATGACACAATTTCACATGTATGATGGCTAACTAAACAGGATAGAATGACATACTTCAAAATATGATGACTATGTAAACAGGATGACATGATATAACTATACGATGTGTCTATTAAAGTGGTTGGCATGCCATAAATCACAAACATGCTGCCGATGGAAACATCATTGCATGATATAATTCACGGATAGAATGACATAATTTAAAATATGATGACTATGTAAACAGGATGAGATGATATAACTATATTATGTCTTTAGAAAATGGGTTGGCATGCCATAATTCAGATACATGCTGTCTATATAAACATCATGGCATGACATAATTCAAATATATGATTTATATACTAAGGAAGTGAACAGAGGGCAATTGCATATATTATGTGTCAACTAAGGAGATGGTATTCAATATTGTGTATATGATGTAAAAAATAAGCATTGCAATACAACATATGCATTATATGAGTAATATAACCCTGCCAAGTTTGAGCATACACCTCAGGGGGATAATAGGACTGGTCATCTGCCTCTGATTCCTCCTCTGAAGAGCTATCTGTAACCAGCAAGATATCTGCTTCAGCAGGTAGCATTGTCTGCTTTGAAGACCTTGTTTTCACTCAAGATTTCTCCATCACCAATTCAAATGGCCGATGCACAAGAAGAGCAGTTGAATATACAAACATTGTCGACAAAAGCAATGAGAAATACAAAAAAAGGACAGCATGACATAATTCACATATATGACGCTTGCCTAAACAGCATGGCATTGCATAATTCACATACATAATGCCTTGCAACAAGATAACATTGCATAATTCACATATATAATGTCTTGCAACAAGATGGCATTGCATAATTCACATATATGGTAATTAGACACTAAACAGGTGGCATTCACACAAAGCATGTCTAAACTAAGCAAATGACATAGCAATGCAAGATACCATACGCACGATATGAGTAACATAACCCTGCCAAGTTAGGGCATGCACCTCAGGGGGGAAATATGACTGGTCATCTGTCTCTGAATCCTCCTCTGAGGAGCTATCGGTAACCAGCAAGACATGCACTTCGTTAGATAGCATTGTCTGCTCTGAAGACCTTGTTTCCACTCCAGATTTTTCCATGACCGTGCCGAATGGATGATGCACAGGAAGAGTAATTGAATGTACTAAAATTGTTGACAAATTTAACACATAATAAAAAAATGATGGCATGCTATAATTCACATATAAGATGACTGGCTAACCAGGGTGGCATTGCAAAATTCACATATATGATGCCTGGCTAGACAAGAAGGCATTGCATGATTCACATATATGATAAAGAAACAAAACAGATGGCATTGACACAAAGCATGTCTAAACTAACCAGATGACATCTTTAATGTATACACTAAGCAATGCAAGGCACCATATGCATGACATTACCAACATCAGCATGCCAAGTTAGAGCGAAGACCTCATGGGGTAAATAGGAGTGGTCTTCTCCTTCTGAATCCCCCTCAGAACAGTTATCTTCCTCTTGATTATGATCCGAAATGGGTGGAGGGGGGCTTCCTTTGCGCCCACCATGAAACAACGTGTGCATGAAATTTTATTGCCACGCAAGGCTCGTCTCTTTTGCTCTTCATGATCAGTTCCATTGTGTACAATAACTGGCATGCATAAGAATAAAACATAGTGAGATTATGTAAGGAGTGCATGCACAAATCCAGAGTGATGGTAGCAAACTGTGGATAGACCCAAAACCAATGATAGCAGGCAGATAATAGCTTTATTTAAAAAATACAGATAATGGCTCCTTTAATGTTTGTTTGCACCCAACATGATCTCATAGTAGACACTGGAGATTAACCAGATAGTAGACAGATAGTACTGATTGCTGCCCCAATATGTACCCCACAACCATTTAAAAACTCAAGTTTCAACATTAGTTTGGACCTGAATCGCAGTCTAATAGGTGAACACGACGATAATGTAGCATGTCATCATATTAAGCGACACATAACGTAAGCAGACACGGAAGAGTGCGACCTCTCTTGCGGACCCGTGTAGTCCTCAAGGTCATCTGCTCAGTTGATGATGGTAATGCAGTTGTGGTGGCTGCCGGCGGCGGGGAAGAATATCTGAGGCGGCGAAAGACAGTCTGGAGAGCGGATCCCTGCTGTGGTGAACCCTTCCGTCATTGGAGCAGCTGAGCTGGGCTGGAACACAGCGCCGCAGGAGCAGGACAAACCACACAAGGTTTTCTTTGACACATATCTGTAACAGAAGTAATTGAGTAAGGGCTTGTTTGAATTTGAGATTCTAACAATGCAGGGATAGGAAATAGACAGGAATAGGATAGGAATGCACGTGCAAAACAGAGAATTTAAAAACATAGGATTTCTGCCAATCTGGGTGTTTGATTCACAACAATTGGAAGATCACAGGATGCAAAAAAGCATGGTGAGATTAAGTCAAACTGAAAGAAAATGTACAGTTATAATGCTATTATGCTACTATCTCTTAGTCTTGTGCTTGATGAATAGGAATATGAAAAGGAGGAGAAGTGGAAATTAGAATTCCTACAGTTTTTCTTTCAAGGAGACACTAAAGGAACAAATCCTACAGTTTTCCTTTGCTCCATTCCTTTGCACCAAATTCATGAAAAGTAGTACCATAGGAAACTTTCCAATTACTATGTTTTTCATTCACTTTTCCTTTCAAGCACTGGCGATTCTAGTAGGCAGGCTTGAGCAAGGAAAATCCTACACTTAAAAAATGTTTTTGTGCTACTTCTATTACTTTGGACCCAGGCCACTGCAATACTAGCTCAACTCCCAGGGCCATCGACAAATGCACAGCTCAAACGTGCAGAGATAAATAATGATGGCGTTCAAGTGAGTCCATCACGCATAGCTAAGTTGCTTGGTACCTCACTGCTTGTCATATAGTAGGATAAAATAATCATATTTCCCGTTACTACGAGTGCTCAGTGGATAATATATATAACATGTAGAGTAAAAAGAGATGCAACAAGTGTACAACCTCTTTGGCGAAGCCATGTCGATCTCAGCGTGATTGGGTTGGCCGGTGAGGATGCTCCGGCTGACTTTGCTATCGGAGGAGGGGAAGAAGATCTTAGGCGCCTGGAGAGGGAGCCCAAGGTACTGCTCCGCTGTGATGGAGGGTTTCCTCGTTGGAGCAGCTCTGGTGAGTTGTACGACGTCGAGGCTGAAGCAGGACAAGAGAGACAACGAACAACGTTAACTTGAGTGGAATTCTAATAGCATCTCCAATACATGACGTAAAATACATAACCACAAAGTGCTAGATGTAAAATACATCAGTCGCTCATCTCTGAACTTAACTGTCGAAACTGAACCTAACTGTCCAAACTGAATTTTGCTGTTGAAACTGAATTTTGCTGTCGAAAGTGAACGCACTAGCAAGGTGAGGCTACACGTCAGTCGATTTTGCAGCCGTTGGATACAAAATCAAGGGCCTGCGGTTCATCTTCAACCTCCACCCCCCCTGAGCCGCCAGCCACCACCGGCCAAACAGCAGCCCCCCGCCACCTGCGGCCGATGGTGCGCCGCCCCGCCCGCCCCGAAAACACTCCCCACTGCCGGTCCGCCGCCGCCCCGGCCATCCCTCTAGCCCCCCCCCCCCCCCGCCCGCCGTGCCGAGCTTTTTCTCTGGATCCCCACGCCACCGCCCCGCCAACGCCTCGCCACCGCCGGCGACCACCGCCCCCATCCTGAACCCTAAGATAGATAGTGGGGTACCTCTCCAGCGAGCCCCCCTCCCCGCTGCGGTTGGTTCTTCCTTCACCCCGGCGAGCCCACCCCTTGGAAATCGACTGACCCAAAAGTTGATTCAGTCGACTGAAGTGTAGCCAAATCAGAGCAGCATCGCAAGCAAGAGCAAGAGCGAGAGCAGCAGCCCGAGCAAGAGCAATAGCAAGAGCAGACCAGGCAGGGGACCAAGAGCAAGAGTAGGGCAGCAGCGCGAGCGAGAGCTAAAGCAACAATAGCTCCTACTGATGTGGATGTCGCCGCCAAGGGAGCGACGCCATGGAGGAAGTGGCCGGTGACGCCGCCGTGGATGGAGCCTCGCCGTGTCGGCTCGGGGCCGAGCGCCGGCAGCACCGTGAGATCGAATCAAGAAGAAAATGCGGCGATTTGTGAGTTGGAAATATGCCCTAGAGGCAATAATAAAGTAGTTATTATTATTATATTTCCTTGTTCATGATAATCATTTATTATCCATGCTATAATTGTATTTATAGGAAACTCAGATACATGTGTGGGTACATAGAGAACACCATGTCCCTAGTAAGTCTCTAATTGACTAGCTCGTTGATCAATAGATGGTTACAGTTTCCTGGCCATGGACATTGGATGTCATTGATAACGGGATCACATTATTAGGAGAATGCTGTGATGGACAAGGCCCAATCCTAAGCCTAGCACAGAGATCGTGTAGTTCATATGCTAAAACTTTTCTAATGTCAAGTATCTTTTCCTTAGACCATGAGATTGTGCAACTCCCGGATACCGTAGGAATGCTTTGGGTATACCAAACGTCACAACGTAACTGGGTGGCTATAAAGGTGCACTACAGGTATCTCCGAAAGTGTCTGTTGGGTTGGCACGAATCGAGACTGGGATTTGTCACTCCGTGTGACGGAGAGGTATCTCTGGGCCCACTCAGTAGGACATCATCATAATGTGCACAATGTGATCAAAGAGTTGACCGTGGGATGATGTGTTACGTAACGAGTAAAGAGACTTGTCGGTAACGAGATTGAACAAGGTATCGGTATTACCGACGATCAAATCTCGGGCAAGTACAATACCGTTAGACAAAGGGAATTGTATACGGGATCGATTGAGTCCTTGACATCGTGGTTCATCCGATGAGATCATCGTGGAACATGTGGGAGCCAACATGGGTATCCAGATCCCGCTGTTGGTTATTGACCGTAGAACGTCTCGGTCATATCTGCATGGTTCCCGAACCCATAGGGTCTACACACTTAAGGTTCGATGATGCTAGGGTTATAAAGGAAGTTTGTATGTGGTTGCCGAATGTTGTTCGGAGTCCCGGATGAGATCCCGGACGTCACGAGGAGTTCAGGAATGGTCCGGAGGTAAATATTTATATATGGGAAGTCCTATTTTGGCCAACGGAAAATGTTTAGGATTTTTCGGTATTGTACAGGGAAGGTTCTAGAAGGTTCCGGAGTGGGGCCCACCTGCATGGGGGGACCCAAATGAACGTGGGTAGTGGGGCAAGGCCCACACCCCTGGTCAAGGCGCACCAAGATTGTCCCCTTAGAAAGGAATAAGATATATCCGAAGGGATAAGATCAAGATCCCTAAAGAAGGGATAACAATCGGTGGGGAAGAAATTATGGGATTTCTTTTTCTCCCACCTTTGCCAACGCCCCAATTGGACTTGGAGGGCAAGGAACCCAGCCCCCCCACCCCTATATATAGTGGGGAGGCGCATGGGAGCTTACCAAAGTTCTGGCGCAGGCCCTTCCCCTCTCCCAAGTCCTCCTCCTCTCCCGGGGTGCTTGGCGAAGCCCTGCCAGGATTGCCACGCTCCTCCACCACCACCACGCCGTTGTGCTGCTGCTGGATGGAGTCTTCCTCAACCTCTCCCTCTCTCCTTGCTGGATCAAGGCGTGGGAGACGTCACCGGGCTGTACGTGTGTTGAACGCGGAGGTGCCGTCCGTTCGGCACTAGGATCTCCGGTGATTTGGATCACGACGAGTACGACTCCTTCAACCCCGTTCTCTTGAACGCTTCCGCTTAGCAATCTACAAGGGTATGTAGATGCACTCTCCTTCCCCTTGTTGCTAGTCTCTCCATAGATGGATCTTGGTGACACGTAGGAAAATTTGAATTTCTGCTACGTTCCCCAACAGTGGTATCAGAGCTAGGTCTATTGCGTAGATTCTTTGCACGAGTAGAACACAAAGTAGTTGTGGGCGTTGATTTTGTTCAATATGCTTACCGTTACTAGTCCAATCTTGTTTCGACAGTATTGTGGGATGAAGCGGCCCGGATCGACCTTACACGTACTCTTACGTGAGACAGGTTCCACCGACTGACATGCACTTGGTGCATAAGGTGGCTAGCGGGTGCCAGTCTCTCCCACTTTAGTCGGAACGAATTCGATGAAAAGGGTCCTTACGAAGGGTAAATAGCAATTGGCATATCACGTTGTGGTTTTGCGTAGGTAAGAAACGTTCTTGCTAGAAACCCATAGCAGCCACGTAAAACATGCAAACAACAATTAGAGGACGTCTAACTTGTTTTTGCAGGGTATGCTATGTGATGTGATATGGCCAAGAAGAATGTGATGAATGATATGTGATGTATGAGATTGATCATGTTCTTGTAATAGGAATCACGACTTGCATGTCGATGAGTATGACAACCGGCAGGAGCCATAGGAGTTGTCTTTATTTATTGTATGACCTGCGTGTCATTGAACAACGCCATGTAATTACTTTACTTTATTGCTAACCGGTAGCCATAGTAGTAGAAGTAATAAGTTGGCGAGACAACTTCATGGAGACACGATGATGGAGATCATGATGATGGAGATCATGGTGTCATGCCGGTGACGATGATGATCATGGAGCCCCGAAGATGGAGATCAAAAGGAGCAATATGATATTGGCCATATCATGTCACTATTTGATTGCATGTGATGTTTATCATGTTTATGCATCTTATTTGCTTAGAACGACGGTAGTAAATAAGATGATCCCTCATTAAAATTTCAAGAACGTGTTCCCCCTAACTATGCACCGTTGCGAAAGTTCGTCGTTTCGAAGCACCACATGATGATCGGGTGTGATAGATTCTTACGTTCACATACAACAGGTGTAAGGCAGATTTACACACGCGAAACACTTAGGTTAACTTGACGAGCCTAGCATGTATAGACATGGCCTCAGAACACAAGAGACCGAAAGGTCGAGCATGAGTTGTATAGTAGATACGATCAACATGAAGATGTTCACCGATGATGACTAGTCCGTCTCACGTGATGATCAGACACGGCCTAGTTGACTCGGATCATGTAATCACTTAGATGACTAGAGGGATGTCTATCTGAGTGGGAGTTCATAAGATGAAGTTAATTATCCTGAACATAGTCAAAAGATCTTTGCAAATTATGTCATAAGCTCGCGCTTTAGTTCCACTGTTTAGATATGTTCCTAGAGAAAATATAGTTGAAAGTTGACAGTAGCGATTATGCGGACAGTAGAAAGCTTACGTCCTTAATGCACCGCTCAGTGTGCTGAACCCCAAACGTCATTTGTGGATGTTGTGAACATCGGACATACACGTTTTGATAACTATGTGATAGTTCAGTTAAACGGTTTAGAGTTGCGGCACCAAAGACGTTTTCGAAACGTCGCGAAACATATGAGATGTTTCGAGGGCTAAAATTGGGATTTCAGGCTCGTGCCCACGTCAAGAGGTATAAGACCTCTGACGATTTTCTTAGCCTGCAAACTAAGGGAGAAAAGCTCAATCGTTGAGCTTGTGCTCAGATTGTCTGAGTGCAACAATCACTTGAATCGAGTGGGAGTTGATCTTCCAGATGAGATAGTGATGTTTCTCCAAAGTCATTGCCACCAGGCTGCTAGAGCTTCGTGATGAACTATAACATATCACGGATAGATATGATGATCCTTGAGGTATTCGCAGTGTTTGACACTGCGAAAGTAGAAATCAAGAAGGAGCATCAATTGTTGATGGTTGGTGAAACCACTAGTTTCAAGAAGGGCAAGGGCAAGAAGGGATACTTCGTGAAATGGCAAATCAGCTGCTGCTCTAGTTAAGAAACCCAAGGTTGAACCCATACCCGAGACTAAGTGCTTCTGTAATAAGGGGAACAACCACTTTAGCAGAATTACCCTAGTTACTTGGTAGATGAGAAGGCTGGCAAGGTCGATAGAAGTATATTGGATATAAATTATGTTAATGTGTACTTTACTAGTACTCCTAGTAGCACCAGGGTATTAGATACCGGTTCGGTTGCTAAGTGTTAGTAACTCGAAATAAAAGGCTACGAAATAAACGGAGACTAGCTAAAGGTGAGCTGATGATATGTGTTGGAAGTGTTTTCCAATCTTGATGTGATCAAGCATCGCACGCTCCCTCTACCATCAAGATTAGTATTAAACCTGAATAATTGTCATTTGGTGTTTGCGTTGAGCATAGACATGATTGGATTATGTCTATCGCAATACGGTTATTCATTTAAGGAGAATAATGGTTACTCTATTTATTTGAATAATACCTTCAATGGTCTTGCACCTAAAGGAATGGTTTATTGAATCTCGATCGTAGTGATACACATTTTCATGCCAAAAGATATAAGATAGTACCACTTACTTGTGGCACTGTCATGTAAGTCATACTCGTATAAAACGCATGAAGAAGCTCCATGTTGATGGATCTTTGGACTCACTCGGTTTTGAAAAGTTTGAGACATGCGAACCATGTCTATTGGTGTATACGCATCAAGAAACTGCATGTAGATGGATCATTTAGACTCACTTGATTTTGGATCACTTGAGATATGCAAATCATACCACATGGGCAAGATGACTAAAAGGCCTCGTTTTCAGTAAGATGGAACAAGATAGCAACTTGTTGGAAGTAACACATTTTGATGTGTGTAGTCCAATGAGTGCTGAGGCATGCAGTGAATATCGTTATGTTCTTACTTCACAGATGATTCGAGTAGATGTTGAGTATATTTACTTGATGAAACACAAGTCTGAATTATTGAATGGTTCAAGTAATTTCAGAGTGAAGTTGAAGATCATTGTGACAAGAGGATAAAATGTCTATGATATGATCATAGAGATGAGTATCTGAGTTACGAGCTTTGGCACACAATTAAGACATTGTGGAAATTGTTTCACAATTAATACCGCCTGGAACACCATAGTGTGATGGTGTGTCCGAACATCATAGTTGCACCCTATTGGGTATGGTGCGTACCATGATGTCTCTTATCGAATTACCACTATCATTCATGGGTTAGGCATTAGAGACAACCGCACTCACTTTAATAGGGTACCACGTAATTCCGTTGAGACGACACCATTTGGAGAAACCTAAGTTGTTGTTTCTTAAAAGTTTAGGGCTGCGACGCTTATGTGAAAAAAGTTTCAGGTTGATAAGCTCGAACCCAAAGCGGATAAAATGCATCTTCATAGGACACCCAAAACAGTTGGGTATACCTCCTAATTCAGATCCGAAATCAATAGGGGTTGTTTCTTGAATCGGGTCATTTCTTGAGGAAAGGTTTCTCTCGAAAGAATTGAGTGGGAGGATGGTGGAGACTTGATGAGGTTATTGAACCGTCACTTCAACAAGTGTGTAGCAGGGCACAGGAAGTTGTTCCTGTGGCACCTACACCAATTGAAGTGGAAGCTTATGATAGTGATCATGAAGCTTCGGATCAAGTCACTACCGAACCTCATAGGACGACAAGGACGCGTAGTGCTTCGGAGTGGTACGGTGATCCTGTCTTGAAGGTCATGTTGCTAGACAACAATGAACCTACGGGCTATGGAGAAGCGATGGTGGGCCCATATTCCGACAAATGGTTAGAAGCCATGAAATCCAAGATAGGATCCATGTATCATAACAAAGCATGGACTTTGGTGGACTTGCCCGATGATCGGCAAGCCATTGAGATAAATGGATCTTTAAGAAGAAGACGGACATGGACGGTAATGTCACCGTCTATGAAGCTCGACTTGTGGCGAAGAGTTTTTCACAAGTTCAAGGAGTTGACTACGATGAGGTTTTCTCATCCGTAGCGATGCTTAAGTCCGTCAGAATCATGTTAGCATTAGCTGCATTTATGAAATCTGGCAGATGGATGTCAAAACGAGTTTCCTTACCAGTTTTCGTAAGGAAAGGTTGTATGTGATACAATCAGAAAGGTTTTGTCGATCCTAAGGATGCTAAAAGGTATGCTAGCTCCAGTGATCCTTCCATGGACTGGAGTAAGCATCTCGGAGTTGGAATATACACTTTGATAAGATGATCAAAGATTTTAGGTTTATACAAGGTTTATGAGAAACTTGTATTTCCAAAGAAGTGAGTGGGAGCACTATAGAATTTCTGATGAGTATATGTTGTTGACATATTGATGATCAGAAATGATGTAGAATTTTCTGGAAAGCATATAGGGTTATTTGAAAGGTGTTTTTCAATAGAAAACCTGGAATAAACTGCTTGAACATGGAGCATCAAGATCTATAAGGATAGATCAAAATGCTTAATAATACTTTCAAATGAGCACATACCTTGACATGATCTTGAAGGTGTTCAAGATGGATCAGTCAGAGAAGGAGTTCTTGCCTTAGTTGTAAGGTATGAAGTTAAGAGTTAAAGCTCAACCACGGCAGAAGAGAGAGAAAGGACGAAGGTCGTCCCCTATGCTTCAGACATAGGCTCTACAGTATGCTATGCTGAGTACCGCACCTGATGTGTGCCTTGCCACATGTCTGGCAAGAGGGTACAAAGGTGATCAAGGAGTGGATCACCAGATAGCGGTCAAAATTATCCTTATAGAAATAAGGATATGTTTCTCGATTATGGAGGTGATAAAGAGTTTGATGTAAAGGGTTACGTCAATGCAAAATTTAACACCTATCCGAGTGACTCTGAGTAGCAAACCGGATACGTATAGTGGAACAACCATTTGGAATAGTTCCAAGTGGAGTGTGGAAGCAGCATTTACAATATGACATAGAGATTTGCGAAGTACATACGGACCTGAATGTTGCAGACCCGTTGACTAAAACCTCTCTCACAAGCAAAACATGATCAAACCCCAGAACTCATTGAGACTTAATCACATAGTGATGTGAACTAGTTTAGACACTAGTAAACTCTTTGGATGTTGGTCACATGGCGATGTGAACTAGATTATTGACTCTAGTGCAAGTGGGAGACTGTTGGAAATATGCCCTAGAGGCAATAATATAGTTCTTATTATTATATTTCCTTGTTCATGATAATCGTTTATTATCCATGCTATAATTGTATTGATAGGAAACTCAGATACATGTGTGGGTACATAGACAACACCATGTCCCTAGTAAGCCTCTAATTGACTAGCTCGTTGATCTATAGATGGTTACGGTTTCCTGACCATGGACATTGGATGTCATTGGTAACGGGATCACATTATTAGGAGAATGATGTGATGGACAAGACCCAATCCTAAGCCTAGCACAGAGATCGTGTAGTTCATATGCTAAAGCTTTTCTAATGTCAAGTATCTTTTCCTTAGACCATGAGATTGTGCAACTCCCGGATACCGTAGGAATGCTTTGGGTGTACCAAACGTCACAACGTAACTGGGTGGCTATAAAGGTGCACTATAGGTATCTCTGAAAGTGTCTGCTGGGTTGGCACGAATCGAGACTGGGATTTGTCACTCCGTGTGACGGAGAGGTATCTTTGGGCCCACTCGGTAGGACATCATCATAATGTGCACAATTTGATCAAAGAGTTGATCGCGGGATGATGTGTTACGGAAAAAGTAAAGAGACTTGCCGGTAACGAGATTGAACAAGGTATCGGTATACCGACGATCGAATCTCGGGCAAGTACAATACCGTTAGACAAAGGGAATTGTATACGGGATCGATTGAGTCCTTGACATCGTGGTTCATCCGATGAGATCATCATGGAACATGTGGGAGCCAACATGGGTATCCAGATCCCGCTGTTGGTTATTGACCGTAGAATGGCTCGGTCATATTTGCATGGTTCCCGAACCCGTAGGGTCTACACACTTAAGGTTCGATGACGCTAGGGTTATAAAGGAAGTTTGTATGTGGTTGCTGAATGTTGTTCGGAGTCCCGGATGAGATACCGGACGTCACGAGGAGTTCCGGAATGGTCCGGAGGTAAAGATTTATATATGGGAAGTCCTATTTTGGCCACCGGAAAATGTTCAGGATTTTTCGGTATTGTACAGGGAAGGTTCTAGAAGGTTCCAGAGTGGGGCCCACCTGCATGGGGGGACCCAAATGAACGTGGGTAGTGGGGGCAAGGCCCAACACCCCTGGTCAAGGCGCACCAAGATTTCCCCTTAGAAGGAATAAGATCATATCCCGAAGGGATAAGATCAAGATCCCTAAAAAGGGGGGATAACAATCGGTGGGGAAGGAAATGATGGGATTTCTTTCCTCCCACCTTTGCCAACGCCCCAATGGACTTGGAGGGAAAGGAACCAGCCCCCTCCACGCCTATATATAGTGGGGAGGCGCATGGGAGCTTTACCAAAGTTCTGGCGCAGCCCTTCCCCTCTCCCAAGTCCTCCTCCTCTCCCGCGGTGCTTGGCGAAGCCCTGCAGGATTGCCACGCTCCTCCACCACCACCGCGCCATCCTGCTGCTGCTGGATGGAGTCTTCCTCAACCTCTCCCTCTCTCCTTGCTGGATCAAGGCATGGGAGACATCACCGGGCTGTACGTGTGTTGAACGCGGAGGTGACGTCCGTTCGGCACTAGGGTCTCCGGTGATTTGGATCACGACGAGTACGACTCCTTCAACCCTGTTCTCTTGAACACTTCTGCTTAGCAATCTACAAGGGTATGTAGATGCACTCTCCTTCCGCTCGTTGCTAGTATCTCCATAGATAGATCTTGGTGACACGTAGGAAAATTTTGATTTTTTGCTACGTTCCCAACATTGTGTACAACCTCTTTGGTGGCGCCAATTAGTCCACAGGTTCATCCGAGGAAACGGTGATGATGATGCTCTTCCGGTGGTGCAGGTGAAGAAGGTGGTGTGCGAATGGAGGTGGTGCGAAAGACGAGGGGAACGTCGGGGCAGCTCCTTGGAGGTGGAGGACGGGGTGGCTGAACCGGCGGGACGATGAGATCGACGACGTATCCTCATCCGGTATGGTGGATGAGGGACGTTGAGGTGTTGCTGTGGACAACGTCATCGGGGAAGAAGCTCCGACTGGTTGGCGGACGGAGCAGGGTGTGGGGTTCCATCGCGGGTTTTTGCGGCCTCGGTGTATGAATGGGTGGGCGAATGGGATGGCAGGGGGAACCATGGCTTAGAGACGCGCTTGTCCGAAATGTGTGGTAAGTTACGAAAGTACCACCCATCGATTTGAGGCGGTTCTTTCGATTCAGGGGTACCACGGGCATTTCACGTGTCGGGATTTCACAGGAGGTGGGAGTTTTCGCGCGCGTTGTAATTTCTAAATAGCAAGGCACGGGTTGAGATGGCGGGAGTTGTCGGAGCACAACGAGACAAAGATATATCTTAAATATTTCGGGCTAACAAGGCGCGGGTTGAAGAGGTGGAAGTTTTGCAGCACGATAGACAGAGACACTAGTTTCAATTTTTGGCATAACAAGGCGCGGCTTGAAATTTCGGAAGAACAAGCTTAACGTGTACCCAAAAGAAGACAATTTGCACCTCAACACGCACAACACACACACAAACACCATTTAGACAAGAGTAAGGTACACGTGCATTGCACGCATGAGATTTGGCAACCAAATCATGAATAAATACCACATTATAGCATGCAAGCTTTGAGTCATATATTCATGATGTAGATGTTCATTTAATTCCTATAGTTCATTTCATTCAAAATCATATAGCTTTTATAAGAAAGCTAATCTATTTTAAGATTCATGGAATTGTGCGTTGTAAGACATAAAGTAAAAAACAAATAATGGCAAATCATGTAGAATAACATTTGGGCAATTATGATACGGAAGATTCTAGAACAAATAAGAAGTGTCTGTGTTTTGATGTTTGTGCATTATGCTTAAGTTCAACCATGGAGTCTTCTAGATTATACATGTAGCAAAATCTGGTGGAATCTAGATGATATCCAACGGCCAATAGTGCTCAAATTTGCCATCTTTGGACCTTCGGATTTGCCTCATCCAACGACCATCTTTCAAAGTTAAAGTTACCCGCTCACAATATAAAAATATATATAATATAATATATATAGGGGTATAGATATAGATATGTGATGCGAAAACCGCCCATCATCTCCAGTTACATGCACGGATGCGACATGGGCAAATGATGTCTGCCATCGGTATCTCAAATTCAAATCAGTCTGACCTTGTTCAATGTGTATACATTACAACATGCTCATTTCCAAAGCACACCGCGCGGATCTCCGTTATATTCATGCATGCATGGGTTTCAAACATCAGGATCTCTTATTCAAGTATTTGTATTCAACTTTACATTGATTATGACCTCACCTATTCTTTTACACCCACACAGTAGTCTTCTCTTTATAATTGTACCACTAACTTTCTCTTGTGCATTCATGCACACACACTACCAGTCGGCATTATCTATCGCATGCATGCAATCTTTTTCTTCAGGTCGGTCTCCCATGAAGGCACACACCCACACACATCCCCTCTCCCTCATACCGGGCATTCTTTATCTCTCACGCATGCATGCGCAACGATCGATGTTCCTCTATGTATGTGTGTATATAGCTAGGTCTTTCATAGTTTTCCACACAAACCGATCAATCGATATATCCAGTGAGGTCTCACCCTCTTTCCCACGTCCACATCGATCAATCTATACCTCTCCCACGTCCACATCGATCAATCTATACCTCTCTACATAGGATTAACATAAATAGCTAATACACCCACATTAATTATATTTCCATCGTCCCCCTCTCATCATCCATGCCTTCCGCTTCATCTCTCAAATGCGTGCACAATGGCGAAGACAGGGGGCAGTAAGGGCCCTGCCCCCCCCCCCTAACATCACTATATATCGAGGATAATATGAATGTGATCATTAGACAATTGCTGCTAAAAAAGGTTTAATTTCATGAATTGACCCTCCTCATAAAGGATTAGCAATGCTTGCCCCCCTAGATCATCTATTTTTCATGGCTCCGCCACTGCGTGCAACAGCTCACATGTTCGCCCCCTCTCTCTAAATATCGATCTCGCACTTGTGCATTCCTTCATAGTCTCCCTCCACTCGGCCCCTCGCACCATCTTCTAGCCCCCCACCGGATTTTGCCACATGTACAATCTAGCAGACTCCATGGTTGAACTTAAGCATAATGCACAAACCTCAAAACAATAGTCGTTCTCTTTTGTTCTAGAATCTTCCGTATCATAATTGCCCAAACTTTTTTTCTAGTTGAATTGCCATTATTTGTTTTTACTTTATGCTTTACAACGCAGAATTCCATGAATCATAAAATAGATTAAGGGCTTCTTTGATTCAAAGGATTCTCAAAGGAATTTTGGAGGATTCTAATCATTAGGAATTTTTCCTATCTTGGTCGTTTGATTCGTAGGATTGTAAACAATAGGAATTTTTCATATGATTCATTTGCACTAGATTTCATAGGAAACATCCCATCCACTCAAAACTCTTTGAAAGAATTATGCATTTTTTCTATGCACAATCAAACACTCGTACAATCATGTAGCATTCAATACGACATTCCACTATAATCCCATGTTTTTCCTATTCACGCGTTCTTAGCTTTTTTTATAAAAACTAATTTTATTTTGAATGAGATGAACTATAAGAATTAAATGAAGGGCTACATCACGCATATTTGACTAAGAGCTTACATGCTATAGTGTGGTATTTATTCATAATTTGGTTGCAAAATCTGATGCGTGCAATGCACGTGTAAATTACTAGTACTTCGAGTATGTGCAAAACATGTAAATTAGAATACCAATGGCACGCTACACAGTGTCTCTCTTACAGTTCATGAAGCCACGTGGCACATGTGGAGGCATTGTCGCGACCTCCTTGTGTGGATTGATCACAGTGACCTGCTGCTGGTTCCAGAAGAATGTACTCGTCCTCCCTGAGCCATACTGGCGGTACATGCACGAAGCGAAGATGTGCACGCACGCCACGCACGCACTCATTTCCTCGCACGCACACGCGGGTACATGGGAGGATGCAATTTTGTACCAAGGTCCACCCCATGTGAAAATTTGACGCGTATAAAGTCGTTCACTTCATTGATGGTCAATTAATACAGCGCATGCACATTGAGTGGACGTGAGGGCGGAAGAAAGACATTATTACTCCACTGCGTGCATGCGAGAAGTTAAATCGTGGGTTGCTAGTAGTACTTCCATTGGTCTCCTTCGTATTTTGTGCCAATTTTTGATAGTAACATAATATTTACACATTTGAGCAGTGTAGTCTACTTGAAATTTATGTTCCACTAAACTCATCGGGAGCCGTTTTGGGCCTCGAAACCAAAACCATCAATTAATCTTTACCTTGTTCCCATCACATTCGAAAGCCTGCTCACACCTACTAGTACTACGTACCAAACCTAAACGTGTTCCCACTATGTAGGTATTAGTACTACTAGTGCTAGTACTTAGGTTCTAAAAAGGGGAACTACCTAACCGAAAATTACTCTACCTTTCCTCCTCATAAGTGCTTCTTCTTCGTCCGTCGTTGCCAAGGCCGATGAGCAGAGCTCTAGGTCGAGAACTACTCATAACAACGGAGCGGCAACCAAGGCTGCGGAAAAAAAAAGAGGTCTGGCCGCCACGCAGAGACCTCGAAAGAACTCTCACGGGCAGGCGATGGCTCCCAGGAGCGCCCTAGCCGCGGAGGCAAACATGCCGAGCCAGCGGAGCTGGAGTCGTTATCCCTCGACGGCATGCCCGATCAGCTCAAGAATCACCTCAATAAGCAGAAGGAGTTCATCCAAGGCTTGACGGAGTTGCTGAAGGAGAGCTCGACGACATGCCCGCTGAGCTCAATCAGCAGGGGAAGTTGACCGCCGGCTTGGTGATGCTGCTGAAAAAGAGCATTGCCTCGGAGAAGAAGGCGACCGACGAAATCCTGTGACTTCAGGAGGACAAGGCGAAGCTCTGCCATGAGATCGACCTGTTGAAGGAGAAGAATGCTGGCTGGAAGAAGCTGCATGAGAATAGTAGTTCCTCGATGAAGATGCTGCAGGCCCTCGTCATGGAACAAAAGGAGGAGTTGGCGAAGCTCCGCATTGAGCACCCGGCTGCTGTCAAGGTACGTAATGTGGCCGTGGAACAGATGATGAAGGCTCGCGTCGGGAAATCCCACGTCATGGACAGAATGAAGAAGATGGCGGAGGAGACGCGCAAGGAGATGAAGGTCGTGGAGGCGATGAAGAAGTAGGTACGACTCCGCGGCGAATTAGATCATTTGGGATGATAATCTTCCTTCTTCTTTTGCTGCTATGTTTCATCTTTTGCTTCGGGTGTTTCGCCGCACGTGTCACGTTCTCTGCGAGGCATGAATAGAACAATGGTTTTTTTTGAGGGAATGAATAGAACAATGCTAACAATGAGATGACTAGAAAATTAGATCATTTTTTATCGCCATATGGCACTGGGCTGCCGTGTTTCGTGCTCCTCCGTCGCAGTACTACTCCAGTGGAAAACTTGAGTATACCGCACGGTTCTTTGCTCCTCCTGGATCATCTCGTCTGCGCATTTATATGAGCAGTCAAATCACAAGGCCCCGCCTTCCAGCAGTAATAAGCCGTCAAATCACAAAGGCCCTCGCCTCTCGTGAAACCGACCAAGCTAGACTGCCCCGCCCTCTAGCCTTTTAAAAAATGTATACTTTTGTACAACAGTAGTATCGATGGATTGCGCCATGGAGAAAAACTTGAAATTAAAAAAAAGGTGGTACATATAGAGAGCGCTCGTCGCCAAATCATGCATATAGTACTATTAAAAAGGCTAGTCACAATAATGGTGTCCAGCACAACCCACCCCTCAAATAAAACTAAGCACCCTGGAATTCTTTGACAAAACTAAGCACCCTGAAATTCTTTGACAACTAAACTGCTGGCTATATGATGTTGGTTATATATATTCTACGTATATAATGTGAATAAACGAGTGGTAGTACTATACCAACTAAAAGATGAAATGTAAGAAATACTAGTATGTACTTACTGAAGAGTTAAAGTAACAAGAAGAAACATAACATAGTTTTGTTGGGGGCTCAGCACAACACACCCCTCAAATTAAATTAAGCACACGTAAAATTAAACTTTGCAACTATTCTGGTAGACACGGCATTAGAACCACCATGAGAAACGACACTGCCACCTTACTCGGAGTCCTCGTCCACGTCCTCGACGTCGTCCTTGTCCCTCTTCCTCTTGGCCGATACTTCTTTGCTTGAACTGCCAACTTGGCTGTTGCTCTTCATCCAACCCTTGTAGATATTGAAACAAAGGTAGCCATCCATTGCAGCGTACTGGATGTGGTCTATATCTAGTACATTCCGCTGCCATGCATGATGATGAAACGTGTAATGAGGTTTCTCCAGTTTACCGTATGAAGGATGAACCATGGCCCCTGCCAGGGTCGGCATTGAAGGCTGACGAGAGGACACCAGCCGATTCTTTTGGAGGTCGAAGGTGTTGCCTACAACGAGGCCTATCCGACGCAGGACTTCTTTGTCGTTACCAAAGTCTACAGTAACGAATTTGACTAGGTTGCTCTCGAGGAAGTCAATAAAATCCTGGCACTCAACGTCAGCATGGCATATGTGGTAGACCAAGCATAAGTCATGCACGCAAACCTAGATCATGACGGGCTTCTTCCTCTCTTCGTCCTTTAGATCCTTCTCTCGTCCCATGACTGTGATGTACTCAACATCTAGCCCGGCGACCCTCTCATCGTGTGAGTCTTCGAACATGCGTCTGAAGCGAGAAAGGCATCCTTTCACCGTCGCGGAAGAACGGGTGTAGATGATGTCGAACTCATCGCCGGTGATGGTTCTAACCATGTACTCACCGCCGATCGGGGAGATTTGGGACGCCATGGATTTGGGAGGAGGGTTAGGATTAATGGAACTGCCGTGATGTGAATGGACGGGACGACTAGGAGCGAACTGCCGTAGTATTAAAGGACGTGCGGGAAAGAGTAGGAGTGAGCTGCCAGCGTGCGAACGGTAGGGTAGTGGCTTTCCATTCCCCCATGATACGAGCTTCTGAGAGCCCTTGGATCGGAGATTGAACAGTTGCATGGCGTGATTCTAGACCAATGGGTGAATATCCTATCCTGGAGGGTTATTCTGCAAATTTTCAGCAACTTAGCATGCGACCGTTTGATCTCAAATCCAAGGGTTGCCAGCAGCCCATATCATGGTCGCGCCTACCACGACCGTCGCGTCGCTCACGCGGTCGCGCCCTTGGAGATTTAACATGGTGCGTTAGGCTATCTGATGTTGGCATGTCATACATAGTCATCACTTAGTCACTCATAGTACAACAAGGTTGGCTATAAGGTTGGCTATAAGTGTATTTTTTTACTCCTCTCTATCTCTTTCTTCGTACTCCCTCCGTCCCATAATATAAGAACGTTTTTGACACTAGTGTAGTGCTAAAAACGTTCTTATATTATGGGACATAGGGAGTACTAGTATTTATTGCATTTTCCAAGGAGTGACCTCTTCCAATGAAATGGTGTTGCTAAGATTGCTTCATTTAATTAGCTATAGACTCAAAATTGTCTTTTCACCTAGGTACACGCGCTTAGCACCGTTTCTTCCTTGGGTCACCAAACTAGTCTCTCTCTTCTTGATTAACTTGCCACATCAGACTTTATGCCTATGTGGCAAGCTTAAGCACCTGTAGGAGTAAGTAAGGTGGCCGTCCGTTGCATGGAAGAGTGAAATGCATTGATCGTGTGTTGTTTATTTTGACAAAGGATGTGGGGGTCATGTCATGTGCAACCGGGTCGACGTGTCAAGCACGAAATAACAGTGCAGAACAGCAGGGGGGACGCACCCCACTCGTACCGGCCCAGTGTTAGTAATGAGCAATGAGACGTCAAATCACAATGCCGCGCCTTCCCAGACGGACGAAGCAACCATTATTTCACACTTTGGTTCGATATCATCTCAAACCACGTACTAGTATTACTTCTGCCTCAAGAGGGACACGCGCATCGCCTTAGTAAATCATGACACGTGGGACCGCATGACAGGCCATGCTCCCCCGCCGATCGCTGGGTAAAATCACCTCATTTTTACTATACTTCCTCCAGATCGGTTTACTACATGGCATGCACATCGTTCTAGGTTGAGAATTTAACTAGCTATATATATATGTGTGTGTGTGTGTGATGAACACTATGCTAGCCTTTTAAAAAATGTATACTTTTGTACAGTAGTACTCCACTATCGATGGATTGCGCCATGGAGCAAAAATTGAAATTTTAAAAAAAGGTGGTACATATAGAGAGCGCTCGTCGCCAAATTATGCATATAGTACTATTAAAAAAGCTAGTACGTGCTTAATTGGGGTTCTAAATTCTATTAAAGAAATATTAGTACTAGTATGTACATACTGAAGAGTTAAAGTAACGAGAAGAAACATAACATAGTTCTGCTGGGGGCTCAGCACAACACCCCCCTCAAATTAAACTAAGCACACCTGAAATTAAACTATGCAACTAATCCGGTAGACACTCCATTAGAAGTTTAGAACCGCCATGAGCAACGACACTGCCACCTTACTCGGAGTCCTCGTCCACGTCCTCGACTTCGTCCTTGTCCCTCTTCCTCTTGGCCGATACTTCTTTGCTTGAACCGCCAACTTGGCTGTTGCTCTTCATCCAACCCTTGTAGATATTGAAACAAAGGTAGCCATCCATTGCAGCGTACTGGATGTGGTCTATATCTAGTACGTTCCGCTGCCATGCATGACGATGAAACGTGTAATGAGGTTTCTCCAGTTTGTCGTACGAAGGATGAACCATGGCTCCTGCCAGGGTCAGCATTGAGGGCTGACGAGAGGGCACGAGCCAATTCTTCTGGAGGTCGAAGGGGTTGCCTAAAACGAGGTCTATCTGACGCAGGACTTCTTTGTTGTTCTTAAAGTCAATGTAATGAATTTGACTGTTTTGTCCTCGAGGAAGTTCTTAAAATCCTGACACTCAACGTCGACGTCCTCCATCCTCCATGGGCTCCTGTTCATCTAGCCTCCACCGTGCGCTACTCCACCGCTACTGTTCAACCACCCCTCCACGGCCACCCCTCCACCGTCTACTGTTCATCCAGCCCTCCACACCATGGGGTCCTGTTCAACCACCCCTCCACAGCCACCCCTCCACCATCTACTGTTCATCCAGCCCTCCACACCACGGGGTCCTGTTCAACCACCCCTCCACGGCCACCCCTCCACCGTCCACTGTTCATCCAGCCCTCCACACCACGGGTTCCTATTCATCCAGAGGCAACGCCACCGCTCATTGTTCATCCACCTCCCCCCCCCCCCCGCAACGCTCACTGTTCATCCCAGAGGCAGCATCGATCGGCTTCAGCTAGCAGCAGTAGCAAAGGAATCGCTCCATTGGGTTCAGTTAACAGCCATCGATCGATCGCTTGGGTTCCGTAACATGTAGCCTGCAGTGCAATCGCTCGGGTTCAGTTAGATCCCAATGCCTCGCTCGGGTTCAGTTAGAGCCAACGCATCGCACACACGTGCGCACGTACGAGAGAAACGCGCATCGCTCCGCCCCCGACCTCCCAGCGTAACCGGCAACTCCCGGAAATTTTCCTCCCCCTCGCTTCTACCATGGTTTTTTCCGTCATGGACGGCCCAAAGAATGTCATGCAGCTATGCCTCCGGCCCGCCTAGGACGAAAAGCCCATTTTCTGCCATGATTTTTTTCATAGAAGTAGGAGCCCACCACATCTATGATCATACCGGGTTTTGTCACAATTATCGTCATAGAAGTGTCATATGTATGACAGAAAAAATTTCGTTTGGCCCAAAATGTCACGGATGTGTCTTTTTTTGTAGTGCAAGCGAGGGCCACGACATCGGCATATGGGGACCAGCCTCAACAGGAAGATGCCTTCGGGGATGAGGGGACCTCACCAAGCAGTCAGGAGCCGGGGGCTCAAACGCCTCAGGAGGCGCTCGACTCTTTGGAGGGTGCGGGCTCTGTCGGCGCGCCCACCCTCGTCGAGCACCCCGTGTATTTCGTCAACATGGTGCTGCGGGATGCAAGGGCACGGTACCCCATGCCCCAAAAGCTCTTGCTCACGCTATTGGTGGCCTCTCGGAAGCTGCGGCACTACTTCCAAGGTCACCCCATCAAGGTTGTCTCAGCCTACCCATTGGAGAGGGTGCTTAGGAGTCCCAACTCCGCTGGAAGGGTTGCTGAATGGAACATCGAGATGCAAGCATTTCAGTTAGAATTCAGCATGACTAGAGTCGTCAAAGGAGCCGCACTTGCAGATTTTGTGGCAGAATGGACAGAGGCGCCAGGGCTCGAAGCAGGAGAAGATCGATCGCTTTCCACAGGAAGCGAGGCACCGGACGGCTGGGTTATGCACTTCGATGGAGCATTCTTGCGACATGGCGCAGGGGCCGGTGCAGTGCTTATATCCCCCACTCAGGACAAGCTCTATTACGCTGTGCAGCTCTGTTTCCAGCACGGCGAAAAGGTTTCCAACAACATAGCAGAATATGAGGGCCTCATCGTAGGCTTAAAGGCCGCGACCACACTAGCGGTGAAGCGCCTCATCATCAAGGGTGACTCGCAGCTCCTCGTCAACTTCTCCAACAAAGTATATGAGCCCAAGTACAAGCACATGGAGGCATATCTTGCAGAGGTGCACAAGATGGAAAAGCATTTTTTGGGGCTGGAGCTGCAGCATGTGCCACACGGCACCAATCAGGAGGCTGATGACATCGCCAAGAGGGCATCAAGGCGGCTGCCTCAGGAGCCTGGCGTTTTCGAGGAACGACTCTTCAAGCCCTTAGCAGCACCGTCACTATCAAGCACAGCGCAACCTCGGAGGAGCTCCCTCATCCGCCTGCCTCAGGAGCCCCGGCTTGTGGCCCAACCTTAGGAGCACGCTTGCTCCTTGCGCTGGAGCCTCAGGAACGATGCTGCACTGCGGAGCTCAAGGATTACCTAATGCAAGGGACTCTAATAGAGAAAGAAGAGGACGCAGAACGCATGGCCCGGCAGGCCACGACCTACTGCATCCAAGACAGAGAGCTCTACCAGAAGCGGCCCAACGGTGTTTCCCTGTGTTGCATCTCCAGGGAACAGGGGAAGGAGTTGCTGGCAGACATTCACGGTGGAGACTGTGGGCACCACTCGTCATCACGGACCCTCGTCGGCAAGGCGTTTTGCAGCGGGTTTTATTGGCCTACAACACTTAGCGACGCAATCGAGCTGGTGAAGGCTTGTGAAGCCTTTCAATTCCACGCCAAGTAGATTCATCAGCCAGCTCAGGGCCTGCAGACCATTCCACTCTCGTGGCCGTTCACGGTTTGGGGGCTGGACATTTTGGGCCCGTTTCCTCAGGCGCCAGGGGGCTATCGCTACCTCTACGTCGCCATTGACAAGTTCACCAAGTGGGCAGAGGTGGGAGCTGTCTGCACCATCCCAGCTGGCTCCGCAGTCAAGTTCATCAAGGGCCTCATGAGCAGATTCGGGGTGCCTAATCGCATCATCACCGACAACGGTTTGCAGTTCACCAGCGGTCTCTTCAAAATATATTGTCCTAACCTTGGAATGCAGATATGCTACGCTTCGGTGGCACACCCTCGGAGCAACGACCAGGCTGAACGCGCCAACGTAGAGGTCCTGAAAGGCCTCAAAACCAGGACCTTCAAGAAGAAGCTGGAGGTCTGCGGCAGGGTCTGGTACGACGAGCTCCAGTCTGTGCTATGGTCTATCCGCACTACCGCCACCAAGTCGACCGGCGAAACCCCGTTCTTCCTCGTCTACGGAGCAGAGGCGGTGCTCCCTCACAAGGTAAGGCGTCGCTCCGTGCGGGTCCTGGCATTTGATGAAGCGCAGTAGGACACCATGTGGAAGATGGATCCAGTGCTGGGGGAGGAACACCGTCGGGAAGCCGCGCTACGAGCGGCAAGATACCAGCAGGCGCTGCAGCGGTACCACTGCCGCAACATCCGCCCCCGGCGGGTGCTCTCCAGGGAAGGGCTGCACAAGCTCTCGCCCATGTGGGAGGGCCCGTTCAAGGTTGTTCATGTTTCCATACCTGGCGCCGCGCGCTTGGAGACCCAGGAAGGGGTGCCCATTCCGAACGCGTGGAACATTCAGCACCTCCGGAGATTCTACCCTTGAAGTAAGGCCCAGTGCCTGTAAAGAAGGCCCGGCGCCTATGAAGAAGGGCCCAGTTCCTGCAAAGAAGGCCCAGTGCCTGTGAAGCTCGTCGCCCCAAGAAAAGGCCCGGTGCCTGTGAAGAAGGCCAATGCCTGTGAAGCTCGCCGCCCGTGACACTCTCACGTAATAATGAGTTGGGGTTGTACACGCCCGGAGTCTCCGGAGTGTCGCCCTTGAGCCTCGGGGGCTCTCGCCCACGCCCAGTGGCAGCACTTAGCTCCGCGCTGGTGAGAAGACGTCGAAGACTAGACTAGGTGCCGGGCACGGCTTTTCATTTGCTTTCCGCAGTTGGCTTGTTCAACCTTGTTAGAAACTTTATTGGAGTTGCTTCTAGTGTTGTTTGCCGTCCCCTGCCCATGATTCTCTGTCTTTGTTTTTTTGCCTGACTCATCCTCTCTTTTGCAAGCCTCGCGAGGGGGCTGCGCGGGCGCCCTCGTGAGCTCCTTCTTGCCTAATTTCGTGAGGCTTCCTCACTCAAGTTTGCAGCGGGAGCACCCCTCCCGGTACATGCCCCACGGGCATCGCGAGGCAAACACAGGACCTGAGATGGTCACCCTCATGACAAAGGTTTGAAAGTTATCCTCCCAGCTAATTTTTGCAGGCCTCGTGATGCCCGGCAAGGCCTCAGGCAGGTACCTCGCGAGGCGGAAACTACAGCGAGCCCCCCGAACTAAGTTGTTCCTACGCACAAGCACGCAGACACAACACCACAGAACAACATGGGAATAATAGAAATAGTATAATAATTAAGGGCAATAGTCCAGCACGCCCCCATGGGGCCCCATATCTCTCTCTCTCTCTCTCTATGCAGGAAAAGGAGGTAAAGAAAATAAACGCGACGTGCCCAGCGACGGCTCGTGAGGGGGGATTCACGCGGCCCTCCTGAGCTCAATCAGACTCCTCATCACGCTTCACTGAGGCACGACGGCGGGATGACCTGCTACCACCCTCAAAGGGAGCGCGGCGGCGCAGTGGTTGATCGCGACCACCGCTGGAGCAGCTGTCAACAGAGGAGGAGCCGCTGAAGCTTGGCGAGCTGGGAGCGCCGCCAGCAGCGGGCTCACCTTCGTCCTCGTGGCGGCCGTCGCCCAGTCCCAGCACTTGGTCACTGCATCGTCTTCAGGGCAGCACCCAACACGATGACCGTCTTCTCCAAACACCCTGATGTAGAGGGTCGCGTCACCGTCAAACTTGAAGTGCAGGGTGCACCGCTGGCCCAGGCCGCGCGCGCGGGCAAACGTCTGCCAGCCCGGGGCCAAGGCCATGTTCCCGGTGACGGAGATCTCCACCGAAACCCAGGAAGCCCTGTTGTAGCAGCCATCTGCCTGGAGACAGAGGCCGCCAGGAGTGCCAGTCGGGAGTTCGCTGGCGAAGAAGCGGGGAAGCTGGAGCCAGTTACCGGCCTGGTCCGCCGACCACATGACAAACTCCGGCAGCACCTCGGCCAAGTGGAAGCACAGCCTGGGAGGCTGCAAGGCCACAACGCGCCTTCCCTGACCCATCAGGCGACCGTCACTGCGCGAGGCACCACCACCACGACCACGAGGAGCCACCGCAGGAGTCACGGGGTGCTTGGGGGGCGACCTTGGCCGCGCTTGGGAGGAGGGGAGTCAGGCCCTTCCCGGCGAGTTTTCCCCTTTTCCACGGCTGAGAACCTCTTTGTTGGCGACATGGGCCACAGCGGGCGACTGGAGCAGGGAGGAAGAAGAAGCAAGCGGGGGAAGGGAGATGTGCAGCGGGGGCCTACGCCCTCTCACATTTATAACCCAAGGGAGGCCAACCGTCGGCCTCCAAGATTGTAGGTAATCATGACTCTTTTTCCATGCAGGAGGGACTCGTCAAATCGGGCAGTTGCCGAGGCAGCGTGGGGAAGCGGAGATGCCCACGTCCAATCAACCCCCATGCGGCGACCAAGGCCGCAGGCTATTGGGGCCCGCGGCGCTCCGCGCTTGCCCTTTCGCTTCGCTGCTAAGCCAAGTCCGAGCGCGCCTTGGGCCCGGGGGCTACTCTCGGTGTTCTGGGGACGGGGGTCACCAAACTTGCCTGCCTGCGGCCTGCGGCGTGGCTCAAGGAGTGGCCCAGCACGGCCCATCTTCATCAACTCAAGCTCAAGACCCTCGCGAGGGGCGAGGCCTCGTGGGGCGGATGACGCAAGGCTTCGTCATGAACGGCCTCACCAGGAAGGCTCGCGAGGAGGCGGAGATATCAAGGCAGGGGCACCTCACGAGGTGCTCGTGACGCAAGCCATGATGATCGAGACCAGGCGGGCGCCAGGCGGGTGCCGGCCTGTGCAGTGTCCTTGTTTTCTCTTTGGTGCAAAGGGGGCAAGCGTAGGCGCAGAGTACCGAGGCATCAAGCAAAGTTTACCATTTCGGTGCAACGAAACCAAGACCAGTAGAGCGGCAGTACGGAGGTCACCGTGGAGCCCAAGACGGCGTCATCGCGAGTGCCTTTGGCAGTCGAAGACCAACTTTAGTCAGGATAACTTGTACTAGATGTTCCCCTTCAAAATGGCCGTTGTTGGCTCCCTTCCTGCTCAATATTTGGGAAGAGGACCAGGGCCTCTATATATAGAGATAGCCACCACAGTAGAGTGCATCTCATAGAGTTCTCATCAGATCCAGAGGCGATCGAACTCACCCAAGTAGTTCACCGCACCTCCCTAAGAACACCTCTCGTGAGGCTGTTCTTCCCCTGTACTATTCATCATCAGCCGCTGGGGCAATCCACCACACCACACACTGGATTAGGGTATTACACCACAACGGTGGCCCGAACCAGTATAAACCTTGTGTCCCTTATGTTGTTCATCGTGTAGCTTAGATTCGCAGCGAGGCGTTGGGACGTGGATCGGTAGGGGGAAGATCTTCGCGTGCACCCCAGAGTTCAAACCTTAAGGGTTTTGTTGGAACCCGATATTCGACATTGACTCGGGAGGTTGTCGGGTCCTTACTTTCCTTAGGTATATCTGTTGGATCACTTTCGCATCACATGTGAGTGTCTGAGATTACTGGGGATGCATGCTCACTATATATAAGAAGGATATGCCACCGAACACTCGATCCTTGCAGTAGGCATATGTGTGGACTGAATTTTACCTCTGACAAAATTATTGCAAGTCTGGTCCTTGGACTGTACTGCCATATATTGGCAACTCATCATATAATCTCTAAGGACGGTGTAATAGTATGATACTGACGCAGACTGGATGGCTTACGAGAGAAGCCATCCGAGTAGCTTGTTGAGGAAGAGTTGTTAACTTCTGCTCAAATCTTTTGTTTGGGTATGTTATAGAAGAAGGCTCTATAGATTACACACGAAGTTTTCTCTAATTATTGTGCTGGAGAAGCCCTAGTTCCGTACTTGAGAAGCTTCTCCTCGGGTTTTGCTTGTTGAGAAAATTTCATTTCCGTCTGCTCAGAAGCCTTTACTGAGGTGTCTTGCGGTGAAAGGCTAGGTATCATGGACCAGAAATTGTTCACATATCATGCTGAGGAAAATTGAGGAGCCATGCATCATAAATTTCTTCCGATAAAGTGTGGAAGAATATTGGGTTTCTTATATCCAAAACTTCATATTGATATGCAAACTGAAATCCGTACACACGCCCATAATATTCTGAGGATGATTATTTGTATGAGAAAAATTGTTTGACTATCTTCCTTGAGCATCTCACATTCTGAATTTATTTCGGATGATAACATATTTCAAGCATCATGCATTGCTGAGCCAAAATTTTGTATATGATCCATACCTCTGTCTGAAGATATACCGTTGATCTTCTACCTGACTTGTCTTTCTGCTAGCTGGATCATAACCGTTGTGAGGATTTTGCACTGATGTAGACTCGATGCTGATAGTCAATCCAATACACCATTGGTATTCTGAAAAGATATTAATGATATAATGCCGTTGACTGGGTAGAACATAATGTCTAGCTGAGCTTCTTTCAAATATTTCAAATCCTTATTGCTTCTTTAAGTCCGGTGTCGGTGGATGAGCAATTCTTTATAGGGGAAAATAATGTAACACCCGGGCCCAAAAAAGAAAGAAGCAAAAGAAAACTCAACTAAACAAAAGCACACAACAACAATCAATTCACCCACAATAAATATCACATATTACTTCTAGTCACACAATATGCATGCCTACTTAAGCACACAAATCTCGCGGGATCTCCGGTTCTACCAGCTAGCATGTTGTGACGATGTGCACGAGGACAAATAAATGTGTGGAAGAGTTGGTGTAAACAGCGCTACACCAAGGGCTAGCTTAGCCAGGTGGTAACCTGAACTAGCTCGGAGGTGAGGACGTACTCAGTAATCATGCAGTGGGACACGAAGGTCACAACCACATTATTATCAAGCGAACGGAAAAATATCCGTACTCATCCTAGAAATAGGATAGCGGGGAAAAACTGAGGCTACTGACATTGCCCTTTCTTGATAACTAAGATCATTAAGGGTTGCCAACACGACAAAATAAAAGAACAATCCTGGATAGAAACATGTCCATCACCGGAACGATAGGTGGGACTGAAATAAAGACATCGGCGCGATACCTGAGCACCATTTTTACAAACAGTGTCGAGATCACTTGGCATCACTCTGCTAGGACAGAAATGACACCAAACACCAAACAAAAAAGGAACTAGAGAAATGCAAAGGTTGAGCTGTAGCGGATCTGAAACGATGCCAGCTAAACTCACCAGATAAACCGTTAGCACAGATCCTAAGGTTATATGCATGCTATGCAACAAAAAATGCAGCAATCAAATGCAATCATCAAGGCAGACTCTATACTACCAATTTCTACTGGTTTCTACCACTTGCACTGACTAGGGCGTCCTACATCCAGACCTGCTCTGATACCAAGCCTGTGGCACCCTGGCTCAGAGAAACCGGAACGCCCCGTATTCCAGCCCAGAGATCGAGGAGAAGTCTATGAAATACGACACTGCTTGACATAGAACAAATCAGCACTTATTACAAGAATAATAATACAAAGGTCTGATGTTACCAAGGATCACATCAGCACGGCGACACTACATCTGTGATACTACACTTGCTCTATGCTAGCAGCAGAACAACTCGAAGCAGTGGAAATCTTCTAGCAGCGGAACAACAACGAAGGTGGTGAACTCCACTCTGCAGGGACTCTGGCTGGGACACGATCTAGCTCGCACGAATGGAAACCACGACAAGCAATCAATCAATCACGGCATCACCTACAATCTGGCATGACACGCCAGGTCAGTACATTGAATATACTTGCAAGCTCACAACAACCAAAAACATCAAGGCAAGACAACAACATAGCATTAAGCAGGTTAATTAAATTAACAGCTACCATGATATAGCAAAACTTCTAAGCATGATATGAAGCTACTACAATACTGATAAATCACCATCTCTCAAACCGTGATCCTTACGGCGATCACAACCACGACCAATATTTGGCCTCAAACTGTGATCCTTACGACGATCACAACCACGACCAATAAATGGCCCGTGATCCTTACGGTGATCACAACCACGACCAATAAATGGCCCGTGATCCTTACGGCAATCACAACCACGACCAATACTTGGCTAATCTGTACTGCTCCAAATATCCACATCTAAATCACCTAGAAGTTATTTCGTCATGTGAGTGTTGATCGAACGGTGTGACCTAGTACGAACCCATGCCCATGACCGAGGACGCGGCTATCGATAGTTTAAACACACACTCTGCAGAGGTAGCGCACTGTACCCACACCACAGAACCCATGGCCTCACACTCCCATTCTGGTGGACCAACGATGTTCCGACAAAACCGATCTACTACCGTGACACTCTCCTGGCCACTCCGACTCACTCCACTCTGGGCTAAGTCATGGGTGGCCCCATGTCTACCACAAGACACAACGACCACCGTCGTAGCCCGTCCCACACGGGGACACGAGCGCAAAAACTTAACAACAGGCTCACAAGGTTATGCCTGCTTACCGGGCCAGGGTATAGCACGCCCATAACTTTACCTAGTTGGAGGCACCAGCGAGAGGCACGACAATAGACCGCATTAGGGCCGTCCCATACCGGCAAATGTGGTTGCACTGGAAAAGTCTGGTTCGGCGGCACCTGACCAACTTAATGACAAAATTTATCCCCAAAAATATAACCATGATAACTGATACTCTGATGTCAACTATCAAACCATAATCCAAGTCATAGCAATATCCAACAACAATCCAAGCATAATATCATCATCTCAAAATACTCCAAGGGTAGCAGAACACTACTATCATGATGAATCTGACAACAGTAATACTACTACTCCATTGACCAAAATAAAGCTATTCAGCTAAGATCCACATGAAACCATCATCTCCGAAAATAATACTCCAAGCAATAGAACATCAACTAGCATCATGAAAATAATCATACTAACCACTAATAATCCAAAGGTAGCATGATATCGAAAGTAATACCCCAAAACATACTAACAGATATCATCATGAAACAATCATAATATCAGCCACTAATACTCCAATGGCAACAAGATACTCATCAACTACATTCATAACTACTAGTAATCCAAACAATAGCATGGCAACAATAAGATCAAAATAATACTCCGAGAAAATGCCATGCACAGAGTCGTGTTGCTAAAGCAATATTTTAAACAAGTTCAAAATGAATTAAACCATGTCACTGCATTACAGTGATGCAAATGGAGGGTGTGGCTTGCCGGGGCTGGAATAAATCACCGGGAGAAAAGTGCAAGAAGCTCGCGGAAAGAATCGCCGGAAATCGTACTCTCTCGGAGGGCGCTGAATAGGGCAAGGGCATAATGGTCATTTTCACAATGACAAACCATAGTGAAAATGAAACCAATAGAACGGGCTTGACGAAACAAAGAAGTGAGCGTTGGTTTCACCTGATTTGGAGCTACGGTAAAAAAGTTATGTGGGTTTGACTGTCAGGGACCTATTTGTAAACATTTACCCAGAAATAAGTCTCTGAGTGGGTAAGACAGAAGCATAAAATTAGAAATACGCTTTCGGTCAGCGAAAACATACTTGCCCAAAATGCGCTTCCACTTGCCACGTCGGCATGGATGGGCCCGGCCACTGGGTCGCTGACGCCTGGGGCCCGCGGGGTCGACGCGCGGTCAACGCCCTCCTCCCGCTCCTCATTCTTCTTTCCCCAACGGGAGCATGGGAGGGGCGAGGCAGTGGCGCGGTCGGCGCCGGCCCAAGCAACTCCAGTCACCTCCGGCCAAAGGGAGGCCACCAGCAAGCTCGGGAGGACCGGCCACACCAGTTCCGAAGGTCAGCTAGCACCGGGAGGGGCGGGACGACCGCGAGGAGGGGGGAACAGAGGTGGCTCCAGCGGCAGTTGGACTTGAAGATGGAGGCTTTTGCTACTCCACCGAGAGGGCGAGGGGTGGAAGAGGTGCACCGAGGAGTGGGGAAGAGGAAAATGGTGGCAGAATGGAGTGAGGAGACTTGGCTCATCCGAATTTAGCTAGAGCACCGCGGCAGCCATGGCGGCGATGGGGGGCACAGAGAGCTCCTGGAGCTCGAGCGAGTGGATGGGGAGGGAGCTGGGAGTGAGGCGAGGCCAGTGGTGAGGTCGAGAGGCCTCGGGGTGGGCTTAAATAGCCGCGGGGCGAGGGGCCGAGTTGGCACCATCGCGGATGCGTGCTCGCGCGCATGAACTCGGGGGCAAACGACGGGGAGGGCACAGAGGAGAGCTCACGGGGAGGAGACGGACAAGGGAGGGGCAGAGGAAGAGGCCGAGCGCCATTAAAGCTCAGTCGGCCATAGTGCGCCCGTGGGTGTGCGGCGACGAGTGCTCACAGAGGGGCTGATGGAGGGGGAGAGGGCTCCAGGAGGACGGCGACGACACTGGCTATCTACTGGAAATACTCACAAGCGCGAAGCCAACGAGAGGGGGAGGGGGTCCCGCACAAACAGCCACTGGACGCTGCCACTGCACACAGAGCGCGTGCACAGGCACGCCATTGTCATGGTCCCCACGTGCGCTGGCATCAAAAAGAGCCAAATGGCTGGCCAATGTTGTCTAGTGGTAAGTCCTTCGAAGGTTGGTTTCAACTGAGGTGGTAGTTTGGTTAAAACTGCTATGGTTAAATGGTTATCACCCTCTGAAGTTTACTATAGTAAACTTGGGTGAGCACTGGTGATCAACAGGGAGGGTTTTGGGAGCAATGGATTTGTCTGCGAGGTTGAGGTAAAGAAGGACTTTCATCCTGGTAAGTTTGAGGAGAAATGGACCAAGAATGAATATAGTTGCTTCACAACTGCATTTTTGGTCCAGAAATGAAGATCAACAAGATGCACTCACATGGAGTGGCAACTTGGGCTAAGATTGGGCAAGGCAGAGTCATTTGGTCTTATGAAGATGCTCAAAAAGTCTCATACCATTTGGCAAAGCCAAACTGGTACCTGTTTCAAAAACATCTCCTCTAGACAGAAACTGGGAATAATTTTGGTCATAAAATGGCTCAATGAAATGATGAAAAATTGGGTGGAGAGATGTTTTATGGGTATAAGAATGATCTGGTAATTTATCATGATTTTTAAAGCAACATAAAATACACTTGCTTCACAACCTGAAAATATTGCCAGAATCAAAGATTTATTCCTGTGCTCACATAGAGGATGGGATGGGTCTGAAAATGGGTAGAGGGGGTTAATATGAGCACATTAAGGAGTTTGCATAAGTTCAACACATTTGGCTACTCCTAGCTAGTACTTCTTTCACAAAGCCTTCTGTTTGATAGAAACTTTGAAAATTCACTGAGGAAGATTGGCTAGGCAAATAAAGTTGAACTTGTGCATGGGGAAATTATTTGGACATATAAACATGCCCAAAAAGGTTGGGAGCCACTAGGAAAATATAAATGACACTTCCTTCACAAAGTGCCATTCAGGGAAAAATAGAAAAATAACTATTGGGGAATTATTTTTGAACTGGCCAAGGCAAGGTTTGGGAATATTTGAGCTATATATGACCCAAAGGAATTATGAGAATTATTTGGGGATTTTTTGATGGACAGAAATATAGGTTGCTTCACAACCTAGGGCAGATAGAGTTATTCCTTTAATGAAAAAGGAATTTTCCATAGAAAAGAATTTTAGGGTTTGGTCAAGGAGTGAAGTGACATGATCTTGGCAAGGTTTTGAGAATGATGAGTCACTTGGGAGGGGGAATGAGGATGATTTCCCATGTGATAAGGCCACAGAACCACTCCAAAAAGAAAAAGAGCAAAAACCAAATAAATCAAAAGAAAAAGAAAAGGGCCAAAATCCAGGCTGTTACCACTTGGCCTTTTTGGCAGTGCCGGTGTCGTCGGATCCCTCGACGGCAAGCACTTGTGCTTTTTGTGATGGCATCGGCCCTTCTTTGCCGGGGCGGCGGTGTCATCTGTGGAGTCGGTTTCCGCGCCGGTGTCCTCACAGGGGTACTTCCTCCCTTCTTCAGACCGAGCCCACCGATCGGCCAAAACATAAAGCTCGGCCACATCCTTTACCTTGTTCATTGAAAGTTCCTCACGCATCTTGCGGTTGCGCACATTCTGACAGAATGCACTTATCACGGCAGCGGGATGAACGTCTGGGATGTTGTATTGTACTCGGTTGAACCTTTGGATGTACTTGCGTAGCTTTTCTCCTTCCTTCTAGGGGATGATATGCAGATCACTTGCCTGGCCATGAGCTTGATGGCCTCCAATGAAGGCAACAACAAACTCATGACGCAGATCCGACCAAGAAGAAATAGAGCCCACCGGCAAGTGCATCAACCATTACATAACATTGGGCTTGAGTGCCAATGGGAAGTAATTGGCAAGCACCTTATCGTCGTGGGATCCAGCAGCTTGCATCGTGATGGTGTAGATGCTGAGGAACTCCGACGGGTGAGTCTTGCCGTTGTACTTCTCGCCAACGTCGGGCTTGAACATGCGGTGGGAGGGCCACTGGAACTACCGCAGCTCATGGGTGAACGCCGGACAACCCACCTCGTAGGGTAGGCTACCATAACCTCCCGGTGCTGGGTGGTGCATAGTGGGCCCTGCCCGCCTGTCTGATTGATGGTGTGCATCACGCCGACACTCGATGATGGTTTGAGCGTCTTGAAGGGCTCGCTCCCGAAGAACGTGATGCTGGTCGCGGTGGGTCCGCGGATCGGTCAGCGCTATGGAAATATCATCACGAGCGTCATCGCGACGGATCGACACCCGCGGTGGCTGGCGTGTGGGAGGAGAATGCACCGTGGATGCATCGCCCCCGGCCCTTCCACCGCCGGCATGCGGTGGCTCGACGGACTGACGGCTTACGAGCCCCGCTGGTCGCGGCTCATCTTTGTTGGTGATGCCGACGAGGCTCCGGACAGTGGCTCTCCATTCGTCAAGCCTCTCCGCAGCAGGAGGAAAGTCGAGGAGCAGCTGCGCGCGCGCCAGAGTTTCTACTAGTGTGGGTGGCAGTGAAAGCTGCGTGGATCGTGATGCGCTTCGACTTTTAACTACGTTAGAAGGAGCTCTATCACGGCCCTGCGGCTGTCCTCCATTTCCACCAGCACCTCGGCATGCATGCTGGCCTTCTTTGTCCCATGAAGGACGCGCGAGACTCTTTCCCGGGGCAGCGCCCAGGGTCACCAATGGGGTGGCGCTGCTCATCGCGCAGAACTTGGGGAGAGCGCACCGTGCGCGCCGGTGTTGGTGTCTTGGAGGCCGTCACCCCGCCGTCGGGCGCCATGGCGACGCCCCTATAGGGCCCCGCGCCGCTTGCAGGGGGCCCGACACCGTCTCTAGAGTTTGCAGCGTGCGGCCCGTCGCCTAGCACATGAACGACGCCGCTCGCCCGGTCCGGACTGCCAGGGTGATGTGGGTGTTCGTGGATCGCGCCACGGGTTGTTTCCGCGAACGGCCCGCTACCAGTCCGCACCGGTACAAGCAGCCCGGTTCCGCATGAACCGATCGCCGTGGTTGTCTTCCTCTTGGGAGCTATGGCGACGAAGAATTGTTCGACTAGCTGCTAAACCAGATTCTCACTACTGCGTCCCCTACCTGACACACGTCAATGGGAAACGACACCTATGGGATCACAAGAATCCCTACTACGGTTGCGGGGCGCGAGGTCGTGGAAGAGCGGGATCAGCAGTCAGCACAAGCACACGGGTCGTTTATCCAGGTTTGGGCCGCGAGGATGCGTAATACCCTAGTCCTGCTTTGATGTGTATATCTGTGTTCTTGGAGTTCATGAGCTAGCTACAATGGGTGTAACTTGTCCAAGGGTCTGAATCCTTCTCCTGGATGCCTCGGGCCTCCTTTTATAGTCAAGGGGATCGCCACAGTGACATACAGGAGGTGGCATCGGTGTACTGTGGCTAAGCTTAACGCTTAGCCATTACGGGACAAGATGCATTTAATGCGCCTCTGATGTGTCCCATTGCTTTACCGCCGCCTCGCCCTTCTTTGACACGCGCCCGGGCCAGCGAGGCGGTCAGTGCCATGTAGGCTGGCAGGCTGTTGAGGTGGTGCGGTGGTAGGGCCTTCACGAAGATTTGCATGCCACCACGTAGGGACGCGCTGAGTTGGCTTGGAAGCCTCACGTCGACACGCGGGTGCCTGCCTAGCTGGTGGGCTGGCAGACGCATGGGAGCGGCGGTGAAAACTTGGCGTGCGCAGGCCTGGTTGTGGCCCCGCGGATGTCTTTGGCAAGGGCCTTGCCGGGCCCCCGGCAAGGGTCTTGCCATGGTGTTGCGGTCGTCCCCGACAAGGATCTTGCCGGGGGTCTTGTGGATTTCCTCGGCAAGGATCTCGTCGAGGTACGTTGTCTTCTAACCCCCTTCTGATTTGGAGTGTTTTCTTGTCTTCGCAAAGATCTGCATGCCAACATGGAGGCGCCTCCCGGGCCTTGGTCCCAACATGGTTGGTGGTGTTGGAAAACCTGGGGCTCAAGGGTAGCACGCTCTGCTGGCGTTGGGTAAGCTGCCCCGGCAAGGTCCTTGCCGAGGCCGTGGAGGTCGCCCCGGCAAGGGTCTTGCCAGGGGAACCCACCTCGCCTTCTTGCTCTTTATGTCTCTGTATTGGCGTTGCTTTGACCATCTTGAGGTTTTGATTCCCTGTCCCTGCTCCGCTTAAGCGTGGCCACTGGCGCGGCTCTGACTGCCCGTGTACAGGTAAAGGGGTACAAAGTAGCACCCTTACTTCTGTACACCGATAATGGAGCAGAAGGAGTTATCCACGGAACTCATTTACAGGTCACCTCGAGTACTTTCCTAGGATGAAGTAGCGCAAGAACAGCACCGGCAAGACGACATTGTTCTTCTCGAGGAGAACCGCCTCCGGGCTACTACGTGTGTTGCACACTACAAGCAAGCCCTGTGTCGCTATCACAGTCACAGGGTTCATGCCCGGTGTTTTGAGGAAGTCGACCTTGTCCTTAGGCGTGTTTAGTCTGCCAAGGGTGCAAACAAGTTTTCGCCAAAGTGGGAAGGGCCTTACCGGGTAGTACGAGTCAGAAGACCTGGTGCAGTCCGCCTGGAGATCAGAGATGGCATTCAATTGCAAAACTCATGGAATATTGAGCATCTTCGCAAGTTCTACCCGTAAGGCGTGGCTGTCCGGCACCCTTTTGTACAGGCCTTGCCTCAGTTGCATGTAACCCCTTGTACAAAGCCAGGCGCAGACCCTGAGCAACAGAAAAATAAATGAAGAACTGGGGCTCGACAAGTTGCATGCATGCGTAAGCATATCATGAGCATTGCATGTTCATGTAGATAAGATCGCATCTGGCATCATCTTCATATTGATAATCTGCAGGCTCCTGGCATGGACAAAGTCCTCAAGAAGGAGATAAGAAGACAAGCCAGCATTGTAGTATCCGGCAAGCCAAAGAGATAAGTTTTTCCTCTTATCCATATGTGTTCTGTAAGTAAGGACTTGTGCATAAGGAAACCTTGCTACTCCTCTGAAACTTAGGTGCTCCCACCCTTTGACTCGAACGTTGTTTCAGTCAGGGTGGTCGTAGTAGCCTTCGATGGATAAGGCTCGGCAGGGGATTGGTTCCTCTTTACAGTTTGTGCCCGGTAGGTCTACTACCTAGTAACAAAACAAAGGGTACCAGCAAGATAACCTACCGGGGGAACTCGTTTATTTGAAATATAGAGGTATTCCACCTCTGCATGGACATACACATGCATGAGTCCCTGACAAGGTTCATCTTTTTCATTAACATGTAGATCAAACAAGTACAGACCTTACAGGACACAAACATGGATTCCAGAGATTACATTATTTGAACTAAAATTTGGCAAGTGCCTGCAGATTTAAGATTGGAAAAAGATAAGTGTCCCATAAACTCCTCCCCCTATCCCCTCTTGTTCTAGGTATTGCAGTAGAAAGGGAAGGGGAAGGAGGAGCGCTCAAGCAGGAACCCACTCCGGTCCTATCATGGCCTGACAGGCGTAGCCTGACAGGACCTGGAGTGGTGAGGCTACAAAAGAGGAGGGCAGGAGGAGCGGCTCGGCGGTCCCCTGGTCACCACCTCCAGGGCTAGTTAGAAGCCCCAACTCGAGCACCGATAGGAAAGACCGTCGGGCTCAGCTGGAAAACTACTGGAGAAGGCGAAGGCACCAAGAGAGCGCCCCCCTTTCCTGACGACCAGGAGGCCGGTGATGATGGTGCCAGGAAGGGGAGTTAAAGAATGGAAAGATGAGGTGGCAGGTCGCCAGTATGAGACGAACGCGTCGGTGCTATCATACTCTGACCTGACCGCCTGCCTCCCGCCTTCTCCGTCTTCCCTGGCTTCATCTTCATCAACACCTCTCCAAGGAGATGTCAGCCTCTCAGTCTGATACCTCCCCCAAGGAGATGGCCAGCGAGTGGAGCAGCCAGGACGCCCGGGGTGCGCCACTCGCCACCTTGCCGGTAGGAAGGCGCCCTCCATATCGACATCAACACCAGATCCAATGAAATGGGCAGTACTGGGATTTCTAATGATCCCAGGCCCTATGCCTTGCATCTGGCCCCAGGCTCACTCATCGACTCACTCCCTGAGCGTCAACATGGTTACTTGGCATCATCAACTCTAAGATAGGGCCCGGGACCTGGCCCCGAGCTCCTCTTTTCAGCATACCCAAGACGAAGTGAAATATGAAGGAAGAGAGGGATGTGGGTGAATGCCTCCGCTCTTTCCCCGCTCCTCATTTTATATGCGAGATGAGAGGGTGGGGGCTGATGCCCCGATGGGTAACCGCCTCCCTCCTCCGCCAATTCAAGAGAACCGGGCCCTTGCCTTGATGCTCTTCCACACCACGCGCCTCCGTTACCTACCTCTCTCAATGCATGCGGCATACATGGCTAAGGATAAGGGAAGAGTTAATTGGCAGTTACTCGCCCGTGCGTTAAAGTCATTTCATGGGCCATTACAAGGATGACCCCACCAATATTGGCATTACACGATGTGTGGAAAAACCAAAAACTGACCCGAATTCAAGATAAAGAAGATCTCAAAGGGTGGAGCCATTCTTGCGCTCCTGCCTATGCACTAGGTAGGACCTGCCTCGACGACACCCAGCGGAGCGTTCATGCCAGGCCCGGGGGCTCCAGTCAGTGCAACAAACCTTGGGTCTGTTGCCCTGGCCGTGCACAAGCACAAAGGCAACTATTGCAACACCGAGATCAAGCCAAGCAAGAAGGATCAGTTCATCAAAGGGTCCAAGTGCAGATAAAGAAGATCAAGACAAGCCAAAGAAGCAAGATACTGGGAAGGGAAGAACCTCCCTTGCCAGGAAGGTGAGCCTGGAAGGTTAGGTTTGCCTCAGAGGCGCACTTCCAGGTCGTCCCGGCAGGCCCTACCGGGGCTTGCGGAGTCCAACCACTCCGCCGCTCCACCTCACAAGCAACGCAAGTCGTATATCAGTGTTGTGTCAAAGCCCAAGATGACTAAGTGTCTGCTTTTTGCCACATGGCAGCCACTTCCTACAGCAAACACCTCCATATGACACCCGTCGTGAGACGTGTCAAGCAAGCAGGCGCAGAGCTGGCAAGATAGCCCGGCAAGGGCTGCCGGGCTCGATGTGATGTGAAATTAGGCGGCGCATTTAATGCACCCTGTCAGCCTGTAGACTTAGGTATGATAACACTGTTTGCTATCTAATCAGTATGTAAAGACCGATTTGCCACTATGGTGACCCCTTAACCTATAAAAGGAGTCCCATGCAACTGTAGAAAGAGTTCGCGAGGTTGGCAAGCATAGCCCCTCACATATTCATATGCACGTAGCCACTTTGCCCCGAGGCAACCCTGTCGGGCAAGCGCGCTGCGACCATCACCACCTTTTCCACCATCAATCCACCAAAGTAGGAGTACGGTTTTACGCCTCATGGTGGCCCGAACCTGGGTAAAAACCGCCCGTGTGATCTCTGCCGCGCTGCGCTACGCTTCTCCGCTCTTTGTGCAATGTGTCCATTCCCCCGCCGAACTAAAAGGGGCTCATAGCCCCATAGGTGGCCGTGGATCCTCCACGAGACCTCTTGACTCGCCAAGTGCGTGGTATGAGCGGAGGGCCCTAAGCCAGCGATCACAATTCCCTTTGTTAGGAGGGAATCTGACGATCCCAATTCCAAGTTCCCGCTATTATGTGATGTGTTCCCACTAAATGAGTCATCTGGAAAACAAGTACTTGTTTTTTTCTATCTACATTTACAAAAAGTGACCCACCAACATTAACTGTGACACAGAGTCTCGTCGCATAAAATGTACATGCCTAATGACGGCCCAATATGTCGCCGAAAATCAGCCCAAAATGTTGTCAAAGTTGAAGAGGGCGTTACCCGCAGGGGAGGGGGACCTCGTGATGGTGGACTGTCATGAAAAATGATCTTTGGAGATGTTTCAGGGGAACCACATTGGCATCTACAAGTCGTCTCGCATGCAATCTGCCATCGATAGCTTACTGGGACCCATAACGTAATGGCACAAAGTCAAAGTAGACACGTCGCCCCACAATGGTGCCAAATTAAAAACGGCGGGCTGCCTGTTACATCTTCAGATAAGTGTCAGATGTTATCGGCTCGGGAGGAGACAAACGGTCATACTTGAGACTCATGATGAGTGTCTGTGACGTGTGGGGTGCTGGAATTTTGTCTATTTCGGGCCAGCCCAATAGTAGTTTCAGGAATTCCTAATAAATCCTAGAGGCCCACGCAGCAAATTCGTGCAAGGCAAGAGGTGTAACTAAAGTTTACTCCCACAATGCTAGTTTGGTGGGAGTTGGATCTCCTTATAAGGGAGGATGTTTCCCCACATGTATGAGCATGAGAACAAGAGGGACATTCATGCGCGCTCTGCTCCTCCTCTGCTTCCCACCTCGCCATGCCATGCCTCATCATGATGCGCCCCGGGTTGCGGGAACGAGCCGATGTCTAAATTTTTGCCATGCATGATTGGTATACGAAAGGTCACTCGGAAGCTAAAAGTTTTTGCTGTAATGGATATTGAATACGAACGTTGCACCCTTCGGCTACTACATGTTCGTTTTGTCTCCCTCTTTCTCTTCAGCTCCCGACGCAGCCTATTTGCCTCCTTCTCATGTGCCTATAAAAGAGAGGTCGCTCCTCTCTAGTGAGACACATCAGAACATAATCTTCCTCTCGCCACCGTTCTTGAGCACTAAGCTACTGCTACGATCTTCCCCATCCCAGCTTGCGGCATGCACCGTAGGTTGAGACAGTAGGCCTTCGAAACCCCACCACTTTGAGTCCTGTACGGGAGAAGGGCGATAAGGTTTTTCGGGAGCACTGCGCATGACTACTGACTTCTTCAGCACGGACGCCTCGGATTCTGATGACTACTTCCCTGACAACAACTTCTTCCCCGATGTCGACAACCTCTTCGATGACATGGATGGCAAGGACACCGACCCCAAGACTAGTGCTTCTGCGGTTGTTGCATATGACTTCTTGTTCTCTCTGTTTAATATCTCGCCTTAGTTTCTTGCTCTACCATTTCTGGTTCTAGACTCTGTTCTACATATGTTCTCTTCTAGTTCATATATGCACATGCCATTTGTTGTCCCATCTTTAGATTACATGACTTGTTTCATCTCTATTGTTATAGTCACGTTTTACCTACTATTTCTGTTAGTAAAATCGTATGGTAAAATGCTCGTATTTCTAACAATCCAAAAACCTTATTATAGGCAATTTACCCCGAGTGGTTTTGTTTCTTCCATGAGACCTCCTATGTTTGAGGGTATCCACTATAAGAGGTGGATCATGAGAGCAGTCTTATAGTTTCAAACCATGAGTTGCTATGACGCCACTCTTGGCAAACCCAAAGCAGAATATGATGCTCAATAGGAACAAGCTTTTCAGAAAATGGACACCCTGTTTAAGGCAGCTCTCTTGAGTGTTCTTGGTGAGAACATATTTGATGCTTATGCGTCAATTGACAATGGAAAATTTATGTGGGACGCACTCGAGGCCAAGTTTGTGGTCTCCGACGCCGGCACTGAGCTGTACATCACGGAGCAATTCTATGACTATAGGATGAATGATGAGCACTACATGGATGAGAAACCTCACGAGATACAGTCATTTGCTAGAGAACTTGAGCACTTTAACTGTATGTTACCGGACAAGTTTGTTGCTGGAGGCATCATCACTGAACTTCCTCCCTCGTGGAGGAACTTTGCTACCTTAATGAAACATAAGAGGCAGGAGTCACTACAAAAAAAGACGCATCCATGACATTTTGGGCCGAACGAAAAAAAAATCTGTCATACTTATGACACTTCTATGACGATAATTGTGAGAAAACCTAGTATCATCATAGATGTGGTGGGTTCCTACTTCTATGACAAAAAATCATGACAAAAAATGGGCTTTTCTTCCTGGGCGGGCCGGAGACGCAGCTGCATGACATTCTTTGGGCTGTCCATGACAGATAAAATCGTGGTAGAAGCGAGGGCGAGGAAAATTTCGGGGAGTTCCCGGTTACGGTGGGTGGTCAGGGGCCGAGCGATGCGCGTTTCTCTCGTACACGTACGCGCGTGTGTGAGAGGCATTGGCTCTATCTGAACCCAAGCGACACGTTGGGCTCTAACTGAACCCGAGTGATTGCACTGTAGGCTACGCATAACTAAACCCGAGCGATTGATCGATGGCTGTTAACTGAACCCGATCGAGCGATTCCTTCGCTACTGCTGCTAACTGAAGCCGATCAATGCTCCCTCTGGATGAACAGTGAGCGTTGCGGGGGGGGGGGGGTGGATGAACAGTGAGCGGTGGGGGTGGATGCAAGACCCCTTGGTGTTGCCTCTAGATGAACAGTAGACGGTGAAGGGGTACTCGTGGAGGGCTGGTTGAACAGTAGCCGGTGGAGTAGCGCGCGGTGGAGGCTGGATGAACAGGAGCCTGTGGAGGCTGGAGTAGGTCGACAGTAGCCCGTGGAGGCTGGAGGAGGTCGACGGTGGAGATGAACAGTATCTCGTGGAGTCCCGTTTTGCGTTACGCCACACCCCTCCCGATGAACAGGACCCAATTTTTGACCGCAGCGCTCCAACACAAGTCCGTTTCGTCCGTTTTGCGGTACGCCACACACCTCTCGATCAACAGGACCCCTGTTTCGACTGTAGGAGGTCCCTTTCCTCCGTTTTGTGGTACGCCAGACCACTCCCGATGAACAGGATCCCATTTCGAACGTGGCCGGTTGAACACAAGGTCATTTCCTCCATTCTGCAGTATGCCAGGCCTCGTTTCCATCGCCTGTTCCGTCCAAGCCGGTTGGCTCCCATGCGTTCTGTTGCTTCCCGATGAACACGACGCATTCTGTTGCCTCCCCATGAACAGATGCATTCCGTTGCCTCCCCATGAACATGACTATGATGCTGTTTCTCCGTTCCGACCCAGCCATGTACACGAGCCCTGGCCGTACGTATGCGCGAGTAGGCGTTCGAGACCCTATGTACACATACGTGGCTGTATTTTCTTTCTTGCACACTAGTCGCTGTACGTACGTGTACATGCTACGTGCGCGCCTCTACTACGACACGTATGCGCCTCTACTACGACACGTGCGCACCTCTACTATGACACGTGCGTGCCTCTACATCCACCAATATGTACGTACACGTTCGCGGCCAAAATGACAATGCTACGTACGCTTCGACCAGGTGGGTCCCGACTGTCAGGCACTTCCTTGCGTGCGAAGATGTAGCTGTTGGGTCCCAGCAGTCAGGGGGGTGATTCGTTTTTTTCGGACGCACTTCCTTGCGTGTGAAGATGTAACTGGTGGGTCCCAGCAGTCAGGGGGGGGGAAATCGTTTTTTCTTTGCCTGGACACACTTCCTTGCGTGCAAAGATGTAGCTGGTGGGTCCCAGCAGTCAGGGGGAAACGTTTTTTTCATGAAATATAGTGGCCCGTCCGGTGGGTCCCAGCTGTCAGGTGGAGGAATCATTATTTTCCGCGTAATAAAGAGGCACTTCCTTGCTACGGCCGTGGACCTAGTTGTCAGCCTCTCCACATAGAGTCCACGTCCGACGGAAGTCGTTCCTTGACCACATTGACCACGCCGCGCCGAGAGCACCACGGCGGTGGACGACGACAATGCCTAGGAAGGGGACGATGCGAAGCCGGGGAAGACACGGCAGTGGAAGCCCGCGCGGAGAGGAGTACGAGGGTTCACTAGTTTGGCTGCGGTGTGAGGCTGCCGTCGCCGCAGGGCCTGGCCAGCGGTGGGAATAGTAGGGGGTGGTGAGGCCTCCGCGGCAGCACAGCCGGCTACGGGAGGCAGGAGCATGTGGCACGACCGGCGCTGCTTTGGGCGGCTGGAGAAAGAAGACCAGAGGTTGAAGAAGCACTACGGCCGTTAGATGGACATCGCATGGTCACTGGAGCTAGAATCGTTCATATTGACTAAGTTGACAAAGCCCTCCATCCCCGTTAACTTAGTTAGCCCACAAGTCATCCTCCCACTATGGTGGATCCCAGCTAGCAGGGGGGTATTCATTTTTTTTGCGTATTAAGGAGGCACTTCCTTGCGTGCGAAGATATGCTAGTGGGTCCGACATGTCAGTGGGGGGGGGGCGGGGGAACGTTTTTTTCATGAAATACAGAGGCTGGCCAGCAATGAAGTAGGGTGGGGCGGTGCGGCCTGTGCGGCAGCACAGCCGACCACGGGAGGCGGAGCAGGCAGTCCCACCGGAGCTGGTTTGGGCGGCTAGAGCAAGAAGATCAGATATTGAAGAAGCAGCACGGCCGTTGGATTAACATCCAACGGTCACTGCTGCAAGAATCGTTTTGTGGACTAAGTTGACAAAGCCAAAATACACGTCAACCTAGTAGACCCACAAGTCAGCCTCCAAATCTGTCCCAAACAGCATACAGCTCGAAATTTCTAGCCAGATTCAAATAATTTTAAATCTAAATATACCTTAATTTAAATTCAATGAAATTTTACCCGCACAAAAACAATGAAATTTAAAATATCAAAATCCGAAAGAAAACAATATTTTGGAACTAATTGCCTGTTTGCTGTATTTTTTCATTTTGCAGCCCATTTATTATTACTTATAGTCCATTTCTTATTACTTATAGTCCATTTCTTATTACTTATAGCCCATTCTCTGGGCAAAATGCAGCCCTCCTCGTCTTCAAAGATTTCCGGCCCAGCAGGGCGTAGAAAAGCAAGTAGGCCTACGTTGGTTATTCTGCAAAAAACAAAATAGCTGGCTAGCCATTTTTAGAAAGGAAAAAAACAAACTGAGCTGGTCATGTGCTAAACATATGAAATAAAAGCCTAGGCTAGACGGGCCACGGGTCCCGCACAACCCAGTTGATACCCTTCTCCGTCCCAAAAAAACAAAATTACTGCACGCGCTGCTGGGTTCCTACTATCATCCTAACCATGTACAATCATTTCCTTATTCCTCTCGGTTGTTGACCATGTTAACAACACCGGAGGACGGTGCCGCAGCGAGCCAACCAAGGCGGAGGATGATGGTGAGGCCTCAGACGGGAACGAACAGGAGCCGAGGAAGATGCACAGAGTTTTAGGCTGCGATGTGGCCACGATGCGTGCGCGGCAGCACAGCCAGCCGTGGGAGGCGAGAGCAGGCAGTCCCGCCGGCACTGGTTTGGCTTTGGCGGCTCGAGGAAGAAGAGACTGAAGAAACGCGACAGACGTTGAATGTCAATCCAACGGCCAAGGTTGGCAAAATCATTTGTTGACTAAGCGGACACTAAGTAGCATACTTTTTTATATATAGGAAGAAAACTGTGAGGAAAATGTGTTCGTCTGCCATCCTCCTCACAGGGAACGTTCGCCACATAAGTGACTAGCACCCTTGGTTTTCAACCAAAGGTCTTGGGTTCGAGTCCCAGGAACTCTTAATTTTTTCCTGCTTCCTTCCTCGCGAAAAAAGGGAAAAAATCAAAGACCTGGGAAGGCGTACAGAACAAGCTAGTGTACAAGTAAAGAGACATTGCCGAGTTTTAGAAAAAAGAGAGATGTGCTCCTGTAGCTGGTTCAAATCCAAACCTAGACTATGACTATATATGGTGCTATGCTACTCTACAAGTAATGAAACTGACATATCCAATGTTCGCTTCTCCTCTTCTCTACTTACTCTGCCTAGCATCAAAAGCTCTGGCCGCAGCAACCATGTCCGCTGGCTGCTCGTCCACCTGCTCTTCAGTAGGCAACAACCAGATATGCGCCAAGTCACCGCCCGTACCATCGCCTGTGGGTCTCATCACACCCCCGCCGGCACATGCACCGCAGCCGATTGCTCATCGCAACCCGCTGCGGTTGGTGTGGTGCCACTGCTGCAAATCACGCAGAGTCATCCATCGCATCTCAACCACAATCCTCAACCCTGGCCAAGTCTTCTACAAATGCCCGGATCATTGGGTAATAATATGTTTAAGTGTTGTTCTGCTGCTTTCAGTTGCTGATTTTTTAATAGTTTGGTTGATGATCTTCCAATTTGATTCATGCAGAAAAGGGAAGATTCGTGTGATTTGTATTTCTGGGAAGTTGCTGATGTGGGGGAATGCAACTACGCTGATTATTTGGTTAGCCAAGGAATCCCAATACCAGCGGGTTGGGGTGTTGGACAAGTAACTGAAGGAACGACAAAAGAGGAAGATGCGGAGCAGAAGGTTAAAGATGTAGTTCCTCTGATCATGGCCAAGCAACAGCTGCTGAACGGCCTTGACAGCAATGAGGAGATGAAAGAGCTTGTGAAGATAATGGGCAAAATCACTGAGCTCTGTAGGATGATTGTCTCTTTATTTGCAGTGTATGTAGCACTCGTGATGTATTCAGTGGCTATGACATGAGCACTTTGCTTAAACTAGTAATGAATGAAACCTGTGTAGCAGGCTGGGCGTAGTGTTGTGAACATCTAATGATTTCTATTAACGGAAATCAGGGGGTATCCCCTTTTGCTCATAAATAAATAAATAGGAGAGTCCCTATCGGGTCAGCTTTGTTCTCATTCAAAGATGTCGAGCAAATTGCAGTCCAGCAGCGAACTGTATCATCAAATTCAAGTTTCACAACCAAATATGAGTACAACTAAACAACAATGTCATCATGTTTTAGTTGTCATACAATCACCAAACACAAATCAGCATACATAACAAGTGATGTTCTAACAACAAAATACTAAACAACATGTTCATGAGGTTTCAGTTGTCATAGCAAACACAATTTCACATTGTAGGTAAAAAACATCTTCTGACAGGCAAATACGATAAAAGCAATGTAATCATCATCTGCAGCAGCAGCGTCAACATCTTCACCATGTCTATCAGTCTGAATCGTAATTCCCCATGGTGTCATCTTCTTATTCGTCCTCAACGTCCTCGAACATTGTCTTCTTCTTTAACTCTTGTATGTCCACAACATGACAGGCAATCTTTTCGCCGGTGTCATTGACGTGATGGTTCTTAAAGATATTAGGAACATCTGTGTTATCTTGTACATCAGGAGCGGTGTAAGCATCATCTTGTTGTGCAACTTCATTAAATGAATTCCTCTTCTCAAACCTTTGCAATGCTCTCCAGTCATCACTACGTGCAAATGTGTCTTCCAAGAAAAATATATGTGTTGCTTGATTTGACAAAATAAAAGGCTCGTTGGTCTGGTACGCTGCCTTAACATTGATGGATTTGAAATAATAATCAGCTCTGGGTTTTGCGATCCTGGAAAACAGGTTATACCAACGACAACACAACAAAACCACATACTGATGATCCTCGAAACTTGAGATATATTGCAACTAAACAATGTTTGTTATGTTAGCATACATTTCAGTTGTCTCTTTGTCATACGTATCCATGCTCATGATGGCACTATTTTGTGTCTTCCTGCCTTCGTCTCGTGCAAGGGTGTTGTAGCGCACATCTCCAACAACGCAAGATTCATAATGTCTTACCCGAGTATCAGGACCCATTGCTAGTGAGTAAAGGGCATCATCAATTGCCTGCCCATCCTCCCACATCTTCTTAACCTATGATTAGAAAATAGACAAGCTGATCATCTTATGAACTCAATATATTAAAAACACTGACAGTGCAATTCAAAAGCTTACATGGTTCTTGAACCATTTCACAAATCCTGCCATAACCAGTTTGTCAATGTTTCTTGGATTTTGCGGCAGTAACTCCTTTTTGTAGATGCTGCACAACATAGTGATCATGTCAAACATCTAAATATATAAGAATGTGCTGCAAGTTTGATAGCTTACAATGTATAAGATGCAGTACTGCACTTACTTGATATAAGGTAGTATCTCAAGACAGTTATCCAACACATACCAAACCATTTTGTCCAAATCTTTAGGTTTGTCCTCTTGTAGACTCTTCCCTGTAACTCGAACAGAATAATCGAAAACATCGAGCCCAGGATTGTCTTCACCCACCTCTTTGCTAAGATGATCAGTTGTTTCAATGTATTTTGAGCAGAATTTCAACGCTTCTGTAGCAATGTAGGCCTCTACAATGGAACCCTCGGGTCTAGCTCTGTTCCTAACATAGCCCTTGAAAGTGCCTAGCCGCCTTTCAATAGGGTACATCCAGCCATACTGTACTGGATGTCTAAGTAGTGCCTCATCGGGTAGATGAACATCCAAATGCACCATCACATCAAAGAAGGCTGGAGGATATATCTTCTCAAGGTCGCATAGGATAGTTGGTATCTTGTCTCTAAGACGCTCCAAAGCATCTATCCTGATATTTCTACTTCAGAGTTCCCTGAAGAATTGTCCTAACTCTGCAACTGCTCTGTATAAGTCAGGGCGGCCCAATCCTCTAAGGATAACAGGTAAAACCCTTTGAAGTAGGACGTGGCAGTCATGAGTTTTCAACCCTTGTACCTTGTTCCCATCTGCACTAGCTCTCCTTTCAGGGTTGGAAGAAAATCCACATGGGAATCTCACACGTGATAGGACCTCGCAGAATTCTTTTGTTTTTACCTTGTCCAAGACGTACACAACCGGTGCCATATCCCGTGGTTTACCTTCATCTTGCACCTGCAAATCCTTTCTGATACCTAGGTGTGTCAAATCAATCCTAGATTTTAAGGTATCTTTCGTCTTGCCTTCAATATTAAGAAGTGTGCCGATAATGCTGTCACATATATTTTTCTCGATGTGCATCACATCAAGATTATGCCTCAGGTCCAAATCTTTCCAATACTCCAAGTCCCACAAAGTGGACCTACGGGTAAACAATAATCTCTCTTCTGCCCTGCCGCGCTTCCTTTTCCCGCTACCATTACCAGGATGGTTTCCTGCTGTAATATGCCTGACCTTCTCTAATTCCACTTGCAACGTATCGGCGGTGAGCCTCTTTGGTGCATCACGGTTTTCATGCTTTGCATTGAACACATGTCTTCGGTATTTTCTAGGATGCGGCTTGTCTTTGGCAAGGAAACGGCGGTGTCCAATGTAACAGATCTTGCTAAGTATTGTGTATGACAGCGGATTCCTGTCACAGCGAACACATGCATTATAACCATGTGTCGTTCGCCCTGACATAGTGCCCAAAGCCGGATAATCATGGGTGCACCAAATTATAATAGCATGCAGAAAAAATCAGCTGGTGGGCTGCTATATAGGTCTCGAGTGAGAACACCCCTCCATAGCTGTTGAAGTTCCTCCATAAGAGGCTCCATGAACAAATCACAATCCTTTCCAGGACTTTTTGGACCTGGGATGAACAAGGCCATCTTGTAGTTTGATTCTTTGGTGTAGACATTTGGAGGCATTTTGTAAGGGATAACAGGCACTGGCCACATGCTATATGTGGCACTCTGGTGGCCAAATGGGTTAAATCCATCTGAAGCTATGTCAAGTCTAATGTTTCTCGGGTCAGCAGCAAACTTTTTGTGTTTATCATTGAAGCTTTTCCACTCACTACCATGAGATGGATGGCTCATTACATTCTGATATCTGTACTCCTGGTTTCTAGAATGCCACAGTACATCCTCTCTTGTTTCAGCATCATGAAACAACCTCTGCAATCTTCATGTAATTGGAAAATGTCTCAAAACATTATGAGGAATCCTCTTCACAGCATCGCGATCTTTCCATCTTGATGATTTGCATTTCGGGCATTCACTTAAGTTGGCATAATCCTTCTGGAACAGAACACAATTATTCTTACAAACATAGATCATATCATATCCAATTCCAACTACACAAAGGAAATTCTTCATTTTACTGTTGGTGTGTGGCAGCTCGGACGCATCTGGGATAGATTTGCGGAAAGCAGCCAACATCGCATTGAATGATTTGTTGGTCATCCGCTCAGATGTCTTCATCTGAAGAAAGGTGACCATAGCTGAGAATACTGACAGCTTATTTCCTGGGGTGAAAGCCACGTTGCATTGTTCCAACATGCGGGCCCACCATTTTTCTTATGCAGGTGAAAGTTCACGGAATGCACGAGCATTTCGTAGCATTGTTTCAATGTTGGTCAACTCACTAGCTCCGCCACCACCACCTCCTCCTCCTCTTCCACCTGAGCATCAGGCAGATCAAGATGGTGATCTGCTACTTCCACATAGTCAATAACAATGACGTTCACAGTTTCACCATGATGAACCCACCTAGTATATGTGACCGACATCCCATACAAGTGTAGATGATTTTGCACAGTTGACTGGGGTCTTGTAACTGAATTCATACAACTGCTACACGGGCAGAGCACATCTGATGTCGGACCACCATACTCAGCTCTGATAAAGTTCATGAAGTTTTCAACCACCTCGACATATGCAGCGGAGAATCTTTGAGCAGAAGTTATCCAAGTCATGTCCATCTGTTAGACATACAAATTAGTTCTTCTACTAGATATTAGAGGAAAAACATATATGCTTTTTTATGAAGTCCAAAAAAAAATACGTAGGTCGATGTTTAAAGATATGGCAAGATATTTGGATGAGTAGATCTAAGTAACGAAATATATGTAAAGCTAATTCAGCAAACAGATTTGAGTGCTAAATTATGGAAAGTTGTTTCAGCAGTCAATGAGGCCGAGCACAGAACCATCGAACTGTCGAAGGCCATCACAGCAACAAAGATCGAGTATAAAATGGTGTAGAGCTATTTCACCTAACAGATTGGCTACTATTCCATGGCAATCTACATCACAATAAATATATGGCAGGATATTTTAGCAACTAATTGGCCTTGGCATGCCATCTCAACTAAGCAGATTGAGTGTAGAACAGGGCAAGGAAGCTTCTTAATCAGAGCATATTGACAGTAAACTACTTCGGCAAACAGTGAGATTAATAGCGTCTATCAGCTAACATTCAGCGCTACACCGACATGAATGGACCTCAGTCTAGAACGCGCGTACCGTGGGAGAAGATGACCGCCGTGCGTCTCCACACGAACGTCGCTAGCGGTGGAGGCGCTGACCACCGTGCGCCTCCACAAGAACGTAGCCAGAGGTGGCGGCGCGGCTAGAGGACGGAAGTCTACGAGAGTGTACTATGGGAGCGAGAGGAGCCGTGCGTCCCCTCAACGAACCGCGGCGCCGACGTATCGACGCAGCGGGGAGGAGTGGAGAGGAACAGGGGGGAGGGGGTTTGGGGAATATTATTGGCTAGTTGGCCGAAGGGCGGTTGAATCGGATTTGGGGGGAATTTTGGTGTGGGGGGGGAGGATTTTCGCGCAGTGGGCGGGGGGAGTTTGGCGCATTGTCGGTTTCTCCAAGTGCAGTCCCACGTGTCAGTGAAGACGCAAGCCGAAGCGCGTTCCGTTTGCGTGAGCCGTGTGCAGGACCGAACGTGTGTGGGGTGCAATGCGACCACGGCAGGAGTGCTGTGAGTGTACCACCTTTTTTCCTTTTAAACTAGGTGCTTCGCCCCCTCAAAAAAAATTGTTGCTTCGCGCGATCCATCGATACTACTACTACTAATCCGGTAATCCCGACTAGAACACCGCGGCCGGGTCTTTTCACGCGCGATATGCGAGGTTGGCTTAGCTGGGTTTTTTAGGATGAGTAATGCTACACCTACGTAATCCCAGTTACGTAATTAACATAATGTGAAACATGTGAGCTGTTGATTGTAGATTGGGGAGAGGCAGGGGCCCACCACCATGAAAATCAGGGGAGGAGAGAGAGGCAATTTATGTTAACCCTTTCGTAGGTTCCCGTAGATGTAGAAAGATGTGAAATGCGTGAATGTGTAGTGGACATACTATTGGAGTGCCTAAGATAAATTGTGTATGTATAGACCCTATGTGTTTATTTTACTTTGCATGTTAGATTTGTCTCGGTTCAATAAAAAGCAGAGTTGGTGATGATGGTGTGCCTGTCATCCTGCAATATAGGCCGTACGATCTATATCTAACGGATAGGAAGGAAACTATGACAATTTACCCGCACTCCTCTCCACATTTGCAGATAAGGCTTTCCCTCGTTCATCCTTTTCTCCCACAAGATCTTGATCTTCCATGCAACGCATGGGCATCTTGCTAGTACTCCGACAATATGTATATTATTGTGAAAGTTCATATACACTGGCCGAGATTAATGCAAACACGACAGATTTTCATTACATTTCGAATTTTATAGGTCAGAAAAATAAAAGAAACCCGACCCTCAACCTATTCTATAGCGGCGACCGACGTCCTCCATTTTCGATCTCTATGTACAGGGGCGGGGTTCAAGACCCGTGAAGTGAAGGTGCGGTCTCCGGCGAGGAAGAGTAGAACATGGGATACGGACCGGCCATTTGGCACACCATGCCCGGCCGCCTCCCATTCCCTACTCATCCTCGGAGGAGTCCTCAACCTCGGCGGTGCCGGACGTTGTCAGCGGTAAGTAGAACGCGTGGCTGACGGTGCTCCCGTCGTCGGCCGCCAGCGTGGCCACCGCTTGTGCGGTCGCGTCCGCGTCCGGCTACGCCGCTATTGCGTCGCGAGAGGCGACTTGAGCGAGGGCGGCGACTCAAGCTTCATCCCCGAAGACAAGCTCTCCCGCTGAGCATTTTCACTTGCGGTCATGGCGGATGTGGTGCCAGGTAGGAGGACGATGCGCTATGGTGTGGAGGTTAGCTGGGCATTGCCGCTTTAAGTAGTGCATTCCGGTGAGGCCAAGCGTCCGGGTGCGTCATTAAGTCGCCGGAGTTGGTTCCTCGGGCACCGAGCCTCTTAATGACGACATACGAACGACGGCATGAATGTGGGTAGTTGGTGCCGGCTGGGAACGGACCGCACAATGGCGTGAGGGGGGAGGGTTTTGGTGTGCCATGGTAGTCAGTTGAGCTCGTGGCAACGTTGGAGATGCCCTTTGCTCACATGCGATCCCCGCATGTCATTTAAAAAGCAAGACGACCCGGCAAGGTCTCAGGTCCTGAGGATGTAGTTGGCCGCACTACACCACTCCGCGGACGCTTCGTGTGCCCCGTGCATCCTCGACGAGCCGGGTGTTGGGGTGTGTTTGGATTGTGGCCAAAGTGCACCTTACCAAAATTTTGGTCATGACCCAAAGATTGGTCTTTGTTTGGATGGTTGCCATTTTTTTGGCATGCCAAAGAACTCTAGCCAACTCTAGTTCGTTTTTCTTGCCAATGTCGGCCAAATCATGAGCAACCAATACCTCAACCAAAATTTTGGCTACCCAATGGTTTGATGGGGAAACCTTGGGCACAAACCAAACATATTATTGGTCATGCCACAGCACTAACGCCACCCTCGGCACACTAAAACCGACCGTGTCTAGCGACGATATGAGTGTGTCACTCACCGCGGTCGCCGTGTCCAGAGGCGGTGCTGGAGCTGCGCCCCGTTGTTGGCCCCAACGGCCCACATGAACAGTTGTCGGTGGCGAGGAGGTCGTGGGCTAGCTCCTCCATTGGACTAGTCTGCGCTACGTCGTCCCGATGGGTGTGCCCCACATGTCGGTTTCCCTGTTTTCCCAGCCATATTCGAGCATTAGTGATCCGCGTTGCACATTAGGGCTTTCACTATGTAGGCCAAGCAAGACAACTTATTGTTTAATTGAGCCATTCAAGTATAATCATGTGGCATTTGCTTCTTTTTCATTCCTCTCCAACCCTCTTCTCCATTAATCATGTTGCCCTCCAGTCGAGTCCATCCTCCCGCATGCCTCATTTGAACATTCCGTCTAGTTTCATTCGCATGTACCCACCCTAGTCCTCTTTCAATCGATCTCCGGACCCCGAGATGAAATCGAGAGAGAACAAGTGGGGGCACGTGATACCTAAGGCGGATTCAAAATTTTGAACCGGTGATCATAGCATCCGCAAATCATATATAAAGGGTATTCAATGTTCGTTTCGTTTTTGAACGTACAATATACTTCATCCTATCCTTTCTACTTTACATATAAGTTTTATGTGTAGTCAAAGTATCTCTACTTTGAGCAAAAAGGTATCAACATTCAACAACGCCCAATCAATATTGTTAGATTCGTACGTACTCCTAGATTTATACTCGAGATGGTTTCCAATTTGTTTTCAACCTCGTGAACATGCTTGTTCTCGTGCATGCTCTCCTACTAGGATTTCGCCATGTATAGCCAGTCCAATAGTAACTTTTTTAAGCTCCATGTCCAATAGTACACGTGGAGTACTGACAACATCTGTACTCCCTCCTGCCATTTATATAGGACCTATGTGGAGGAGAGAGATGTGAAAAAGTAAGGGGAGTGAGCTCTCATGCAAGAGCCTTAGCTATATATGCATTCCTAGTTAAATACTCCCTCCGTCCTGGAATAAGTGTCTCAACTTTGTACTAGAGCTAGTACAAAGTTGTACTAAGCTTGAGACACTTATTTTGGGACGGAGGGAGTAGTATAATAAATATGAAGAAAGAGATAGAGAGGAGATGGAAACAAGTACTGATAATAGCCAACCTTATATATTTTTTTCACGGGAAATAGCCAACCTAATAGCCCACACTACCGTATGAGTGCATATAATAGATGATGGCTATAGATGACATAGCAGTCCCTCATAGCCATCGACTGGCTATATTATTAACCATGCTCTAATGCATTTTTGAAACCGCATTTGACTATTGACAAGATTAATAGTACATGAGATGTATAATGTGAAAATTATATCATTGGAAACTCTTTTCACATAAGAATTTGACCGTATACTTTGTGAAAGTTGCATGTCATATATTATTACTCTAACATTTGGTCAAAGTTAGCCTCGAAAAACGCATTAGGCCTTGTATAGTAAACGGAAGGAGGGAGTAGTAGTGGAAGTGGATCCTCTGACGTAGGTATCCCTGCCTTACCCTCGCTTTCGGTCACTTACTGGCGGACCCCATGCTTGCTAGGCCCCGCATGTCAGTCACTCAATGGGATCGGCCACGTCAGGGAATCCTCATACGTAGTATACTCCCTCTATTTTTATCTACTCCGCATAAAACGGAGGGAGTGGTAGTATAATAAATGACGCGGGCGGGGGAGGGGGAGGGACGTCGGTTTGCTCTCAACTGCGATCCCACAAGCGAGCGAAAACGCAAGGCGAAGCGTGTTCCATTCGGTGAGCGACATGGACGGTCCAGCGTGCCGGGCTGCAATGCGAATGCGACAAGAGCGATGTACAGTCAAAACCGATTGACCTGTCGTCACCGGAACCACTATTCACACCAGAAGCTTCGTTGCTCAGCCTACGCCAGCCACTGCCCTAAAACCACACCTAATCTCCAGCCCATTCCCCCACCTTTCGATCCCCTAGCCCGCATCAAGCATCCCCTAGTTCGCCGGAAAGCCATGGTGCACCGAAAGATCACTTACTACAAGATGCTGACGCCGGAGCGCCGCGCAGAAATCGCGGCTGCGGTCGGCGCCACAGACCTCCGTTCCCAAGCTCGCTTTGCGGCGGGCCAATCCCCGAGTTCTCTGGAGCCAAGCTACGAGGAGGAGGAAGCCGATCCAATGTTCATGGCGGAGGTCGCGACGCAGAAGGCCCCTGGTGGGTATGAGACGATGGACGTCGACTTCGTGCCGGAGTCCGAGTCACCCATGGTGCAGGTAGACCAGCAGTTCAACATGGCGATACTAAAGGAGGAACGGGAGGCAGAGGCTCAACTCGACGCGGAGCGCGGGCATGCTGTTGCCATCGAGGCTCTCCTGTAAGCGGAACCGGATGTTTTGGATGTGAACTGGGCGGCGGAGGCTCAACTTGAGGTGGAGCACGCGGATGCTACTGCCATCGAGGCCCTCCTGCAGGCGGGATCGGACGTCCTGGACTTGAACCGGGTGGCAGAGGCTCGACTCGACGCAGAGAGCGCGGATGCCGCTCTCATCGACGCCCTCCTGCAGGCGGAACCGGACGTCCTGGACTTGAAACGGGCGGCGGAGGCTCGACTCGACCCGAAGCGTGCGGATGCCGCTGCCATCGAGGCCCTCCTGCGGGCGGAACCGGACGTCCTCGACTTGAACCGGGTTGTGCTCTCGTCCGTGCAGAGTGCCCGCACGCTCCGCTTGAATGAGTAGCTGGAGGCCGAGGACAACGACGGTGCAGAGACACATGTTGGCAGCTACGGCTGGTTCGCGCCGACAGCCAAAGACGACGAGGCCGTCTCTTTCCGCGAGCAGTGATAGTTTTTCTTTATGTTGTTGTTTTTATAGATCTTTTGCTGTTTAAAAACATATATTTGCTATGGAAGTCGCCTGACTTGGGTCAGTCTACCATTTCAGGTGGATGGATGAATATCCTACATCTCCTAACCCCTCTTTCCTTCTTCCTCACCTCTTCTTCTTCCCCAACAGACCACCGCACGGGTCATACGGATACTCCCCAACATGCGGTTGGATAAACATACTCTATGAACGAAAATTATGTGTTAGCGATAGGATGTCTGAGTTTGGTTTGTTCACATGCGACAGCACGTGTCAGTGAGGGTGCGTTCCCTTGGTTGGGTTTGCGGCGTGCAGGAGCGACTGTGTGAGGGTGCGGTGCAACCGCGGCGTGCAGGAGCGACTGTGTGAGGGTGCGGTGCCACCACGACAGCCGTGCACAAGTCTACTTCCTTCTCATTTTGAAAACTTTAGGCAAGCTTGGCAAAAATGTGTGGCGAAGTTTGGCAATGCAAGGCCTAGACCCAAACAGGATAAGTACGTACGTACTAGGAGTACTAGTGTTAAAAAAAGAAAGGCGGGGTTTTCCTTCGCGGGATTTAATCGATACAAATCCTCCTTTCACATGTCAATACATGCTATTTTTTCTCAAAAGACCAAAGAGCTAACCATCTCACTCCTCATCGCTTGATTAATGCAGCGCCATGCAAACCAACCTTCTCACTTCCGCATGCAGGCAGGGGATATTAGTTTCCTTGCTTGCTAGTACGAGGCAAACCCCATCAATTTTGCCTCGATAAATGTTAGTGGCCTTTTGCAAATTGTAATTTTGATATACTGGCCTTGTGTACAAAAAATGGTGGTAGTAACTATATTTGACTTTCTTCCCCATTGCGGTGACGTCGATGATACCTTTTTTTGTGGTTTGGCGAAGTGCGTTCAATGGAGAACACCATTGAGGGAGACCACGGTAAGTCGTTCACAAGTGCCGCCTACAAGCCGAGACAACCGCCTTATTTGCATCCAGGAAGTCCGTTGAACCAAAGGACTAGTACGACTACGAGTACACAATAGCGTCGTCCTTCCAGCTTAGTGCGGTGAGATGGTTCCTCGAAGAAGACGATGGAGAAGCAGAGTCAGCGAAGAGTGAAATGATGGTTGCTTCATCCGTGCTTTTGTGATTTGACGCCTAACTGCTTTGTGATTTGTGATAGAAGGGACAGGGGAGTAGACTCTGTGCTCTATATTGTACTACATGCGTCCAAGCATGGGAGAAAGAGGACATATGTTGCATTTTTCTATTCCTTCAATCAATCAATCAGGGAGCTTCAGTTCCATATTTTTGGCTTTGCCAACACCGTCCACAATGGTTCCTATGATGCCAAAAGCTATTTTCACATTTGGCTACACATTGTTGATGCCCTTAAGTGTACCACTTGGTTTTGCTCCTGTGTGCTATCTATACAAATCTCAATTATATTGATCTAAAAAATTATAGAATCAAGATTAGTAAAAATGAGGTGATTTTGCCGCACGGATGGCGGGGGAGGTTTCTTATTTTCAGAGAACGTTATCCTGGCAGTTTGCTAACATGCGGTCCCACGTGTCAGTGCTTTACCAAGCCGATCTGTGTCCCACATGAGGCAGAACAACGGCAAAAGCAACACGTGGTTAAGTTAAAGAAGATGAGGGAGAAGCGGTGTCGGTGTACAAAAGTAGGAGCTCTACTTTTGACCCCTTTACTTGTGCACGGGCAGTCAGAGCCGCCTGCTGCGGCCACGCATAACAGGGCAGGAAAGGGAAGCCGGAGAGAAGCCGAAGGCTCAAGAAAAACAAAGCAACAACAAGGACCAAAGCCACAAAGATCTGATGGACGAAGCAGGGTCCTTGCCGGGGCAGCCTCAGCGGCCCCGGCAAGACCGTTGTCGGGGCAGCTCGTCCACACCAGCTGAGCGAGCCACCTTTGAGCCCCCCAACGCTAGACAAACGCATTGGCACAAGGCTCGGGAGGCACCTCCGTGGTGGCATGCAGATCTTTGTGAAGACAAAGAATAGTCAAGATCAGATGAGGATAGGAAGGCAACAATCCTCGGCAGGGTTCTTGCCAAGGAAGCCCACGAGACCCCCGGCAAGGTCCTTGCCGAGGATGGTGGCGTGCCGCGGCGAGACCCTTGCCCCCCCCCCCCCGGCAAGGCCCTCACCAAGCGCGCCAGCAGGGTCACTGCCAGGCCCACGCTAGCCAAGTCTCTGCCACCGTTCGCATGCAGCTGCAGACCCAACCAGCTGGGCAGGCACCTGCGTGGTAACATGCAGCCCTTCATGGAGGCTCCACCACCGCGCCACCTCAGCTGCCTGCCTGCCTACATGGCACCGCATGCATCGCTGGCCAGGGCGCATGTCAAAGCAAGGAGGAGCGGCAACGGACGGGACGAGACTCGCTCCCGTCCCCGATAAAGTAGAGGGACACCTAGGCCTCGCATTAAATGCACTTTGTCCTATAATACCAGCGATAAGCTCACAACATTGTAGCACTTTCCACCTCCTGTGTGCAACTGTGGCAGCCCCTTTCGCCTATAAAAGGAGGCCCATGGTGCACTAGAGAAGGATTCAGCTATTTCGAACCTAGCAGCACCTAGAGCTAGTTCAAGAGCTCAGGAACACTAAATACATCCACCAAAAGCAGGATCGTAGGGTTTTACTCATCTTTGTGGCCCGCACCTGGGTAAATCCCCTTTCTGATGTCTACTAGTCCTGCGCTTCTCATGATCCCCGCACCCCGCAACCATAGTAGCGATTCCAGTGAACCCATAGGTGTCATTTCCCACCGACATCTTTGGCGCGCCAGGTAGGGGGCGCGCAATTGTGAGAATCCGGTCTAATAGTTGACCTAGCTGTTCTTCATCGCCATGGATCCTAAGAAGAAGACGACCACGGTGATCGGTTCGTCCAGGACTGGGTTGCCAGTACCGGCGTTGACCAGTAGCGGGCCAGTCGTGTAGAGAACCCATGGCGCGGCCCGCAAACATCCACATCGCCCTGGCGGTCCAGGCCTGGCGAGTGGCGTCGTTCGCGTGCCAGGCGACGAGCTACCAGTCGCGGGCTCCAGAGACGGGGTCGGGCCCCCCGCAAGCAGCGCGGGGCCCTCCAGGGGCGCCGCCATCCCGCGAGACGGCGGTACGGCGACCTCCAAGACGCCAACACTGGCGCCCATGGCGCGCTCTTCTCAGGTTGTGTGCGATGAGCAGCGTCACCCTGCCAGTGACCCTGCGCGCCGCCCAGGGAAGAGTCCCATGCGCCCATCACATGATGAGGAGGGCCAGCATGTGCGTCGAGGTGCTGACGGAGATGGCGAATGGCTGCGGGGCCGTGATGTAGCTCCTTCTAACATGCTTAGACGTCGAGGCGCATCGCGGTCCACCCATCTTTCGCCGCCACCCACGCTAGCGGAAGCCCTAACACGCGCGCAGCTGCTCCTCGACTTTCCTCCCGCCGCGAAGAAGCTCGACGAATGGAGGGCCACCGTCCGGAGCCTCGTCGGCATCGCCAACAATGATGAGTTGCGGTCGACGGGACCCGTAGGCCGTCGCTCCACCGGGCCACCACAGGCCAGCAGAGGCCGTGCAGGAGGCGATGCAGCCACGGAGCACTCCCCACCTCCATCCCGGCCACCCCGGGCATCGGTCCGTCGCCACAACACTCGTAATGATATCTCCATCGCGTCGTCCGACCCCGAACCAACCGCGATCAGCGTCAAGTCCTTCGGGAGCGGGTTCATGAGGATGCTCGAACTACCATCGAGCGCCGATGTGACGTGCGCCACCAGTCGGACAGGCGGGCAGGGCCCCTCTACAGACCGCCCAGCACCGGGAGGCTATGATGGCCTACCCTAGGAGGTGGATTGTCTAGCTTTTACCCCTAAGCTGCGGCAGTTCCAGTGGCCCTCCCACCGTATGTTCAAGCCTGACGTTGGCGAGAAGTACAACAGCAAGACTCACCCGTCAGAGTTCCTCAGCATTTACACCATCGCGATGCAAGCTGCTGCGGCCTACAATGATGAGGTGCTTGCCAACTACTTCCCGTTGGCACTCAATCCTAATGTTATGTCATGGTTGATGCACTTGCCGGTGGATTCCATCTCTTCTTGGGCATATCTGTGCCTTGAGTTTGTTGGCGCCTTTACCGGAGGTCACCAAGCTCATGGCCAGGCGAGTGATTTACACATCATCCCCCAGAAGGAAGGAGAAAACTTGCGCAAGTACATACAAAGGTTCAGCCGGGTGCAGTACAACGTCCCTGATGTTCATCCCACCGCCGTGATCAGTGCGCCCCATCAGAACATGCGCAACCGCAAGATGCATGAAGAGCTGGTGATTAACAAGGTCAAGGATGTGGCCGAGCTTTATGTCCCTACCGATCGATGCGCTTGCACTGAAGAGGGAAGGAAGTACCCCGGTGAAGATGCCGGCATGGAAACCGACTCCACTGGCGACACCACCACCCCAGTGAAGAAGGGCCGACACCATAACAGGAAGTGCAAGGGCAAGGCCGTGCTTGCTGTCGAGGGATCCGACGACACTGGCGCCACCAAGAAGACCAAGGCGAGCGACCCCGGCAAGGAGGTTGCCGGGTGTGTCGCTTGCCGGGCCTTGGCGGTTGCCGACAAGCCAGGGGGCTCCGACAAGCAGTACTGCAAGATCCACCGCACCAAGGGACATGACCTCCAAAACTGCCGGCAAGTAGAGCTGCTCGCCGAGAAGCAGAAAGCTGAGTATGAGCGGCGGGACAAGGAGAAAGGCCCAGATGGTGCCGAGGGATCCTACAAGAAACGTGGCGGCCAAGGAGGCCGCCGCGGAAAGGATAATCAGCAGGAGAGGCCCGCGCGGGGCCATGACAAGAAGCAGGAAGACGATGATCATGACGAGGACGATGAGTCCGGCGACCATGAGTTTCAAAAAGCCACAGAGCCCATGTGCGTCCATGGTGGCGCCTTGCTGCATACGTCCCACCGCCAACTCAAGCAGTGGGCGCATGAGATCACGGTGGTGGAGCCATCGTTCGATGCACGGAAGCCGCTGAAATGGTCCAGCACGCCCATCATCTTCGACACCGAGGACCACCCTAACCTCACTACTGCGGTCGGGTGCTTGCCATTGTTGGTTTCACCAACAATCCGCAACCTCAAGGTGACAAAGATGTTGGTTGATGGAGGGGCCGGCCTGAACTTGATCTCGCCTCTTGTGGTCAAAAGGATGCAGATCCCCGATGGAGACCTCGAGGAGATGGGTATGTTCCAAGGGGTTAACCTGGGGAGGAGCCAGCCAAAGGGAAAGGTCACGCTGCCCGTGACATTCGGAGGCGAGCTGAACCACAGGAAAGAAAGGATTGTTTTCGATGTAGCCGAGATCCCCTTGCCTTACAACGGGATACTCGGCCGCCCGGCACTAGCCAAGTTCATGGCGGCTTCACACTACACCTACAACATGCTGAAGATGCCCGGGCCTATGAACATCATCACCGTCCCTTCCGACAAGAAAGATGCGTTTATCTGCGCCGACCAACTCTACCTGGAAGCAGTTGCAGCAGCTGCCATTAAGGCACCTGCTCCTGTCAACGGAGCCCCGAGGGGGGGGGAGACCGGCGAGACCCCTCGCACCCACTCCGGCAAGCGCAACTCTTTGAGGTGTTGCGCTACCGTTGAGAACGTGCCAGAGAGTTCCGCCGGCAAGAGCAAGAATTCCAGAGCCACACCACCAGAGACCAAGAAGGTGCCCGTCAAGGAGGACGACACGGGGGGAGCTTTTACCATAAGCTCCACCCTCGACGGCAAATAGGAAAGCGAGCTCATCACCTTCCTGCGGGAGAATGTCGATGTGTTTGCATGGCAAACCTCTGACATCCCAGGCATTCCCAGGAAGGTGATTGAGCACCACCTTGATGTCTGTCCTCATGCGCGGCCCATCAAGCAGAAGGTCAGGAAGCAAGCTCTAGAGAGGCAGGAGTTCATCACGGAGCAAATCAGAAAGCTAGAGGCGGCAGGCTTGGTGAGAGGAATACTCCATCCGATGTGGTTGGCCAATCCGGTAGTAGTGCGCAAGGAAAATGGGAAGTGGAGGTTGTGTATTGATTACACAGACATTAATAAGGCTTGCCCAAAGGATCCCTTCCCATTGCCGCGCATTGACCAGATTGTTGACTCCACGTCCGGGTGTGACCTTTTATCATTCCTCGATGCCTACTTGGGATACCACTAGATCTTCATGACAAAAGAGGACGAGGAGAAGACAAAATTCATCACCCATGTGGTACGTATTGCTTTTTATAGATGCCTTTCGGGTTGAAGAGTGCTGGCTCAACCTTTGCAAGAGCAGTCCAAATTGGTTTTGATCCCCAGCTGCATAGAAATATGGAAGCTTATATGGATGACATGGTGGTCAAAACCAAGGATAAAGAAACCCTTGTGCAAGATCTGGAGGAACATTTGCAAACCTGCGCAAGATCAACCTCAAATTGAACCCTGAGAAGTGTGTCTTCGGCGTCCCGTCTGGCAAGCTTCTCGGGTTCTTTGTGTCCCAGCGCGGGATTGAAGCAAACCCAAATAAGATCAAGGCTATCGACCAGATTGAGGCACCCAAACGGATCAAGGATGTGCGTAGGCTCACTGGCTGCGTTGCTGCCATGAGCCGGTTCATCTCCAAGTCCGCGGAGCATGCCCTTCCTATTTTCAAGATCTTGAAGAAGGTAGGGCCAGTGGAGTGGACCCCAGAGGCCGAGGCAGCGCTGCAAGCTTTGAAGAAATACCTCTCCTCTACCCCAGTGCTGGTTGCGCCCAAACCACAAGAACCGTTGCTGCTTTATCTAGAGGCAATAAATCAGGTGGTTAGCGCCGCACTAGTGGCATAGAGAGAGGTCGACGAGAAGGTAGCGGCAGCGGCACAGTCAACAGACGGCATGCCGGAACCCTCTCCGGCAGGGCTCGATCCCGGCAAGGTTGAGTCCCCGGCAGAGGCTGACGCCAGCGCGACAGGACCCATGCGACCGGGTGAAAAGGCACAGAAGAAGAAAATGGTACAACACCCAGTTTAGTTCGTCAGCTCCCTCTTACAGGGGGCTAGGTCGAGGTACTCAGGTGTGCAAAAGCTACTCTTCGGCCTCCTTAAGGCTTCGAGGAAGCTGTGCCATTACTTCCAACCGCACGAGATCACGGTGGTCACCCGCCTCCCATTGCAACGGATACTGCATAACCCAGATGCAACGGGGAGGATCGTGGAATGGGCCCTGGAGCTGTCAAGTTTCGGCTTGAAGTTCGAAAGTACCTCGACGATTTAGAGCAGAGTCTTGGCGGAGCTTGTTGCAGAATGGACCTCAACACCTGACGAAGAGGTGCAGGAGACCACTCTCCCCGGCAAGGAAACAAGCGGCAACTGGATCATGTACTTTGATGGGGCCTTTTCGCTGGAAGGTGCTGGTGCCGGTGTGCTGCTTGTCGCACCCACCGGAGAGCACCTCAAGTATGTCATCCAAATGCACTTTCCCCGGGAGATGTCAACCAACAACACCGCCGAGTACGAGGGTTTGCTTGCCGGTCTCAGGATCGCGATGGACCTCGGAGTTAAAAAGCTCATCGTCAAGGGCGACTCGCAACTCGTTGTCAGGGAGGTCAACAAAGATTATCAAATCCCGTTGATGGAAGCTTACGTAGATGAGGTGAGGAAACTCGAGGAGTGCTTTGACGGTATACAAGCAGAGCATGTCCCTCAGACGAAGAACGACATTGCCGACTACCTGTCAAAGCGTGCTGCCCTCAAGATACCTGTGGAACCAGGTACTTTTGTGCTTCAGTTAACTCAACCTTCCATTGGGCCATCGACCGGGCAGAACAAGCGGAGGAAGCTAGGCTCCGGCAAGTACTTCCCCACCAAGCTCCCCGGAGCCGCCGGCGAAGATGTTGCCATGGATGCCGATCCTGCCACGAGACATCTGACTCCGGCAGGACCTCAGGTCATAGTCGTGATGCCTTTGGTCCTTGTTGTCGAGTGACAGGATCCGGCATGGGCGCAAAACATCATCCGATTCCTTCAAACAGGAGAGCTTCCTGAGGAGCAGGAAGAGACAGAAAGAGTAGCCTGCCGGTCTGCTCTGTACCAATTCGTGGAAAACATATTGTACAGAAAAAGACCGAATGGGGTGAAATTAAGGTGCATCTCTTGGGAGGAAGGACTAAAGCTGTTGGCAAACATACACGGGGGCATATGTGGCTCCCACATAGGGTCGAGGGCCCATGCTGGCAAGGCTTTCTAGCAGGGTTTCTTCTGGACCACAGCCCTCCTGGATGTGATGGCACTAGTAACCAAGTGTGAAGCGTGCCAGTTCCAGTCAAAGAAACTTCATCAACCAGCTCAAGCCCTTCAAACTATCCCTCTTTGTTGTCCCTTCTTGGTCTTGGGGCTCGACATATTGGTCCCCTTTCCCCATGCTGTCGGGGGCTTTGAGTACTTGTACGTCGCAATCGACAAGTTCACAAAGTAGCCACAGGTGGAAGCAGTGAGGAAGGTGACAGCGCAGTCAGCCATCAATTTCTTCGAGGGACTAGTGTGTCGTTTTGGGGTGCCCAACAGGATCATCACCGACAATGGCACGTAGTTCACATGCCATGCCTTCATACAATACATTCAGGATCTCGGCAACAGGGTCTGTTTTGCTTCCGTGGCACATCCACTGTCAGGACCCTGACTCAATGCCACATCGATCTAGCATGTAACACCTCATATCACTTTGCGGCCTCACGCACGGTATCCCCACGGGTGTCGCCTTACCTTTGCCCGGGACCGTTTGCGCCTTTTGGTACACGTATATGATAGTGTCGCTAGCATCCATATGATAAGGAGCCCGGGCTGACATGGCTAGTCGTAAACCCAAAGTGGCACAAACTTACAGGGACAGGCATCCATGACCCAACATCGAACGTGTCGGTCATCAGCGAGTGAATCCAGGCTGTAGCACTGGGCTAGCAGGACTCCAGTGAACCGGGCTGTAGCGGGCTAACAGGACTCCGGAATTCATCGCGTGACATTTCCCCGAGGGGACAGACACAGGAACGAAGAAGGACACATGCCGGCCAGCCTAAGTGTTCCGGAGCAGTAGCAAGCTACCATGGCTCAGTGGAAACACAAGGAGACATTTCCCGGTAAGAGATGCTACTAAGGATAAACAACTAGATAGTCAGATCCCACACATACCAAGCATTTCAATAACATACACACAATATGCTCGATATGTGCAAATACAACATGGCATCACCACATGACTCTATGACTCAAGCATTTTATTCAATAGGCTCCGAGGAGCAAGATATTACAAACATGAGTCTCGTGACCCAACAATCAGAGCATACAAGTCAAGCACATGCAAAAGCTTAACATGTCTGAGTACAGACATCTACAAATGAAAAAGGCTGAGAAGCCTGACTGTCTATCAGATCCTGCCGAGGGCACAAGATCGTAGCTGAGGTAACAAGCTAAACGTCGAAGTCCACGAGGAACTACTAGCGAGACTGAAGTCTCTCTGCAAAAACATAAATTAAGCAACATGAGTACAAATGTACCCAGCAAGACTTACATCAGAACTAACTACATATGCATCATTATCAACAAAGAGGTTGGTGGGGTTTAACTGCAGCAAGCCAGCTTTGACTCGGTGGCTATCCTGAACTACGACTGCAAGTAACTCTTTTGAGGTGGTGCACACGAGTCCACATATTCACCATATCAATACACCACTATGGATCCGCTCCCGTCTCCCTACGAGAATGCCATCCATAGCACTCATGCTTATCTTGCGTATTTTAGAGTATCCACTTTCACTTGTCTATGAACTGTACAGGCAACCCAGAAGTCCTTTACCGCGGACACGGCTATTCGAATAGATCATATTAACCCTGCAGGGGTGTACTTCTTCACACATGCTCTCACCACTTACCGTCGTTTACACGACATGTACTCGGCAACCTTCAAGCGGAAGCCCAGCAAGGGTGTCGGCCATGACCTGACTAACCAGACAAGTCTCTCGTCCAGGTTTATCGCCTATTCGGGTTCCATCCGCAAGGAGATCCGGCCGGGTGTCGCTCACGGCCCCAAACGATGTGAGCAGGGTTCCCAAGCCCACCATCCGGGTGCCACTTGGTACACCGTGCCACTGTGCCTAGTCTGTCCCAAGCCCACCTGTACCGGGTGCCACTTGGTAGACTACTAAAACTACCTACAAACACCAGAAACTAGTTGCAACTCCTGGACAGAGATCAAGTTGGTTAATAAGCCGAGAGGGGCCGAGTTACCGGAACCTAATGTGTGGTAGTAACTGGTCATGGATCACAAACACAGAACTCAGTTCCTGAGGACGGCTGCAATGAGCCAACCCACCATGTACTCCTACATGGCCTCTCACCGCTACCTTTACCAAATCATGTTCACACACTTAGCTCTCAACAGTAGGACATGTTCACACACCTCCGATTCATTCCCGATGAATCAGACCTGACTCAACTCTAAGCAGTAGAAGGCATGACAAACAAGCATGAATGAGCAGGCACATCAGGGCTCAAACAACTCCTACTCATGCTAGTGGGTTTCATCTATTTACTGTGGCAATGACAGGTCATGCAGAGGGTAAGGGGGTTCAACTACCGCAGCAATTAACAGTTGAATCGTTGTTGTCCTAATGCAGTAAAAGAGAGCAGGAGCGAGAGAGTGGGATTTTATTGGAATGAACAAGGGGGTTTTGCTTGCCTGGCACTTCTGAAGATAGTATAGTTCTTCATCGATGTCATCGATCACATCGTCGGAGTCACGTCTATCGAGAGGGGACAAGCACCGACAAACAAAGAAGAGCACAATCAATGCAATGCACAATATGATGCATGATCATGACATGGCAACATGCTGTTGATTGAGCTAATGCAACTAACAACAAGTTAAATGGAGTTGGTTTGAACATTAGGTTCAAATTCAAACTCCATATGTGATTTCTTACATGCCATTCAATTGAATTGTCCTAAACAGTAGTCATAAGTTGTTCTAAAATGCATGAAAATGGTACAGATGGATAGATTGGATTTTTCTGATCATTTTTCATATATAATTTGTTTGATTGGAGTTAAGGTTGAATTTCTATGAATTTTAGAAGTTAGCACTATTTTCTGGAATTTCCTGAATTAACTTAAATCCAGAAATTAGTTATTGCGTCAGTAGTGCGTCAGGGTGACGTCAGCAAGTCAAAGGCGCCAGCCCAGGTCAAACCTGACGGCTGGGACCCACGGGTCAGTGTAACAGGGCTGGTTTGGGTGGATGACATGTGGGACCAGTCAATGGCCGCGTCAGCAAAGTCAATGCTGACGTGTGGGTCCCAGTGGGTTATGAACTAATCTGAACAGAAAATTAAATTAAACTAATCAGGCGCAGGGCCCACATGGCAGTGGCACTAGGGTTGGTTTAGCTGACAGTGATTAGCACTAATCGCGTGGCCACATCATCACGCCGGAATGTGGCCGGCGGTGACCATCCAACGCGGCGGAGGCGCGCCGGAATCGTGCTACGGGTGTCGGCTGGGCATGCGGCTTGGCTCTACGGCGAGCTGGATGTGTATCGCATCCAGTGGTGCAGGTGGCTGGGTGCGGGGAGGCCGGGGTCGACGGCGGCGACCACTTGGGCGGCGGCCGGAGTTCGGGTGGTGGCGGGTTTGGCGCTACGGTGCAAGGCAGGGGGTGCTAGTGGCGCTACGGACTCCTGGTGGTGCGCCGAGCGCAACGGTGAGCTTGGCTTCGAGCCACTGTGGCTCTAGCCACGACGGCGCCATGGCCGGCGGCGGGGAGCTTTCAGGCGCGGTGGAGACGGCGGCTACGGAGGCCAAACGAGCACGGGAGCTAGGGGGAGAGGAAGAGGAGCTCACAGCAGGGTCGGAGAGGGGGGTCAGCTAGCTCGGGGAGGCCCTGTGGACGACGAATCGGCGGTGACGATCTCCGGTGACCTGAGGAGGGGAACGGCGGAGCTGGCGGCACCTAGGGCTTCTGGCGCCTTCCGTCTTGGTGGGGAGGAAGAGGGGGACGAGGCGGGCGTCTCGGCGCAGCGGCAGGGCGAGGGGTGGCCGCTGGCCATGGGTACGGCGACGATGACGACGAGCTCCGCTCGGTGGTGCGCGCGAGAGGGGAGCAGAAGAAGGAATGGGGTCCAGGGGGAGAAAGAAGAGGTGCAGGGGGGAGAGGGGGAGTGCGTGGCACTCAGGGATGGCTCCAGAAGCGGCGGAAGAAGGAGGTGGCTCGGGCGCGTGCCGGCGCGCGGTGGCCACACGCCCTCCTGCCTACTGGCAGGAGGTTGAAGACGGTGGCGACTGCGGTGAGCTGGGCCACTGGAGTTGGGCCAGGTGGGCTGGGAGGTGAGCGCCAGGTAAGTTGGCCCAGGTTAGTCTCTCTCCTTTATTTATTGTTTCTGTTTTCTATTATTCTGCAACTTTGTGGCTTTAATAAAAATGCCAGAGCATTATTAAAAATCCTGAAAATATTTGTGGCACTATTGAAATTATTTCCAATAGCCCTCAACTAGTTTCAGAATTATTAGAGCATTTAAAATATTTATAAAATTTAAATTCCCCAATTCAAATACAATATGAGTTAATTCAAAAATCCAAAAATGACCTATAAATATGTTCATCATTTTTGGCAGAGGTTTTCACCTTTATCAGAAATCATGAACATTTTCAAAGGCATTTTGGGTTTATTGAAAATGATTTTATTTGAGCCTATTTGAATTCATTTGGTGCTAGGGTTTAAACAATCCCCATTTCAGGTTTAACTGAAATTTAAACATGATGCAACACATGACTAGCTAGCTCAGAGCAAACCAGAAGCTAGGGATGTGACATCCATGGAGCAGCACCCAAGCGGAGAGAGCAAATGCTGAAGTCCTGCGAGGCTTAAGAACAACGACTTTTGACAGGCTGCGCAAGAGTGGAAGGCGCTGGATTGATGAGTTGCCAGCGGTTCTTTGGTCGATAAGAATGACGCCAAATCGAGCCACCGGCCAGACACCCTTTGCCCTGGTTTACGGGGCAGAAGCAGTTCTCCCCACATAACTCATATACGGGTCACCTCGAGTGCTTCCTTATGATGAGCTTAAGAAAGAGCTATTGCGGCAAGACGACGCGACGCTCCTTGAGGAAGATCGTCTCCGGGCGCCTGTGAGAGCAGCATGCTACCAGCAAGCCTTGTGCCGCTACCATAGCCGCAAGGTTCATGCCTGGAGCTTTGAGGAAGGCGACCTTGTTCTTCGGCACGTTCAGTTGGCCAAGAATTCCAACAAGTTGACGCCGAAGTGGGAAGATCCTTATCGGGTAACACGAGTCACCAGGCCTGGCACAGTCCGGCTGGAGACCGAAGATGCGTTCCAGTGAGCAACTCCTGGAACATCGAGCATCTCCGCAAGTTTTACCCATAAGGCGCGGCTACCGGGCCTCCTGGCAAGCCACCCTTTTGTACAAGCCTTGCCGGCAAGGCATGTAACCCTTTGTACAAAGCCAGGCGCAGACCCTGAGCATAAGTAAATGAAGCGCTGGCGCCCTAAGTTATAGCATGCATGCTAGGTCGAGTCTCTTCCTCGGTTAGGGTTGATAGTGCTTGGCAGCGGCTAACCCCTAGCTTAGAGGTCGAGTGCGTGTCTCTGTGTTCTTCTCTATCTTCTTTGGTTCGCAGGACACATGAGTATTCTTGTCGAGCTACTTTGGAAGAAATGGGACGGACCGGTGTCCGTGCCCTGGCAAGCCAAAGTTGCCGGGGGCTACAAGAGCAAGGATCCATCCGCGGCAAGCCAAGGTTGCTGGGGGCTGCAGATCCAAATAAGTCTTCTATCCTCTATCATGTGTTTCGGTACGGACTGAGGTATGTGAAACCTCGTTTTATACTTAGGCTACCGTACTCCCCTCATTCCGTACCCTAGGACTCATCTCCTAGGGCCGAGTTTGGTCGTAGTCGTGGCAGCAAGGAAATGAAACGAGGAGCCTAAGCCCACCTCATCCCTGCCTCCGCCAAGGGCGTGAAAAAGGTTGGGAGAAGTGTGGGGACGGCAAGGCCTGTTGCCGAGCAAAAAAACATTTATCTTAAAGGTAACAAGGATTCACTCCTTGTCGTGGGTTCCACCTGCAAACGAAAAACCCGGCAAACATCCCTTTTTCATTAAAAAAACATCCCGTACAGGTACAATTCATACGAAATGAAAAACATGAGCAAGGGGATTACAAATTATAAAGTTAACAAAGGCCCGAAGGCTTACAAGACTAAAAAGAGATAAGGTGCCCGTAATCCCTTTCTTGTCCCTCTCCTCAGGAAATGGAACAAGAAAGCAGAAGGGCTAAAGGGGCGCCTAGGCAAGCTACGAGTGGTAGAAGACACCAAGAGAACATCTCGGTGGCCGTCCGAGGGCTGATGGTGATGGCAGCGCCGGAGGAAGAGCTCGAAGACGAGGCGGCAGGACGTCAATACAGGACGAAGGCATCGGTGCCCGCGTACTTCGACTTGACGGCCTTGCTGCCTGCCCTCTTGCTCTTTCGCAGCCTCCCAACGCCAGCCGCCCAAGGAGACGACCCCGAGAAGTTCAAGGAGCCGGCAACACGGATGATGGGGTCGCCGGTGCCGCTTAGAGCAGTGCCCAACGCCTAGTGTACAAAAGTAGGAGCTCTACTTTTGACCCCTTTACTTGTGCACGGGCAGTCAGAGCCGCCCGCCGCGGCCATGCATAACTGGGCAGGAAAGGGAAGCCGGAGAGAAGCCGAAGGCTCAAGACAAACAAAGCAACGACAAGGACCAAAGCCACAAAGATCGGATGGACGAAGCAGGTTTCCCTGGCAAGGACCCTTGCCGGGGCAGCCTCAGCAGCCCCGGCAAGACCCTTGCCGGGGCAGCTCGCCCACACCAGCTGAGTGAGCCACCTTTGAGCCCCCCAACGCTAGAAAAACACATTGGGACAAGGCTCGGGAGGCACCTCCGTGGTGGCATGCAGATCTTTGTGAAGACAAAGAATACTCAAGATCAGATGAGGATAGGAAGGCAACAATCCTCGGCAAGGTTCTTGCCGAGGAAGCCCACGAGACCCCCGAAAAGGTCCTTGTTGGGGATGACGGTGTGCCGCGGCAAGACCCTTGTCGGGCCCCCCAGCAAGGCCCTCGCCAAGCGTGCCAGCAGGGCCACTTCCAAGCCCACGCCAGCCAAGTCTCTGCCGCCGTTCGCATGCAGCTGCCGACCCAACCAGCTGGGGCAGGCACCTGCGTGGCAACATGTAGCCCTTCATGGAGGCTCCACCACCGTGCCACCTCAGCTGCCTGCCTGCCTACATGGCACCACATGCATCGTTGGCCAGGGCGCGTGTCAAAGCAAGGAGGAGAGGCGACGGATGGGACGGGCCTCGCTCCCGTCCCTGATAGAGTAGAGGGACACCTATGCCTCGCATTAAATGCACTTTGTCCTGTAATACCAGCGATAAACTCACAACATTGTAGCACTTTCGACCTCCTGTGTGCCACTGTGGCATCCCCTTTCACCTATAAAAGGAGGCCCATGGCACACTGGAGAAGGATTCGGCTCTTTTGAACCTAGCAGCACCTAGAGCTAGTTCAAGAGCTCAAGAACAATAAATACATCCACCAAAAGTAGGATCGTAGGGTTTTACGCACCTTTGTTGCCCGAACCTGGGTAAATCCCCTTTGTGTTGTCTACTAGTCATGCTCTTCTCACGATCCCCGTGCCCCGGAACCGTAGTAGGGATTCCAGTGATCCCATAGGTGCCGTTTCCCACCGACAAGCGGATTCAGCAACGAGTGAAATGATGGTTGCTTCGTCCCTCCAACTTCTTTTTTAGCATTATTACTTCGTCCCTCCAACTTAACTGCGGGAAAGGTGCAGCTTTGTGATTTGACACCTCATTGCTCATTACTACGTCGGTGCCATGACTAGGGTGCTTCACCCCGGCTGCTCTAGACTGTATTCCGGTATGGCACGTGGACCCGATAATCTTGATGTCCCACATGTCGGCGAAAGGGACTAGAAGATTTATGAAAGCGAGCGCTCCACTCTTACGACCAGGGAGTACACGACACGATGGGCAAGTGAACTATCACTTGTACTGTATAGTACTACTCCCTCCGTCTAGGTGAGTAAGTCATCTTAGGATGTGCACCGTGACCAAGGAGGAGGGGAAAACGAGAGACATTAATGTTTATTTGCTAATTAATAGTATTGCATGCAATGAACTAACCACTGCATGTCGTGTTTGATAGTCTCAAGTCATTAAAAGCATGCACACCCTCATCTCTTATTGGTTGATATGTCAAGAAACAAGAAACGAGGTAGAAGTTAATGCACCGCGCCTAAGTGTGTTGGGATTATTTGGTTTTTTTAAGATGACTTACACACCTAGACGAAGGGAGTTTAGCTTTGCTGATTCGCACGATCCATCGATACAAACCCGATTAAAAAGGAAAGGGCGGGATTTTTCCCGCGCGGTAGATGATACTGGCCATACATTTCAAAGGCTATTTTAATGTATGCAAACTGAATAATTTAGGCCTTTCCCAGTGCTCCACGGTGTACACGTGCTAAGGATGCCACATAGGCAGAAAAATGATGTGGCAAAGCAATTAAAGAGGAGAGAGAGTATTATGGTGACCCCAACAAGAACCAATGCTAAGCACGTGAACCTAGACAAAAAGACTACCAACCAATACATGAAGGAGTTTTATTACTACACAATTAAATAGAGAAGGCTTAGCTACAAAACCTAAGCACTGATGCATTGGGGACATTAGTTGCTAAGCATTTTAATGCAGCTAGCACCCCACTTTAGCACCAATGCATTGGGAGAGGTCTAAGTAACAATATGATATCTAGTAAAACTAAAAACACATATGATTTATTGTGTTAGAGTGTAGTAGTAGTGTTGTATTGCATAGTTGTTAGATGTAACATGTGAGAACATGTAGAGATGTAGTTTTGGAGGGCCTATAGAGAGAAAAGCGTAATACGGTCACCGAACTTCAGAATAAGCTGATTACGGTCACTATATACGTTTTGCGGTGATTATATGGTCACTTGCTCGCGGTTCAGCATCGGATCGCACTCTGTTGACCGGCCAAATAGTCTGCATGGCGCCATGTTGACTAGTTAAATTGACCATGTTCCTTGTGAGTCCCACCTGTCAGTTCGCATAGCGAAAAGGTAAGATAAACACAAATTTACGTAGGCGCGACAAGACTCCAACCCGTGCGTGGGAATCACCTGGTTGTGTATGTGTCTGTCAGGGCCTGATGTGTGCGCATGCAAGTGTAGGTTGAGCACTTGAGCGTGAGAGTGTGTGTTGGTCGTGTGGTGTACTGGTGTGTGCATGCATGTGTGCGTGTGTGCGTGTGAGTGTTGCGTGCGTGCGTGGCTGCGTGCGTACATGTGAGTGTTGCGTGCGTGCGTGGGTGCATGTGTTTGTGTGAGTGTTGAGTGGATGCAGTTCGTGCGCATGCGTGCGTGTGTGTATAATCACCACACCAGCTCCTGTGTGTTAAAACAGACAGCTCAGCATACCAATACAGGGCCACCTTGTCCGCTGTGCCCGCGGTCATGACTTCGATCCACCGTCCAAATATTTTTTTGTCGTTTCTTTTCATTCTTACTAGCAAGATGCCCGTGCATTGCCCGTAACATCAAGATGGATTTGTATGACTAGTTTATCTTGTGAGTGAAAGGATGAACGAGGGAAGGCCTTATTTACAAATGTGGAGAGGTGTGTGGGTACCTTTTTGCAAAATTGCCATAGTTTCTTTCCGACCGGTCAGATATAAATTGGACGGCCTATATTGCAGGATGGAAGGCACACCATCATCACCAACTTTGTTTTTTATAGAGAGTATTTTATGTATTTTATAAGAGTGTAGATGTAGAGTAGATACAAGTCGACAGGTGGGCATGATGGTAGTGAGATAATGTGATGCAACAATAGAGGTGCCACGTGGAGCGTTTAACTGGTCAACTAGTCATGTCATGAGCAAATACAGAGTTGTACGGTGAGCGCGTGACTGTATAATAACCACTAAACATAAATGGTGACCGTAATGAGTGGATTCTAAAGTCCAATGTACGTATCGTGCTTCACTACAAGAAATATGTCAACTTATGACCACCACTATTGGTCACTGAAAGGTCGCAAATTTCCATTTATGACCTTTTTGTGACCAAAAACAGAAGGTCAAAAGCTGGGCGTCGTAAACTGACTATAGCGACCTTTCTTATGGAATGGTCGCAAACGTTTATGACCGAAATACGTCTACTGTGGCGTTTTGGTCACTAGCAACCTCCCCAGGCCACGTAGGCATCCAGCGTGGCAATCTGATGTGGCACAAGATTCAGCCCGGTCCAGTTCGGTTTTCTACATGGGCCTAGCCCATTAATTCAGCCCATTTGGTATATTTATTTCTGTTAATTTTTTCTGCTACATGGGCCAAGCCCAACTGGTCAGCCCATCAATTTTTATGCACGTTTGGCCTTTCAAGAATATATGTACAATTTTGTGCAGCCCATTTCTGGTTTACATTCAGCCTTTTTATACATTCAAATATTAATTCAATCCTGGAGTTGGTCCAGTACTCTTTTCAGCCCATTCACATATTCATACATATGATCCACCTTTTTGACAAATTTTGCAAATAATTTCATATTTCAGCACTAAATATGTTTACATCACAGGCCATAAAGCCCTACAAAATAGTATCACTTGTTCCTATGTTGTCCTAGCTTAGAGCTCTTGTAATAGCACAATCTTTACATCGTTCATTTCACCAACATACTATCATATATACTACAAATATACTTCTGACTTCTTCACTTCCAGGCTAGAGCTCTTGTAAATTTTTGTAGAGGATGAATGAAGCAGCATGACCTTGTTGAGCAGCAGATCATCAGCATCATCCCAGGTTGGATCAGCTACATCCCCGGTCGTCGCCATGACTTGAGCAGCAATATCTCAGGTTGATAACCAGATCCTGCAGCAAGCAGCAGCTGATCCAGCATTCCTGCAACATTAACTACTCCAAATCAACAGCAGTTTCGATCAGCAACAGTACAACATATAGTATCAGCAACATTAACTACTCCAAATCAACAGCAACTACAGCATATCAGATCAACAACTACTGCAGCAGATCAGATCAGATCAACAACTACTACTACAGCAAGATCAACAACAACTACTATAGCAGATCAGATCAACAACTACTACAGCAAGAACTTTTTTGCACTAAAACATTACAGATCAAGAAGAGATTCTGGAAACTTTAATTGAATTCAATTAAATTTGTGCTACTGCTGCTGTTATAAAACTACTGAAACTACTCATGCAACAATTAGCATGAGATACAAGCAGCACTAAGCACCAAGATTACTACACCAAGTCAAATTTAAGCTACTGAAAAATGGTGGAAGATTCATGACAAGAATAACAGTAGCAGAAGCTTCATGTGCTAAAATACTGAAGCTTCATGTGCAAAATTACTCAAGATTTATGTGCAAAATTAACTGTAGGTGCTGAAGCTATTCCCAAATTATCACAAAATTTAAGCTATCATCCTGCTGCAGAAATAGCCACCGTCCAGGCCCCCGTTATCCGCCAGGCTGCCGCCAAGCTCCAGCCCCTCCAGCGACGACCACAAGGGCCTCCTGTACAACATCATGAGAACAGTCAAGGACTGCAACATCCAAGTAACAACAAAGTTCAGCACAATAAAATAGATATTATGGTCACTTGACTACAATGATTCTTCCTACTGCTGTCATTCTTAGAAGTGAAAGCTTCTGCTAGTCATTCTGTTACTTCACAGTGTCATGGCATGTCAATATATTCAATACAAACATATAGTAGTAGGTATGTAGGAGAACCTCATGCTTGACAGGGGTTTCTCTGAATTTAATGGATGACAGCCCCTAGCTTACTGAATTAACAAACACACCAGCAAGCACTTAACTTGACAGGAAGGAAGGAAGGAAAATGAAGGACGAGAGATGGCATACCTCGTGTACGAGACCTGTACTGCAGCTCGTGCCCGGTCCTCGTGGCTGGTGATGGAGGAGGTCGTCGGGTGCCTCATGCGTGCAGGCGACGACGACAACCTTGGTGAGCCGCCATCACCAGCGTGCATGGACCAGCCTATGCCCATCAGCCGCGCGAGGGCTTGACGACGACCTGCGTGAGGAAGGAAAAATATAGATCACTCTGTCCATTCACAAAAATAAAGAAATAGGTGGATGTCATCTCAATATTGTCGCTAATTAAGAGCTTCAATGTTCGTCAAGAATGCATGCTCATTGTTTTGCTAATTAAGAGTGCCATAGTTCACTGTCAATAAGAGCGGCTTCAGGGACACCAAAAATTAAAAACCAAGGATGGAAGTAAATTAACCCTGACTAGTGTTGAGCTGGTCGTGAAGCTGAAACTTAATTTGAAGAAAAGGAGGTCCTGGTTGGTCAATTATTGTCAGTCAGGCTGAGCATTGTGCAGCAAAAAAAGCAAGCAGGAGCTAATGGCCTAGGAACTACTAGTAGCACAGCTGTAGTAGAAGATATAATTGTGCATGCTGTAAGACAGTAAGAATGAGTAATAAATAGCAAGCATAATTGTGCACTTGGTAGTGCATCGTCCTCTGTTTACCCCACCCCAGCGCACCCCAAACTAAAAATAGCAGAAACTCCAAGTCCAATATTACTATTGCTGTAGTTTCTAATGGGATTTAGCTTTTTTTATTTGAGATAACAGTACATAAATCATCAGACCAGATATTGATTATATGCTTTCAATGAATGTAAACAAACCAACAAATGAATGTAAATACATATATGAAGTTTCAGTTATACTTCAAAACAAATAATAAATCTAATGAATTATACACTCAATAACAACCAACATAAACATAGTCAATTATGTATGACAAACTAAAACAGTTTCTGTTGAACACGTGTAGTGGAGAAGAGGGGTAAGTGACGAGAGCTCCTCTCCCGACGGCAAAATAGGGCCACCCGCTAAGCCGTATAGTTCTAATCCGGCGGCGCCTGCAGAAAGATAGAGAGAGATTGAGCGAGTCAAACAGAGAGAGGGGGCAGGTCCAATATACAAGTTATCATGATCTGTTAGCATTCGCAACAGACTAAATCGAGCACCCTGGTATGAGCAAAATGCATTACCATTTTTGTTAATAAAGATGCATCATGTTCGGGTACTGGTCATGCTATTGAAGCTGATCATTGCGACTAACACCAGCACGGTGCTCACGGACATACTGCTAGTACTGACATGCACACAACACAAGACAACTACCAAGCATCCAACATCAGTGTCTTATCTCCTCTAAAAGTGCAACCTTATTTTGCATCTACACTTGCCCCTAATCGTGCAACAATTTATTGTAATTTGAGGAGTATTTGCTAGGATCATGATGACAATTTTAGATTAAATTGCAGTGCTTGTCATCCACAGTTGTATGGTTCTATCTAGGATTACATAAAAACAGAGAAAACAACATTCAGATGCGCATAATAATTTACGTATATAATCTGACTTGATTTCTTCTAAAAAAATTCTTATCAACATGGCTAGAGACTATATAGATGGTCTACTCTGGCCCAGACTATTGCTGTCAGGATCCAATCTACACTGACAACACAAAACAAATCTGAATTTCAATGCTATGGGAATTAACTCTAAAAACTGACTATGTTGCTAGAATGGAGAGGAGCAAGGAGTTTGCTGTACAGCAAGAGAGTTTTCCACTCTGGACCAACTCCTACCCAAACCAAATATCCACAATAACATATCAACTATAATGGTGCCCGGCTCAGTTACAGTTGAGCAAAGCAACGAACAAAATTGTACTCCCCAAGGCTTTCCAAGCAGAATGCGCAAAGAGGCCACTGTGCCGTGGGGAGTTGGGGGCACCTTCACCTTGGGTGGCTGGACGACGGCGCCGTGGATTTAGAGGTCTAGGTGGAAGAAGCCCTTGACGGAGGCGACTGTGGTGGCTGGGTGCGCCCCTCCTGCTCCTCCTCCTCGAGCAGGACAAGGTCAGCGGCTACATGGTGAGGAGAAGGCCCTCCTCTCCTCTCCGGGCGTCGTCCTGGTCGCTTGCCAGCGCGGTCTACCTGCAGAGATGAGACAAGAAGGGGTCAGGGGTTTGGAGTGGCTAAGGTTCAGGGAGCGGGGGAGGAGGAGGGAGACTCGCCAGATCGGATGGGGAGAAACTGCACAATCCCTAGCCATGGCTGCTGGCTAGGGTTTCGTTGGCGAGGAGGGAGGGAGGGAGGTTGGCGCGGCAGGCGGCTGCAGGGGGAGAGGAGGAGCCATCGGTGCTCTGCTGCTCAGCTCGCCGAAGCCCGACCACGAACAGGTCGGCGGCGCGACCGAAGAGGAGACGAGCTGTAGGTGGAGGAGGACCGCGGGCTTCGGCGCGATCTTGGGGAAGGAGACCGCGGGCTCGGCGTAGCCTGGAGGTGGAGGAGCCAACGGCGGCATGCGCGGGTGCGGGGAGGGTGGGAGCCGCTGTGGGTGCGGGGAGGGGGTGGGAAGGAGGTTGGCGGCGGAGATCTGGAAGGGGAGGAGGCGACGAGTGGCTGGGTAGGGTTTGCGAGGACGAGGAGTGGGTGCGGTGGGTTATGGATGTATGGATGGACGTGCGGTGGGTTAGGGCTAGCAATGGATGGTAGGATGTCTCCCATGTCATCGATCCGTGTCATAGATGGTTCCACCAATCAGAATCCAGCTTATGTAATTGTTTTTTCTTCTTTTATATTTTTTACCCTCTTATTTCGGGTAAACACTCAACATATTGGCTTCATGTTGTATGTTTAAATGACCCAATATTGCACATATGTGTACTTTAGGATTTTAATCAATGATGATTTTGTGGTCCTCATTTTCGTTGGACGAAAAAACCATTTTCCATTTTTCGAGTGCCCAAAAGGAGGTTTTTTTTGAAGGAACTACCAAATAATTGTTGCAAAATTGGACCAAATCATTTTTATAAAATACTAGGCCATATTTAATGCACAATTTACCAAATGGTTGGGTGAAAAAAGTTTTGATCCACCTCTGGTGAAAAAAAAAGTTCCGCCGATTCAGTTGGAAGCGGGTCAAATTTGAACTGTAGCTGCCTCGTAGTTTGCTCTTTATTTTTTCCAAAAATCATTTCTAGGTACATAAGTATCTTTTTAATCAGAGAAACACCAACAAAATTCCAAGATTCAACCACTAGCTAGGAACGGTCATTCCCGCCGTTTTGACCGCATTTTCAAACGGGCATAAAAAATTCAAAAAAATCAAAAAATTGGGAAACCTTCGCATTGTGTCATCATATGTGGCCAAGTTCCTAGGAAAAATAACAAACTTGTAATACGGCAATTATTTTAGAAAAGTGTTCTCAGAAACGAGCTATCATGTGTGGAGATCAATGGCTTTCAAGCCAAATGATCAATCTTATGGCCACATCCATGGCATAGTTTGTTCAAATGATCTCATATTGTGCACAAGGGTGCATATTGGAATGGCAAACAATGTTGCCTAAGGAAGTTTTCATTTTCGTTGGACGAAAAAACCATTTTCCATTTTTCGAGTGCCCGAAAGGAGGTTTTTTTGTGAAGGAACTACCAAATAATTGTTGCAAAATTGGACCAAATCATTTTTATAAAATACTAGGCCATATTTAATGCACAATTGACAAAATGGTTGGGTGAAAAAAGTTTTGATCCACCTCTGCTGAAAAAGACAAATTTCCGCCGATTCAGTTGGAAGCGGGTCAAATTTGAACTGTAGCTGCCTCGTAGTTTGCTCTTTATTTTTTCCAAAAATCATTTCTAGGTACATAAGTATCTATTTAATCATAGAAACACCAAAAAATTCCAAGATTCAACCACTAGCTAGGAACGGTCAAGCCCGCCGTTTTGACCGCATTTTCAAACGGGCATAAAAAATTCAAAAAAAATCAAAAAATTGGGAAACCTTCGCATTGTGTCATCATATGTGGCCAAGTTTCCAGGAAAAATAATAAACTTGTAATACGGTAATTATTTTAAAAAAGTGTTCTCAGAAATGAGCTATCAAGTGTGAAGATTCATGGCTTTCAAGCCAAATGATCAATCTTATGGCCAGATTCATGGCATAGTTTGTTCAAATGATCTCATATTGTGCACAAGGGTGCATATTGGAATGGCAAACAATGTTGCCTAAGGAAGTTTTCATTTTCGTTGGACGAAAAAACCATTTTCCATTTATCGAGTGCCCGAAAGGAGGTTTTTTTGTGAAGGAACTACCAAATAATTGTTGCAAAATTGGACCAAATCATTTTTATAAAATACTAGGCCATATTTAATGCACAATTGACAAAATGGTCTGGTGTAAAAAATTTTGATCCACCTCTCGTGAAAAAGACAAATTTCTGCCGATTGAGTTGGAAGCGGGTCAAATTTGAACTGCAGCTGCCTCATAGTTTGCTATTTATTTTTTCCAAAAATAATTTCTAGTTACATAAGTACCTATTTAATCATAAACACATTGTTTGGTGGTGATACGTCGAGGTTTGGGCGCTGGCCGAGGGCCCAACTCTAGAGCGCGTAAACTCGCATGCCCGTCGCGTGGTCACTGCGTGACCGTGGCGTTGCCTTGTGTTCTGGGCAGCCTAGGCATGTCTAGTGGGTTGAGAACTCCCCAGGTAGTTGCTAGGAACAAAATTACAACATAAGATTCTCACGAGGAGACCGATCGATGCTCAAACATGAATTAGCGGCCAAGTGTTTGATTAGCGGTACGGGAAATGTACATGGCTAATGGGCGTGAGTTTTGGCTGAGGATGATCAGTTACTAAGAAGACCGTCTTCACAAATTTCCAGCTCAAAAGGAGGAGCCGAGGTGGTACTTTCTTTGCAAACCACCACATTGGACATAAATATGAATGTTGAAGCTCGGCTCAAAATAATGAATGGATTGAGCTGGCATTTGGTGGAGGATCGTTATTTGGTCATAGGAAAGCACTGTAGAAAATGGATACTATTTGGACATGCCAAAGTGGTACTTCCTTCACAAACTGTTACTCTGAACAGAATAGGAAAATGAATATTTTTGAATTATTTTTGACCTAGGCAAAGAAGATTTTTACATATTTGATGAAGATATGACCCAAAGAATTTATGAGATTTTTTTGGGAATTTTGGGAATGATAGAAATATAGGTTGCTTCACAACCTAGGGCAAAAACTGCCACATGGACATGACACATAGGCAAAACTGATGAGATGGCGCCTAGTCATCACAACCCACCACAATCTACAAGGTTATGACCATCTATATTGGTCATTAACACCTAGAAATAAGGCAGCGGACTAGCAATGTTTGCTTTGTGACCATTTCGTGTAAGGAAATTACGACCTTTCTAACCAAAATGGTCGCAATGGTTTAGGGTTTGAAGCCCCCTGAATAGCTTTTGACCAATTGGTCTAAAATGGTCATAAATTTATGACCAATTCTTCGAGGGTCACTGACAGAAGGTCATAAGTTGACATATTTCTTGTAGTGCTTTCGCTTCAAATACAATGATCGTCATTGCATATATCGCGAGAGAAAGATGAAACATGAGTCAATTTTCTGGGGGGCTTACTTTTAGAGGACCTGAAGATAGTTTTGTGTGCATACATGAAAGGGGCGCACAGGGGGGTATGCGATGGAGAGAGATGGTCTTCATTTCTCTTTATTATGACTAACTTTGTATATAGTATAAAAATATACAAATTCACAGTGCGGAATAAATATCATTGTGGGCACCACGCAATGCAAATTAGCATTCGTACTCCTCCATATAACTTTGTAATGTTGTATATATGTAGAAACTCTAAAGTAATTTTTTGGCCACACTTTATTCGAAAGGAATGTTGTATGCGAAATAAACGTGAAGAGAGGGCTTGTTAGATCAATGGGGTACGTGATGTAACATGTGTGAATGTGTAGTTGATGCATTTGGCGGGGCCTAGAGAGGTATGTGTGTGTATTACGTATTAAAGAGAGGCATGGATAGAGGGGCCGACAGGGGGGCCATGGGAGAGATAGCACGAGAAATGAGAGTCGTCTAGAGAGAGAGACGAATATGACATCACGACAAGAGATTCCATTCCCTTAAGTGTGTATAAGCAAGGGGGGAGGGAATAGAGGCACCAGGAGAAATTTTGTGTGTGTGTGTGTGTGTGGTGTTTGTGTTGGTATGTGTGGGTGTGAGAAGATAATGAGACGTGGGGGCAGAAGGTGTGTCACCGCGTGAGGTACGGTGGGTCGAGGTGAGGCCCTTCGTTCGGTTCCGTCCTGCTCCACATTGGTCGGCCCGTGTGCATTTAGGAAGACCCATGGATGACTAGTCGTACAAGACAAAGATAGCAGAATTGTGAAGGACTATGTGTCCATTGACAAAGCCAGCTAGGACTTGTAACCCTAGGTTCTCTCGGACTAAGGTAACCCCTTTATCTCGGATATTACTATTCATCCAACCTAACTTTAAGGGGCATCCTACAGAATGCTCTGCTAGAATCATACTCGTCGATTAGGAATAGAGGTGTGAGACAATGTGTGAGAGACTGGCCTAAAGATAATGTGTGTACATGAGACACATAGGCAGGTCCATGTATATAGAAACGGTCGATGGGGATTGTGTGTGTGTATGTTTACGAGAGGAAGAGTGCTTGTGATAAAGGTTAGTGAAAACAGTTGTAAATGGTTACGAGAGGGAGGGGGGTTATATCTAGAGCATGTGTGCAAGAAAGACACCTCGGGAGAGAGTGTGTGATCATGTGTGAGAGACCACCGATGGAGAGTGAAACTACACGCAAAAGACTATTGTACACATTGATTAAAGTTATAAATTGTATCCAAATATTAGGATGGGATCATGATATTTGGAATTCGCGTAAGGAGCGGTCATTGATCCATCAGACATCTAGATTCTATCGAATTTGAGCATGTCTATGTTATTATTCGACACAATTGATCCACATAGTTAATATTTTGAACTCCAGACAATGCATCGCTTTAGCAATCGAATATAAACGTGAGTATAGTTCATGTTGTGTGTGGAAAGCACATTATACATACCAAAGTTACACAATGAACATTATAAATCGATACCTATGAGCTAGCATACATTTGAATTCAACTTAAGGTGGTTTAAAAAAATCGAATTCAACAAGAAGTCCATTCAATTATTTGAATTTGATATCATGGCATTTGTAAATCATACCTAAATTATGGGGCACCAATCCTTGCTCTTATTTTGTACATAATAGCATATGTAGTCGTGTACAAAATAGATTCAAATTTAGCTCCTCCATTCCAAAATAATCGTAGTTATAGGATTTTCAAGTGTCAAAATTTCAAAAAGAAGCGGAAAATTTAATGAGGTTTTCAAACATACAAGGTCAAATATAACGTTGTCTATTTAGGTCAATCCTCATAGTTCAAGAGTACTCGAAACGTGAATGCTTGCGTTTCAAAATTTCGAACGAAGCGCCAAAAGAGCCTCTACTCGCCCGAAACCACGTGAGACCAATGTTTGGTAGTACAAGGAAATTACTTTTCTAATAACTCCGACCCGTGAAACCTACCGACCCGACGTCCAAAGGTCTAAACCGGGGTAGGTTTGTAGCTTCATCTAGACGCCACGCAACCGCCTCCGAAAAACATTCATACACAATGGCCACCTAAGCACACATGCGCGCAGCCAAAATCTCTCCCGCCCACTATTTGGGAGACCTGGGATTACCATCCTACCCCCGACCCGCAGTAGGTCCAAAATTTAAGAGGGGGAAAAGTTTGTACTTTCCCCAAATTTCAAACAAGCGCGTCCCATCTTATGTTCAAAAAAGCCAAAAACAAGCGCGTCCCAGACCGAAACATGGTTTCCCCCCCACCCGTCTGATTCCCCATTCGTACTCCGTGGGCACCAAAACTACCTCTCCACCAATCGTGAAACCCCGGTGTCCTCCGTCCGCCACCCCATTCCACCCATCAACCGTCGCCCTCCTCCATCACGCCGGAGCCGATACCCCGACGTCGTCATCCACCGCAACCTCAACTACGACGCCCTCCATGGCTAGTAGTTGAAGCCGAGGTCGAGCCGTTCGTACCCGAGCCAGTTCAACCACACCGTCCTGCGCCTCACCGCTGCCGCTCCAACTTCGCCATCGTCCATCGCACCAGAGCTGTTCCTGCTACGCCGTCCTTCGCCGCCTTGGATCTGCTTCCCCTCCGCCGATATACTGCCATGGCAACACAATCAACAATTTGGCCATGGGTTTGTCCAAGGATCAACGGCTCTCCAAAACATCGGTTCCCCGGGAAAAACAAGAAAATCACCGCGACATATCGACACCACACTGGCAACCGATAACGGTACTCCTCTTCCCTTATTCATGCAAATCTTATGTGTATGCTTGCACGGTATTCATCCCACAGAAGACACTAGTTGACCGCTTCTTCTTCATACTGGATGTTCCTAGTAACTTGCGATGCACAAGGTTTATACTCATATACTATTTCACCTTAGCTAGAGGTCCATCACCCCCCTGCATTTCAATTTCTGGCCAGTTGATTCCCAATTAACGGAAGCATTCCCCGGCGTAACAAGCGCTAGTACGCCTATTACGCCGGGTGTAAGGGCATATTTATCCCCAGTATGTTTTGGTGATTGATGACAATGCTTGTGCGGACTAATCGTGTGCGTTTAGTTCTTTCAGAGATTCATCCATTGGCACGAGATGATTTCCTCCCCTTGGTGTTGTAATTCAAGACAGTGTAGCTCCTTCGTTTCGTTGTTGGTGGACTATTTTCATAGGAGTCACCATACTATCAAGAGGGGATCCGCTTTGGTAAAACTTGGGTGGAATCACACGTACACATCCGTTTCACACCCGTCGTCTTTCCTTCCGCATCTCTGGAGCTGCCGTTTTCTCCTTGCTACGCGTTGCTCTGCCCAAGCGGTAGTACCGAGACCACAGCGGTAGTACCGCCGAAGCTCCCCAGCGGTAGTACCGCTCTCAGAGCGGTAGTACCGCTCCAAGCGGTAGTACCGCATGGGTCTTTCGGCCGTAGTACCGCTGTGCGTATGGGCTACTTCCGCCTCGATTCTCGAACGAAATTTTTCGTGTCGGGTTTTGCGGCACTAAGGGAGGTAGTAGGAGCGGTACTACCGCCCTAAGCGGTAGTACCACTCTTCCCTAGCTGTAGTACCGCCCTAGTGTCAGGGCCCTGGGCAGTGCGGTAGTACCGCTGGGTCGAAGTGGTAGTACCTCCCGGAGCGGTAGTACCGCTCTTCCCCAGCGGTAGTACCGCCCTGGTGTCAGGGCCTCGGGCAGCGGCAGTACCGCTGGGTCGAGCGGTAGTACCGCCCGGAGCGGTAGTACTGCCCTTCCCTAGCAGTAGTACCGCTCTGTGCGGGGCTGGTGAGTGGGATAACAGTTGGTTTGTTCCTCCCACTATATAAAGGGGTCTTCTTCCCCAAAGTTGACCTACCTCTTTCTCCCAAAGCTCCATTGTTGCTCCAAGCTCCATTTTCGCCCCATCTCTCTCCCTAGCCAATCAAACTTGTTGATTTGCTCGGGATTGGTTAAGAAGGCCCAGATCTACACTTCCACCAAGAGAAATTTGATTCCTCCCACTTATCCCTAGCGGATCTTGATACTCTTGGGTGTTGAGCACCCTAGACGGTTGAGGTCACCTCGAAGCCATACTCCATTGTGGTGAAGCTTCGTGGTGTTGTTGGTAGCCTCCAAGTGTTGTGGAGATAGCCCCAATCTTGTTTGTAAAGGTCCGGTTGCCGCCTTCAAGGGCTCCAATAGTGGAATCACGGCATCTCACATTGTGTGAGGGCGTGAGGAGATAAAAGTGGCCCTAGTGGCTTCTTGGGGAGCATTGTGCCTCCACACCGTTCTAACGGAGATGTACTTCCCCTTAAAAGGAAGGAACTTCGGTAACACATCCTCGTCTCCACCGGCTCCACTCTTGGTTATCTTGTCCCTTTACTTTTGCAAGCTTACTTGAGTTATATCCATTGCTTGCTTGTGTGCTTATTGTCTTTGCATCATTTAGGTTGTCCATGTAGTTGCACATCTAGACAACCTATTTCATTGCAAGTTTTAATTTGTTAAAGAAAAGTCTAAAAATTGTTAGTTGCCTATTCACCCCCCCCTCTAGTCAACCATATCGATCCTTTCAATTGGTATCAGAGCCTCGTCTCTTTATTAAGGACTTTGCCGTCCGAAGAGTATGGTTGACACCCACGACGGTGCGGAGGAGCACTCCGGTGTGAATCCCATCTCGTCCACGGCCGAAGGGGGAGCCTCGGTCTCTCGTGAGGAATTCAATGTGGCTTTAGACACATTGAAAACCTCCATGACGGCCGAGGTTAAAAGCATGTTTTCTGATTTCTTAGACGGACTTAAACTATCTACCTCGCCGATGAAAGTGGGTGATCCCACTAACAAGGTGACGGATGCTACCTCCGACAAGGGGGAAGCTAACAGTGAAAAGAGTCCGTCTACTAGTGGTAGAAATGGCACCGACATTTTTGCCAATGTGGAACCCCCAGTGTATAGAGGACCGATCCCCTCTACTCATTTGAATCATGCCGGTCCTCCTCCTAAATATGTGAAAAATGAAGATTTTGATGCTTGGCTTTATCGCTTCAAGCGTCACTTAAAACATGTGAACACTAACCTTTGGAGAATTATTGAAGAAGGTTTCTATCCTCATGATCCAAGCAACTTCACCCCTCGAGAAGAAGTGGACAATCAATTCAATGAAAGTGCTCTCTTCATCATCCAAGATGCAATCCTTCCCGAAGATCTCCCTCATCTTCGACCTCATGCCATGGCTAAAGAAGCATGGAAATGTGTCGAGCGTCTCTATCGAGGAAGTGCTAGCATTCAACGCTCCAACTATGAAGTGGTGCAAGATGAAGCCGATGAGTTTGCAATGAAAGAGGATGAAGAACCTCGTGAGCTCTTTCGAAGAGTGACCAAACTCGCGGTCGCACTCCGAGATCATGGGAGCAAGGACACGGATGACAACTGGATCAAGCGCAAGTTCCTCAAGGCCATGATGCCCTACAACAAGGCCATGTCCTCCGTCATTCGCCAAAGACCGGACTTCCACTCCATGACCTCTGGTGAAGTGTTGGATGAGTTTGTTGCAATGAGCATCTTGGACAAGACCGCCGACAATGCGGTGCTCCGTTCCCAAAGGGCAAAGAAGCCCAATCTTGCCTTGAAGGCCAAGGTTAGTGTGGAAGAAGAAGAAGAAGAGGAAGATGAGGAGAGCAACCCCGAGGACACGAAGTATGATTATCATGAGCACATGGCTCTTGCCTCAAGACAGTTTTGGAGTAAGAAGAATACAAGACCCAACTTCAACAAGAACAACTCAAGTGGCCTCAAGGGGAAGCAACGAGTTAGAACCTGTTTCAACTGTGGCAATGTTAGCCATTTCATTGCGGATTGTCCCTACGAGAAGCGGGAAGACAATGGTGGCAATTTCATCCGAAAAGACAAAGCCAAGTCCTTCCCCAACAAGAACAACTTCACCAAGAAGACTCCGTCTCGCGGGTTGGTGGTTCAAGAAGAATACCGTGAGGATGACGATGATGATGAAGATGATGAACCAATGGACATGGCATCCGTTGCCATTGTCACATCTCCCCGGGTGTCTCTCTTCGATGCACCAAACGAGAACATCACCGCCAAGTGCCTCATGGCCAAGGCCACCAACAAGGTAACCTCCAACATCAAAACCACCATTATTCCTAACCCTCCTTCAATGGATGACTTTGATAATGGTAAGGGGTCTAATGAGGAGATCAATGAATTTGAGTCCTTCATGAGTAAGCTCAAGGGCAAATCCAAGAAGCACTTTGTTGCTCTCTTGGAACAACTTGGTGGAGCCAATGACATGATCGAGGCTCACGAAGAAACCATCTCTAAGATGGAAAGTCATAGTCGTGACTATGCCGATGAGATATCGGATCTTTCTAATGCTCTTGAGGAAGAGCGTGAGCATCGTTTGGCTCTTGAGGAGTCACACAACGATGGTCATGCTAAACTAAAGAAAGATCTTGATCATGCTCTTGTTGTGTCTCGTGTTCTAGCTTCCGAGAAGGCTAAACTTGGGGTTGATCATGTTAGACTCACGGAGGAGTTTGATGTACTTGACAAGGCCCACAAGGTCTTGAAAGGTGCTCATGCTACCCTCAAGGAGTCTCATGCTCAACTCCAAGTTAAGCTAACCAAGGAAAAGGCCACATTTCCTCACATGGTCTTAATTGATAATGCAAATGCTACTAACCCTTGTTGTGAGCATGTGCATCTTGTGGAGGAGAATGCCAAGTTGAAGGAACAACTCGAGAAAGGTCTTGTGTCATGCATACAAGGCGAGAAGAACCTAAATGACCTTTTGAGCAATCAAAAGGAAGTTGTGGGCAAGGAGGGAGTTGGGTTCTCACCCAAGTCCAAGAACAAGAAGAAGAACAAGGAGAAGAAGAGCAAGACCGATCGACCTCCTCCGCTCACGCAAACCTTTGTGAAGGAGGGAGAAGGTGCTCCTAAGGAGAAGAAGAACAATGGGAAGAGTGGTGATGCCAAAGAGCGCAAAGCCATCTCTCCCAACAAAGCCGGCGACTTTAACCCATCTTATGTGTTGTGCCGTGCTAGTGATGGGCATGTTTATGCTAAATTTGTTGGTTCTCCTTATGAGTACATTGAATGGTCTATTTGGGTTCCTAAGACCCTTGTTACTAACATCAAAGGACCCATTACTCAATGGGTACCTAAAACCAAGCATTGATCTCTTGTAGGTGTTTGCTTCCGGTGGGGGATCATGGTTGCTCGATAGTGGAGCAACAAATCATATGACCGGGAGCAAGGACTTGGTGGTGGACGTGCACAAGATCCCATCTATGCCCACCAATGTCGAATGGGGTGATGCCTCACATTCTAAGGTATTGGGTCTTGGCAAGGTTGTCATTTCTCATGATCTAACGATCGAGAAAGTCATGCTTGTTGAGTCCCTTGCGTTCAATTTACTTTTCGTCAACTCGCACTCATGGGCTTTGCCACCTTCTTGGATATGGATACCGTGGACCTCTTCTGGAGCAAGACTCTTAAAGTAGCCTTTGTTGGGCATGTCGAGAACGGTCTCTATGTGATTAACTTTTCGGAGCAACCCACTAAGACCGCGACATGCCTAATGGCTAAAGTTGATGTGGGATGGCTTTGGCATCGCCGTTTAGCCCACGTCAATATGAGATCTTTGCAAAGTCTTCTCAAGGGGGACCATGTTCATGGACTAACAAATGTTAGTTTTGCCAAAGATCGTGTTTGCAGTGCTTGCATCGAAGGAAAGCTTCATGAGACGGCTCACCCTCCCACGACAATCATCTACTCGAAGAGACCCTTGGAGCTCCTGCACATGGACCTCTTCGGGCCTCCATCCTTTGACAGTCTTGGGGGTAGAAAGTATTGCTTGGTGATTGTGGATGATTATTCAAGATACACTTGGGTATACTTCTTCAAGAGGAAGAGTGAGACTCAACAAACCGTCATCGACTTTGCAAATGAAGCTCAACGTCAACATAATGCAAAGATTCTGACAATAAGAAGTGACAACGGCACCGAGTTCAAGAACTACACCTTGGATGAGTTTCTTAGTGATGAAGGGATCACGCATCAATATTCTGCACCATATACCCCTCAACAAAATGGTGTTGCAGAGAGGAAGAACCGGACGTTGATGGATGCGGCAAGGACCATGATGGCGGAGTTCAAGTCTCCATACAACTTTTGGGCCGAAGCCATCAACACAGCTTGTCATGCATCCAATCGGCTCTATCTCCGCAAAGGCTTGAACAAGACTCCGTATGAGATACTCACCGGGAACAAGCCCAATCTCAAGTACTTCCGGGTGTTTGGGTGTAAGTGTTTCATTCTCAAGAAAGGTGTTCGTTTGTCTAAATTCGAGGCTAGAGCTCATGAGGGCATATTTGTTGGTTATGCTACAAACTCTCATGCTTACCGTGTTCTCAACAAGTCCAACGGACTCATTGAGGAGACGTGTAACGTAGAGTTTGATGAAAATAACGGCTCCCAAGTGGAGCAAAGTGGTACTTGTGATGTTGGTGATGAAATTCCTCCCCAAGCCATAAGAAGAATGGGTATTGGTCATATCCTACCCATTGAGGAACCCCTTGTGGCCGAAGGAGAAGGACAATGCTCCACCTCGGTGGAGCCTTCACCTACTCAAGACCCACATGCTTCCGAAGAACAAAGTGAAGGCCCTCAACCTAGGGAACAAGACCAAGGGCAAGATCAATCACAAGATGGTGGTGAATCTCCACATGATGCCCAAGGTCAAGTTCTTCCCTTCGAGCAAGTTCAAGATCATGAGCAAGCTCAAGATCAAGAACAAGCTCATGACGACGCTCAAGATAATCAAGTGAACCCTCCTCCTTCGACATCCGAGGAGGAATTGGAGCGTCATGCTGTGAAGATTGCTTCCAAACTCAACACCAAAGGTCATCTCATGGAGAATGTGGTGGGAAGCCTAAGAAAGGGGGTATGCACTCGTAGACAATTAGCAAACTATTGTGAACATCACGCGTTTGTCTCTTGTGTTGAACCCCATAAGGTCTATGAGGCGCTCGAAGACTCGGATTGGCTTAATGCCATGCATGAAGAACTCAACAACTTCGAGTATAACAAGGTGTGGAGATTGGTGCCAAGGCCTTCCGAGAACCATAACATCATTGGAACCAAGTGGATCTTCAAGAACAAGCAAGATGCTCATGGGAACATCATTCGCAACAAGGCAAGATTGGTAGCACAAGGCTACTCCCAAGTCGAGGGTATCGACTATGGTGAAACCTTTGCTCCCATTGCTCGCCTTGAATCCATTCGTTTGTTGATTGCTTATGCTTCCCATCACAACTTTAAGTTGCAACAAATGGATGTTAAAAGTGCTTTTCTTAATGGTCCTATTAATGAGTTGGTCTATGTCAAGCAACCCCCCGGGTTCGAGGATCCCTTCTTCCCGGATCATGTGTATCAACTCGATAAGGCGCTCTATGGCCTTAAACAAGCCCCACGTGCGTGGTATGACCACCTTACCGAGTTGTTACAAGATCGTGGATTTGAAGTGGGGCTAATCGATCCCACTCTTTTTACTAAGAAGGTCAAAGGGGAGTTGTTTGTATGCCAACTATATGTTGATGACATTATCTTTGGTTCCCCTAACAAAGCTTTCAATGAAGAATTTGCCGCTCTCATGACCTCTAAGTTCAAGATGTCTTCGATGTGAGAGTTGAAGTTCTTCCTTGGTTTTGATATCAAACAAAGAAGAGAAGGTACTTTCATCAACCAAGCCAAATACACTCAAGACATGCTCAAGAGATTCAAGTTAAGTGATGTCAAGCCGGCCTCTACTCCAATGCCCACCAAGTGCCAACTTGACATTGATCCCAACGGTAAAGCAGTGGATCAAAAGGTATATCGCTCCATGATTGGATCCTTGCTTCACCTTTGTGCATCTAGACCGGATATCATGTTGAGTGTGGGGATGTGTGCACGGTTTCAAGATGCACCGAAGGAAAGTCACTATGTGGCGGTCAAGCGAATCTTTCGATATTTGGCTCATACCCCAAACTTTGGCCTATGGTACCCAAGAGGGGAAAACTTCAAGCTTGAAGGATTTACAGGATTCCGATTGGGCGGGAGACAAAGTGGATAGGAAGTCCACTTCTGGAGGGTGCCAGTTTCTTGGGTGCTCTTTGGTAAGTTGGTCTTCCAAAAAGCAAAGTTGTGTATCGCTCTCGTCCACCGAAGCTGAATATGTGGTGGCCGGTAGTTGTTGTGCACAACTCCTATGGATGAGGCAAACTTTAAAGGAATACGATGTCATTTGTGACAAAGTGCCTCTTTGGTGTGACAACGAAAGTGCCATCAAGATTTCTCTAAACCCGGTGCAACACTTCAAGACGAAGCACATTGAGATTCGGCATCACTTCATCCGGGATCACATTAGGCGAGGAGAGATCGAGCTCAAGTATGTCAACACTCATGATAACCTTGCAGATATTTTCACGAAGCCCTTGGATGAAGCAAGATTTCGCGAGTTAAGGCATGAGCTAAATATCATTGATTCGAGCAATGTCACTTGAACCCTTGCACACCCCACCCCACTCATCTTGGTATCTAGATTAGATGTAGGCATGGACATAGGGGGAGTGTTGTTCTCTCAATGAACTTTCCCTTCCCCCATTATGCATAAAATGATCAACTCTTTCACAATAGCCATTTTTTGATCGTACTTGTGCTTAAAAGATGAGTTTTGGTCATGGGCCCAAGGATAATTCTTCGCGGTGCCATACCAATTGACTCAAACATAGGTGGCTCCGGCCACCGCCCTCTCCCGAGAGAGGCCAGAGCTTGCTCTGTTTCGTGTGGTTGTTTGTGTTTGAGTTGTTTCTGTTCGGTTGTGTGTGTGTGTGTGTTGCCGTGTCGGTCCTCTCGTTCTTTTGGCCTTGATTTCCGTTTCTTTTTGAGTGTTAGCCGTTGGTCTAGAAGCCGTGTGGTTGCTGAAGTGGTACTACCGCTGGTGGCGAGCGGTACTACCGCTCTTAGCGGTACTACCGCCCTCCAGCGCGGTACTACCGCCCTCTAGAGCGGTACTACCACTGTGAGGCGCGGGCTGGGGGTTATATCGGGGGCAGGGGGAGTTTCTTCTCCCCCATACCCATTCGCTCACCCCCTTCACCCTGTTCGTCTCTCTCTTCAGCAACCGGCGCCGCGGGAGGGGTCCGACGGATCTCCCTCTCCGGGGCGCTCCTCTCCGTTTCCTTCGGTGGAATCGATCCCCACCTTGTCCTCTTGCCATGGATGTCGGTATTGCCCCCATTCCCTGTTTCCTTTTGTCTAGATTTCCAATCTAGCTTTCTAGGGGCAATAGCAGTTGCATCTCTAGATTTTTGTCCAGATCTAGGCTTGAGTAGGATGGAGAATGCTTCTAGACTGTTTGGATTAGTGTTTGGTTGGAGTATTTTTGAATTTGGTAGGACGGTAGTACCGGATCTGACCACGGTAGTAGGAAACTGTTGTTTCCCTGCCACGAGTGGTACTACCGCTCAAGGGTCATGGTACGACCGCCTTCTACCAGGTCCCATCATCTTCCTACCTCTCAGTGATCCTCTTTGTTCGTGTTTGTGGCTTACGCTCGTTCTTTCTGGTTGTTTGCGTGTTTTTGTGTGTGGTTCCAGGTGATGAGGTTCCTGAGCATCAGGCTCGTCGTGTCAACCCCGGTCGTGCCTCGTCCAAGCGCTACCGCACCACTGAGCCCACTAAGCCTGCCGGAGGATCTTCTAGTGCTCCACCTCCTCCTCAACGGCAGAAAAAGCCTGGGGTCAAGCCAAAGCCAAGCAAAACCATGCCAAAAATGCCGCCCAAGGAGTTCTGGGCAAGGCGCCGCCGCAAACCGTATGAGGTCGACCAAGATCACACTTTGGTCAACCGTCCGTTCTGGAACAGGTTCCAGTTTGCCATCTACTTTGATGTTCTCAAAGCCAAGAAGAATCTCTATGTCAACATGCACTCCATCGACACCGAGCATATGGAGAACGATCCTGACTACTTTGGTGAAGCTCTTCAGATGTGCACTCAGCTGAACATTCTCGGGAGCATGCAATTCAACAAGGACTATGATGCTGATATTGTGGCCCAATTCTATGACACGGTTCACCTTGGGACCGATGAGGACAGGACTCTGACTTGGATGACAAATGGCAAGTTGCTGTCAGTCAAGTGGAAAGCGTTCATGAAGTTGATCGGGGTGGAAGATCTAGGTCTTGAGTCTGCTGTCGGCTTTCGCCCCCACCGTCGCGCCAATGCCACTCACAAGCAAGCTCTGTGGCCCTACTGCACTCTGAGGATCAACCCTGAGACGAAGAAGGAGACCTATGAGCTGCCTGCCTATCTGGATATTCTTCACCGTATCTTTAGAGAGACTCTTTTCCCTCGCATCGGGAATCTGGACCAGGTTCACTCTTATCTCGTGGACATGCTTCTCTTCTGTCAGCGGGAGAAGGTGCAGAGCTCCAGAGAGTCCTTGGATATCTCTCATGTTATGTGGTCTGAGCTGGTTTCTGCTATCTCCGAGTGCAAGTGCCCGATTTATGGTCCATACATTATGCTGCTCATTGAGAAGGCATGGGATTGTGTCTATCCCAAGGTGGTGCTGGAGATTGGAGATTTGGTTTCTCACGATGTCAAGCGTCTGAGGAAGAAGGATAACTGGGGCACTCAAGCCCCTAGGACTGGAGTTCCTTCATCTGCTGCTGCCATGGAGACTGGGGAGGAGATTGGGGCTGAGGCTGAGGATGAAGATGATGACTACGTGCCGTCTGAGGCAGAGCCCTCTTGGGCCAAGAATCTCAAGATCAATGTGAAGAAGCTGCTTTGCATGGAATCTCACGGTCAGTACATGACTCATGTGGCTGAGAAGAAGGCCCGAGGTCGCCATAAGGAGCTCATGCGTTAGATGGGTGCTATTGTGATTAGTGGTTCTGAGGATCAGCTTACCGAGGAGGAGGAGTGGATTCAGCAGCACTGCCCTTGGACTGATTCTGATGCTGAGCACTTCCCGGCTGACGATTGTATCATAGATGATCCCTCTGAGATCTGATGGGTGTCCCTCGTTTGCTTTCACCTGGAGCCGTAGCAACACTCCCTCTCCTTTTTGGTGTCTCGATCCCAAAGGAGGAGAGAGTTCAGGGATTTGCGCCTTGTGTCTTCCGTCTTTTGTGTTTGTGCTTTCGCTTGTTGCTTTATTTGGTTTGTGTCAGTGAGACCTAAGTTCTGGTTCTGTCGTAAGACCTAAGCTCGAGCCATATGGTGTGAGACATATGCTACCTTACCTTTCCGTATCATTATCTAGGTCTATCTAGCTTATGAGTTCCATGCTTATCCTGTTATATATATGTTTCTCTCATATCTTGCTTAGGTAGTTGGTCTCTAAAATGTAGGGGGAGCATTGATCCTGACATCTGTGCCGTGTAGTCCAAAGCACTTGTCTAGGTAGCACACATCCAGGGGGAGCCCTTCTACATTTTAGGAAGGTTGTGTTTTTGCGCTTATCCTATATCTATCATATTGTGCAAATCGCGTATTGTCATCAATCCACCAAAAAGGGGGAGATTGTAAGGGCATATTTATCCCCAGTATGTTTTTGTGATTGATGACAATGCTTGTGCGGACTAATCGTGTGCGTTTAGTTCTTTCAGAGATTCATCCATTGGCACGAGACGATTTCCTCCCCTCGGTGTTGTAATTCAAGACGGTGTAGCTCATTCGTTTCGTTGTTGGTGGACTAGTTTCGTAGGAGTCACCGTACTATCAAGAGGGGATCCGCTTTGGTAAGACTTGGGTGGAATCACACGTACACATCCGTTTCACACCCATCGTCTTTCCTTCCGCATCTCTGGAGCTACCGTTTTTCCTTGCTACGCGTTGCTCTGCCCTAGCGGTAGTACCGCGACCACAGCGGTAGTACCTCCGAGCGGTAGTACCGCTTGGGTCTTTCGGCTGTAGTACCGCTGTGCGTATGGGCTACTTCCGCCTCGATTCTCGAACAAAGTTTTTTGTGTCGGGTTTTGCGGCACTAAGGGAGGTAGTAGGAGCGGTAGTACCGCCCTAAGCGGTAGTACCGCTCTTCCCTAGCGGTAGTACCGCCCTGGTGTCAGGGCCCTGGGCAGCGCGGCAGTACCTCTAGGTCGAAGCGGTAGTACCGCCCGGAGTGGTAGTACCGCTCTTCCCTAGCGGTAGTACCGCCCGGAGTGGTAGTACCGCTCTTCCCCAGCGGTAGTACCGCCCTGGTGTCAGGGCCCCGGGAAGCGCAGCAGTACCGCTGGGTCGAGCGGTAGTACTGCCCGGAGCGGTAGTACCGCCCTTCCCTAGCGGTAGTACCGCTCTGTGCGGGGCTGGTGAGTGGGATAACGGTTGGTTTGTTCCTCCCACTATATAAAGGGGTCTTCTTCCCCAAAGTTGACCTACCTCTTTCCCCCAAAGCTCCATTGTTGCTCCAAGCTCCATTTTCGCCCGATCTCTCTCCCTAGCCAATCAAACTTGTTGATTTGCTCGGGATTGGTTGAGAAGGCCCAGATCTACACTTCCACTAAGAGAAATTTGATTCCTCCCACTTATCCCTAGCGGATCTTGTTACTCTTGGGTGTTGAGCACCCTAGATGGTTGAGGTCACCTCAAAGCCATACTCCATTGTGGTGAAGCTTCGTGGTGTTGTTGGGAGCCTCCAAGTGTTGTGGACATAGCCCCAATCTTGTTTGTAAAGGTCCGGTTGCCGCCCTCAAGGGCTCCAATAGTGGAATCACGGCATCTCACATTGTGTGAGGGCGTGAGGAAATTACGGTGGCCCTAGTGGCTTCTTGGGGAGCATTGTGCCTCCACACCGCTCTAACAGAGACGTACTTCCCCTTAAAAGGAAGGAACTTCGGTAACATATCCTCGTCTCCACCGGCTCCACTATTGGCGCCCGATCTAGAGGTCGGCTTGGTGAATATGACATGCCTTTCTGTTTTTGGTACATACTAGTACATCTATGTATTAACCATGTTCTTACATCAAACTAATGTTCTTGTGTATCCCTCATCAATCACTTATGATCAGGCAGGCAGGCAAGGGGACTACTCCTCATTTAAAGAATGCTGCGTCAGCCTCCCGACATGATTCTCAAGAAACATAAATGTTAGATGAAGATAGTGAACGTAGCTTTGTAGTTGATTACATCATTTCCCCTACACTAGCATCGTAGGTGCTTGCTCTAACTTGGCAGCGTGATATGTGGTTGCATGTTGCATATGGTGTCTAGATTGTAATTCTTCCAATCTGGTTAAACTGCATGTGCTAGTCTACTTAGCTTATACATTATACCTGTTAATGTGACATGCATTCCTGTATTTAGTACATAGTACATCTGTCTATTAAGCATGTCCTTACATAAAACTATTGTTTTTTTATACCGCATCAATCAATATGACGAGACACGTTTAGTATATGCAGTGCGATATTAGTTGCGTCTTTCATATGATTTATAGCATGTGCTGCTTCTAATTTGTTGAAATTCTATTTATAATGGGACGCTTTTAACTTGGCAGAGTCATATTGGTTGCATCTTTCATGTGGTTTCTAGCTTGCATTGCTTCTTATTTGTTGGAATGGTCTCTGCTTAGTTTACACAAATAGTTGTGAACATGCCATGTCGTCCTGTTTTTCGTACATATTCCATCCTGGTATCATGTGTTTGCCTTACATCAAAGTAGTGATTGTCAGTATCATGCATGAATGAGTTCTGAAGAGAGAATTTTATTGCTTTTTCTTGTCAGTTTTACTTGACAGTTCAAAATCAATAAAGCGGAAGGAAGTTAGCAAGGCAACGGATAAAGGTGCTCCTTCCGGACGGAGGGCCTCTATAGTTTCTACTCCTCCACACCCCCAAGATGATTTCCAAGACAACACATGCATAGACACTCAACAAAGTTGTGTTTATGATGAGCACGTATCCCCTAGTGCACCATCACTGGTGCTCCCTCTAACTTGGCACTGTTATACGTGGTTGCATGTTATGTGTGATGTCTAGCTTGTATTGCTTTTAATTTTGTTGAATTCCATCTGCTTACTTTACACATTATACTTGAATAAGACACGTGTTCCTGTTTCTAGAAGATACAATATTTGTCTATCACACCATGTTCTTACATCAAATTACTACTATTGTGTAACCTGCAACAATCACTTATCATAAGACACGTTTGACTTCGGAGCGTGATATAGGTTATATCTCGCATTCTTTTCTAGCTTGTACTACTAATTTGTTGAAATGGCACTTATGACGATACAACTTTAACTTGGTAGAGTGATATTCATTGCATCTTTCATATGGTGTATAGCTTTCATTGCTTCTAATTTGTTGAAATGCCTTCTCCTTAGTTTACACATCATAAGCTGTGAATATGCAATGCTGTGAATATGCAATGGCACTAATGACGAGAGACCTCTAACATGGTAGTGTGATGTTGTTTGCATCTTGCATATGATTTATTTCTTGTACTGCTTCACATTTGTTTAAACGCCATTTATGATGAGACACTGTTAACTTGGCAGAGCGATATTTGTAGCATCTTTAATATGGTATCTACCTTCCATTGCATTGCTTCTAATTTGGTGAAATGTCTTCTTCTTAGTTTACACAACATAGTTCTGGTTATCTCTTCCGTCTTGTATTTCATACATATTACATCCACCTATCATGTGGTTGTCTAACATCAAAGTTCAGTTCGTCTGCATCACGCATCAATTGTTCTGAAGAACTAAATTGTTATTCATTTTTCTTGTCGGCTTGACTTAACATGGCACAGAGAAAGAGGAAGAAACATAGAATGGCAGGGAATGAGAAGCGGATGAATCCTGTAGATTCTGCTGGTACTGATGGTGCAATAGAAGGTCAAAGTCTAGCGGAAAATTCTACACACACGGCATCCCGTGCTACACGAGCTGCAAAAAATCCAAACAGAAACAAATATCTGCCACCAAACAAGCAGAGACAGCCCTAGTTCTTGCAACACCTACCACAGTACTACCAACTGCACGACTTACTCGTGCGTCAACTGAGCTAGCAGCACGTTCCCAAGCTCCCTTGCCACCTGGCACTACTTCCCAAGCACTCTTGACACAATACAAGTTGGCAATATCAGATGAACCTTGTGAGCTTCAACAGCAAGAAGGTAGTTGCTGGAGTCAAGTTACAGTTGCATGCTTCTTTATATGTAGTCTCACAGTTTGATGTACACTAACACTTCCTATGTTCGTTGTTGGACTAGCATCTAGGCGCAAGAGGAAACAAACATCAGGGGTAATGCTCAATAGGTTAACTAAATTCAGAGGACGAAGAATGGAGATCCTTTTGAGGCAAGTTTAAAAAGGCCACGTGATGCTACAGAGTCAGCCAAGTTAGTATCAGAGGCAGCGGTTGCCGTTAGGTGTCACGTACATATCCTGCCAACATGGATTTTGTACAGGAATGACAAATAAGAAACCCAGTTCAACACCTTCCTCGACCATTTATCTGTAAGTATGGTTATGTATGGAAACTAGTAATATCGTCTTGCTCTGTCCCATACTTTCTAGGTTGCTGATAATAAGACTCCCATAATTTTCAACAGATGAGGTTCAAGTTGGATAGCCAAGATGATGCAACCAGACAAGATTGCACCCATGTTTTCAAGTCTGCTCTACGATAGTATCGGTATAACTTGAGGAAAACGCACTTTGAAGGCAAGGCTAATAGTGAACTTTCCCAAACATATCCAGTGGAAAATATATCGGATGAAGACTGGAGGGGCCTTGTTAAACACTGGTCTGATCCGAAGTATCAGGTAGATTATATATATGTGATTAGATCACATGTTGAAGTCCTATTTACGTGTGTGCCACACAAATCTATCTTCTTGTAGGTGAACTGTTCAAAGAACAAGGCCAACCGTACGAAAGGGAAATTCCAACAGACGATAGGATCTCATAGCTATATTGCACACTGCGAGGCTCTTTTAATTAGCTGTTGTTTCACTCTTATCATTGTACCATATTATCAGATCTATATTGACTTGTTCGAATTGCAGAGGAAAGCCCGCAAGGACCAAAAAGTACCTGAACCAAATGATATGGAAATCTTCAAGGACTATCACACCAGCAAGAAGAAGGGCATGACTACATCAGTCAAAGCCGCTGTTGTAAGTCCTTAATCCTCATGCCTTTTAACTACTACTTAGTCTGACTTGTGCCTTGAACTGCATTGGTTTGCATCCAATGTCTATTACTCTTTTCAATTTTATACACAATTGTCTTAGCGTATCATTGCACCTTACAAGGTTTAAAAGAGAGGAGTGATGTTCCTTTGATCTTGACCCATAATCTAGTTCCGTGCTGGACTTGCCCACACAATGTTACAATTGCATGTTTGTCTGTTCTTAGTTGTTTTGTGATATGAATGATGTCATACTATCCTTACCGTATTATAAACTTCATCTCTTTATCCTTAGCCCTCAATACAATGTGAAGAAATAGACAATACATTAGCGATGGTACATGGTCATATGTTTGGAACCTGGTTTTATTATGTACTTTGCAACAAAATACAACTAATATTTTACATGGGTTCACCAGAATAAGTTATGTATGTAGACCAAAGCTATTTTGTTTGGTTTTGCTGCCTCCTTAATATCTTCTGTTCTGGTACTACTAATGTAAAACCTCAAATTTTCAGCGAGCTATGGAAAAAATGGTGGAACCGCCACCTTCTGAAGGTGGCGAGGCAACTATAACCGCAATGTCAGCTCTTGCAGAAGTGGGTCAGTACCTATGCACTAACAGTGCCAAAAGCACGTTCCTGCGTAATACTAGGTTGGTTGTTAAGCCAATATCGTCCAAACTACCTCATGATCAAGATATGCAAGCTCAAAGCAATGTTGTATCTACGCTCCAGACACAAGTCCATTCCCTAACAGAGACCCTTTGTGAAACAAGGAGAGACATTGTTCGATGTCGTCAAGATATGCATGGTTTTGAAACCAGACTATCGGACATTTGCTATGTTGTTCAGGAGCCTAGGGGAAATGAAGGCGAGGGTTATGGTGCTCCATCGGAAAATACAGCATGAAAACATAACAGTCAGGTCAAATGAACTAAGCTTCTGAACTTCTGGTGGTGCATTTATCTGCTAGACTGTTAAGTTTTATGCCAACCTTCCTTTTTGTTATATAGTTGTAATTTGTTTTGGTGCGATACAAAATTTATTTTTAACATGCAGCCACCGGCTGAACAAAATAGCAAGCCATTTTTGTATAGTGTAGGGTGTTCCCTATATTTGCACTAGTGGCGATCTTTGATGCCGAGTGGATGTAATCTGTGCAGTCGCCTTAATAGCCTAGCGTTAGTTTCGGCCTTTTTTATTTCCTTGTCTTGTTTTTTCTCGGTTTGCTAGTGGCTGCAACAACCATGGGCCATATACGGGCCGTAGGATCCATGGGTCTCCTATAGGCCGTAGGATCCATGGGTCTCCTATGGGCCGTCGATAAATGGGCCTCCAACAGGGCCATAGAATCGGTGGGCCTCGGGCCGTCGGATAAATGGGTCTACATGGGCCGTAAACGGGCGTAATTGGTATCGACCCAACACGGTAACAGGCCGTTAATAGGCCGTAGGACAACAAAGGCTTAACTCTGTCACAGGCATAACGGGTAGTTAATGGGCCAGAATATAGGACGGGCTGGAAATGGCGCAACGGGTTAACAGGCCTGAAACGGGCCGACTCTTGCCATGGGTCAAATTGGACCCATTAGGGTAACAGGCCAGTAACTGGCCGACTCTTACCATGGGCCGAATTTGGCCCATTAGGGGAATAGGCCAATAACGGGCCGGAAGTAATCGAGGGTCGAAAAGGAGCCCAAGAACGTATGGGCCGTCAATATGCCGAAAGCTAACACAGGCTGGAAACGGCCTATGTAAATCACAGGCCCTTAACGGGTACAAAGAAAATTACTGTTCATTATGGGCTAGAGTCATTGTGGGCCTGTAAAGGGCCGAAAGATACGAAGGCCTCATATGGGCCGAAAGACGTCTGGGCCATATATGGGCCAAAAGTGAAATGGGCTGGTGTTATATTCGACGACCCACATGATGTTGTTGGGCCGATTTCCTTTAGGGCCTAACGGGCCGTGAGTTAATGAGCCATAAAATGGGCTATTTGCGAAGAGACCGTTAACAGGCTTTTCATGGGCCAGCCCGTTAACTTTTGACCAAGTCAAACGGGCCGGCTTTGTAAGCTAAATGGGCCAGTGGTGGGCCGTGGCACGTGTCGACATATCATATACGCCAATCTGACCCACTGACATGCTGACACGTGGTTCGTCCGGCTAATAAGAGTTTTACACATGGAAATTTCCCATTGGTTGGGGCTGTTGATGGTTTATCGGATCCAAAACCCGACCCAATAGCTTAACGGCGTTCTGTTATGGTGGATGCCATGTGTCGGTCACCCTTGACGAAAGCACTTCTGTGACGCGCGATTTATCGTCATGGAAGTGAACACTTCCGTGATGATAATTTTGGTAATGTCATGGAACACTTCTACGACACCATGGGTATGACTATCTTGATTATGTCATAAAATCGTCATGGATGTACATGCATGACAAAAAACGCGACCTACTGTGACAAACACGTATCATCACGGAAGTGTATTTTTTGTAGTGAGTTTTCAGTTCTGGATCTCATTGGTACTCTTTGTCAGTGTTCTGGGAACCATGGTACCCAGACTTGCCTGCCTGCGGCCCACGACGTGGCTCCATTGACGGCCTGGTACGGCCCATCTTCAACTGCATCAAGACAAGACCCTCGCGAGGGGCCAAGCCTCGCGAGGCGGGTGACATCACGACCTCCTGAGAGAGCGGCCCCCTCAGGTGGTCTCCTGACGGAGCGGAGATTTCTATCCAAGACCCATCCTCATGAGGCTAAAATGACATTGTCCATGACGACCAAGGCCAGGCGCGCGCCAGCGGGCGCAGAGTGGCAGGTTTCCTCATTGGTGCAAAGGAGGCAAGCGCAGGTGGGGAGTCCCAAGGAATCAGCCAAAGGTTGCCATTTGCGTGCAACGAGACCAGGACCACTAGAACGATAGGGTAATGTCATCGCCGAGCCCACCAGGACATCATGGTCAGAAGCTTTGCAGGAGAAGACCACCTTTCGTCAGGATTAGATGTACTTCTTGTCCCCTTTCAAATTTGGCAATTGTGGGATCCCTTCCCGCCTAAGTTTTGAGAGAAGAGGATCAAGGCCACTATAAATGTAGCCTAGCTACAACCGTAGAACGCATTGGGTGATCAGCCCATCGAACCACCAAGAGCTCATCACAAGAACAAGCCTCCTGAGGTTGTTCTTCCACTTGTACTAGTTCAACCTTAGCCCCCCGCGAGGCTAATCCACCACAAAGCAGGAGTAGTGTTTTACATTGCAAGGTGGCCCGAACCTGGGTAAACTGCCATGTATTTCTCCTTCTTGTTCATTGAGCTAGGTCATGAGAGCAGCAGATCGATTGGATCGAGAGGTTGAGTTCTTCGCACATGCCCCTGAGTTCGAATCTTTCTTGGGTCTGCGGATCCCGAAATCCGACATTTGGTGCGCCGGGTAGGGGGCGTGTCAGAGATCAGCCTCTCCATCAGCTGCACTTCACCTTCGTCACTCGATCTCCATGGCGGGCGCCACTCCTCCCGCTGGTTCACCGGGCGCTTTCGGAGGCATCATGGGTTTTTGGGCCTTTTCCCCCGCCTTGCGACAGGTGCGGTGGCCTCCGAAGTTCAGGCCAGAGCTGTCGCCGCGCTACAACGGCATGGTGGACCCTGCGGGGATTCTCCAGGCGTACGAGGAGGCCATCTGGGCGGCGGGCGGAGATGACAAGGCCATGGAAAATTGGATCCCTATGGCACTCACGGGCATGCCCCGCACCTGGCTGCTCAACTTACCAGAATCCAACATTTGGCGCTCAACTTACAGGAATCCTCGGTGGCTTCATGGGAGGAACTGTGCGGTTTGTTCACAACGCGCTTCGTGGTTCCGGCGCACCACATTGGCGCGGCCATCCTCGGTGGATCGCAGGCACCAGCTTCAAACCATCACGCCAAGCAGTTCTTCCATCAGATGGGGGCTTCTCCATCCCTGCGAGGGGTCCCTCCGGGCTGGGCGGCGCCCCAGGCCGACCTCACCTTCGACTCCATGGATCACCCCAAGACCACGGTTGGCGCCAGTGCACTACCCATGCTCTGCACCCCACCATATGCAACGTAGCGGTTACCAGGACCCTCATTAATGGTGGCTCCAACCTCAACGTCCTCTCCCTGGAGGTGTTCAGCCTTCTTCACATGCCTCACGACCAACTCCTCCCCACCAAGCCATTTTCCTGAGTGGTCGGCGGCTCCACCTACCCCGTGGGGCAGATTCGCCTCCCCGTCACCTTCGAAACATGCGACAAATACCGCACTGAGCTCATCAACTTTGACGTCGCATGCATCAGGCCCACGTACAACGCCATCCTCGGGTACCCAACCCTAACCATGCATGGTGGCGACTCACCCCGGCTACAACGTCATGAAGATGCCGGGAAGCAGCGGCATCCTTACTGTGGTGGAAGACACCGGGGACACACTGACGGCCCTCAGGCTCACCTTCAAGTCCGTGACAACTGCGTGGCCAAGTGCGGAGAGTGCTCCGGAGGGCCCGGGGGCTGCCTCGGTGAAGAAGTCGTTGTTCTGTCAAGACCGGGGTAAGATGAAGCAAGAACCGGTCGACGAGGGCGTGGAGTTAGGAGCTACCTTCACCATAGGCGCCGGCCTCCCCCGAGACCGAGAGGAGGTGTTGGTCGGCTTCCTCCATGCGAACAACGATGTATTTGCCTGGCAAGCAACAGACCTAGTAGGCGTCCCGTGGGGGGGTGATCGAACACCACCTCTTGGTGTGCCCCCAAGCGCGCCCCATGAAGTAGAAGGCACGGCGGCAAGCCTCAGGGAAGCTCGTTCATCGTCCAGGAGACCCACAAGCTACAGGAGGCCGGTATTACCGGGAAGTGCGACACCCGGAGTGGTTGGTGAACCCGGTCATCATCCCCAAGAAGGCCGCCAAGAAAGAGCGCATGTGCGTTGACTTCATGAATTTGAACAAAGCTTGCCCTCAAGATCCATTTCCTCTTCCTCGCATCGACCAGATCATCGAATCCATGGCCGAGTGCGATCTACTATGCTTCCTGGATGCCTTCTCAGACTATCATTAAAACAATATGGCGGTGGATGATGTAGAGAAGATGGTTCCTGGCCCCGTGCGAGGTGTATTGCTACACCTGCATGCCTGTTGGGTTGCGCAATGCCGGAGCAATCTTCCAACGGTTGATGCACATCTCTTTGGGCAAGCAGCTCGGAAGAAACGCAGAGGCCTACATTGATGATATAGTGGTCAATCCCTGGGAGGCAAGAACTCTTGTTGGAGATCTGGAGGAGACGTTCGCCAACCTACGCGAAGTGAAGCTGCGGTTTAATCCTGAGAAGTGCGTATTCTGTGTCCCGTCAGGCAAGCTGTTGGGGTTCCAGGTGTCGCACAGAGGAATTGAGGCCAACCCAGAGGAGGTCAAGGCTATAAAAAGGATGAGCCCGCCTCAAACCCTCAAAGAGATGTAGAAGTTGGCAGGCTGCATGACCTCGCTCGGGTGCTTCATCTCCAAGCTAGGCGAGCGTGCCCTCCTATTCTTCAAGCTGATGAAGGGCCCATTCGAATGGACTCCAGAGGCTGACACGACTTTCCAAGACCTCAACAAGTACCTCACCAGCCCACCAATGATGGTGGCGCCTCGCCTGCTCGAGCCTCTGGTGCTCTATTTTGCCGCAACACCACACTCAGCCAGCACAGCGCTGGTGGCGATCCGCGAGGAACATGGAGCCAAGGGTGTGCGGCGTGGGGCCGCGCACCCATCTAAGGCATCGCGACTTCAAGATAGCACGCCTGAGGCCACCGACCCACCCTCAGGAGATGGGGCTCCTGAGGTCGGGGCCCCTGAAGCAATAGAAGATGGGACTCCCGAGGCTCCATCACTTCAAGAGGAACAAGACTCGGTGGACACTTCCACCCTCGTCAAGCACCCTGTTTACTTCGTCAGCACCATACTGCGTGACGCGCGAGCGCATTACCCCATGCCGCAGAAGCTCCTCCTTGCACTCTTTGTTGCTTCCAGGAAGCTGCGCCACTACTTCCAAGGCCAGCCTATCAAGGTCGTCTCAGCCTACCCTCTGGAGAGGGTGCTCAGAAGCCCCAACGCCGCAGGAAGGGTTGTCGAATGGAACATTGAGTTGTAGCCATTTCAGCTGGAGTTCGGCACCACCCGAGTCATCAAGGGCGCAGCCCTCGCCGACTTTGTGGCTGAATGGACTGACACATCAAGTCAAGGAGCGGGCGAGGACCGCTCTCTCGCCCCAGGAGACGAAGCGCCTAATGGCTAGGTCATGTACTTTGATGGCACCTTCACGCGTTAGGGCGCAGGAGCTGGAGCCGTGCTCATCTTGCCCACCCAAGACAAGCTCTACTATGGCGTGCAGCTCTGCTTCCAGCACGGTGAGAAGGTCTCCAACAACATCATGAATTCGAGGGCCTGATCGCCGGGCTCAGGGCCGTAGTTGCCCTGGGGTCAGGTGCCTCACCATCAGGGGCGACTCTTAGTTCCTCATCAACTTCTCCAACAAGGAGTACACGCCGAAGGACGAGCACATGGAAGCATACCTCAAGGAGGTATGCAAAATTAAGAAGCAATTCTTGGGTTTGGAACAGTAGCACATGCCACGCGGCACAAACAAGGAGGAAGACGACATCGCCAAGAGGGCATCCCGACGCCTCCCCCAGGAGCCTGGCGTCTTCGAGGAGCGGCTCTTTAGTCCATCAGCGGTTCCCCCTGTTGTCGAGCCAGCGCTACTCGGGAGGAGCTGCCCATGGCACCCACCACCTGCACCCCATCCTGTGACAAGGCCTCAGGGCCCTGCCTGCTCCTCGCGCTCGAGCCTCGGGAGGGGTGCTGGACCAAGGAATTTAGGGCGTACCTGCTTCAGGGCACCGTACCATATAAGGAAAAGGATGCAGAGCAGGTGGTCCGCCAGGCTACCACATACTGCATCCAGGACGGTGAGCTCTACCGAAGGCACCCGAACGACATCTCCCTATGGTGCATCTCCAAGGAGCAGGGGTGTGATCTGTTGGCTGACATTCACGGTGGGGATTGTGGGCATCACTCCTCATCACGCACCCTCGTGGGCAAGGCATTCTGCAGTGGGTTCAACTGGCCCACAGTGCTCAACGATGCCGCTGAATTGGTAAGATCTTGTGAGGCCTGTCAATTCCAGGCTAAGCAGATCCATCAGCCCGCTCAGGGCCTCTAGACCATCCCTCTCTCGTGGCCATTCGCGGTTTCGGGGTTGGACATCTTGGGCCCGTTTTCTCAAGCGCTCTGGGGCTACCGCTACCTCTACGCCGCCATTGACAAGTTCACCAAGTGGGCGGAGGTGGAAGCTGTCCGCACCATCCCGGTCGGCTCTATGGTCAAGTTCATCAAGGGCCTCGTAAGCCGCTTTGGGGTACCCAACCACATCATCACAGACAACGGCTCCCAGTTCAGGAGAAACCTCTTTAAAACATATTGTGCTAACCTTGGTACGCAGATATGCTATGCTTCAGTGGAGCACCCACGGAGCAATGGCCAGGCCGAGCGCGCCAATGCGAAGGTCTTGAGGGGGCTCAAGGCAAGAAGCTTCAAGAAAAAGTTCAAGGCCAACGGCAGGGGCTGGCTCAACCAACTTTCGTCCGTGTTATGGTCCATCTGCACCACTGCGACAAAGCCTACAGGCGAGACGTTGTTCTTCCTCGTCTACATAGCTGAGGCGATCCTCCCTCATGAGGTCAGGCATCGCTCCCCGCTGGTTCTGGCATTCGACAAGGCGCGTCAGGACGTCGCGCGGGAGATGGACCTCGTGTTGGGGGAGGAACATCGTCGCCAGGCCTCGCTCCAAGCTACGAGGTACCAGCAGGCGCTGCGGCGGTACCATTGCCGCAACATCTGATCCAAGACCCTCGAGGTGGGTGACCTCGTCCTGAGGCGGGTGCTCTCTAGGGAAGGGCTTCACAAGCTCTCCCCCATGTGGGAGGGCCCGTTTAGGATCGCCCGTGTCTCCAGGCCTGGAGACACAGGACGGGGTCCCCATCCAGAATGCCTGGAACATCCAGCACCTCTGAAAGTTGTACCCTTAAAGAAGGCTTCGCGCTGAAGGTCTCCGCTAGTTACACTCTCACGTAATAATGAGTTGGGGTTGTACACGCCCCGAAGTCTCCTGAGTGTCACCCTTGGGACTCACGGGGGCTCCCTCCCACGTCCTAGTGGGAGCACTTAGCTCCGTGCTGGTGAGAAGACTAGTGTAGGTGCCGAACGCGGCTCTTCTTTTGCTTGCTTTTTGTATCTTATTTGCAACTTCTTGAATAGAATTCGGAGTTTCAACGTCTCTTTCTTGGGATTGGGAATCTCTCTTCTTGCCTCATTCGTTTCTCTCAGGCCTTGCCTCAAGAGACCTCAGGAGGAGTGGCAGTTGCCCGTCGCTCCTCCTCGCACGTCCCGCGCGCGAGGGTTGGGCAGGTGTGCACGCTTCGGGCATGCCCGCGAACACACCTCGCCAAAGCCTCAGTACCTGGCCCTTGGGCGTGTCTATCCTCGCGCGATGATCTCAAACGAGCTTGTAGGCACTCTGCCCTCGGGGCCCCCTCCTCAAGCCTGGCGACCATAGGGGCATCCCTCGACAAAGAGCGCTCGTGCGGTGTTGAAGTTCATCACAGGAACTCTAAGATAAGTTATCCAAACCACACTCAATGGCAACACAAGCATCAGGAGGAGGAATAGAAATAATAACTTAATGGCGCAAGCGCCATAGTCCATTACACGCCCTGGTAGGGCCTCCTACTTCTTCTTTTTTGCAGCAAAAAAAATGACGAGGCAAAAGCAGGTGCACGTCGATGTCGGCTCCTGAGGTCCGGCTCCGGCAGCACCCGAGCTCACTCAGAGCCCTCCTGCCGCTTCACCGGGGCGTGGCAGTGATGCAGCTCGTCTCCTCTCCTGGTCCGGGACCGGCGGCGCGGTGGCTCGTCGGTGTTGTCATCGCTGGAGCTTTCCGCGGAGGAGAAGCCAACGCTGCTGGAGGCGACACGACCATCGTGAAGGGGGAGTTCATCACCGGCGACGACGCTGCCCCTCCGTCCTCCGTCATCATCGCTGTCGTTGTCATTGTCGCTTTCCGGGCAGCACACAATGCGTGGGCCATCCATCCTAAAGATCCTCATGTAGAGGGTCGCGACATCATCATACCTAAAGTGGAGGGTGCACCTCCCATGCAGGTCCTGTGTGCGGGCAAACGACTGCCACCCGCAGCTCAAGAACACCTTGCCGGAGGCCATGACCTCGGCCTCCACCCACGAGGCCTTGCTGCAGCAGCCGTCGGCCTAGAGCCAGAAGCCACCAGGTCCCCTGCTCGGCAGCGCGCCTGCGAAGAAGTGTGGGAGATGAAGCCAGGTGCCTGCAGGCTTCTCCGCCCACACCATGAACTCTGGGGGAGAGTCGGCTGAGATGGATCGCGTCCGTGGTGGCCGGATGGCTACCGCACACCTTGCCTCCTCACAGCGGCTTCCTTGACCGCGCGGCGACCACCACCAGAAGACATGCCCACAAGATCGTCGGAGGCAGTGCCAGCCTTGGAGAGCGGGCACCCACACCCATGGGGAGCCGCTGCCGGTGTCGCAGCGTACTTGCGAGGGCGACCGCGGCCTCTCTTGGGCGGAGGTGAGCCCGACCCCTCCTTGGGGGCCTTTCCTTTCTCCGCGGCCATGAACCTCCTCGTCGGTGCCATGGATGATCTAGCAAGATGGTGGAGAAAGAGGAGGGAGAAGCATGGAGCGAGAAGGCGAAGATGGGTAGGGGGCTCCACCCACTCCCCCCATTTATAGTCGAGAGAAGGTAAATCATCGGCCTCCCACGATCCCCAGTAATGATGATTTTCTCTACATGCAGCAGGTCATTGTCAAGTTGAATGGTTGCCGAGGAGATGTGGGGAAACGAAGACGCCCACGTCTTATCAACTGATACGCGTCAACCTGGCCCGCAGGCAATGGGGGCCCACGGCTTTCCGCATTTGCCCTTTGGCTTCGCCTCGAAGCCAAGTGCGAGCGCGCCTTTGGCCTGGGGGCTTCTGCCAGCGTTCTGGGAACCAGGGTACCCAGACTTTATTGCTTGCGGCCCACGGCATGGCTCCATTTATGGCCTGGTACGGCCCATCTTCAACTGTGGCAAGAGTGGACCCTCGCGAGGGGCCAAGCCTCGCAAGGCAGGCGATATCAAGACCTCTTGAGGGAGTATCCCCCTCAGGTGGCCCCCTGACGGAGCTGAGATTTCTATGCAAGACCCAGCCTCACGAGGCTGAAATGACATCAGCCATGACAACCAAGGCCAGGCGCACGCCAGCGGGCGCAGAGCAGCAGGTTTCCTCTTTGGTGCAAAGGAGGCAAGCACAGGTGTGGAGTCCCGAGGAATCAGCCAAAGGTTGCCATTTGCGTGCAACAGGACCAGGACCGCCAGAACAGTAGGGTGGATGTCATGGCCGCTCCCACCACGACGTCACGGTCAGAAGCTTTGCAGGCAAAGACCACCTTTCGTCAGGATTAGATGTACTTTTTGTCCCCTTTCAAATTTGGCCGTTGTGCGATGCCTTCCCGCCTAAGTTTTGAGGGAAGAGGACTAAGGCCACTATAAATATAGCCTAGCCACCATCGTAGAATGCATTGGGTGATCAACTCATCGAACCACCAAGAGCTCATCACAAGAACAAGCCTCCTGAGGCTGTTCTTCCACTTGTACTAGTTCAGCTCCCCACGAGGCTAATCCACCACAAAGCAGGAGTAGGGTTTTACACCGCAAGGTGGCCCGAACCTGGGTAAACTGCCGTTTCTTTGTCCTTCTTGTTCATCGAGCTAGGTCGTGAGAGCAGCGGATTGATTGGCTTGAGAGGTTGAGTTCTTCGCAAACGCCCCTGAGTTCGAACCTTTCTTGGGTCTGCGGAGCCCGGAATCCGACACTCTTGATGTGGAAGAAAAGGTGAGAGCAAAAGAAACACGTGTTCGAGATATTGAAGGAGGGTCTAGTTCCAATCTGGTACAGAAGAAAAACTTCCAACCACACAAGTTCAAGAACAAGGGGAAGTTTGATGGTAAAGCAAAGTTTGATGGGAAGAACAAGGTTGTACAGCGCACCAACTTTAAGAAGAAGAATGACAAGAAGAAAGGTGTTAGTGATGTGTGCGGAAATCCTGACCATTGGGCTCCCACTTGCCCTAATCGTTATGACAAGCATCATCTTGGGGAAGGCGGCAAGACCGCTAAGGTTGTCATTCGTGACACTGACATGAAGGATGTTGGGTATGGTATATTTCCCACTATTCTTTCAGTATGTCATTCTCCTAATTAGTTGATTGACACGGGTGCTAATGTGCATGTATGCAGTGATATTTCCATGTTTTTGTCATATTAGACCGCAGGGACTTCAACTATGCTGATGGGCAATGGTTCAAGTTCTTTTGTTAGTGGTGTTGGCATGGTCGATCTGAAATGTACTTCAGGGAAGATCGTGCGGCTGAAGAACGTGCATTATGTCCCCTCCATCATTAAAAATCTTGTTATCTGATCTCTTCTGTGTAGAGATGGCTACAAGCTTGTCTTTGAGTCGAATAAATTTGTAATATCCAAGTATGGAACTCTTATTGGTAAGGCTATGAGTCAGGAAACCTGTTTCATTTATCATTCTCAGATGTTTGCAATAAAGTTGTTAATCATGTTTGCAACAATAGTGAAACAAATGTATGGCATTCACATTTTGAGGGATAATGGACTTTCGCAATAAGTATGTGAGTTCTTTGACAAATGTGAGTCCATGGATTATAGACACTCTCACCTTTCCGCAATTTGCTAGGCTCTTCGATACCGTGCATTGCCCTTTCTCACCTCGAGAGTCAGTGCAAACTTTGTCGGTGCATCGAAACCCCGTGATATGATACGCTTTATCACACATAAGCCACCTTATATCTTCCTCAAAATAGCCACCATACCTACCTATCATGCCATTTATATATTTCCATGCAACCTCCATCATTCCGTTATTATGACATACATCTACATTGTCATATTGGTTTGCATGATCATATTTGCATGATCATACATGTTATGCTACTATCATTGCACATCCTAGTACACTGCTGGAGGCATTCATATGGAGTCATACGTTTTAGTTTATTGAGTTGTAATTAAATAGAAGTGTGATGTTCATCATTATTAGAGCATTGTCCCAGGGAGGAAATAAATAAATAAGAGAGCAAAACGAGCCCAGTAAAAAAATAACATTGTGTTGGATTCTACGGTCGGGTGCATCCACTTCAAATTAAAATTTTCCTAGGCGCAGAACAACCAAGAACATGCTACAGGAGATGGATCACAGATCGTTACCACTAGACACATAGTGTTGTGCAGCGGAAGAAGAGTTGGGGCGGCGCGTCCGCGTGGATCGTTTCCTTCTTGTCCGATCTCCCTCGAACAGTCAGTCGTCGGATCCCGCGAACAAGTTCACCAGAGCGACGGAGGTGCATCGCCTCTAATGGTATCAGCGCGTGCAGGAGGAACACCGTGCGGCGAACTGCTAGGTCCGATCACATAGTCGGCAACAAGTGGAGGTGGCTATTTGCAACACATGCAAACCCTAGTGACAGCGCCGAAGCAATCAATCCAATGAGTGTGCCGCACCTCCACTTTATATAGGCGGCCATCGCGGGCTCAACACTTGGACCTCATAAGGACCCTAAAGCCCAAAATCCGTTCGGTCGGGATACGAGTCCGAGTAGGATCACATTTGAATCATGGAGTCCGATCCGGCCTTACAAGTTGCTTCCATTAAGCATGCGACTCCTTAGGTTCAAGTCAGTTTGGTCACAGGTCGGATCACCTCCGACCTACTCGGCTAGTAGTGGCCTCTAGCAAGGCATGCCGACCACCAAGTAGACAATGAAGCCGGTTGGCAAACTTGTACATCACACTTCCATTCCTTTTGCCACACAATATATGTTGTCGGGCTCAAGGTGAGTATGTCATCCTTGTGCTAGCCCGACCTCTTTCTCGTTCCAGTGATGATGACCATAACCGGATTATCTCATAAATCCTTGTCACATGGCCATGCTTATTCTGGTCCAATCACACGAGGGGCCCAGAGTATATCTCTCCTGACCAGACCCATCTTGCTCGACCATGTCTCGCAGCATGGGTCTGGACAAGCCTGAAACCTACCTTTGTAACTACCCAGTCATGGAGTAGCGTTTGGTCGCACCAAAGCAGGCTGTCACCATCCCGAGTACAAGCACTAGCTCAGGTATTAGGACATAGAATGCATGTTGCACTAGAGACTCATAGATGACATGTTGTTGCATCTCATAGTTGGGTCTATCCGACTCGGACCTTATCTCGACTCGGATCCGACTACGTCGAATCCGACCAGATCCTGCCGAGTCCATATTATCCGGTTAGCATCCAACGCTCCATGGCTAGTGAGACCAAGCCATCTCAGTATCATATGCTAGTCTAGTCATCTACGCTATCACGCCCAATTTGCGACCCTATCCTATAGGAACTCGAAGCCCCACCAAGGATAGAAGCGCATATTGGAGACATTTTTGCAAGGTGGATATTATTACATCATATCATTACATAATAGTTGGGGATACATACAAGAGGCATACAATGCCACATGAATACAACAACATCCTACATAAGAGCAACATCCGACTACGGATGAAACACAAACAGAAACTCAAACGACATCCCCCCTGCTAGCCCAGGTTGCCGACCAGGAACCTATCCGCTGAACGACCAAGCAGAAGAAGAACTCAAAACAAGCAAGCATCGCTCTCACATCATGACCATCCCATTACCTATACCTGCAACTGTTGTTGTAGTAATCTGTGAGCCACGAGGACTCAGCAATCCCATTATCATGGGTATCACACTACTAGGAAAAGGGCTATAGATGGAAATGACACTAATAGCGCACCAGACATGTGGTGCGCCATTAGTATATAGTAATGGCGCACCACCTTCTGATGCGCCATTACTGTTGAAACTACTAATGGCGCACCCTGCCTACGGTGCGCCATTAGTATCAACATTTTTTTGGAACTAGTGCGCCTATCCAAACATACTAATGGCGCACCGCGGGTGTGGTGCGCCATTACTAGTTAAACTAGTAATGGCGCACCATGCCACGGTGCGCCATTAGTAACCTTGGCCACCACTTCCACCGAATGCACCCCCCCCACCGTGGATCGCCTTTTCAGTTTTAAAAAAAATAAAACAAAATGATAAAAATGTCAAAAAAATAAAAGAAAATAAGTTTCCCATGTGATATGTGGCCTAGTTGTTGGGAAAATTTGCAAATATGAATTTTGACTTCATTTGCAAAATCTCGCGAGAATTTGTAAAAATGGGCATAACTTTTGCATACTAACTCGGATGAAAAAGTTTTTTATATGAAAAATCATCTACTCGAAAAGTTACATCCAAATTTAACTGGGGGAACCCCGTTAAACATTTCCAAAATCCTCAAAAACCTAACAGAAAAAAAGATACGGGGCTTTTAAGATCTAGAGAGGCAAAAAAAATCAAAAAAATTCAAACTTACTAATGGCGCACCTGCCCATGGTGCGCCATTAGTATCTTCCCTCCTTCAAAATTCAAAATAAGTCAAAAAAATAAAAAAAATTACTAATGGCGCACCTGACCATGGTGCGCCATTAGTATCTTCCCGCCTTCAAAGTTCAAAATAAATCAAAAAAATAAAAAAATTTACTAATGGCGCACCTGCCCGTGGTGCGCCATTAGTATCTTCCCGCCTTCAAAATTCAAAATAAATCAAAAAAATAAAAAAATTACTAATGGCGCACCTGCCCGCGGTGCGCCATTAGTATGCCGTATATATGGCTGGTCCTCTCCTCCTCTCTTCATTTCATCTTCCCTTCTCTCCTCCACCATACTTCTCCTCTCCGATGACCTCCTCCTCCTCTCCGGCGACCTCCTCCTCCCTCCTCCCTCCTCCCTCCTCCCTCCTCCCCTCCCCTCCCCTCCCCTCATGGTTTCTTCTCCCTCCTCTCCGGCGACCTCCTCCTCCCTCCTCCCTCCTCCCCTCCCCTTCCCTCCCCTCATGGTTTCTTCTCCCTCCTCTCGAGTGAGCTCCTCCTCCCTCCTCTCCGGTGAGCTCCTCCTCCCTCCTCTCCGGTGAGCTCCTCCTCCCTCCTCTCCCTCCTCCCTCCTCCCTCCTCTCCGGTGAGGCAAAAAATCCCCTCCTCTCCGGTGAGCTCCTCCTCCCTCCTCTCCGGTGAGCTCCTCCTCCCTCCTCTCCGGTGAGCTCCTCCTCCCTCCTCTCCGGTGAGCTCCTCCTCCCTCCTCTCCAGCAACCTCCTCCTCCTCCTCTCCGGCGAACTCCTCTCCGGCAAAAGACCATGGCAACAAGATCCAAAAACAGGAACAAAATTTGAGAATATTGTCGTGCCAAAAAACAAGCAAAAAAAACGAGCAGAAAATGGGCAAAAAATCATGATCCAGATCTAGATTCAAAATGGCGCATCACTAATGGCGCATCACAGGAAAGTGCGCCATTAGTATGCCGCGGTTACTAATGGCGCATCCAGTTGTGGTGCGCCATTAGTATCCAAAGCACCTGGCCCCTGGGAGGCATACTAATGGCGCACCGTGGCCTATACTAATGGCGCACAAGTGGTGCGCCATTAGTATACCAGATACTAATGGCGCACCACTGGTGCGCCATTAGTAAAAATTACTAATGGCGTGCTGTTAGTGGCGCACCACAGATGCGCCATTAATGGCCATACTAGGTGCGCCATTAGTAGGGGTTTTTCTAGTAGTGTCAAGACTAGAAAAGCTTAATGGGTATCCAATGGATAACTGGTGAGGTTGCAGCAGCGGCTAAACAATGTATGGTGTCTAACTTACGAGTACAAGCATAAGATGAGAAGCTACGCAAACGGTTGCAAACTAGTAATGATCAAGAAGTGATCCTGAACTACTTACGTTCAAACATAACCCCAACATGTTCTCTTCTCGACCCACTCGAAAAGAGACCATCACGGTTACACAAGCGGTTGGGTATTTTAATTCGAGTCTGGACACGGCTCTCTGCAATTGGATATTAAAAACTTTCATCTACCACATAACCGCGGGCACGGCTCTCGAAAGTTTAAACACTTCAGGGGTGTTCCAACGTAGCCCATTATAAGCTCACGATCCGCGGAGACAATCCTCCATCGCGGGACATCCGATCAGACTCGGGATCCCGGTGCACAAGACATTTCGACAATGGTAAAACTAATCCAGCAAGACCTCCCGGCATGCCGACACCCTGATAGTAGACACGCATATCTCGTCTCAGGCCACGTCCGGATGGGAAAGCCTACGAGCAAAACCAGATCCTCTGGTTTCCCCGTGGTGGCCCCGCGGTCTGCCCATTTTGGACCAACACTCAAAGGAGCACTGGCCCGAAGGGGTTGATTAAGAATACTAGGGGGCCGGCAAAAATCCCCTATTTAAGTTTTAGTTGTTATTAGGCAAATGGAAAACCAATGTTGGGTCTTGCTGGAAGTGTTTTATTCAAAGCGAGCTGTCAAGAGGGTCCCATATCCCTCATCGTGTTAGGGATGCAAAATCAAGGAATATAACACTGGTATGACGGAAACTCGGGCGGCAAGGTGGAACAAAACACCAGGCATAAGGCCAAGCCTTCCACCCTTTACCAAGTATATAGATGCATTAATTAAATAAGAGATATCGTGATATCCCAAGATATCCATGATATCCAACATAGAACAACCTGCAACTGCACCTACAACTAGCAATGCTATAAGAAGGGCTGAGCAAAGCGGTAACATAGCCAACCAACGGTTTGCTAGGAAGCGTGAAAAAGATTAGAGGCTGACATGGCAATTTGGGAGGCTTGATAGACAATTTTAGAGGCAACATAGTGATAGCATCCACACAACTAGCATAGCAATGATAGTAGTGAGATCCAGGGTAACGGTCATCTTGCCTAAAATCCCGCTAGGAAGAAGAACAAGTCCATGAAGAAGATGAACGGGCAAAGACGAACTAAGCATAGTCGAATGAATCCTCACGATCGCTACGAAACATGAACTATCGAGAAGAAGCACAACCGGGAAGAAGCAAACAACATGGTAAAACTCAACACATAACATGGCTTGATGCGCAACCAAACATGATCCATAACAAGGCTACATGGTACTACTCATGGCAAAAGATGATGCACACAAAGAACATCACATCAAAGCAAGTTTAAATGAGGCCGGAAACAAAATATAACAAATCTGGTAAGTCCTCATATGCAAATTTCGAAATTGGTCCAGATCAGAATATCACATTATGTTCAAGTTGTTAAACATCAAGTTAAGATCCACCATGATGATCTACGCGAAATTCTAGTCAAGTTACATATAAAGTTCATTTAATTCGGAGCTACGGCCTAGAAGATATGAGCAAAACAAGTTAAACACGGCCTTGATGCAAAATGCATACAAACATCAAGCTCACATGCTAAAAACAAGGATTCAACATGACATGATGAAACTAAATGCAATTCTAAGTAAGTTTAATATAGAGCATGCTCAAAACAGAGCAACGGTTCCACACATACACATGAAACAAGTTTAAAGGACAAGCTGTCCAAAACAGCAAGTCGGCACTTTGCGAGCAAGAAAACAACATGCTACAGGAACTATACATAGCAAGAAAGGGCATGGCATCAGATTACACATAACAAAGAGCAAATAACATCCTCGCATCATATGCATATGACTCACGGATCAGTGGGAACCAACATGACATGATTGAATGTCATGACAATTCCAGCAAGTGCAAAACAGTAACATTATGAGAGCATGTTTGCAAGCATGAAACAGAGGTCATATAATATCCAAAATTATCAACCTTGGAATCTGGACAAAGCACTTCAATCATGTAATTGGATCATCTCCGGAAGAGGTATAGATTAATTAATATCAAGCTCACAACATGGCATCATGAAGTTAACAGAAAAGTGGAACATCATATAGGCATGTTCATGGCAATGAAAACATATGCTACAAACATATAGAAGGCATAAAAAGGCATGGCATGATATTTCATAACATGGACAACAACACATCCCAACTAAGCATCTCCATATTATGCATGGATTAATTGGTAGCATCAAGCAAACATGGCAATATGATATTACAGATTCAGCTAGAGAGAAAGTTAACAGCAAGTAGCCCACTTCATGAGCATGTTGCACTCACTACAGCGCATATAAAAATAACTGGATAGCACCACTGTAAAGATGGAATAATTATGCTCTTATAACATGCTGACATGATGCTCAAAAGAAAATCACACAAGAAGATATAAAAAAGACTAGGAAAATTATAACAGTTTTTAGCAGTTAGCAGCAACATGCCCTTTTGCAACAGACATTAACATGTCAAGATTCACCATAACATGAATTCAAATCACAAGAGCATGTATAGCATGAAGAGCAAAACATTTTCATATCAAGATCATCACCATAGGATCAACAGAACAAAGTTATAGCACTCACAAGACACCTAAATGATGTTAACATGCAGCAGTTTTCAGCAGTATATATCACTTAGCAGTTTTGCAACGAAGCTTCAGGCATCAATATGAATAGTAACATGAATGCAAATGCAGCCACCATGAAGAGCATTCAGAGATAAACATTTTGACATGTCATGCACACAAAACGGAGCCACATGCACACAGTTAGAGCCACTCAAACATGCACACTTGAGATGATATTTTTAAGGACTTGGTCATTTTTGCTAGATCAAAAACTAAGTGTTGGATAACTACGCAGCGCACAGGGCGGAAGATAGAGCAGCAGGGCTGGGCTCGGGGATCTTACCAGAGTGGTCTTGGCCCATGTTGTTCGGGAGGTCGGGCTGGGCCTGAGGGGGCTGGCGCTAGGCCGAGCAGCACGGGGCCCACGGGGCCGAGGCAGGTCGTGGCCCACCCGGACGAGCAGGCGTGCTCATCATCTCCACGAGCACCCGCTCGAGCAAGCAGCAGGGGCGGAAATCGCGACAAGCATCTGCGAGGGACAGCACGGAGAGGGTCGGCGAGGCAGAGCGGCGCTCCAGCGATGGGGCTGGCCGGTGGACGAGCGGAGGAGGGCGGAGGTCGCAGGAGACGACGGATCTGGGGCGGCGGCTACCGGATCCGGGCACAGTGTGAGCCGGCATGTCAGCCAGTGGTGGAATGGCAGCGGGGAGTGGGGTCGCCGGTCAACGCGAGGTCCTGACGACGGACGGCGGTGTGGGACATCGGTGGCGGTCCGTCGACGAGGCAGCAGGGAGGATCTCGGCTCCTAGCGGCACGGAGGGAGCCGAGAGGCTCGGGTGTGCACTAGGGTGCTCGCAGGCGCCTGCGTTCTGTGGCGGCGCGGTTCGGGCCCGGGTGGGCCCGATCTGGGCCCTGGGGGGCCTGGCACGGTGGGGAGCTGAGGGGGCGACATGGAAGCACAGGAGTGGTGGAGGGGCGCTAGGGGGGCACGTGGCGGCCTGGGAGTGGTCGAAGGGCGTGGCAGCGGCTCCAAGTGGTGGCGCAGTAGTGGCTGGCACAGATTCCTATGAGGAGGGGGTTGGCTGCAGCTGGGGGGTAGGGGAAGGAGTAGGCTAGGTTAGGGATGCCCAAATTTGGAAGGGTGGGGTGCTTAAGTAGGAAAAAGGGGTCTAGGGTTGGGGGTTTTGGAGCGTTTCGAAGCCTCCGATCGCGATCCGATGGTTCTGGACGGAAGGGGGGTTAGGATGGGCCAGGTGGGCTGCATAGACGGGGTTGGGCTGGGGAAGAGAAGAGAACTGCAGCCCGGCACAGTTTCCAGGAACCGAAAACGCCCGACGAATTAACCAGCAACGGTGCCGCTACGGATGACGGTTTGGCTATCAAACGGACTCCGGATGCGACGAAATTTGACAGGCGGTCTACCTACGCGATAATAAGACCGCACACGTACTTTCACCCCATTCCGAGAACATTTTTATGCCACTTTTAAAATAATATTTCGGAGGTGTCGCGGGCGCGTGCGAGTGTGGTTGGGCTTCGAACGGACAATGGAGAGAACTGGGAGAACCCAGATGGATGCAAGTTTTTAAAAACATGCGGATGAAATGCAGATGATGACATGGAAAAGTGCAACACGCAAGCAAATGACATGGCATCGACGGTAAATAACTGGAAGACACCTAGCGCATCGGCCTTGGGGCATTACAACTCTCCTCCACTAACAGAGGATCTTGTCTCGAGATCTTAGGAACGAGACGGAAGAGAAAGAGGAAGAGGTAAAGTGAAACACAAGAGAGAAGAAGAACAAAGTCAAGAGCATTCGGGTAGAATAGAAGAACGACGAATATCACAAGAATCAAAATCTCGTTGAATAAGATAGACTCTGAAACCACTCCGGCTAAACATGGAAATAATGGAGATATGAACTTCACAAGATGGAATGACACTTGACGAGACGAACAACATAGAAATGCCTCTGGAAGAATAGAAAGAAAGGAATGAAAAGAACGGATGAGAGAACAACAAATTCCACCACGAATTCGATAGCTTTCTTAGAAGGAAGAATTGAACGGAGTTGTTGAGAAAATCAACAACAAAAGAATCATCTTGTTGAGAACTTATGGAAAAACATCTCCAAACTTGAGGTGAACTTATGCCATAACCAAATGCTTGAATAGCTGAGAAGAACGAAGAATGCAAAACTCCATTTCAAAAGAATACGGAGACTTAATTGCACTTCGAGATGCAAGAATAATAATAATTGAGCTCCTCCAACAAGAATCTTGATGAACACTTGAAGAATGAATTAAAGCATGCAGAACCACCATGAAGAACTCCGGTGACAAAAGGATGATGAGATAGGATAAAGCATGAAAAGAATAAGATTAAGCTTTGTAGTGATTTAGATGGAGGTTCCGACGAGATGGCCGAGAAAATTTTGAACTCCGAAAAGGAAAATATGAATAACTTTGAACCGGGAAATTATTCATCATGAACAATCTCCAAAGGAAGGAATTAATCACTTCGAGGAAATAAGAATAAGATTTATTGTATGCTTATCCTTTGTCAAATTAAATTGATGACAAGCAACGGATTTTGCATTACTACTTATTCTTATTGGAAAAGGATTAAGGGGATATGCCGCAAACTTGAGGAAGGTATTCAACGAACCATCAGTAGGATTTGAAAGAATGAATGAATTGATATGACAAACAAAGGAAAAGGAATCTTGAATGAACCACCGTAAGAATTTGAAAATGACTGATGAAAGAGAATCAATCACCGGGAAGAATTAGAAGAGCAAATATGCTTGAGGGGATTTAGATGCAAAAGAACAAATGGAAAACGAGCTGATTAAAGAGTACTTGGCAGATGCGCCGAGATAATTGGATAACGATAGCTGGAATGTGAGGATGAAGAATTCTTCTGGAATGATGGCCTCCAGTGAAACGAAACAGAAAACAATTTCTATAATACTCCGGATGGGCAAGGAAAGAATTTCTGACAAACAGAATAATTCAAGAGGATAACAAGAAACTAGAACCGCAAATCTTCGGGAGAACGGAGAAGATTTAAGAGAAACCCTTCTTCGATCTTCAAATGATGATGAGAAACACCACCAAAATTACTGAGATACTCCAGGAGAATGGAAAAAGGAAGGGTTGACCCAAAGATGAAAAGAATTTGACAGCGATCTTAGAGAAGGCATGTGACTGATGGAATCCATTCTTACATCACACTTTGAAAAGAATTTGAGAATAACTCTAGAATAATTAGAAGAGTCGGGTAAGATCCTTGGAAAAGACCTACGGGTTAGGGACCACTAAAAGAAAACACCGTTGAAAAAGGATTGTTGAAGAGATAGATGATGCACCGGAACAATTGAAATATTTGAATGAGGTGATAACCTTGAATTAATTTGAAGGCAAACATGAATCTTCTGAGATGTCTTAAGCACTCCGGAACGATTAAACGATGAGAGGCGAACGAGCAAGGGGAACACTTGATCCAAGGAAAAGAATATGATCAACCCGAAAAACTTGAATTGAGTCCACTGGAAAAGAAAGAGATGAAGAATCACAAACTAGACAAGAAATCACCAGTTGAAACAATTGATGAAAGACTGAAGAGGCTCTGCAAGAATGAAATTGATGGTTGAAAGAGACTAAGACTCCAAGAAGAAAAGGGGTGGGAGGGCGGGAAAAACAAAGGCAACTTGGAAGGGGGAACCGATGAATAACTTTAAGAGAAAAACACTGGTTGAAATAATTGAGGAAAGAATGCAAAGGCTTCGCACGAGTAGGATGGATACTCAACTACGGGCTCCGGCTCCGAGAGTAAAAAGGGGTGGGCGGGTGGGAAAAAGAAAACAACTGAGGACGGGGAAAACCTCGTCGCTGAGAAAGAACTGAGGATTTATCTTTGCAAATACGAAGGGGATCAAATCAACTTGACGAGAAATGCAGTGGATGAAAAGAGCTGAGAACCAATGATCGGAAAACTAATCACATGATCCTAAAGAAAATTTGAAGGGGAAGAGGAGTAATTCAAAACACCTACGCCAAGATTCCTCACCAGAGCGACGAAGGGAATGAGAAGTAAAAAGAATTCCTACTCTCCGGTATAACTAGACTACGAAAACAGTTTTCTTCTAGACTCGACAACGGTGAACTACGATCAATCAAGGGGGGCACCTATAGTCAGTCGAGGCTCTGATACCAACTTGTCACGCCCAATATGCGACCCTATCCTAAAGGAACTTGAAGGTCCCACAAGGATAGAAGCGCATATTGGAGACGCTTTTGCAAGGTGGATATCATTACATCATATCATTACATAATAGTTGGGGATACATACAAGAGGCATACAATGCCACATGAATACAGCAACATCATACATAAGAGCAACATCCGACTACGGATGAAACAAAGACAGAAACTCAAATGACATCCACCCTGCTAGCCCAGGCTGCCGACCAGGGACCTATCCCCTGAACGACAAAGCAGAAGAAGAACTCAAAACAAGCAAGCATTGCTCTCACGGCATGATCATCGCATTACCTGTACCTGCAACTGTTTTTATAGTAATTTGTGAGCCAGGAGGACTCAGCAATCCCATTATCATGGGTATCAAGACTAGCAAAGCTTAATGGGTATGGAATGGGTAAGTGGTGAGGTTGCAGCAGCGCTAAGCAATGTATGGTGGCTAACTTATGAGTACAAGAGTAAGATGAGAAGCTACGCAAACGGACGCAAACTAGTAATGATCAAGAAGTGATCCTGAACTACTTACGTTCAAACATAACCCCGCTGTGTTCTCTTCTCGACCCACTCAAAAAGAGACCATCACGGTTATACACACGGTTGGTTATTTTAATTCGAGTCTGGTTTCAAGTTCTGTGCAACCAGATATTAAAAACTCCCATCTACCACATAACCGCGGGCATGACTCATGAAAGTTTAAACCCTGCAGGGGTGTCCCAACTTAGCCCATTATAAGCTCACAATCCGTGGAGACAATCCTCCATCGCAGGACATCCGATCAGACTCGGGATCTCAATGCACAAGACATTTTCATAATGGTAAAACTAATCCAGCAAGACCTCCCGGCATGCCGACACCGTGATAGTAGCCGTGCGTATCTCGTCGCAGGCCACGTCCGGATGGGAAAGCCTATGAGTAAAACCAGATCCTCGGGTTGCCCCGTGGTGGCCCCGCAGTCTGCCCTTTCGGGCCAATACTCAAAGGAGCACTAGCCCGGGGGGGTTGATTATGAATACTAGGGGGCCAGCAAAAATCCCCTATTTAAGTTTAAGTTGTTATTTGGCAAATGGGAAACCAATGTTGGGCCTTGCTGGAAGTGTTTTATTCAAAGCGAACTGTCAAGAGGGTCCCGTACCCCTCACCATGTTAGGATGCAAAATCAAGGAACATAACACCAGTATGACAAAAACTAGGGCGGCAAGAGTGGAAAAAAACACCAATCATAAGGCCGAGCCTTCCACCCTTTACCAAGTATATAGATGAATTAATTAAATAAGAAATATTGTGATATCCCAAGATATCCATGATATCCAACATGGAACGACCTGCAACTGCACCTGCAACTAGCAATGCTATAAGAAAGGCTGAGCAAAGCGGTAACATAGCCAAACAATGGTTTTCTAGGAAGGGTGAAAAAGGTTAGAGGCTGATATGGCAATTTGGGAGGCTTGATAAACAAGTGGTAGGCAACGCGACATAGCAATAGCATCGAGACAACTAGCATAGCAATGATCGTAGTGAGATCCAGGGTAATGGTCATCTTGCCTGAAATGCCTCTAGGAAGAAGAACGAGTCCATGAAGAAGATGAATGGGCGAAGATGAACCAAGCGTAGCCGAACGAATCCTCACGATCACAACGAAACAGGAACTATCGAGAAGAAGCACAACCGGAAAGAAGCAAACAACATGGTAAACACTCAACACATAACATGGCATGATGCACAACCAAACATGATGCATGAAAAGGCCACATGGTACTACTCATGGCAAAAGATGATGCACACAAAGAACATCACATCAAAGCAAGTTTAAATGAGGCCGGAAACAACATATAACAATTCCGTTAAGTCCTCATATGCAAATTTCGAAATTGGTCTAGATCTGATAAACACATTATGTTCAAGTTGTTAAACAACAAGTTAAGATGCACCATGATGATCTACGTGAAATCCTAGTCAAGTTACATATCAAGTTCATTTAATTCGGAGCTACGGCCTAGAAGATATGAGCAAAACAAGTTAAACACGGCATTGATGCAAAATGCATACAAAAATCAAGCTTACATGCTCAAAACAAGGATTCAATATGACATGATGAACCTAAATGCAATTCTAAGAAAGTTTCATGTAGAGCATGCTCAAAATGGAGCAACGGTTCCACACATACACATGAAACAAGTTTAAAGGACAAGCCGTCCAAAACAGCAAGTAGGCACTTTGCGAGCAAGAAAACAACATGCTACAGGAACTATAAATAGCAAGTAAGTCCATGGCACCAAAGTACTCCTAACAAAGAGCAAATAACATCATGGCATCATTTGCATATGACTCATGGATTAGTGGGAACCAACATGACAAGATTGAATGTCATAACAATTCCAGCAAGTGCAAAACAGTAACATTATGATAGCATGTTTTCAAGCAAGAAACAAAGGTCATATTATATCTAAAATTATCATCCTTGACATCTGGACAAATCACTCATAGAATACTTAAGTCATGTAATTGGAGCATCTCCAGAAGAGGTATATATTAATTAATATCAAGCTCACAACATGGCATCATTAAGTTAACAGAAAACTGGAACATCATATAGGCATGTTTATGGCAATGAAAATGTATTCTACAGGACATATATGAAGCATCAAAAGGAATAGCATGATTTATCATAACATGGACGACAAAACCTGTCAACGAAGCATCTCCAGATTATGCATGGATTAATCGGTAGCATCAGGCAAACATGGCAAAATGATATTACAGATTCAGCTAGACAGAAAGTTAATAGCAAGTAGCCCACTCACGAGCTTGTTGCACTCACTACAGGGCGTATAAAAAGACATGGATAGTGCCAATGTAAATATGGCATAGTTATGCTCCTAAAACATGTTGACATGATGCTCAAAGAAAACCACGCAAAAAGATATAAAAAAGGCAAATAGGCAAGTTATAACAGTTTTTAGCAGTTAACAACAACGTGCACTTTTGCAACAGAGATTACCATATCACGAAGCAGCCTAACATGAATGCAAAGCAACCCAACATGTAGAACCTGAAGAGCGGAACATTTGCATATCAAGATCATCACCATAGGATTAACAGGTACAAAGTTATAGCACTCACAAGTTACCTAAATGATGTTAACATGTAGCAGTTTTCAGCAGTATATATCACTTAGCAGTTTTGCAAACAAGATGAAGGCATCAATATGAAAAGTAACATGAATGCAAATGCAGCCATCATGAAGAGCATCAATATATGAATATTTTGACATATCATGCACGCAAAACAAAGCCACATACACATAGTTAGAGCCACTCAAACATGTAGACATGAGATGATATTTTTAGGGACTTGGTCATTTTTTATGGATCAAAACTGAGCGTTGGATAACTACGTAGCGCACCGGGCGGAAGATAGAGCAGCGGGGCTGGGCTCGGAGTTCTTACCACAGTGGGCTTGGCCCAGGTTGTTAGGGCAGTCAGGCTGGGCCTGAGGGGGCTGGCGCTGGGCCGAGCAGCATGGGGCCCACAGGGCCGAGGCAGGCCATGGCCCACGCGGACGAGCAGGCGTGCTCGTCATCTCCTCAAGCAGCCGCTCGAGCAGACGGCAGGGGTGGCGGCTGCCGCGACAAGCTTCAACAAGGGACAGCGCGGAGAGGGTTGGCAAGCCAAGGCGGCGCTCCGGCGATGGGGATGGCCGGCGAACGAGCGGAGGAGGGTGGAGGTCACCGGAGACGACGGATCTGGGGCGGCGGCTACCGCCGGGCATAGCGCGAGCCGGCATGACAGCCGATGGAGGAATGGCGGCGGGAAGTGGGGTCACGGGTCAACGGTGAGGTCCTGACGACGGACGGCGGCGCGGGACGTCGGCGGCGGTCGGTTGATGAGGCGGCGGGGAGGAGCTCGGCTCCTAGCGGCGCGGAGGGAGCCTGGAGGCTCGGGCGTGCACTAGGGTGCTCGCAGGCGCCTGCGGGCTGCGCCGGCACGGCTCGGGACCGGGCAAGCCCGATCTGGGCCCTGGGGGACCTGGCACGATGGGGAGCTGAGGGGGCGACGTGGAAGCACGGGAGTGGTGGAGGGGCGCTGGGGGACACGTGGAGGCCTGGTAGTGGTCGAAGGGCGTGGCGGCGGCGGCGCCAAGTGGCGGCGCAGCGGTGGCTGACACAGATTCTAATGAGAAGGGGGTTGGCTGAGTCTAGGAGGTATGGGAAGGAGTAGGCTAGGTTAGGGATGCCCAAATTTGGAAAGTAGGGATGCTTAAATAGGAAAACGGGTCTAGGGTTGGGGGTTTTGGAGTGTTTCGGAGCCTCCGATCGCGATCCAATGGTTCTGGACGCGGGGGGGGGGGGGGGGGTTAGGATGGGCCAAATGGGCTGTGTAGAGGGGGTTGGGCTAAGGGGAGAGTAGAGAAGTGCAGCCCGACACTGTTTCTGGGAACCGAAAATGCCCGACGAGTTAACCGGCAACGGTGCCGCTACGGATGACGGTTGGGCTATCAAACGCACTCCGAATGCGACGAAATTTGTTACGCGGTCCACCTATGCTATAATAAGACCGCATGCCAACTTTCACCCCATTCCGAGAACATCTTTATGCCACTTTTAAAATAATATTTCGGAGGTGTTGCAAGCGCGTGCGAGTGTGGTTGGGCTCCGAACGGACAACGGAGAGAACTGGGAGAACCCATACGGATGCAAGTTTTGAAAAACATGCGGATGAGATGCAGATGATGACATGGCAAAGTGCAACACGCAAGCAAATGACATGGCAATGATGGCAAATAACTGGAAGACACCTGGCGCATCGGCCTCGGGGCGTTACATACGCGTCCACACAACCCTATCGACTAGGGACCCTTTAGGACAGTCATCATACAATGCATAGTCCCACAAACAAGTCACGTACTTGCTGATACACACCATTGATAATGTCCAAGGACTATCTTTATTCATAAACACATAGGAAATATCATAATACATGATTGCCTCTAGGGTATATCTCCAATAGTCTCCCACTTGCACTAGAGTCAATCAAATAGACATCGAATGCCCATAGCTCTAACATGCCCCTCATGCTGGGGTTGTGGAAGGGGCTTAGTCAACGGACCTGCAACATTTGCATCCTTGTGAATTTTGCATAACTCTACATCACCATTCTTTACTATCTTTTGTATCAGGTGATATTTCTGATCTATGTGTCTGACCTTGTTGTGATTCCTCGGCTCCTTGACTTGTGCGATGGCACCAGAATTATCACAATAATGGTCCAACGGTTTTACCGATCCTAGGAAAATACCAATGTCATCTAGAAAGTTTCAGATCCAAACACCTTCCTTTGCAACTTCACAAGCCGCAATGTATTCGACTTCTATGGTAGAATCGGCCACCATATCTTGCTTGGAACTCATCCAGCTCACTGCTCGTCTGTTCATGACATACAAGAATCCGGACTATGATCGACAATCATCTCTATCAGTTTAGAAACTAGCATCGACGTAACCCTTTACGTAGAGCTCCTCCTCACCTCCATAAACTAGAAACATTTCCTTAGTCCTTTTCAAGTACTTTAGAATATTCTTCACCGTCGGCCAGTGACTCTCACCGGGGTTAGCCTGGTATCTGCTTGTTAGGCTTATTGCAAAAGCAACATCTGGCCTTGTATGTATCATGGCATACATGATGGATCCAATTGCTGGGGCGTACGGAATCCTACTCATCCTACTTCGCTCATGAGATGTCGAATGACTCTGAGTCTCGCTTAGCCTTACACCATGTGAGAGTGGCAAGAACCCTTTCTTCGCCTCAATCATGTTGAACTGCTTCAACGGTTTATCTATGTACGTGCTCTGGCTTAAGCCGAGCAGCCTCCTCGATCTATCTCTATAGATCTTAATGCCTAAAATATACACTGCCTCACCAAGTCCTTCATTGAAAACTTTCCATTCAATGACTCCTTGACCGAGTACAACATCGAAACATCGTTCCCAGTCGACAATATGTCTTCCACATACAAAATAAAAACACTATCGAGCTCCCACTTAACTTCTTGTATAAACAGGTATCTCTTCGCTTTTGATGAAACCGAGACCAGTGACAACCTCATCAAAATGAATATTCCAGCTCCGAGATGCTTGCCTCAACCCATAAATGGATCTCTTGAGCTTGCATACCTTACTAGCACTAGTCAATCGACAAAACCCTTGGGTTGTATCATATACACGTCCTCGGCTAAATTTCCGTGAAGGAAAGCCATGTTGACATCCATCTCCCATATCTCGTAGTTGAAATATGCAGCTATAGCTAGTATGATCCTCACCGAATTCAGCATCGCTACCGGCGAGTAGGCCTCGGTGTAGTCTATTCCTTGAACTTGTCCACAACCTTTAGCGACAAGCCAAGCTTTGTGAATCTGAACCTTTCCATCCACATCAGTTTTCTTCTTAAAGACCCATTTGCATCCAATGGTTGTTATGCCAGGCGGCAGATCAACCAAGTCCCAGACTTGATTCTCATCCATGGACTTTAACTCGGATCTAATGGCCTCCGGCCATGCCTTGGAATCTGCTCACCACCACTTCCACATATGTGGTCAGCTCGTCACTTTCTAGCAACAATACATCATGCACTCTGCGCAATCTTTCTGACCTTCGTGGTTCTAATGCAGCTTCCACTACGGGTTCCCTGACTGACTCCAGTATGATCTCATCAACAGCCAAGCCGTCCTCGAGTGGTCCTCAAATTTCTTCGAGTCGGGACGTCCTCCCACTGGCCTCCCGACTGAGAAACTCTTTCAAGGAAAACCCCGTTCCGAGCAACAAACACTTTGTTCTCTTCCCGGTTGTAGAAGCCATATCCCAAGGTTTCCCTCGGATATCCCAAAAATATGCATTTATGTGACTTGGGTGTAAGCTTGTCTAACATAAGTCGATTGACAAATGCTTCACAACCCCAAATCTTTAGAAAAGACAAACTGGGACTCTTCCCGGTCTACATCTCATGTGGTGTCTTGTCTATAGATTTTGATGGTACCCTGTTAAGTGTGAAATCTGCAGTTTCTAGAGCGTATCCCCATAATGACAAGGGTAAATACGATTTGCTCATCATAGACCGGACCATTTCCAACAAGGTCCTATTCCTCTATTGCAACACGCCGTTTCTTTGTGTGGTACTCGAAGGTGTGAGCTGAGGTACTATACCTCGGCTTTTCAGATGATCATCAAACTCCTGGCTCATGTACTCACCTCCATGATCTGATCGTAGAAGCTTTAGTCTTGCCGAGCTGATTCTCAACCTCATTCTGAAACTCTTTGAAATTTTCAAAAGTTTTCGACTTGTGCCTCATCAAATAAATATATCCATATCTACTCAAGTCGTCGGTAAAAGTCACAAAGTATTGATAGCCACCTCTGGCAGTTGTGCTCATTGGTCCACACACATTACTGTGTATCAGTTCCAACAGCTCGGACGTGCTCTCGCAACTCTTTGTGAAAGGAGACTTAGTCATCGTGTCGAGCAAGCTTGATTCTCATGTCCCGAACGACCTGAAGTCGGACGAAGTTAGGAGCCCATCATCATGGAGCTTCTTCATGCGTTTTCGATTAATGTGTCCAAGCCGGCAATGCCAGAAGTATGTCAGATTTATCTCATTAGGCTTATCCCTCGTTATAGACCGGTTCCTGTTCCAAATTCAATATAAATAGCCCATCAACAATGGGTGCATAGCCGTGGAACATTCATTCAAATAAAACGAAAAACCATTGTCCTTTAAGTTGAATTCATAACCCCGACTCATCAAGTATGAGGCAAAAATAATGTTCTGACTAACTGCAGGAATGAAATATCAATTATTCGATTCCAAAATAAATCCAGAAGGAAGTTGGATCTGCATCGTGCCGACCTCCAACGTAGCAACTCTTTCTTTGTTGCCGACCCTAATGTCAATCTCCCATTGTGCCACATGCCTAGTTCTTACCAGCCCCTGCATCGAGTTGCAAATATGAACAACGAATCCAGTATCAAGTACCCAAGAGCTACTAGGTATGTCAGCAAGGTAAATGTCTATAACATATGTAACAAGTGTACCTTTGCCTGAAGCAACATTTCTGGCCTTCTTGCCATGATCTGCAAGCCACTTTCTATAGTTCCTCTTCCAGTGACCAGTTTCCTTGCAATGATAGCAAATGGTATTCGAGTCCGGTCCTGACTTCGGTACAGCGGTGGAGTTTACCATCTTTGTGCCCTTTGCCTTAGCCTTCTTCTTGGACCAACTCTTCTTCAAATTAGCCGAGTTCTGCACCATCAACACTTGATGCATGACTTTCTTAATATCTTACTCTGCCACCTTGAGCATGCCATGCAATTCGGTGAGCTTCTTATCCATGTTGTGCATATGATAGTTCGAGATGAATGTCCCATAGCTAGGCAGAAGAGAACCCAGAACTACATCAGTAGCCACCTAATCCAAGAGTAGGAAGCCCAACCGATCCAAAGCTTGCACATATGTGATCATCTTGATCACATGCAGGCTTAGTGGATCACCTTCCTTCAGCTTGCAATCCATCAAGGATCGCCAGACGTTGAACCTTTCGGCCCTAGCCTGCACCTGAAACATGCTCTTGAGACTCTTGATCATATCGAATGTCCCAACATCTACGAAATGATGTTTCAAATTGGGCTGCATCCGATCCAGCATGAGGCAGCTGATCTCGTTTGTTTGATCAACACGTTTCTGGTAGGCATTCCTGGTTGTGGCATTAGCATTTTCAGCAGGTTCCTCTGGAAGTGGATCCTCTAGTACATGTTCCTTTTTATCATGCTTGAGAACAATTCTCAAATTTATATTCCAGGTGGTAAAGTTTGTTCCATTCAGTTTGTCCTTTTCCATAATTGATTTCAATGCAAAGTTGGGTTGAGCAGGTTGTGCCATTGATCTACAACAGAAAATATGCAATCACTAAGCAATGTGTTTATGTATAGTAATTCAGGCCTTAAACAGAAATACTCCCACTGAAGTCAGCATCCCTCTGCAAACTCTCAGTGATTCAGGATGCAAGTAGTGCATGCGACTAGTGAGATTTAGCATCACTGATAGCCAACATACCTATCTGGTATGCAACTCCTTGCTAATATTATCTCTATACGACTCCTGTCGGTCGGGAAGGTATCTCATACCGGGGCTCCCAACCTTCTTTGCCACAAGGCCCAAAACCGTTTTGATAGCCTTGTCAAGACAACCTGATGCAGTGCATGTCCGTGTCCGACATGAACCCTTTATTTCAAGGACACCTAGTAGCACCCCAATTTTATGAGCCCACTACTAGACGTACTTGACGTGCAAAGATGCAACATCGGGGATGGCAATTGCTTGATTTTAATGAGGGATATTTCTACCATTTTAACGTGCATAGAAATAAAGAAGCATAACAATCACAAATAAACATATATTGTGAAATAGTATATCTCCTTCATGGATGTTCTTCCAGGTTGGCTCCGACTTTGATGACCATCTAAGAACTCCATCTTGTTTGTCACGCCAGGACGCCAAGCCACCAACCTGATCTCTATTATCCAACTACTACAACTAGTAATGAATTTTACATAGAGTCACAAGTCGACACGCAGGTCGTTATACATTATAATGACAGCACTTTGGCTCCTGCCGGCTGACAAACATGATGCGTAGACCATGTATAAATTACATACATGCATCACATACACATGGGCCATACTATCCACATCAAACCTGGAAAACAAAGTTACCCACAGAATCCCATTCTAGCGGTTTGAGTGATCGTGTACGAAATACAAGGCGCTACGCACATGGCGGAAATCACATATCGCATATGTACTCCGTTCATGCCAAATTTTCTGATCTGTCTGATCTCATTGATCATCGCAAATCTGATTTGGGTTTACGTTTCACTATTAACCCCGATGGTGGATATCGACTGGTAGGGGTAGGTTGTGTCACGACCTCACCGACTCCGATCATCATAAAACATAGACACATCGATCCCCATGTGCAGTTGATCTCATCAACCGTGCACATAGCCGATCTCCTAGACGACAACAGATCTCATCTGTGTCTCCGCATATCAAATATGCATATGATCCGAAACCAAAACCTATAGCAGAGGCTCTGATATCATTGTTGGATTCTACGATAGGGTGCACCGACTGCAAATTAAAGTTTTCCTATGCGCAGAACAACCTACAACATGCTATGGAAAATGGATCACATATCGTTACCACTAGACGCGCAGTGCCGTGCAGCAGAAAAAGAGTTGGGGCAGCGCGTCCGCGTGGATCTTCTCCTCCTCGTCCGATCTCCCTCGAACAATCGATTGTCGGATCCCGCATACAAGTTTGTTGGAGTAGCACAGGTGCACCACCTCTAACGGTATCCACGCGTGAAGGAGGAACACCATGCGGCGGAATGCTAGGTCCGATGACACAGTCGACGGCAAGTGGAACTGGCTATTCTCAACACATGCAAACACTAGTGACAGCGCCGAAGCGATCAATCCAATGAGTGTGTCGCACCTCCACTTTATATAGGTGTCCGTCGCGGGCTCAGCACTTGGGCCTCGCACGGACCCTAAATCCCAAAATCTGTTCTGCAGGGATCCGAGTCTGAGTAGGATCATATCTGACTCATGGAGTCTGATCCAGCCTCAAAGGTTCCTTCCCTTAAGCATGTGATCCCTTAGGTTCACGTCGGCTTGGTCACAGGTTGGATCACCTCCAACCTGCTCGGCTGGTAGCAGCCTTTAGCAAGGTGTGCCGACCACCAAGTAGACAATGAAGCCGGTTGGCGAAACTGTACATCACACTTCCATTCCTTTTGCCACTCGAAATATGTTATCGGGCTCGAAGCGAGTCTGTCATCCTTATGCTAGCCCGACCTATTTCTCGTTCCAGTGATGCCGACCACAAACCGAATTATCTCATAATCCTTGTCGCATGGCCATGCTTATTCTGGTCGGATCACACGAGGGGCCCAGAGTATATCTCTCCTGATCAGAGGGGCAAATCCCATCTTGCTCGACCATGTCTCGCATCACAGGTCTGGACAAGCCTGAAACTTACCTTTGTAACTACCCAGTCATGGAGTAGCGTTTGGTCGGCCCAAAGTAGGTCTATCACCATCCCGAGTACATGCGCCAGCTCAGGTCTTAGGACATAGAATGTATGTTGCACTAGAGACTCACAGATGACATATCGCTGCGTCCCATAGTTGGGTCTGTTCGACTTAGACCTTATCTTGACTCGGATCCGACTACGTCGAATTCGACCACATCCTTCTGAGTCATATTATCCGGTTAGCATCCAATGCTCCACGGCTAGTGATACCAAGCCATCGATCATGTCATATGCTAGTCTATTCGGCTGTGCGTCCACACAGCCCTTTCGACTAGGGACCCTTTAGGACAGTCATCATACAATCATAGTCTCACAAACAAGTCACATACTTGCTGATACACATCATTGATAATGTCCAAGGACTATCTTTATTCATAAACACATAGGAAATATCATCATACATGATTGCCTCTAGGGCATATCTCCAACATGTTACTATCCTTTTCCACACTTGTGCTCCGAAGTAGCACCATGTTTTTCATAGAGAGAGTCTCTTATGTTGTCACTTTCATATACTAGTGAGAATTTTTCATTACAGAACTTGGCTTTTAAATTCTGATGATGAGCATTCTCAAATGCATGAGGTCTTCATGAGCAAGCAAGTTAGATGCACACCCACTTAGTTTTCAGTTTGAGATTTCATACATTTATAGCTCTTAGTGCATCTGTTGCATGGCAATCCCTACTCCTCTCATTGATATAAGTTGATGGACATCTCCGTAGCCCGCTGGTTAGCCGCGTCGATGTGACACTGTCTTCCTTTTTTGTCTTCCCGTTATTAATCGCTGCCACCACATTCTACTCCACCCATAGTGCTATGTCTAAGGCTTATGCTCATATATTGCATGGGGTTGAAAAAGATGAAGCGCATTAAAAAGTATGAACCAGTTGCTTGGCTGACATCGGGGTTGTACATGATTTATATTCTGTGTTAAGATGGAGCATGACAAGGCTATATGATTTTGTAGGGTTAGTGTTCTTTAGCATTTTTATTTAGAAAGGCATGATTTTTTGTGGGTATGCCGGAGTATTAATGTCTCTATATAAAATTATAGACTATTGATTTGAATCATTCAAATCTTAATATTCGTAACGTAAAAGAAAGATTGCATGATAAACATGTTAGGTAGCATTCCACATCAAAATTTCCATTTTTATGATTTACCTACTCAAGGATGAGCAGGAATTAAGCTTGGGGATGCTTGATACGTCTCCAATGTATCTATAATTTTTTATTGTTCCATGCTATTATAGTATCAATCTTGGATGTTTTATATAACTTTTTGTGGTATTTCATATCATTTTTGGGACTGGCCTATTAACCTAGTGCCAGTTGCTGTTTTTTGCTTGTTTTTTATTTTCCGTAAAACGGTAGCAAACGGAGTCCAAACGCTATGAAACTTTTTGACGATTTTTTTCTAGACAAAAGAGACACTAGACGCTTCAGGAGGAGACCGGCAAGAAGCAAGGTGATGACAAGGCAACAGGGTGTGCCCAGGGGGTAGGAGCGCCCTGATGCCTTGTGGGCCCCGCGTGGCTCCGTCTGACCTAATTCCACCTCTATGAATTCTCTAAAATCAGGAAACCAACAAAGAGCCACCCCCAAACACTTTTTACGCCCATAAGTTTCTGTTATTCTACAATCCCATCTAGTGGCCTTTTCCGGTACTCTACCAGAGGGGGCACGGAGGGCTTCTACATCATCTTTGCTGCCCTCTGATGATGTGTGAGTAGTTCACCACAGACCTACGGGTCCATATCTAGTAGCTAGATGGCTTCTTCTCTCTCTTTGATCTTGATGTTCTTGGAGTTCTATCTGATATAATCTTATTTTGCGGTGTTGGGATCCGATGAATTGCGGGATTATGATCTGAATATTTATGAATATTAATTGAGTATTCTTTGAACTCTTTTATGCATGATTGTTATAGGTCTGAATTTCTCTCCTTTCTATCCATTTAGTTTGGCCAACAAGATTGATTTATCTTGCAATGGGAGTGGTGCTTTGTAATGGGTTCAATCTTGCGGTGCTCTATCTTAGTGACGGAAAGGGACAAGACATGTATTTGCATTGTTGTCAGTAAGGGGAAAATGATGGGGTTTATTCATATTGATTGGGTTTACTTTGTCTATGTCATGTCATCTTGCTTAAGGTGTTACTCTGTTTTATACTTAATACCCTAGATGTATGCTGGATAGCGGTCGTTGGGTGGAGTAATAGTAGTAGATGCAGGCAGGATTCAGTCTACTTGTCTCGAACGTGATGCCTATATACATGATCATTGCCTTGAATATTTTCATAACTATGCGCTTTTCTATCGATTGCCCAACAGTAATTTGTTCACCCACCATATGCTATGTGCTCGAGAGAGAAGCCTCTAGTGAAACTGTGGCCCATGGGTCTACTTTTATCATATATAAAAACACAAAAAAATACATTTTTGAAATTTGTTTTACTTTATTTTGTTTAGCAATTTATCTTATTACCTACCACTACGATATTTAATCCTTGCAAATAATCATCAAGGGGATTAACAACCGCCTTGTTTGTGTTGGGTGCAAGTATTTGATCCCAACACGGGTCACAAGCAGAAACTCTCGCCTCTAAAGATGGGAGCATCATCCTTGCTCATCATCGTGTCGCTCGCCTCCAAATCTTGGTCCTTGAGTTGCTCCGTAGTCATAGTCATCGCCGTGTCGTCTTCAAAAAGAGTCGTGGTAGAGTCGGCATCATCAATGCCATAAAAAGGGATGGTGTTGAAGTCTTACTTGGGAGCATTGTCTTAGAGCTCCTCGGGCTTGGTCATCTCGGTGGTACTAGCCTCATGCTTGTCGTCTTGGAGCATGGTCGTCATGAAGTGAGCTCGGGGTCGAGTAGACTTGTCCTTCTTGAGTTCTCTTTCCGCCTTGAGAGCACCAATGTAGAGGTCGTCGAGGGACTCGTAGTTTTTGAAGAAGATAGTCTTGGTGATGGCGTCCTTTACTCCCATCATGAAGTGGAACTTCGTCCATATTGGGTCGTCCACATTGGCTCGTTGCAAGGCTTCCTTCATCTCCATGAAGAAATCATCAAGGGACTTGGATCCTTGAATGGTGTTCTCCAATTGGCGAAGAAGATGTTCCGTGTAGGTGGAAGACATAGATTTTTGCTGCATCGCTTTCTTTGTCTTGGACCAACTCATATTGAATCTCTTCAGAGGTGTGTGAAGCCATCATGTCGATGTGTAGTCATGGAAGGTACTTCTGGTGCACTTCACTTGATCTTCGGAGGGGACTTGATGTAGATTGAGGTAGTCGTCCATCTTGCGCTCCCAATCGAGGTGCTTTTCGGGGTCATGAGTCTCAAAGAATTGAATCTCATAGGCAGCGTTCAAGTCATAGTAGCTCATGGAAGTAGTGTACTTCAGCTCGTGGAGTAGGCTAAGATGGTGTACATCCAAAGGTGAAGATGCCTTGAAGTCACTTGGCGAAGATGCCAACATAGTTGATGCCGGTGTCCTGGGAACGGGGGTCCCCAGACTTGCCTGCCTGTGGACTGCGGCGTGGCTCAAGTGGTGGCCCAGTACGGCCCATCTTCATCAGCACAAGACTCAAGACCCTTGCGAGGGGCCAAGCCTCGTGGGGCGAACGACACAAGGCTTCCTCAGGAACGGCCTCGCCAGGAAAGCTCACGAGGAGGCGGAGAGATCAAGGCAGGTTACCTCGCGAGGTGCTCGTGATGCAAGCCATGACGATCGAGACCAGGCGGGCGCCAGGCGGGCGCCGGCCTATGCAGTGTCCTCGTTTCCTCTTTGGTGCAAAGGGGGCAATCACAGGCATGCAGTACCGAGGCATCAGGCAAAGGTTGCCATTTCAATGCAACGAGACCAAGACCAGCAGAGCGGCAGGATGGAGGTCACCGTGGAGCCCAGGACGGCGTCATCGCGAGTGCCTTTGGCAGCCGAAGACCAACTTTAGTCAGGATAACTTGTACTAGATGTTCCCCTTTGGAATGGCCGTTGTGGGTGCCCTTCCCGCTCAATATTTGGGAAGAGGCCCAGTGCCTCTATATATAGGGATAGCCACCACAGAATAGGGGCATCTGGATCAGCATCCAAGATGCGATCGAACTCACCCAAGCAGTTCATCGCACCAGCTGAAGAACACCTCTTGCAAGGCTGTTCTTCCCTTGTATTATTCATCATCAGCACCTGAGGCAATCCACCACACCACACACTGGAGTATGGTATTACACCACAACGGTGGCCCGAACCAGTATAAATCTCGCGTCCCTTGTGTTGTTCATCGTTTTAGCTTAGATTATCACGAGGCGATCGGACGTAGGTCGGTAGGGGAAAGATGTTCTTGCGAACCCTAGAGTTCGAACCTTAAGGGTCTACTGGAACCGAACATCCGACATTTGGCGCGCTAGGTAGGTGTGCGCAGGAGCTCTCCCTTTCGTCGACCTGCTCTCCATCTGTACCGCGCTCTGCCCTCATGGCGGCCAGTGCTCCGCCTGCTCCGGCTGTCAACACTGGCGCAGGAACCAGGGAGCTCCGAGCCCTGGCCCCCGCCTTGCGACAGGTACGGTGGCCGAACAAGTTCAAGCCGGACATGCCACCGTGCTACGACGGCGCAACCAACCCACTGGCCTTCCTGCTAGCATATGAAGAAGCCGTCCTCAAGGCCGGAGGCGACGACAAGGTCATGGCTAACTAGCTGCCCATGGCCCTCACCGGCGTCCCGCGCATGTGGCTGCTCCACCTGCCAGCGGCTTCTATGGCCTCCTGTGAGGAGTTGCGCAACCTCTTCCTTGCCCATCATGCTGCGCCGGCATCCCCAGTCATCGCTGCCCTCCTAAGCGGATCGCAGGCACCACCTTCGAGCCGCCACATCAAGCCGTTCATCCGCCAGATCAGCGCCGTCATCAAGCATCATGAAGCCCCCCCGGGCTGGGTGGCACCCAAGGCTGATTTGACCTTTGGCTCAGATAATCACCCCTCCAACACCGCCTGTTCGGGCGCACTTCCAATGCTACGCACCCCCACCATCTGCCAGGTGGCCGTTACCAGGACCCTCATCGACGGTGGTGCCGGCCTCAACATGCTCTCGGTGGAGGCCTTCAGCCTCCTTTGCGTGCCGATAGAGTGGCTCCAACCCAGCAGGCCCTTCTCGGGCATTGGAGGCAGTTCCACCAGCTCCCTGGGGCAGTTCCGCCTCCCGGTGACCTTCGGCACCCATGACAACTTCCGCACGGAGCTGGTCGACTTCGACATCGCCCCCATTGGCCTCCCGTACAACGCCATACTCGGCTACCCAGCCATGGTCCAGTTCATGGCGGCGACTCACCCAGCTTACAACATCATGAAGATGCCCAGGAGCAGCGTCGTCCTTACCGTGTCCGGAGACATAAGGGATGCGCTGCAGGCGCTCAAGCTCACTTTCAAGACGGCCGCGGTTTTGCAGCCTGCCAGCGTAGATGCCCTGGAGCACAAGGGGGCTACGCCGGCCAAGAAGAAGCAGCTATTCACCCAAGACAAGGCGGAGACCAAACAGGTACCAGTCGACGAGGATGGATCCTCTGGCGCCACCTTCATCATAGGCGCCAATCTCGACCGTGAGCAGGAGGAAGCCCTGGTGAAATTTCTGCGTGCAAACAAGGAGATCCATCTCAACGTGTAGGAACCTGATCAGCTGGCAGGGGTAGGAACCTGATCAGCTGGCAGGGGTCCCGAGGGATGTGATTGAACACCATCTCAACGTGTTCCCCAACTCAGCTGGAAGGGTCGCTGAATGGAACATTGAGTTGCAAGTGTTTCAGCTGGAATTCAGCACGACCAGAGTCATCAAGGGAGCCGCTCTTGCAGATTTCATGGCGGAATGGACGGAGGCACCAGGGCTCGAAGTGGGCGAGGACCGGTCACTTTCCCCATGAAGTGAAGCGCCGGCCGGCTGTGTCATGTACTTCGACAGGGCGTTCTCATGACATGGCGCAGGGGATGGCGCAGTGCTCATATCTCCCACTCAGGACAAGCTCTACTATGCCGTGCAACTTTGCTTCCAGCATGGAGAGAAGGTCTCCAACAACGTAGCAGAATATGAGGGCCTGATAGCGGGCTTGAAAGCTACAGCCGCCTTGGGGGTAAAGGGCCTCATCATCAAGGGCAATTCACAACTCCTCGTCAATTTCTCCAACAAGGTGTATGAGCCGAAGGACAAACACATGGAAGCATATCTTGCGGAGGTCCGCAGGATGGAGAAACAATTTTGGGGGCTGGAGTTGTAGCATGTGCCTCATGGCACCAATCAGGAGGCTGATGACATCGCCAGGAGGGCGTCTAGGCGATTGCCTCAGGAGCCGGGCGTCTTCGAGGAACGGATCTTCAAACCTTCAGCGGCACCATCACTATCGAGCACAGCACAGCCTCGCGAGGAGCTCCCTCAACCGCCTGCCTCAGGAGCCCTGGCCTGTGGCCCGACCTCAGGAGCGCTCCTGCTCCTGGCGCTGGAACCTCGGGATGGATGTTGGACAGCAGTGTTCAAGGATTACTTGTTGCAAGGGATTCTGCCAGAAAAGGAGGAGGACACGGAACGCGTGGCGCGGCAGGCCATGGCCTACTGCATCCAAGACGGAGAGCTCTACCGGAAGCGGCCGAATGACATTACCCTACGTTGCATCTCGAGGGAGCAAGGGAAAGAGTTACTGACAGACATTCATGGTGGAGACTGCGGGCACCACTCGTCTTCACGCACACTAGTCGGCAAGGCGTTCTGCAGCGGGTTCTATTGGACAACAGCACTCAACGACGCAATCGAGCTGGTGAAGGCTTGTGAAACCTGTCAATTCCATGCCAAGCAGATTCATCAGCCAGCTCAGGGCCTTCAGACCATTCCCCTCTCATGGTCGTTCACTGTTTGGGGAATGGACATCCTTGGCCCGTTTCCTCGGGCGCCAAGGGGCTACCGCTACCTCTACGTCGCCATTGACAAGTTCACAAAGTCGGTAGAGGTGGAAGCTGTCTGCACCATCCCAGCTGTCTCAGCGGTCAAGTTCATCAAGGGCCTCGTTAGCCGGTTTGGGGTACCTAATCGCATCATCACCGACAACGGTTCACAGTTCACCAGCAATCTCTTCAAAACAAATTGTGCTAACATTGGAATGCGGATATGCTACGCTTCGGTGGCACACCCTCGCAGCAATGGCCAAGCTGAACGTGCCAACGCGGAGGTCCTGAAAGGCCTCAAAACCCAGACCTTCAAGAAGAAGCTGGAGGCCTGCAGCAGGAGCTGGCACGACGAGCTTCAGTCCGTGCTATGGTCCATCCGCACTACCGCTACCAAGTCGACCGGCGAAACCCCGTTCTTCCTCGTCTATGGTGCTGAGGCGGTCCTTCCTCACGAGGTCAAGCACCGCTCTGCGCGAGTCCTGGCTTTCGACAAAGCACAGCAGGACGCCATACGGGGGGTGGACCTCGTGCTTGGGGAGGGACGCCGTCGGGAGGCTGTGCTTCAGGCTGCGAGATACCAACAGGCGCTGCGGTGGTACCACTGCCGCAACATCCGCCCTAGGACCCTCGAGGTAGGTGACCTCGTGCTTAGACGGGTGCTCTCCAGGGAGGGGTTGCACAAGCTCTCGCCCATGCGGGAGGGCCCGTTCAAGGTTGTTCATGTCTCCAGGCCTGGCGCCGCACGCTTGGAGACTCAGGAGGGGGTGCCCATCCCGAACGCGTGGAACATCCAGCACCTTCGGAAGTTCTACCCTTGAATAAAGGCCCAGCGCCTGTAAAGAAGGCCAGGCGCCTGTGAAGCTAGACGAACCAAGAAAGGCCCGGTGCCTCTGAAGAAGGCCAACGCCTATGAAGCTCATCGCCCCGAGAAGGGCCCGGAGCCTGTGAAGAAGACCAATGCCTGTGAAGCTCGCCACCCATGATGCTCTCATGTAATAATGAGTTGGGGCTGTACACGCCCCGGAGTCTCCAGAGAGCCGCCCTCGGGCCTCGGGGGCTCCTGCCCACGCCCAGTGGCAGCACTTAGCTCCGCGCTAGTGAGATGATGTCGAAGACTAGATTAGGTGCCGGACGCGGCTTTTTTCATTTGCTTTCTGCAGTTGGCTTGTTCGTCTCTATTTGAAGTTTTATTGGAGTTGCTTTTAGCATTGTCGCCATCCCCGACCTGTGACTCTTTGTCTTTGTCGCCTACTTGACTTGTTTTTCTCTCTCGTAAGTCTCGCGAGGGGGCTACGCAGGCGCCCTCATGAGTGTTTTCTGATCCAATCTTGTGAGGCTTTCCTACCCAAGTCCACCGCGGGAGCACTCCTCCCGGTCCGTGCCCCACGGGCATCGCGACACGAACACATGACCTGATTCGTTTGGCCCTCACGACCGAGACCGGAAGTTACCTCTCCTAACTAATCCTTCCAGGCGACAAAGCGCGTGATGAGGCCTTAGCCTCGAGAAGCGAACACGGCGGCAAGTCCCCCCGAGCTATGTAATTCCTACACGCGAGCGTGTGGCACCGAAACACAACACAGGAATAACGAAAATAGCATAATAGTTAACGGCAACAGTCCAGCATGCCCCTGCGGGGCCCTACGCTACTCTCTCTTTGCGCAGGAAAGTGAGGAAAACAAAATGGACATGGCTCGCTCGGCACTGACTCGTGAGGAGGGATCGTACTGCCTCCGGAGCTTAGTCATACCCCTCCTCACGCTTCACCAAGGAGCGACGGTGGGCTGACCCGCCACCTCCCTCAAGGTGAGCGCGACGGTGCGGGGGCTGGTCGCGGCCACCGCTGGAGGAGCTGATGTCCGAAGGGGAGCCGTCAAAGCTTGGCGATCCACGAACACCGCCGACCATGCGCCCACCTTCGTCTTCATCCCGACCATCGCCGAGGCTGAGCACCCGGCCGCCGTCATCGTCTTCGAGGCAGCACCCAGCGCGGCAGCTGTCTTCTCCGAACACCCTCACGTAGAGGGTGGCGTCACCGTCGAACTTGAAATGCAGGGTGCACCGCTGGCTCAGGCCGCGCGCGCGGGCAAACGTTTGCCAGCCGCGGGTCAGGGCCACATTCCCGGCGACGGAGATCTCCAATGAGGCCCAGGAGGCCCTGCTGCATTAACCGTCCGCCTGAAGCCAGAGGCCGCCAGGAGCGCCGGCCAGGAGTCCACCTATAAGGAAGCAGGGAACATGGAGCCAGCTGCCGGTTGGGTCCACTGACCGCACGATGAACTCCGGTAGCACCTCCACCGAGTGGAAGTGCGGCCTGGGGGCCACGCAGCCACGATGCGCCTACCCTCACCCACCAGGCGCCCGTCGCCATGCGGGAGATTGCAACCGCCACCGCGAGGAGCTGCCACGGGTGACGCAGGGTGCTTGCGGGGACGACCCCGGCCGCGCTTTGGCGGGGGAGAGTCAGGCCCTTCCGGTGATCCTTCCCTTCTCCGCGGCCGAGAACCTCTTGGGCGGCACCATGGAAGATGGCGAGCGGCTGAGATGGGGAGAAAGAAGGGACTGAGAAGTAAGATGTACAGCGGGGGCTTGCGCTCTCCCGCATTTATAGCCGGAGAAGGCCAACCGTCGGCCTCCATGATCACAGGTAATCATGGCCCATTTTCCGCATGCAGGGACTTGTCAAGTCGAGCAGTTGCTGAGGCAGCGTGGGGAAGCAGAGGCGCCCATGTCCAATCAACCCCCACGCGGCGCCCAAGCCCGCAGGCTGATGGGGCCCGCGGTGCTCCGCACTTGCCCCTTCGCTTCTCCCCTAAGCCAAGTCCGAGCGCGCCTTGGGCCCGGGGGCTACTGTCGGTGTCCTAGGAACGGGGGTCCCCAGATTTGCCTGCCTGCGGCCTGCGGCATGGCTCAAGTGGTGGCCCAGTATGACCCATCTTCATCAGCACAAGACTCAAGACCCTCGCGAGGGGCCAAGCCTCGCGGGGCGGACGACACAAGGCTTCCTCGGGAATGGACTCGCCAGGCAGGCTCGCGAGGAGGCGGAGAGATCAAGGCAGGGTACCTCGCGAGGTGCTTGTGATGCAAGCCATGACGATCGAGACCAGGCGGGCGCCAGGCGGGCGCCGGCCTGCGCAGTGTCCTTGTTTCCTCTTTGGTGCAAAGGGGGCAAGCACAGGCGTCGAATACCGAGGCATCAAGCAAAGGTTGCCATTTCAGTGCAACGAGACCAAGACCAGCAGAGCAGCAGGATGGAGGTCAACGTGGAGCCCAGGACGGCGTCATCGCCAGTGCCTTTGGCAGCCGAAGACCAACTTTAGTCAGGATAACTTGTACTAGATCTTCCCCTTCGAAATGGCCGTTGTGGGTGCCGTTCCCGCTCAATATTTGGGAAGAGGCCCAGGGCCTCTATATATAGGGATAGCAACAACAGAATAGGGGCATCTGGATCAGCATCCAAGAGGCGATCGAACTCACCCAAGCAGTTCATCGCACCAGCTCAAGAACACCTCTCGCGAGGCTGTTCTTCCCTTGTACTATTCATCATCAGCCCTTGAGGCAATCCACCACACCACACACTGGAGTTGGGTATTACACCACAACAGTGGCCCACACCAGTATAAATCTCGCGTCCCTTGTGCTATTCATTGTTTTAGCTTAGATTCTCATGAGTCGATCGGACGTAGGTCGGTAGGGGAAAGATCTTCATGCGCACCCCAGAGTTCGAACCTTAAGGGTCTGCCGGAACCCAACATCCGATAGTTGACGAAGCCGTGGTCTTGGGGTCAATGTTGTTGTTATGTATGGCCCGTGCGCACGAGGTGTAGAAGACCATGTGCATGGGGGTTGCACTCCCATGGGTGGTGTCTTCCTGAACGCCAAGGCGGGGAGTGGTGCTCCTCGCACGCCTCGGACGCCACTGCCGTCTGCCACTTCTTAGGGGGAGGTGACGGACCGAGGAGCCAGCGTCCTCCTAGAGCGATGGTGGTGTGGAAAAAATGAGGGAAGATGGAGAAGGCGGGTGGCAGGCCGTCAGGTTGGAGTACGATGGCACCGACGCCTTCGTCTTGTACTGTCGGCCCACTGCCTCATCTTTCCGGTCTTCCCCTCCCTCCCCGGCACCATCATCACCGGACTCTTCCGGACGACTGCCGGGGAGGGGGCCACTCTCTTGGTGCCTTCGCCTCCTCCAGCAGTCTTCCCGCTGAGCTCCGGCAGGCTTCCCCCCTACCCCACCACTGGCGCCTTTGTCAGGGCATCTTGTTGGCCCTAGGGGTGGTGACCAGGGCACCGCCGAGCTTCTCTCTATGTCCCCCTTCTTCGAGGCTTCACCACTCCCGATCTTGTCAAGCTATGCCCGGCAGGTCCTGACGAGGTTGGGCTGGGCTATTAAGGCACTCCTTTTGCCCTCTTCACCTCCTGCCGTAGTTCCTAGGAGGAGAGGGACAAGAAAGGGATTACGGGGCACTTATATTTTTTCAGTCTAAAATGCGTAGGCACTTGCCAAACTTTAGTCTTAAATATGTAATCTTCTTTTATCCATGTTTGTGTTCTGTAAGATCTGTACTTGTTTATCCGCATATTAATGAAAAAAGACAAGACTTTTCGGGTACTTGTCCATGTACCATTTTCATGCAGAGGTGATATGCCTCTATACGTTTAAGTAAACATGTTTTCTCCGGCAAGCTATCCTGCTAGTTTCTTCCGCTTGTTGCCGTGGGCTTAGCCTACCAGGCTCAAAATTACGGAAAGGGACGAGCCCCTGGTCGAACCTCCTCTGTCAAAGGCCACTACAACTACCTTGACCAAAGCAAAGTTCGGGACAAAGGATGGGAGCACCCATGTTTCAAAGGCGAGGAGATTTTGATATGCACAAGTTTCAACTTTACAGAACATGTATGGACAAGAGGGAACTCTGTTTGGCTTGTCAGGGACCGATATATAGGCTTGTCTTCGTTCCTTTTCTTCGGGACCGAGTTCGCGGCAAGAGCCCTGCAGATAAGTGCAGAGGAAAACGATGCTACATATGCCCTTATGTACATGATCATGCTATGCTCATGTTATGATTATGCATGCATGCAAGTTTTTCGGGCCCCCGGCGCTTCCTTTATTTATCGGTTGCTCAGGGTCTGTGCTTGGCTTGGTACAAAGGGTTACATGCAGCATCGGCAAGGCTTGTACAAAAGGGTGTCTGTCGGGAAGGTCATGACAGTCGTGCCTCATGGGTAGAACTTACGGAGATGCTCAATGTTCCATGAGTTTTGCAATTGAATGCCATCTTCGGTCTCCAAACGGTCTGCGCCAGGTCTGGTGACTCATACTACCCGGTAAGGGCCTTCCCACTTTGGCGTCAAATTGTTTGTACCCTTGGCGGACTGAACACGCCTAAGGACAAGGTCACCTTCCTCAAGGCTCTGGGCATGAACCCTGCGGCTGTGATAGCGACGCAGGGGTTGCTGGTAGCGTGTAGCACGCATAGCAGCCCGGACATGCTTCTCCTCGAGGAGCACGGTATCGTCATGTTGTTGTTTCTCTTGCTCTACTTCATTGTAGGCAAATACTCGAGGTGAACCGTATATGAGTTCCATGGGGATCACTGCTTCTGCCCCATAGACTAGGGAGAAGGGAGTCTGGCCTGTGGCTCGATTTGGTGTCATATGGAGGGACCAAAGAACCACTGTTAGCTCATCAATCCAGTGCCTGCCGCACTTCTGCAACCTATCAAATGTTCTTGTCTTGAGTCCTTGCAGCACTTCAGCATTCGCCCTCTCAGCTTGTCTGTTGCTTCTAGGATGAGCAATAGAGCCAAATGAGACCTTGCTTCCGAGGGCTTGAACATATTGCATGAAGGTGTGACTTGTGAATTGGGTGCCATTGTGAGTGATGACTCCGGCGGGTACTCCAAATCGGCGCACCTATGCCTTCGAGAACTTGATAGCTGAATGTGTGCTTACCTTCCCCATGGGCTTCACTTTCGGCCACTTTATAAAGTTGCAACAACAACATACAAGAATTCAAAGCCCCCGGTAGCACGAGGAAAGTGCCCAAGATGTCGAGCCCCCAGACCGAAAATGGCAATGATAAAGGATTCATCTAGAGAGCTTGAGCAGGCTGATGGATATTCTTGGAGTGGAACTGGCAGGCTTCACATCTGGTGACCAGCTCAATTGCATCTTGGAGGGCCATGGGCCAGTAAAAACCTTACTGGAAAGCTTTTCCAACCAAGGCTCTTGATCCAATATGGGAGCCGCACATGCCTCTATGTATCTGTGCCGACAGTTCCTTCCCCTCTTCCGGACAAATGCACTTCAATTTCACACCGTTGGCCCTCCTTCTGTATAGCATGTCATCAACGAACTGATACAGACTAGCCCTCCGGGCTACTCTTTTAGCGTATTCTTGTTCTTCAGGAAGTTCTCCTATTTGGAGGTACTGGACTATGTGTCGCGCCCAAGTTGGAGCCTGAGGCTCGACAACAAGGATCAGCAGCACCTCCTTGTTCGTGGGAGTGCATGCCTCGATCGGCAAAACTGGTAGTTTGGCAAGAGGGTGCTGCTCACTGAGCGAAGTGGAGTTGTTCCCGCAAGCGTCTCTGCCCGGGGCTTCGGGAAGCTCTACCGAGAGAGGCTTGACGGAGTCCAATTTCCTCTTCTTTCCAGCCATTGTCGCCGGGGATAAGGTGGGTTGAGTCAGATGGAGAACAAAAGTCCCTGGTTCCATAGGAAGTTTTTGCGCAGCGCACTTTGAGAGATGATCAGCAATGCTGTTTTCTGCATGTGGCACGTGCTCTATTTGCAATTCATCAAAGTGCTCCTCCAGCTTTCTTACTTCCTACACATACGCCTCCATCAATGGACTTTGATAATCCTTGTTCACTTGCCTTACCACAAGTTGTGGGCCTCCACGAATGATCAACTTATTGATCCCCAACTCTGTTGCGATCCTGAGTCCGGCAAGGAGTCCTTCATATTCTACAGTGTTGCTGGTAGCTTTCTCCTGGGGGAAATGCATTTGGATGACATACTTGAGGTGTTACCTAGTAGGTGCAACAAGAAGCACGCCAACTCCTGCACCTTGTAGGGAGAAAAATCAATCTAGTTGGCCTAACTAAACCAAAGATTCGAAGAAGAAATACGAGGCTATAAGTAATCATGGATATAAGAGATCAAAAGACTCAAATAACTTTCATGAAAAAAAACATAATATGATCATAAACTCAATGTTCGTCGGATCCCAACAAACACACCGCAAAAAGAGTTACATCAAATAGATCTCCAAGAGACCATTGTATTGAGAATCAAGAGAGAGAGAGAGAGAGAGGAAGCCATCTAGCTACTAACTATTGACCCAAAGGTCTACAATGAACTACGCACGCATCATCGCAGAGGCACCAATGAGGATGATGAACCCCTCTGTGATGGTGTTTAGATTGGATCTGGTGGTTCTGGAACTTGTGGCGGCTGGAATTGATTTTCGTCGACTCCCCTAGGGTTTCTGGAATATTGGGGTATTTATAGAGCAAAGAGGCGGTGTAGGAGGTCACCGAGGTGGGCACAACCCACTTGGGCGCGCATGGGCCTCCAGGCGCGCCCAGGTGTATTGTTCTCACCTCGGGCCCCCTCTTCGGTACTTCTTTGGCCCACTAGATGTCCAAAAAAATCCATAAAAAGTTTCACTGTGTTTGGACTCTATTTGATATTGATTTCCTACGATGTAAAAAAACAAGCAGAAAACAGCAACTGGTACTTGGCACTATGTCAATATGTTAGTGCCAAAAAAAAGATACAAAGTTTCTATAAAATGATGGTAAAATATCCAAGAATGATAATATAACAGCATGGAACAATCAAAAATTATAGATACATTGCAGACGTATCACCATCCCCAAGGTTAATTCCTGCTTGTCCTCGAGTAGGTAAATGATAAAAACAGAATTTTTTATGTGGAATGTGCCTAGCATGTTCATCACATATTTGTTTCTTTGTAGCATGGACATTTGGACTTTTATATGGTTGAAAGCAATAGTCTAGTTTTGACATGAAGACTTTAATACTCAAGCATATCAACAAGCAACCATGTCTTTCAAAATATCAACGCTAAAGCAAGTTATCCCTAGCCCATTATGCTCAATAATTGATCCATTCATGAAACACTCGCATATTAGCTACACCCAATGCTCAAGTACGATCATAGTGCCCCTTAATTTGTGCTTTATAAGAGAAGATGGAGACTCAAGTAAAATCAAAATTTCATAAAGGAAAAAGACAACCCCTTCACAGAGGGAAGTAGGGATTTGTAGAGGTGCCAGAGCTCAAAGCAAAAAAAGTAGAGATAAAAAATTTTGGTGGCATGCTTTCCCTGTCAATGAAAATGATTGAGTTGTTCCCAATACGTTCCATGCTAGATATATCATAGGCGATTCCCAAACAGAAAATAAAGGTTATTCCTTTTTCCACCATACTTTCACGTTTCGTGGCTAACTGTATCCACAGGTGCCTTCCGTAACAACACTTTCCAAGAAATTTATTATTTGACAACATAAAGTAAATTCATTTTTCATTTTGGGACTGGGCATCCCTAATACCTTTGTCGTACTCTCGTGCAATGACAAGTGAATAAACACTCATCTTGAGAATAACATATCTAGCATGGAAATATGTCAGCCACCCCCTATCATTTCATGTGCGGTACGAGAACACAAAAGAGAAATTTATTTTAAATTTAGAGATGGTACACACAAATTTTTTAGGACGACAAAATAATACCGCATATAGGTATGTAGAGTGGACAAATCTGGCAAAAACTGGTTTAAAGGATTTTGGATGCACAAGTAGTGATCATACTTAGTGCAAATGAAGGCTAGCAAAATATTGGGAAGCATCCAACCAAGAAACGAAAAATCTCATAAGCGAGCATTAAGCATAACTAAGACCGAACAATGCAGCACAAGTAGGATGTAATTTCATTGCATAACTATTGACTTCCGTGCTTGCATAGGGAATCACAAACCGTAACGCCAATATTCTTACTAAAGCATAATTACTCATCAACATGACTCACATATCACTATCATCATATCTCAAACTATTACAAAGAATCAAGTTTATTTGTCCAATGATCTCCATGAAAGTTTTTATTATATCCTTCTTGGATATCAATCACTTTGGGACTAATTTCATATGTTGCTTTTGATAGCTCAAACAAATTTAAGTGAAGATCATGAGCATAAAAAAATTCTTCTCTCAAAATAATTTAAGTGAAGCAAGAGAGAATTTCAAAAAAAATACTAACTCTCAAATAAATCTAAGTGAAGCATGAGAGCAACTCTTGAAAAATAGCAAAGCACGCCGTGCTCAAAAAGATATAAGTGAAGCACTAGAGCAATTCCATAGCTCATAAAGATTTAAGTGAAGCATAGGAGCAAGCACAGCATAATTTTGGCTCTCTCAAAATATGTGTGTCCAGCAAGGATTCAAGACTTAAGATAAAAAGAGAAACAAGAAAAGACTCAAAATCATACAAGACGTTGGAAGCAAAACTCATAATATGTGATGGATAAAAATATAGCTCCAAGTAAAATACTGATGGTTGTTAGAAGAAAGAAGGGATGCCAATTGGGGGCATCCCCAAGCTTAGTCGCTTGCTACTTCTTGAATATTATCTCGGCTCCCTCATAATTAGTTGGTGCTTTATAAGATAAGATGGAGACTCAAGTAAAAAATAAAAATTGCATAATGTAAAATAAAGGCCCTTCACGGAGGGAAGTAGGGATTTGTAGAGGTGCGAGAGCTCAGAGCGAAAATTGAGAGATAAAAACATTTTGGGAGGCATAATTTTTCCACCAGCGAAAATGACTTAGAGTTCCCAAAACTTTCCATGCTAGATGTATCATAGGCGGTTCCCAAACAGAAAATAAAGTTTATTCCTTTTTCCACCATACTTTCACTTTCCATGGCTAACCGTATCGATAGGTGCCCTCCATACCAACACTTTCCAAGGAATTTATTATTTGGCAACATAAAGTAAATTCATTTTTCATTTCGGGACTGAGCATCCCTAATACCTTTGTCATACTCTCGTGCAATGACAAGTAAATAAACAATCATCGTGAGAATAACACATCTAGCATGGAAACTATCGGCCACCTCTCACCGCCTCGCGAGCGGTAAGAGCACACAAAAGAGAAATTTACTTTGAAAATTAGAGATGGCACATAAAATTTTCTCAGAACGGCATGGAAATACCGCATATAGGTAGGTATAGTGGACTCATATGGCAAAACTGGTTTAAAGGGTCTTGGATGCACAAGTAGTGATCATACTTAGTGCAAATGAAGGCTAGCAAAAAGATTGAGAAGCGTCCAACCAAGAAACGAAAAATCTCATAAGCGTGCATTAAGCATAACTAACACCGAATAATGCACCACAAGTAGGATGTAATTTCATTGCATAACTACTGACTTCCGTGTTTGCATAGGGAATCACAAACTTTAACACCAATATTCTTACTAAAGCAAATTACTCATCAACATGACTCACGTATCACTATAATCATATCTCAAAACAATTACAAATAATCAAGTTTATTTGTCCAATGATCTTCATGAAAGTTTTTATTACATCCTTCTTGGATATCTATCACTTTGGGACTAATTTCATATGTTGGTTTTGATACCTCAAACAAATCTAAGTGAAGATCATGAGCATCAAAATTTTCTTCTCTCAAAATTGAAGTGAAGCAAGAGAGAATTTATAAAAAAATTACTAACTCTCAAATAAATCAAAGTGAAGCATGAGAGCATTTTTTAAAAATAGCAAAGCACACCGTGCTCAAAAAGATATAAGTGAAGCACTAGAGCAATTCCATAGGTCATAAAGATTTAAGTGAAGCATAGAGAGCAATTCTAACAAGTCATAGCATAATTTTGGCTCCCTCAACTAGGTGTGTCCAGCAAGGATATATGACTTAAAACACAAAGAAAAAACAAGCAAAGACTCATATTGTCGGTGTACAGAAGTAGGGGTTCTATTCTGTACCCCTTTACCTATGCACGGGCAGTCAGAACCACGCCACCGGACACACTGAGCGGAGCAGGTTAGAAAAGCCGAAGATGCGAGATGATCAAGGCAACACCAAGACAGGGACACAAAGAGCAAAAGGGCAAGGTTGACTCCCCCGGCAAGACCCTTGCCGGGGCGGTTTCCACGGCCCCAGCAAGGGCCTTGCTGGGGCAACTTGCCCAACACCAGCGGAGCATGCCACCCTTGAGCCCAAGGTTTCCAACATCACCAACAACATTGGAACCAAGGCTCGTGTCACATCCCTGGTCCTGTTATGCACTAGGCTAGACCCTCATGTGTGCATCATGTTTAAATTCAAATGAAATTTGAATTGGGGAATTTTCAAAGCCTCAGAAACCTTCTAAAAATGATCAACATTAAAATCTTCTCAAAGAAGTCCAAGGAAATGTTCCTTTTCAGCTTTGAAAATATTGGCAAGAATATAATGCAAACCAATATTTTTGGAGTGACTGAAACATTTATTTTGGGCCTTTGAATTAATTCAATAACTATTTGCATTGGATATATATTTGATATATAAATAATATATGTCCAATAATTACTGGAACATTTTATGTGGTTTGGTATATTTTAGTTCTAGCCACATAACTATTTTCAGGATTTTATAAAATGGTTTAGTATTTTACTAAAATAAAACAACACAGAACAAAATAGATAAATAAAACAGAACAGAAATAAAAGAACAGAAACTTACCTGGGCTTACCTGGCCCAGCACGGCCCAGCCCATCTCCACCCCCCTCCCTGTCGTCTTCCTCTACCAGTACGCAGAGGCGAGGCGTGGCGCGCGCCCGAGAGGCCTCGGCCACCTCTTGCTTCCCCTGGCCACCTCCTACTTCCTCCTCGACGCCCCGGTGACGCCACGCGCCTCCCCGATCCCCTCTCACTTCTCCCTCGCTCTCTGGACCTCCCTCCCCCCCCCTCGCTCCTCTGCTCTCTCTCTCTCGCGATCGACCACGAGCACCCGAGAGCACCGACAAGCTCCACTGCGGCCAAAGTCCACCACTCACCTCGCCGATGCTTCCAGAAGAACCGCCGCGCCTTCCTCTTCGTCTCCACCAACTCACGTGACGCCGGGTGCACCGCAGCGTCGTCCCTGCCGCCTTCATCACCGCATCTATCCGGCGATCGCCGCGGTCGATTCGCCGCCTCCGACGCCTCCCCGAGACCACCGAGCTGCTCATCGACCTCGCTGTGAGCCTCCGTGCAGAACCCCTCTCTTTCCCCTCGCGTTTGCGAGCTCTAGGCCATAGCTCCGTCGCGGCCGAACTCCGGCCGCCGCCGAAATCGACGCTGCGCTCGACTCAGGCCACGTCTCACCCTCCCGATGCTACCAATGGATGCACGCAAGCGCCAGCAAGCTAACGCCGCCACCAGCTCGTCCCCTTGTGCACCATAGCGCTACGCCGCCCGAACCCGTAGCTCCGGCCGCCGCCGTTCTGGTCGCCGCCGTCGACCCCGGCCTCCCTGTGCCCAGCTGCGTGCGCCCCTAGACGCGCGGGAGCATGGGCTCCCTCCTGGTGCCCTCAGGGTGCCCAACCGCAGCCTGTAGCGCCGCCTCGACCAACTCCGGCGAGTTCCCGCTGCTGTTGTGGTCGCCGGCGTCACCTGCTGACGTGGCGCCGGTTAATTAGTGCTAATAACCCCGCTAAACACCCCCAGAGCCACTGCCATGTGGGCCCCTGCGCTTAATTAGGTTAATATAATTATTCGGTTAAATTAGTGTTAGTGCCGTGGACCCCACGTGTCAGCTTTGACTCTGGCCCAGTCATCGTTGACCGGTCCCACCTGTCATTCACTCAATCCGGACCTGAGTCATTGACCAGTGGGCCCCACTGGTCAGGTTTGACCAGCAGCAGCGTCTGTTGACCTGCTGACGTCATAGTGACGCAATGCTGACGCAATAAGTATTTTCTGGATTTATTTTTATTTAGGAAATTCCAGAAAATAGTATAAACTTCTAAAAATCATAGAAATTCAACCGTAACTCCAAATTAAATAAATTATATATGAAAAATTATCAGAAAAATTCAAGGAATCCATCCGTACCATTTTCATGCATGTTTGAACAATGTTTGTCCTCTGTTTTGGACAAAACAAATAAAGGGCATTTAAGTAATCATATATGGAGTTGGAGTTTGAATCATGTATTCAAACCAACTTCATTTAAATCATAGCTAGGTGCATTAGCTCAAAACACATTCATATTGCCATGTCATAGCATGCATCATATTGCGCATTGCATTGATTGTATTTCTTCTTGTTGCCGGTATTTGTTCCCTCCCGGTAGACGATGTTCCGACGTTGTGATCGTTGACACTGATGAAGACTCAATGTTATCTTCAGAAGTGCCAGGCAAGCAAAACCCCCTTGTTCATTCCGATACAATCCTACTCTCCCGCTCCTGCTCTCTTTTACTGCATTAGGACAACATCGATTCATCTGTTACTTGCTGCGGTAGCTGAACCCCTTTATCCTTTGCATGACCTGTCATTGCCACAGTAAATAGATGAAACCCACTAGCATGAGTAGGAGTTGTTTGATCCCTGTTGTGCCTACTCATTCATGCTTGTTTGTCATGCGTGCTACCACATAGAGTTGTGTCAAGTCTGATTCATCCGGGATGAATCAGAGGGGTGTGAACATGTCCTACTGTGTGTGAGCTAAGTGTGTGAACACGATTTGGTAAAAGGTGTCGGTGAGAGGCCATGTAGGAGTACATGTTGGGTTGTCTCATTGAAGCCATCCTTAGGAACTGAGTTCTGTGTTTGTGATCCATGATTCAGCTACTACCATACATTGGGCCCTGAAATATGACCCTGCTCGACTTCTTAATCACCCTTGTCCTCTGTCCAGGAGTTGCAAGTAGTTTCTGCTGTTTGTAGTATGCTGGAGGCCGTGGACAGCACTGACCGGAGGGGTGGGTTGTGATGCGGTAGGCACGTGGCCGGGTATACCGGGCGCCCGTTTGGTGTCACGGAACCCTGTTCACATCGTTTGGGGCTGTGAGCAAAACTCCGGCCGGATCTCCTCATGGATGGAACCCGAATAGGCGATAAACCTCGACTAGAGACTTGAGTGTTTAGGTAGGTCGTGGTCTACACCCACGTTGGCTTTCGCTTGAAGTCTTCCGAGCACATGTCGTGTGCAGACGCTAAGTGGTGGAAACATGTATGAAGAAGTACACCCGTGCAGGGTTAATATCATCTATTCGAATAGCCGTGTCCGCGGTAAAGGACTTCTGGGTTGCTTATATCAGTTCATAGACAAGTGAAAGTGGATACTCTAAAATACGCAAGATAAGCGTGAGTGCTATGGATGGCGTTCTCGTAGGGAGACGGGAGAGGATCCATAGTGGTGTATTGATATGGTGAATATGTGGACTCGTGTGCGCCACCTCAAAAGAGTTACTTGCAGTCGTAGTTTAGGATAGCCACCGAGTCAAAGCTGGCTTGCGGCAGTTAAACCCCACCATCCCCTTTGTTGATAATGATGCATATGTAGTTAGTTCTGATGTAAGTCTTGCTGGGTACATTTGTACTCACGTTTGCCTATTTTGTGTTTTTGCAGAGAGACTTCGGTCTCACTAGTAGTTCCACGTGGACTTCGACGTTTAGCTTGATACCTCAGCTACGATCTTGTGCCCTCGGCAGGATCTGGTAGATAGTCAGGCTTCTTAGCCTTTTTCATTTATAGATGTCTGTACCCAGACATGATAGCTTCCGCTTGTGCTTTGATTTGTATGCTCTGAATGTTGGGTCATGAGACCCCTGTTTGTAATATCTCGCTCCTCGGAGCCTATTGAATACTTACTTGTGTCGTAGAGTCATGTTGTGATGCCTTGTTGTATTTGCACATATCGAGCATATTGTGTGTATGATTGAAATGCTTGGTATGTGTGGGATCTGACTATCTAGTTGTTTATCCTTAGTAGCCTCTCTTACCGTGAAATGTCTCCTAGTGTTTCCACCGAGCCATGGTAGCTTGCTACTGCTCCGGAACATTTAGGCTGGCCGGCATGTGTCCTTCTTCGTTCTTGTGTCTGTCCCTTCGGGGAAATGTCACACATTGAGTACCGAAGGCCTGTTAGCCCGCTACAGCCCAGTTTACCGGAGTCCTGCTAGCCCAGTGCTACAGCCCGGACCCACTTGCTGATGACCGACACGTTCGATGCTGGGTCATGAATGCCTGTCCCTGTAAGTCTGTGCCACTTTGGGTTTACGACTAGCCATGTCAGCCCGGGCCCCTTATCATATGGGTGCTAGCGACACTATCATATACGTGTGCCGAAAGGCGCAAACGGTCCCGGGCAAAGGTAAGGCGACACCCGTGGGAATACCGTGCGTGAGGCCGCAAAGTGATATGAGGTGTTACATGCTAGACCTATGTGGCATCGAGTCGGGGTCCTGACAGCGTTGGTATCAGAGCTTGACTGCCTGTAGGATTACCAAGCCAAACTGGTCGAAGTTGAGTCTAGAAATTCTTTAGTTATATAAGGGAATTGATTGTGGGATGGAACGTGAGGCTCTTTTTACTCCTTATACCTCATGCCCTTCTGATCTGAGTCATCTTATCTTCCTACGGGAATTAAGAGCTAGGCTATCTCTTCTTTCTATCAGGATCACGCGTTACTAATCCGTAGACTTATAAGATTGTTGGACTTAAGCCTCGTTTCAGTTCCTATTACTTCCGTATGTTAACTGTTGATCTCGAAACCTTGATATTGTGCTTCTGAGTGGTTATGCCACCTTTTTGTGAATGTCTCAAATCTCTTCTGAGCATTTACAGCTGTTATGCTGTCCGAGTCATTCCAGGTTTCTAAATAGTCTGATGCATTTGCAAAATCCTTTCCCTCTGGTTTCGATGTTCCTTTATGCCAGCTCAATCACACTACTTGTTGAGTTGAGGTATTCTACTGCCTCGACCTTTATGTTGGAATAATTATTATGACCCTAGGTGTCTCAGGGGATCATCTAGTGGTCTAGCCATGATTTGTGTCCTAGTGTGATGATTCTGGCCTTTATTCTCGAAAGCATTCCGTGATGCTACTTAGGAGTAGGTATTCTACTCCTTGGGTTTTGAACCCGAGATTCACCCTACTTACTTCATGTTGATAGTAATTGCCAGTTCCCTTAGGTTATTAGTAACCTTTGCGATAGTCCTCAAGGTCCATGGTATTTCCTTCTTCCAAATACTATGAACCGTTTATGGCAGAAGTTCTTTGAACCAAAAGATCACAACCAGAGCTCTTGATGAGTTCTCGATTCTACGTTATGACTCTGCCAGTTCAACCTTTCTGCATGGATTATCCGGAAGAAACCTGTTGAACCTGATTCGACATACTAATCTATGCATCCACAACTCAGAAAGTTATATGTTCCTTTGAGTTGTCCCTCTTTAGTTGTCTTCTGACCCTCGTCTATCAGTTGATAGTCAAGATTATGTGTGCATTCGTTCATCGATGCCTATTACTCTTGTGGTCTGTCAAGCCATTCTATTCCGGAATGACTAGGAGAAACAAACTCCAGAACCTGACCCATATCCAGGGTTGGGTCAAAGAAGTTGTGCTTCGCAGATCAAATTGCTAATTTAGCTTTTGTTCTGCTCTACCTTGGAGTATTACCATCTTTTTATCGGGAATGTTATAAGAATTGCACACCACCCTATGAACTCTTGGTACAGTGATACTTCTTGCCATCATTGTTCATTCCTCGGTTCCTGTGTTATTGTAACCGGAAAGTCGACAAGTGAATCGTGATGTGTGAAATCAATACTCCTAGCAACCTTGTTGCTTGGTAGTTAAAGGACAATAATTTCATTCTTAGCGTGTTGATTGTTGAATCATCACCCTAAGGTTGATCGTGCTACCTAGTCCATATTTTTGGTGCACACTTCGATCAATGAGTTAGAATTGTGCCAACCCCTCGCTTATTCGATCATCTCGTTTTCCCTGAAAAACAGGATTGTTCTCAAGCTTAGTAACATACCGGTGGTTCGTGATTTTCCGAATATCTTCTCGAAAGTATCACCAGGTTGTCACCTGACTGTTATGTCGAGCTCGTGATCAAGTTGGTTTATCCTGTAAACCACCCCTCTCTCCAAGAATTCGTGTTGGATACCCCTGAGCTAGTTGGATAAGCTAAACAACAACTTGGAGAGTTGGAAGATAAAAGCTTGCCTGACTTAGTTCGTTCCAAAGGGATATTCTTGTGTAGTGTGTGTTGAAGAAAGTTGATATCTTCATCGATTGGTCCCTGTGATCGGTTAATGGACCTATCATCTTGTCCAACCTTTGATTTGGGTGTGGGCTATCCTCAAATCAAATCAGTACCAACGATGCTCGTAATGTTGTCTTACTCGTGGTTGATTCCTCGAGCATACACCATTATATCTTTTGGGTCTGACCAATGCTATCACCTGTTCACATAATTATGGAATTCCATTTACATGGAAATCTCGATGAGTTGTTGTTGAGCCCATCAGCAACATTTTGTCTCTCCCATGAGTCATGTTGAATATCAACCTAGTGTTGGAAACTTGTGTAAGCATTTCTTCGTGTTTCGTTCATGAAGCATATGTTTGGATGAAGGTAGTGACTTCCTTTAACTCATGTGCATCTGATGCAAGTTGCTGCCGTGAATTTGAGAAAGTTAGTTTTGCTTTCTCTGGAATCATCCCAAATCAGTCATGCATACGTGCGAAGTATTCTGTGGTTCGGAGACTTGCAACCTCCATTCTATATGTGTCCCTAGCACACCAAGCCACTAATTGATTTGTTCAAGGTTAATAAGTTCTAAGTGCTAGTCCCGAAGGTACCAGACGGATTTGTACAAAACTTCGATATCCTCGATGATGGTTCCCCCTCCTGAACTCGGTAGTGTTTTATTGTAAGACTACCATGTGATAATGCTTGTCTGGGACAACGTGTTCACATGTTAGTAGCAGAACCAGCTCATGTTTGGAGCTTGCTATCGTAGTTCATTCCCGAGAATCTCGCAACGTCATCTCATCGATTTGTGTTGCAAACTTTCTTTTTCTTCCTAGACTCGATGAGTCTGGAATATCCTGACACCAACCAGATCTGAATCTCAGGCAGTTATGATGGTTGGAACATTTCCCAAGAACTATAATATCGGTCCCTCGATAACCGGTACGGTGGATATCGTGGCCAACACACCCAGCCGGAAGACCTATTATTGTAGTATCTTGATTGAAGAAATTGGCCACCTCCCCATAAGGATTTCGTAGGATCTACTCCCTAGTTGTTCCTTATGGATTTTTGTGTTCCCGAAGTCCGACCTTTTACTTGATGTTCTAGATATCAAACCATATCTATGGGTGGATTACACTAGCACATCAAGGAGAACATTAGAAGCGGAGTGCTAAATGTCTCTCGGTCGATCATCCAGATTTTGTTTCCTTGGCCTCGCTAAGGTGAAATCTGAGAAGGTGTTGTCTTCCTTTGCACCCGCATCATCCATCATCATTCATCGTGGTAGTACGTTGTGTTGTCAGCGCCCTTGACACGGATGTTGATAAAACCTTGATGATTGTGGAAATGCTCAAGTTCTTGAGAGCACGCACAAGCGCTACGTGTTATCATCGGCACTAAGTGAGATTCCTCTCAGTTTCCTCGGCAATGCTATGACCTTTTCAAACAGTGAATCCACTCTCTATTGTTGGGTTCTTCCCCAGTTACCAGAATCATTCCCAGCATTTGCATTTTGTTCCCAGCTTGCACCGCCAATGTGCCATTCTACCATGGGTCTCTTCCATTTCCGGTGATAAGCAAATTCATCCATTACGATGTCTTCAACAAGGTAATCCACATCATCCATGTCCGAGTATGCCATTCTACCGACCCCCTCCAAACGATCGCTCGAGAATTGCCTTAGGCTGGTTTAAAGAGTTTCAATGATCTTTGAATCAAAGGTAATTTTTTTTGCCACTTAAGGGGATATTTCTACGAGTCACCTTCCCTAAGGTGCATCGTTATGGTATCATGGCAACTCAACTCCTCGCTACGTTGACAACCATTCACCACCCTCTTAGGTGAGGAATTGTTGTCTACCTAGTAAACCTCCGTCATCCGTTCCACTCCATCCCTCTAGAGGTGTGCTTCGTCTCTCAGCTCGAGAGATGTTGCTATGCCTCATTCCGAGAGTTAATCCTGAGTTGTTCGACCTTCGAGAAGATTGATCCTTCTAGAGTTCCCTTCTCCTCTCGTTGTCATGTTGGTTGGAGTTCTCGGAACAAGACATCAAGATAATTATGGTGAGCGAATCAACGTTCAGTTGGAGTGCAACCTGGATCATGAAGATTATACTAGTTTGCGTTTCCCCTTCATCCTTACCCTACGCTTGAATCTCGGGACGAGATTTTTGTTTAGTGGGGGTGAGTTGTCACATCCCTGGTCCTGTTATGCACTATGCTAGACCCTCATGTGTGCATCATGTTTAAATTCAAATGAAATTTGAATTGGGGAATTTTGAAAGCCTCAGAAACCTTCTAAAAATGATCAACATTAAAATCTTCTCAAAGAAGTCCAAGGAAATGTTCCTTTTCAGCTTTGAAAATATTGGCAATAATATAATGCAAACCAATATTTTTGGATTGACTGAAATATTTATTTTGGGCCTTTGAATTAATTCAATAACTATTTGCATTGTATATATATTTGATATATAAATAATATATGTCCAATAATTACTGGAACATTTTATGTGGTTTGGTATATTTTAGTTCTAGCCACATAACTATTCTCAGGATTTTATAAAATGGTTTAGTATTTTAATAAACTAAAACAACACAGAACAAAATAGATAAATAAAACAGAACAGAAATAAAAGAACAGAAACTTACCTGGGCTTACCTGGCGCCACTTACCTGGCCCAGCACGGCCAACCCATCTCCACCCCCCCCCCCCTGTCGTCTTCCTCTGCCAGTAGGCAGAGGCGAGGCGTGGCGCGCGCCCGAGAGGCCTCGGCCACCTCCTGCTTCCCCTGGCCACCTCCTGCTTCCTCCTCGACGCCCCGGTGACGCCACGCGCCTCCCCGACCCCCTCTCACTTCTCCCTCGCTCTCTGGACCTCCCTCCCCCCCTCGCTCCTCTGCTCTCTCTCTCTCTCGCGATCGACCACGAGCACCCGAGAGCACCGACGAGCTCCACTGCGGCCAAAGTCCACCACTCACCTCGCCGATGCTTCCAGAAGAACCGCCGCGCCTTCCTCTTCGTCTCCACCAACTCACGTGACGCCGGGTGCACCGCAGCGTCGTCCCTGCCGCCTTCATCACCGCATCTATCCGGCGATCGCCGCGGTCGATTCGCCGCCTCCGACGCCTCCCCGAGACCACCGAGCTGCTCATCGACCTCGTTGTGAGCCTCCGTGCAGAACCCCTCTCTTTCCCCTCGCGTTTGCGAGCTCTAGGCCATAGCTCCGTCGCGGCCGAACTCCGGCCGCCGCCGAAGTCGACGCTGCGCTCGACTCAAGCCACGTCTCACCCTCCCGATGCTACCAATGGATGCGCGCAAGCGCCAGCAAGCTAACGCCGCCACCAGCTCGTCCTCTTGTGCACCATAGCGCTACGCCGCCCGAACCCGTAGCTCCGGCCGCCGCCGTTCTGGTCGCCGCCGTCGACCCCGGCCTCCCTATGCCGAGCTGCGTGCGCCCCTAGACGCGCGGGAGCACGAGCTCCCTCCTGGTGCCCTCAGGGTGCCCAACCGCAGCCTGTAGCGCCGCCCCGACCAACTCCGGCGAGTTCCCGCCGCTGTTGTGGTCGCCGGCGTCACCTGCTGACGTGGCGCCGGTTAATTAGTGCTAATAACCCTGCTAAACACCCCCAGAGCCACTGCCATGTGGGCCCCTGCGCTTAATTAGGTTAATATAATTATTCTGTTAAATTAGTGTTAGTGTCGTGGACCCCACGTGTCAGCTTTGACTCTGGCCCAGTCATCGTTGACCGGTCCCACCTGTCATTCACTCAATCCAGACCTGAGTCACTGACCAGTCGGCCCCACTGGTCAGGTTTGACCAGCAGCAGCGTCTGTTGACCTGCTGACGTCCTAGTGATGCAATGCTGACGCAATAAGTATTTTCTGGATTTATTTTTATTTAGGAAATTCCAGAAAATAGTATAGACTTCTAAAAATCATAGAAATTCAACCGTAACTCCAAATTAAATAAATTATATATGAAAAATTATCAGAAAAATTCAAGGAATCCATCTGTACCATTTTCATGCATGTTTGAACAATGTTTGTCCTCTGTTTTGGACAAAACAAATAAAGGGCATTTAAGTAATCATATATGGAGTTGGAGTTTGAATCATGTATTCAAACCAACTTCATTTAAATCATAGCTAGGTGCATTAGCTCAAAACACATTCATATTGCCATGTCATAGCATGCATCATATTGCGCATTGCATTGATTGTATTTCTTCTTGTTGCCGGTATCTGTTCCCTCCCGGTAGACGATGTTCCGACGTTGTGATCGTTGACATTGATGAAGACTCAATGTTATCTTCAGAAGTGCCAGGCAAGCAAAACCCCCTTGTTCATTCCGATACAATCCTACTCTCCCGCTCCTGCTCTCTTTTACTGCATTAGGACAACATCGATTCATCTGTTACTTGCTGCGGTAGCTGAACCCCTTTATCCTTTGCATGACCTGTCATTGCCACAGTAAATAGATGAAACCCACTAGCATGAGTAGGAGTTGTTTGAGCCCTATTGTGCCTACTCATTCATGCTTGTTTGTCATGCCTGCTACTGCTTAGAGTTGTGTCCAGTCTGATTCATCCGGGATGAATCAGAGGGGTGTGAACATGTCCTACTGTGTGTGAGCTAAGTGTGTGAACAAGATTTGGTAAAAGGTGTCGGTGAGAGGCCATGTAGGAGTACATGGTGGGTTGTCTCATTGAAGCCGTCCTTAGGAACTGAGTTCTGTGTTTGTGATCCATGATTCAGCTACTACCATACATTGGGCCCTGAAATATGACCCCGCTCGACTTCTTAATCACCCTTGTCCTCTGTCCAGGAGTTGCAAGTAATTTCTGGTGTTTGTAGTATGCTGGAGGCCGTGGACAGTGCTGACCGGAGGGGTGGGCTGTGATGCGGTAGGCACGTGGCCGGGTATACTGGGCGCCCGTTTGGTGTCACGGAACCCTGTTCACATCGTTTGGGGCTGTGAGCGAAACTCCGGCCGGATCTCCTCATGGATGGAACCCGAATAGGCGATAAACCTGGACTAGAGACTTGAGTGTTTAGGTAGGTCGTGGTCTACACCCACGTCGGCTTTCGCTTGAAGTCTGCCGAGCACATGTCGTGTGCAGACGCTAAGTGGTGGAAACATGTATGAAGAAGTACACCCCTGCAGGGTTAATATCATCTATTCGAATAGCCGTGTCCGCGGTAAAGGACTTCTGGGTTGCTTATATCAGTTCATAGACAAGTGAAAGTGGATACCCTAAAATACGCAAGATAAGCATGAGTGCAATGGATGGCGTTCTCGTAGGGAGACGGGAGCGGATCCATAGTGGTGTATTGATATGGTGAATATGTGGACTCGTGTGCGCCACCTCAAAAGAGTTACTTGCAGTCGTAGTTTAGGATAGCCACCGAGTCAAAGCTGGCTTGCGGCAGTTAAACCCCACCATCCCCTTTGTTGATAATGATGCATATGTAGTTAGTTCTGATGTAAGTCTTGCTGGGTACATTTGTACTCACGTTTGCCTATTTTATGTTTTTGTAGAGAGACTTCGGTCTCACTAGTAGTTCCACGTGGACTTCGACGTTTAGCTTGATACCTCAGCTATGATCTTGTGCCCTCGGCAGGATCTGGTAGATAGTCATGTTTCTTAGCCTTTTTCATTTATAGATGCCTGTACCCAGACATGATAGCTTCCGCTTGTGCTTTGATTTGTATGCTCTGAATGTTAGGTCATGAGACCCCTGTTTGTAATATCTCGCTCCTCGGAGCCTATTGAATACTTCCTTGTGTCGTAGAGTCATGTTGTGATGCCTTGTTGTATTTGCACATATCGAGCATATTGTGTGTATGATTGAAATGCTTGGTATGTGTGGGATCTGACTATCTAGTTGTTTATCCTTAGTAGCCTCTCTTACCAGGAAATGTCTCCTAGTGTTTCCACCGAGCCATGGTAGCTTGCTACTGCTCCGGAACACTTAGGCTGCCGGCATGTGTCCTTCTTCGTTCCTGTGTCTGTCCCTTCGGGGAAATGTCACGCATTGAGTACCGGAGGCCTGTTAGCCCGCTACAGCCCGGTTTACCGGAGTCCTGCTAGCCCAGTGCTACAGCCTGGACCCACTTGTTGATGACCGACACGTTCGATGCTGGGTCATGAATGCCTGTCCCTGTAAGTCTGTGCCACTTTGGGTTTACGACTAGCCATGTGAGCCCGGGCTCCTTATCATATGGGTGCTAGCGACACTATCATATACATGTGCCAAAAGGCGCAAATGGTCCCGGGCAAAGGTAAGGCGACACCCGTGGGAATACCGTGCGTGAGGCCGCAAAGTGATATGAGGTGTTACATGCTAGACCTATGTGGCATCGACTCGGGGTCCTGACAGCTCGGGAGGCGCCTCCATGGTAGCATGCAGATCTTTGTGAAGATCATTAACACACAAGATCAGATGAGGACCAGAGGACGAGACCTCCGGCAACATCCTTGCCGGGGACGACTGCAGTGCCACGGCAAGACCCTTGCCAGGGCCCCCGGCAAGACCCTTGTCGAGGATATCAATAAGACCGCAGCCAGGACCGCACGCACCAAGGCCCCACCGTCGTTCCCGTGCAGCTGCCATCCCAGCCAGCCTGGCGGGCACCTGCGTAGCGATGCGCAGTCCCAAGGCCAACTCAGCAAGCACCTATGTGGTGGCATGCAGATCTTCGTGAAGACACTGCCACTGCGCCACCTCAACAGCCTGCCAGTCTACATGGCGCTGCCCGCCTCACTAGCCTGGACGCGCGTCAAAGCAGGGCGAGGCGCGATAAAGCAGGGGGACACCTCAGGGGCGCATTTAATGTGTTTTGTCCCGTAACGACAAGAGATAAACATAGCTACTGTAACCTTTCCACCTCCTGTGTGCCACTGTGGCGCCTCCTTTGACTATAAAAGGAGCCGAGGCATACTGGAGAGGGATTCGGCTCTTTGCGCAAGTCACGCTCGATAGCTAGTTCAAGAGCACTGATATAATCACTAAAGTAGGACTAGGGTATTATGCAATCTCCGCGGCCCGAACCTGGGTAAACGACCTGTGTGCTGGCTCTTAGACCTGCTCTTCTCACAACCCCACGCCCGCCGACCTTAGTAGGGATCCCGTGATCCGATAGGTGTCGTTCTCACCGACATCTTTGGCACGCCAGGTAGGGGGCGCAGTTGTGCATATCTGTCCTAGTAGCTAGTCTGGCAGCTCTTTGCCTCCATGGTTTCCAAGGAAGAAGGCGATCGAGCGGGCGGCATCACTTGCGAGTACAGTGAGCGCTCGCACAATGACATAAAAGCTAAGTCACGCAAAAACTTCAAGCGTTTCTTTCTATATAAGGTTATTCTCCCTGGAGATCTTTCCCCCTATATATGAAACCTGCATGCAATGGGGTCCTTCCGCTATTGGGAACGCCTTCGTTCTGTTTCGAGTCTGCTCAACAGTTCGAGCGGCTGCGTCGAGAACGGTAGGGTAGCCTTCCGCTATTGGCAATGCTCTCATTCTTTCTCGACTCCGCTCGACAGCTTGGGCGGCCGCGCTGAGAACGGCAAGGTGGTTCGCCTGGCCGCACGCACACCCGGCAGGCTATTGGGGATCCGTCCTCGAGGTACCGCGGCATGGGTTTACGCGCCGGTGAGCCTACCCAATTAACGTAGGGTGGACATACAGAGAACAGATTGAATTGGAAAATAACATGTATCGTTTCAAAAGTACTGCAGCGATATATTACATCAATTGTTGCTACGGTTCTAACTAAAGATATGAATTGTCTTGGTCGTGAACCTGCAGCGGCAACCAGAAACGGCGTGCCTAGTCCCAGCGATGGCCTTCGATCCTCCTGATCCCTTTGACGCGGCTGATGACGGGCTTGATACGCTCCTTGAGCGGCGCGAGGTCCACGTCCTCCGGCAAGCTCTCCAGCGGTGCATTGAAGTCGAGGTCGGGGTACCAGTACGCCAGCTTGGTGAGGACCCTGGTCAGGGCATCCCGACAAAGCTGCCGGGCCTCATTGGTCAGAGAGCTCGCTCTGTTAGAGCGAAACTGCTCCAAGGCTCGAAGAACACCCTTGAAGAACAAGATCAGCCTGGCGTTGGGGCTGACGTTCGGCTCTGGGGTGTACCTCACGTCCATCATCCCCATGTCAGCCAGCTTCTCAGTGATCCTGTTGGCGACGTCGACGAGGCGGCTGATCCAAAGGTTTTCGCCCTTCATGAAATCCTCGTGATTGGCAGCGTCGTTCTTCCGCAGGTGCCTGTCCATCTCCAGGCTCTTGGTCAGGGTCTCCTCCCGGGCCTTGCCCTCCGAAAGAATCCTCTCGAGACCCTCCAGCTTTAGCTTCAGGTCCTGGATGGAATCGTTTGCGCGAGTGAGCTGCTCAGCCTTGTCGAAGACTGTGCCCTGCGGCTGCGTCACGGCGTAGTTGACCGAGTCCTTCTCCTGCGCCAACTGCTCGGCCATGTTCTTCAGGCCGTCCCGCTCCGCCTCCAGCTCCTTCACCTTGTCGCCGTGGACCAGAGATTGGGCATCAAGTGCTTCCTTGTGCTTCTGCTCCAGCTCCTGGGTTCGCTGCGTGACGAGCTCCGCGACCTCCTCGTCCTTGCCGCGGAGTGTGGTGGCAAGCGCCGCCTCTTGAGCGACGAGATCCTCCTCCTGGGAGTTGAGCTTGGCCTGGCGCGGGCAGCCTCGGCTTGGGCGGCCTCTTCCCTCGCTGCCTCCTGGGCCTTCTCGATGTCGTCCTGCTTCAGGAGGAGCTCCTGCTGGCGCTCGACTAGCTGGCCTTGAGAAGCCTTCAACTCCTCATGGGCCTGGCGGAACCAGGCCTGTACCTCGGCAATGCGCTCCTCGAGGTTTGCCTTCGCCTTGCCCGCCGCTGCCTCCCTGGACTTTGCCTTGTCCAGACGGGCGTGGTGGAGCGCCTGGAGCTTCCAAAAGCTGGCGCCCATAGCCCGGAGAAGGTGCTCCTCCTGGGTGCCACCGCCACCAGCGCTCAGTTTGTCGACAACCTCGAGCTCGGCGGTGGCGAGCACCTCGTTGTCGAACACATCCCCCTCGGCCGGCGCCCTGGTCCCGCCATCCCTGGAAGGTGGACGAACAGGTCGTCGCCCACCTTCAGGTACCTGCTCGAGCCAGAGGCAGCGGAGGAAGAAGGTTGATCGTCAACTACCACCTCCTTGGTGTTGGTCTTGTCGGGCTCCCCGGCAGGCCCCTCGCCGGCCTCCTCGGCAGTACCCTTGCCGGCCACCTCGGCAGCAGCCTTGCCGCTCTCTCCAACAGACCCCTCGGTGGTGTCCTCGCGACGGTCTCGGGGGCCTCCTCGGCGGCGACCTTGTCGGCCTCGGCCACAACATCCTGGGTGTCGGATTTAGGGTTCCGGCAGACCCTTGAGGTTCGACCACTGGGGTGCGCGCGGAGGTTTCGCCTTCTACCTACATGTTCCTCGCCGAATCGCTAGGATCTAAACTACGAGAAGAACAACACAAGAGACACAGGGTTTATACTGGTTCAGGACACCATTGTGGTGTAATACCCTACTCCAGTGTGTGGCGTGGTGGATTGCCTCTTGGGCTGATGATGAACAATACAAGGAAGAACAGCCTCGTGAGGGTCTATTCTTGTGGTGGTGTTGTCCCTTTTGAGGGGTTGATTCTAGATGCTTATCTTATCTCCAGATTCCTCTCCAGGTCCCTCTACCCTGTGGGTGGCTAGTCCTATTTATAGGCGAAGGCCCTGGGCCTCTTCCCAAATATTGAGCGGGAAGGGCGCCAACAATTGGCCATTTTGAAGGGGAACATCTAGTACACTTATCCTGACTAAAGTTGGTCCTCGCCTGTCAAAGGCTCTGGTGGTGACGCCGACTTGGGCTCCACGATGACCTCCATCCTGCCGTTGGACTGGTCTTGGTCTTGTTGCACCAAAATGGATGCCTTTGCTTGATGCTCCCGCCAGCGCTTGCTCCCCTTGCACCAACGAGGAAAGAAGGAAACTGCGCGGGCTGGCGCCCGGCTGGCGCCCTTGGTCGTCATGGCTTGCATCATGGGCACCTCGCGAGGTACCCCGCCTTGAACTCTCCGCCTCCTCGTGAGCCAGCCTGACGAGGCCGTGCCTGAGGAAGCTCCTTGTCGTCTTCCCCGCGAGGCTTGGCCCCTCGCAAGGGTCTTGAGCTTGTGTTGATGAAGATGGGCCGTGCTGGGCCCCCTTTGAGCCACGCCGCAGGCCGCAGGCAGGAATGTCTGGGGACCCCCATTCCCAGAACGCCGACACTGGGCGACCTCCGTGATGATGGTACCGACGTCCTCCTAGTCTGCCGGGGGGGGATCTTGATGCCGAGAGGGGGGATAAGGCAAGGCCAAGATCAAGGATCACAAAAAAAGAGAAGAAGAAGGAAAAGCAGGAATGAAAAGCAGGTGACTTACCCATGCCGGGCTGAGAAGAAGTGGCCCCCTCCCCGCCAACATATGTTGCCGGGACGGAGCCGCCAGTGCCCAAGTCCTCCTCCTCCTCCATGCGCATGGGCTCGGCGCTTGGTGGCCTTGCCAGGGACGCCCCTCGGGGTGGTGTGGTTGACGAGGACGGCGTGTTGGGGGTGGCCCTTGGTGGCTCCTCCTGCTGCTGTCCTCCTCCTGCAGCCACGGAAAGGTCAGTACCAGAAAATTGTACCCTGGTGCACATTGACAAGGAATAGGTGGTGGACGTACGCCGGGGGCCGAGCCGGGGGCTGCGCAGAGGGCTGCTGTCCAATCTGACCTCCACCTCCGGCGTGTGTGAAGAGCCCGCCCAGGGCTGGTCGCTCGCCGACGCCTTGGCCCTCTTCGCCACCCTCTGGGCTAGCGTCTCGTTGTCCCTACAAAGATAAAAACAAGTCATGAGAAGCAACGCGGTTTGAAAAAGCAGAGGTGAAGAAGGGCAGACACTTACTCATCGTCCGCCTCCTCTCCCATTACCCTCCTCTTCCTCTTTGGGCTGAGGGACTCAAGATTGAAGATGACCCCCGGGTCGACGTCTGTGGGAGGAGGAGAGGGGGATGGAGTCCGGCGGTGCTTGGATGAAGAAGAAGTAGTCGCTTTCTTCTTCGCCACCGTGGTCTTCACCGCCTTCTTCACCGTCGTGGCCTACGTCTGGCGCACGGGCTCACCCTGGGCCCCTTGCCACGGCTCAGTCCTCCTGGGCCAGACTGGCTCGCCAGAGCTAGCCCGCCGCAGGACACACCCTCTTTCCATGGCCGGAGGATCGTCGGACTAGGCCTCTCCCTCGGTCGCCTCCTCGCCCGCATCCTCAACGGGAGGGCCCCCAGTGTCGGCATCGCTGGCCTTCCCGGCAGCGCTCGCCCACTCGGCGAGATCCTTCTCCTCCGCGGCCGTGCCATCCTCATCCTCCACTCCGCCAGTGCTGCCGGCCTCCATGGCGAGTTGCGCCTCCGCCACCCGGGCGGCAATGTAGTTAATCACTGCCTGGGTGGAATCTGCGATGAGCAGCGGGTCCTCACTCTCGATGTCCTCCGACAAGTTGTCGAAGAATTCCCGCACCTCGCATGCCGGGGGCGCGACCCAAGATGGGTCAAGGCCGTGCACGTTGAAGACTGGCAACATCTTGAGGATGGCGTCCTGGCACGTGTTGTTGCTCAGAGGGAACACGCCCGGCGGCAACCCAAACAGGGGCCCTTGATGGCCTTGCCGGCCTTCGCGGCCCTGCCGGTCCTCTCCACCCCGCCGTCTGCGAACACGTCGAGCTGGAAGAGCCTCTGGCCGTGATGGGCGTGCCCCATCACCGTGAAGTTGTGCTTCAGGCCGGGGTGGAGCCTCATGATGTCGGCCGCATTCCTGAAATCCCAGGCCGGCCTCCCCTTTCTGTGTAGCATGGCGATTCGGCGGCGGATGAAGTCGCCCCGATCATCTCCAAGTTGAGCCCGGCCGTGGTGAGATGATGGATCCTGGCGACGGCAATCGAGAGCTTCGCGTCATCGGCATCGATGTTGCTCCACTCATTGTCGTGAAGCGGCAGGCTCCGGCGAACCCGACAGAACTCTGGTGGATTCTCCTCCTCGATCCAGCAACAGCGACCCTGCCACTCTTCCCACCTCTCCTTGTGGGCACCCTTCGGGTACGTGCCCCTCCCTTGGGCCCTCGGCATACAGGAGATGCTCCCGGAGAGGGCGCCCCCTTGTTGGAGGTGAGGGGAGAAGTAGTGGCGGAAGAGCGCCATGCTAGGAGGCACTCCAACGAAGCCCTCGCAGAGGTGGGAGAAGAGCGCCATGTACGCACGGCATTCGGTGTGAGGTCCAGGAGACGGAAGCCGAAGGTGCGCATGACGTCATTGAAGAAATCATAAAAAGGGGGGCAGAGCCCACATGAGAAGAAATCGACGAAGAAGGGGTACCGATTTGGGCCAGCCTCGCCGCAGTCGGCGGGGAAGATGCGCGTGGCAGGATGCCCCATCATCTCCGCCGCCCACAGAGGCCTGAAGACGTCCTTGAGATGGAACACGTCGACCGATGATGGGGAGAAGTAGGCGAACTGCGCTAGCCGCACCGCCGCCTCGTTCTCCGGCACCTCCTTCTCCACGACATCCTTGGCCGCCCCTTTGCCCTTTCCCTTGTCGGTCTTGGGCGCCATGGCGACTGAGCGGAGGCAGAAGATCGAGAGCAATGGGGGCATAGCAGCAAAGAGAAGAGGCAAGCTCGAGGAGGAAGACGATGGGGACGGTAGTGCCGAGATTGGGGAAAACACAGAGGGTAAATGAGCAGCGCGCCTGCGTTTATTCCTTTTTATGGGGAAGGCGCGGGCCGCCTCTTTACCATTTACTGTGATGTGGCGCCTGCATGCAGCAGACGCCCCACGCATGCCTCCCATGTCACGCACGGCCCTCCACGTCGTGCATTCAACGCGGCTCGTGGGGAAGCACGGTAGGCAGAAAAATTACCACGGTAAAAATCGGCCCCGCCTGCCCGTGCACCGTTGTTGGGCCTAGCCCAACAATGTGTCATGCTGATGTGTGGCCCAGGCCCGGGGGCTCCTGTCGGTGTACAGAAGTAGGGGTTCTATTCTGTACCCCTTTACCTATGCATGGGTAGTTAGAGCCATGCCCTCGGCCACACTGAGCAGGGCAGGTGAGAAAAGCCAAAGCCGCGAGAAGATCAAGGAAACACCAAGACATGGACACAAAGAGCAAAAGGGCAAGGTGGACTCCCGCGGCAAGACCCTTGCCGGGGCGGTTTCCACGGCCCCGGCATGGGCCTTGCCGGGGAAACTTGCCTAACGCGAGCGGAGCATGCCACCCTTGAGCCCAAGGTTTCCAACATCACCAACAACATTGGAACCAAGGCTCGAGAGGCGCCTCCATGGTAGCATGCAGATCTTTGTGAAGATCATCAACACACAAGATCAGATGAGGACCAGAAGACGAGACCTCCAGCAACATCCTTGCCAGGTACGACCGCAGTGGCACGGCAAGACCCTTGCCAGGGCCCCCGGCAAGACCCTTGCCGAGGACATCAACAAGACCGCGGCCAGGCCCGCACGCACCGACGCCCCACCGCCGTTCCCGTCCAGCTGCCAGCCCAGCCAGCCAGGCGGGCACCTGTGTGGAGACGCGCGGTCCCAAGGCCAACTCAGCAAGCACCTGCATCGTGGCATGCAGATCTTTGTGAAGACGCTGCCACCGCACCACCTCAGTAGTCTGCCAGCCTACATGGCGATGCCTGCCCCGCTGGCCTGGACGCGCGTCAAAGCAGGGCGAGGTGGCGATAAAGCAGGGGGACACCTCAGGGGCGCATTTAATGTGTTTTGTCCCGTAACGGCAAGAGATAAACATAGCTACTGTACCCTTTCCAACTCATGTGTGCCACTGTGGCGCCTCATTTGACTATAAAAGGAGACCCGAGGCGTACTGGACAAGGATTCGGCTCTTTGGGCAAGTCATGCTTGATAGCTGGTTCAAGAACACTGACATACACACCAAAGCAAGACTAGGGTATTATGCTCTGTGGCCCGAACCTGGGTAAACGACCTTTGTGCTGGCTCTTAGACCTGCTCTTCTCACAACCCTGCGCCCGCCGACCACAGTAGGGATCCCGATGATCCCATAGGTGTCGTTCTCACCGACACATATCGTACAAGACGCTCCAAGCAAAACTCATAATATATGACGCATAAAAATATAGCTCCAAGTAAAATACCGATGGTTGTTAGAAGAAAGAGGGGATGCCTGATACGTCTCCAACGTATCTACTTTTCCAAACACTTTTGCCCTTGTTTTGGACTCTAACTTGCATGATTTGAATGAAACTAACCCGGCCTGACGCTATTTTCAGCAGAACTGCCATGATGTTGTTTTATGTATAGAAAGAAAAAGTTCTCGGAATGTCCTGAAAATCCACGGAGGCACTTTTTGGAAAATATAAAAAATACTGGCGAAAGAATCAAGACTAGGGGGCCCACAACCTGTCCACGAGGGTGGGGGCGCGCCCTCCCCCTGGGCGTGCCCCCTGTCTCGTGGGCCCCCTGAGGCTCCGCCGACCTCAACTCCAACTCGATATATTCCGTCTCGCGAAGAAAAAAATCAGAGAGAAAGTTTCATCGCGTTTTACGATACGGAGCCGCCGCCAAGCCCTGATCTCTCTCGGGAGGGCTGATCTGGAGTCCGTTCGGGGCTCCGAAGAGGGGGATTTGTCACCGTTGTCATCATCAACCATCCTCCATCACCAATTTCATGATGCTTGCTGGACGGTGATGGGTTGGATGAGATTTACCATGTAATCAAGTTAGTTTTGTTAGGGTTGGATCCCTAGTATCCACTATGTTCTGAGATTGATGTTGCTATGACTTTGCTATGTTTAATGCTTGTCACTAGGGCCTGAGTAGCCTGATTTCAGATCTGAACCTATTATGTTTTCATGAATATATGTGTGTTCTTGATCCTATCTTGCAAGTCTATAGTCACCTATTATGTGTTATGATCCGACAACCCCAAGTGACAATAATCGAGATACTTCTCGGTGATGACCGTAGTTTGAGGAGTTCATGTATACACTAAGTGTTAATGCTTTGTTCCGGTTCTCTATTAAAAGGAGGCCTTAATATCCCTTAGTTTCCGCTAGGACCCCGCTGCCATGGGAGGGTAGGACAAAATATGTCATGCAAGTTCTTTTCCATTAGCATGTATGACTATTTACGGAATATATGCCTACATTACATTGATGAACTGGAGCTAGTTCTGTGTCACCCTATGTTATAGCTATTACATGAGGAATCGCATACGACATAATTATCCATCACTAATCCATTGCCTACAAGCTTTTCACATCTTGTGTTTCGCTTATTTACTTTTTCGTTGCTACTGTTACAATCACTACAAAACCCAAAAACATTACTTTTGCTACTGTTACCTTTATTATCATATTACTTTCCTACTAAATACTTTGCTGCAGATACTAAGTTATCTAGGTGTGGTTAAATTGACACCTCAACTGCTAATACTCAAGAATATTCTTTGGCTCCCCTTGTGTCGAATCAAAAAAATTGGGTTGAATACTTTACCCTCGAAAGTTGTTGCGATCCCCTACACTTGTGGGTTATCAAGACTAATTTCTGGCGCCGTTGCCAGGGAGCATAGCTCTATTCTCTGAGTCACTTGGGATTTATATCTATTGATCACTATGAAGAACTTGAAAGACGCGAAAACTACTATTTGTTCCTCAACTACGAGGGGAGGTAAGGAACTGCCTTCTAGCTCTGCACTAGATTCTCCTTCTGTTTTGAGTAAGCTTGCGACACCTAAACCTGCTACTGCTCTGAATTCTGATAGTCGCATGTTATTAATGATGCCACTTATGCTATGCATGATACTTATGATGAAACTACTTCTGTGCATGATACTACTTTGCCATTAGGTGAATTTCTTGATGAACAACTTGCTAGGGTTATAGGTAATGAAATTATTGAAGATGCTATTATTGATGATAGTGATGGTGAAAGTTCTCCCAATGATTATGAATTGCATGTTTTTCCCGAGGGTTATGTTATGAATGAAGAATCTGCTAGAGCTATCTTTGCTTGCAATGATAGATATGATCTTAAGAAATTATTAGCTAAATGGAAGCAGCAGTCTCTTAATGCTAGAATGAAACTTGACCCTGCTTTTGCTACTTCACCTATTTGTGTTACTGATAAGGATTATGAATTCTCTGTTGATCCTGAGATTATTACTTTGGTTGAATCTGATCCTTTTTATGGCCTTGAATCTGAAACTGTTGTGGCACATCTTGTTTACTCATGATGATAAATCATGATGATATAGCCACCCTGTTTACTCATGATGGTAAATCTCACTATTTTTATATCCTTAAGATATTTCCGTTCTCATTAAAGGGTGATGCTAAGACTTGGTATAATTCTCTTGCTCTTGGTTGTGTGCGTAGTCCCCAGGATATGATATATTACTTCTTTGCTAAATATTTCCCTTCTCATAAGAAACAAGCTGCCTTGCGGGAAATATATAATTTTGTGCAAATCAAAGAAGAGAGTCTCCCACAAGCTTGGGGGAGGCTTCTCCGATTACTTAATGCTTTGCCTGATCATCCTCTTAAGAAAAATGAAATACTTGATATCTTTTATAATGGACTAACCGATGCTTCCAAGGACTACTTGGATAGTTGTGCTGGTTGTGTTTTCAGGGAAAGAACAGTCGACGAAGCTGAATTACTATTGAATAATGTGTTGTCTAATGAAAATAATTGGACTCTTCCTGAGCCAATTCCAAAGGCAATTCCTGAACCAATTATGCCAACTCCTGAGCCTATTCCTAAACCCACTCCGAAGAAGAGAGGTGTTTTATTTCTCAGTCCTGAAGATATGCAAGAGGCAAAGAAATCAATGAAAGAAAAAGGTACTAAAGCTAAAGATGTTAAGAATTTACCTTCTATTGAAGAAAGACATGGTCTTAATATACCGCCTGTTGAAGAACCACATTGTCTTGATAACCCGACACAGGTAGTAAAGGTAAATTCTCTCTATAGATATGATAAAGTTGAAATCCCCTCTACTAAATTTCATAGCCCATGCTTAGATGAATTTGATGACTTTATGGCTAGACAAGAAAGTTTTAATGCTTATGTTGGTAGAGAGTTAAAGAATAATTCTTTCGAGATCGGACGCGTGAGCGATATTATGGCTAGAGTTAAAGGTGAACTCAAACTCGTTAGAAAATATGCCTCTATGGTTGCCACTCAAGCTGAGCAAGTACTTAAAGCTAAAAATGATTTGCTTGATGAATTAAATAATAAAAATGACTTTGCTGTTAGAGTGGCTACTAGAACTGGTAGAATGACTCAGGAACCTTTGTATCCTGAAGGCCACCCTAAGAGAATCGAGCAAGATTCTCAAAGAAACAATTTAGAGGCACCTAGTTCTTCTAAAAAGAAGAAAAAGAAAAATGATAGGACTTTGCATGCTTCTAGTGAACCTACTGTAGACACACCTGAGAATCCCAATGATATTTCTATCTCTGATGCTGAAACACAATCAGGTGATGAACATGAACCTTGTGATAATGTTAATGATAATGTTCATGTTGATGCTCAACCTAGTAAAACAATGAAGTAGAAATTGAACTTGTTGTTGATCTTGATAACCCACAATCAAAGAATCAACGTTATGATAAGAGATATTTTGTTGCTAGGAAGCACGGTTGAGAAAGAGAACCATGGGTTCAGAAACCCATTCCCTTTCCTCCTAAACCATCCAAGACAAAGGATGATGAGGATTTTGAGCGCTTTACTGAAATGATTAGACCTATTTTCTTACGCATGCGCTTAACTGATATGCTGAAAGTAAATCCTTATGCTAAGTATATGAAGGATATCATTACAAACAAAAGAAAGATACCGGAAGCTGAAATTTCCACCATGCTTGCTAATTACACTTTTAAGGGTGGAATACCAAAGAAACTTGGAGATCCAGGTGTACCAACTATACCATGCTCCATCAAAAGAAATTATGTTAGAACTGCTTTATGTGATCTTGGAGCCGGTGTTAGTGTTATGCCTCTCTCTTTATATCGTAGACTTGAATTGAATAAGTTGACACCTACTGAAATATCTTTGCAAATGGATGATAAATCAACTGCTATACCTGTCGGTATTTGTGAGGATGTGCCTGTTGTGGTTGCAAATGTCACTATCTTAACGGACTTTGTTATTGTTGATATTCCCGAGGACGATAGTATGTCTATTATCCTTGGTAGACCCTTCTTGAATACTGCAGGGGCTGTTATTGATTGCAACAAAGGCAATGTCACTTTTCATGTTAATGCTAATGAGCATACGGTACACTTTCCGAGGAAACAATCTCAAGTTCATAGCAACAATTCTATTGGAAAAGTTCCAACTATTATTATTGGAGGTTTTGAATTTCCTCTCCCTACTGTCAAGAAAAAGTATGATATTCTTATTGTTGGGGATTTTCATATCCTCGTTGAGGTAACTTAGTGTTATTCGAAATTTCTCTGGTTCCCTGTTATTCGGAATGAGTTTGTTAACAAGACTTGATCAACCTTGTTAGTGGATTCATTTTGATGATCACGAGATGGATCAAACTAGAAGGCACAACCTTCTGTACCCTCTTTTTACTTTCTGTTAAATAAAGCAAAAACAGTATTATCTGTCTGTTTTCTGAATTATCCGTGCAATAAAAAATATCCCAAAAATAAAAGTGCTCCAAATGCCATGCAAATTTAGTATGATTTTTTATGGAATATTTAAGGATTTTAGGCACTGAAATCACTTCAGGAGGGGCAAGCACCAGGCCACGAGAGTGGAGGGCGCGCCCACCCCCCCTGGGGGCGCCCCCTGTCTCGTGGGCCCCTGGTGGGCCCCTCCACTTATGCCAGCACCCACACACTCCATCTTCTACCCAAAAAAAATCCCCATCCAGCTCAAGCACGAGTTCTAGCTCGTTTTGCTGCGATTTTCGATCTCCTTGCTCAAAGCTCCGTTCACAAAACTGCTTTGGGAGATTGTTGCTTGGTATGTGACTCCTCCATTGGTCCAATTAGTTTTTGTTCTAGTGTTTTATTCATTGCAAATTTTTGCTGCATAGGTGACCATGTTCTTGAGCTTGCATGTTGAATTTATGAGGTCCCAAGCAATTCTAATGCATGATATAGGCTCTAGGCACTTGTAGGAGTAGTTGCTACCAATCTTGTTCAGTTTTATTCACTTCTATTTTGAAGTTACTAAAATTTCAGAAATTTTCAGAAAATATTAAGGAAACTTTTCAGGGGCTCTTCTAGCCAAGGCTCTCGGGAAAAACAAGCTAAAGAGAAGGAAAAAGCCAAGTATAATCTTACTCTCTTAGCGGAAGTATGACCGTGTCAATGGCCATGCGATGATTTCTTGAAAGAAGCTGGAATTCATGAAGATTTTTATTCTTTGATCGAGAATGCAGGCCTCACCGATTTCCTCCACGACCGAATGGATCAGTATCTCTTACTTACCAATACTTTTGTGCAAAATTTTTATTATTATCCTAAGAAGTCACCGCCTTCACTATCATTTCATTTACATGATGAATTCAGAGAAATGTCTTTATGTAATTTTTGCGCGGTATGTAGGATACCCTATGAGGGAGAATTAGAGGAACCCCATCGTAAAGATGTGGATGGCTTTGTTAACACTATCGCTCTAGAGGAGCCAAAGAAGGGTTCCGAGGCGAAAATCTCTAGCATACACTTTCCTGTTTTACGCTACTTTGCCATATTTGCTAGTAGATGCTTGATTGGTCGTGGAAATAGTGGAAACTTTAGTGTTCCGGATATTATCATTCTTCAACATGCCTTGCTTGGAGATAATAGTTTTAGTATGGGTGCCTTCATTGCTAAATGGCTAAGCCTGAATCATACAAAAGGCCCCATATTTGGAGGTATCTATGTTTCACGTCTTGCTAGATATTTTGAGATACCTATTAGGCACCATGAGAAAGAGGAGACGAAATTGCCTCCTTACATTTTAGATTACAAGAGCATGGTAGCACACGCCTTCATTGTTGACAAAAAAGAGAAGATGCTCTTCTATAACCTTAGATTTAATAACAAACACAATGAGACTATTATTTTGCCTGTGCCTCTATTGTTGGATTTGATTGCAGATAATTTTCTTGTTACACCGGAGGCGGTGTATGCTCATAGAGGCCAAGCATCCACTCCAGAACCTGAACCTGAGCCGGAACCTGCACGGGACCCTTATCGTGCATCATCTTTCCAGTGGTATCCGAACATGGCCAGCCAGTGGTATCCTGATTACACTTCCCAGTACACTGGGGAGAGTAGCAGCGGTCCTTGGTACTATACCAACTTAGGCCAAAAGCCTAAGCTTGGGGGAGTATGTATTACTCATCGACTTTACATTCATGTTCACACACTAGTCGTCGGTGCTCATACTCTTTCGTTGTAATATCCATGCTAGTTTCATTTCCTTTTTCTCGCTTTCCTCTTGGGTGTTTGATAAATCTTAAGAAAAACCAAAAAAATTAGTTAGTTTAATTTCCATGCTTGTAGTAGAATTAAAATGAAAACCCAAAATATTTCTCGTTCTTCTTCTTACTTGTTGGGAGCTTTCCCGTGTAAATAGTTTTATTTTATTTTCTTTCCTTTGGGGGTCGAGAAGACCATATTGAAAATTCTTAGTGGCTCTCATATGCATGATTGTTTATTTAACTTAGAGCCCATATTACTTTGTCTTCTCTCTTGAGTTGAATGCTTGCAGATTCCAGCTTAGTCCAATGCACGTGCACTATTATTATTATACACATCATTCGGTCGTGCAAGTGAAAGGAAATATTGACGATATATGATGGACTTATTGAGATGAGAAAAGCTGGTATGAACTCGACCTCTCTTGTTTTTGTAAATATGATGAGTTCATCGTTTCTGATTCAGCTTATTATGAAGTAAACATATTCGCAATGACACTTAGAGATTATAGTTGCTTGTGCCATGCTTGATTAGCTACGAGTTATAATGGTTTACCTTGTGTGGCAACATGCTATTAGAATGATTATGATGTGGTATGATGGGATGGTATCCTCCTTTTAATGAATTGAGTGACTCGACTTGGCACATGTTCACGCATGTAGTTGAAACAAATCAACATAGCCTTCATGATATTCATGTTCATGGTGGATTATATCCTACTCATGCTTGTACTCGGTGTAAATTAATTTAATGCATCTTTATGACTGTTGTCGCTCTCTCAGTTGGTCGCTTCCCAGTCTTTTGCTAGCCTTCACTTGTACTAAGCGGGAATATTGCTTGTGCATCCAAACTCCATAAACCCCAAAGTTGTTCCATATGAGTCCACCATTCCTTCCTATATGCGGTATTTACCTGCCGTTCCAAGAAAATTTGTATGTGCCAACCTCCAAACCTTCAAATGAAATTCTGTTTTGTATGCTCGAGAAGCTCATGTTTCAACTAGGGCTGCCTATATCTTCCATGCTAGGTGGGTTATTCTCAAGAGGAGTGGACTCCGCTCCTCATTCACGAGAAAGGGCCGGTAACCGGGATGCCCAGTCCCATGATCCAAAAAGATCAAAGCAAATCAAAATAATTAAACAAAGCTCCCCCAGGGCTGTTGTTAGTTGGAGGCACTCATTGTTTGAGCAAGCCATGGATTGATGCTTGTTGGTGGTTGGGGAGTGTCGGTTTCAAAACCAGCAGATCTCGGGTACGGGGTCCCGATCTGTGTGTCAAGGCTGATGGTAACAGGAAGCAAGGGACACAAATGTTTACCCAGGTTCGGGCCCTCTCGATGGAGGTAAAACCCTACTTCCTGCTTGATTAATATTGATGATATGGGTAGTACAAGAGTAGATCTACCACGAGATCGTAGAGGCTAAACCCTAAGAGCTAGCCTATGATAGTTTGATTGTAATTGTGATCGGCCTTCTAAGGACCAACCTCTCCGGTTTATATTGACACTGGAGAGGGCTAGGGTTTACATGGAGTCGGTTATAAGGAAGGAAACACAATATCCGGTTCGCCAAGCTTGCCTTCCACGCAAAGGAGGGTCCCATCTGAACATGGGTTGAAGTCTTGAGTCTTGTATCTTCATGCTTCAATAGTCTGGACGTTGTACACAGTCCGGTTGTCCGGATACCCCCTAATCCAGGACTCCCTCAGTAGCCCCTGAACTAGGCTTCAATGACGATGAGTCCGGCGCGCAGTATTATCTTCAGCATTGCAAGGCGGGTTCCTTCTCCGAATACTCAAAAGTACCTGTTACGACGAATAGTGTCCGGCCTCGAATCAATGTTGTGCTCCTTGGCTTTAGCGCCTCAGTAATGACCATCTCCACGTGTCGAGCGAATGTGAGGAGTCGAGGCATTTTTGTATTTGCCACCCTCGATCCTCCGGTCCAACCGTCTATTTGAAGGGACAGGGATTCTCAAATCCAAACCTCACTCTCCTCCCTTGAGCTAGCATCCTAGAGCGCTCCGCGGAAAACCATTCCAACATGGCCGGCCGTCGCAGCTCTTCTACTTGCCCTCCTCGCTCTAAGTTGGGGGATTGGGGAGAGTGCTCAGTTCCTCACAGCCGTTTGGTAAAGTTACAAACCCAAGGGTTTCTCCCACCGGCGTTCATGGTCCCCATCTGAGCTAGAATAGCCACTTATGACGGAGGGGAACAAGCTAAGGGATCTCCTAACCCATCTCCGGAGCAGCAGATATGCCTCATCCCGCATCTGTTGAGGGGTGTCCGGTTTCCTATCCACCCGTTTCTTCGTGGGCTCCTGGAGTTCTACGGCCTCCAGTTACACAATCTTACCCCTGCCTCTATTCTGCACATAGCGGGGTATGTCGCCCTTTGCGAGCTATTTTTAGGCTGCGAACCACACTTCGGATTATGAAGGAAGCTGTTCTTCCTTGTTCCCCGCACCCAGGGAGAATCCCTATGTCAAATGGGCGGGGCCGAAGTATGGCGCATCGCCGAGACCGGATATCTGTCTGGCACTCCCGAGAAGGCGCCCAAAAACTGGCGTTCAGTGTGGTTCTATATAGCTGACGTTCCCCTTCCGGATCCAGTCCGGACAGGTCTCCCCAAGTTCAGCAACGCCCCGCTGAGGGCACGCTTAAACTAGCGCCCCCGGGGCCCTCAAGAGGAGGACACAAGGGAAATACACCTCCTGATGAACAGGATAAAGTTGCTAGGCAAATCCGGACTGACGATAGTTGAGGTCATGGCGATATGCATAAGGCGAGGTGTGCAACCACTCCAATATCGGGGGAAGCCCATGTGGCATTTCAACGGGGAAGACGATGCCACCCGCTGCGGCCGTAAGGGTCTGGACTCCGCTACCGCTTTGGCAAGGATATTGTTCGATTTGTACAAGGGGGAAGAGGAGGAATTCCTTCGCATAAAAACGCGGGACAGATTCTCAGGGTACAACCCCACAGAGTTGTTAAGTTGCCATCCTTTTCCCAACTTCACTTACTCTAGCGCTCTTCCGCTAAGATTACTTGCATCAATGCTTCTGAGTAGGAACTGAGGAGGTCCGTAGAAGGAATCTTCAGCCCCTCCCCGCAACCAGAGGACCTTGGAAGGGCCCTAGATCTAGGACTCAAAGTAGATCCGGATATTACTGTGGAGCTTGTCAACGGGGTATTTTATCAAGCGAGCTGGGATGGCGCCCTGGTGGCCATTATGGCTGACTACCCTGGACTGCTCCCCGTGTCGCGTGTAAGCCGAGCTAAAAATCCCTATCCTCCGAAGAGGAATCCCTCCAGGTACTATAATTTACCCTTGAGGCGTCGTTCTATTTGCGTAAACGACGGCCGGAGTGAGGGGCCGAGCCCCTAGGGACTCATCAACCACGGGCGTCCGGATCGGGTAGGCTCAAGAGGAAGGCGGTGAGGGTTGACACACCGCTACAGAGGTAAAGTAATAACCTGTCCTATAATTATAGAATTTGAAATATGACAGTGCCCTTTGTGTCTGGCAGGAAGAGGAATAACCGGACTATGTCCGGAGACCCCACCAATCACGCCTCCACCAGCCGGGTCCCAGAACAGGCTTCGGGGGCGGAGGCGGACACGGGGCCAGCACCGCAAAGCTCCCCGACGGAGGATGCTGATACGTGTTCAGCCACGAACTCTGAAGTGGAGAGCGCCATGAATCACAGGCGCCGGAGGGCCGTGCTTCGGAACAACATCTTTTCCGAAGAGGCTTTTAATGCCTTCAATTCGACGGACGCATACGTCCGAGCTGCTTGAGGCGGGCTGGCCCAGGCGACGAACCAGTACACCAAAGATATACAGGTAAGAAATTTTGACAAGTATATATAGCAGTAGCCCCTGAGACTTGAAATAGTTGGGACAACTGTTTGAAGGATCAATTTATGTACAGGTCCTCGTGGACAAGAATGAACAATTGGCTCGGGAGATGGAGGCATGTAAGGCCTAGCTGACTGATGTGGTAGCCAAGTTAGAGGGATCCCGAAAGGCCCCCTCTGGTAATATTTGTCTCCATTATAGGTAGATGTACCAGTTGGAAAATGGCTGGTGCAGTTAGTCTAACAGAAAATTCTGCAGACAATCCCGGGGTGAGTCCGGAAGGCGTAATGGGTGACGACTCGCATCTCCAACGGTAGCTAAAGGCTGGCGAGCGCATCCTTACGCAGGTGATGCAAGAGAAGAACAAGCTAAAAGATGTAAATATTCATCTGGACGTGGAATTAAAGGACATCTGCGCCCAACTGGCGGACTCCGTGAAGGAGAACAAAAGGCTTCGACACGACATTTATGGTAAGAGCTCAAGCGAACTGTGTGATAGTTCGACGAGGAAGTTTTTCAAAAAAAATTGCTTGCAGGAATTTTAATGGGTCGCCCTGAAGAGGAGCTGCCCTCATCTGCAGGTGATTTGCTGCAAGAACTTTCGCAGATGCACGAGAATGCTCGGCAGGTGATGCACGGCGTTGCTCAGGCCTTGTGGCCATCAAGCCTCCTGCCGAATGGCATGGGGGAGCTTGCGGACCTGCTTCAAGGAGCCCGGCGGCGCTTCCGCCTGTGGAAGATATCAGCATGCCGGCAAGGAGCAAGAGAAGCCTGGGCGATGGTGAAGACGCGCTACACCAAGATGGAACAGAACCATATGGCCGAAGTAGGACCGGCGGGGCCCGATGGGCAAGAAATTCCCGTGAGTCTGGTATAGACTAGGTAGCGTTAGCCGCTAAGTATTCTCAACAGGATTGTAGGCTAGATAGCCTGTTAGACGATATAGAGGAGGAATATAGTCAGTCTCAGTGACTGTGTAATTTAATTGGCATAAGTAGCCCCTAGACGGATTGAAATCATTTGTCATGGCGGACCTTTTCGCTTCAGCCCCCGGATCCTATAGTCCGGGCTGTGTCCGAATACCCGCTCGGTTATACAAAAACCGGGGTATGCGTGGAGACCAGGCATAGGGGTCATAAGTGCTCGAAAAGACAAGTACCCAACTAGTTATGTTATACTGCATGGATAGCAAGAAACATCTTCCAGGGAGAATAGTTCCGTTAGGGGTACCGTTCCTTGGGTATGCATGTGTCAATGCACATGTCCGGACTGCGAGCGATGGCGCAGGATACAAAGATTCTAGGGTTTTTTGTTGTAACCAACGAATACATCCTTTTTTCACCGATCGAATATTCTCTTAAGGAAACTAGCTTTCGGCTTCACCCAGTCTGAGGTACACATCCGGCTTAACCGGTAGTAACAATCAAAGAGGTGCTCCCCTTATGCCCTAGCCGAATTAAGGGGAACGTAGGGCATAAACACAAGAGCCAGGCAACCCAACTTGGCCACATCTTAAGTCATATCGATGCATATAATGGTGAAGAAAAGGCACATATGGAAAAGGAACGCATATGCGGTGGGCAAAAAGCCATTTAAAGTAATTATGTCTGGCTTCCGAATAGGAAGCCCCCAGGTACAGCTTACACACATAGTACGGCCGGAATGGTCCGAGAGTCCGCACTGTTTAAATACTTTGTGTGAAGAGAAAAAGGGGTCGAGAATGGAGAGAAAAGGGGTGGAGCATAATTAAAAAGGAGGGGTAAGGAGACGAACACTGAGTTTGGCGTTAGGCGTAGAATCTCCGGAGTCTAGCCGCGTTCCATGGGTTCGGCTCGAGTTTGTTATCGGATGCATTACATAGACGGTGCGCTCCTACGGTGAGAACTTTGTCAATGACGAAGGGACCTTCCCACTAGGGTTTGAGTTTGTCCTTCTTCTTCTCTGGTAGGCATAGAACGAGCTCGCCAATATTGTAAGTTCTGGCCCGCACTTCTCTGCTTTGATATCGTCGAGCCTGCTGCTGATAGAATGTGGAACGGGCTTTTGCTACATCACGCTCCTCCTCCAGGGCATCCAAGTTATCCTGCCGATCTAACTCGGCTTCCTTCTCTTTGTACATGCGTACGCGTGACGAATCACGTATTATGTCGCAGGGTAGTACTGGTTCCGCACCGTACACCTAAAAAATGGTGTGTATCCGGTGGTTCGATTCGGTGTGGTCTGCAGCCCCCAGAGTACGGAGTCAAGCTCCTCTACCCAGTGCGTAACTGATTCTGTTAAAGATCGCACTAGTCTGGGTTTTATGCTGCTCATGATGAGAACATTTTCCCGTTCGACATGGCCATTTGTTTGGGGGTGGTAGGCAGAAGCGTAGTCGAGCTTAATGTCCATTTTGCCGCACCAAGTTTTCACTTCATCGGCTGTGAAATTTGAGCCATTATCAGTGATGATGCTATGGGGGACACCGTACCGGTGTACGACCCCGGATATGAAGTCTATTACAGGTCCGGATTCGGCCGTTTTAACTGGTTTGGCTTTGATCCATTTGGTGAATTTGTCCACCATGACCAATAAATATTTTTTTCTTATGGCTTCCCCCTTTAAGAGGTCCGACCATATCCAGCCCCTAGACCGTGAAGGGCCAAGTTATGGGGATTGTTTGGAGAGCGGTAGGGGGCATATGACTCTGATTGGCGAAGAGCTGGCAGCCGACGCAATGTTGGACAAGGTCCTGTGTGTCTGCTCGGGCCGTCGGCCAATAGAAGCCTGTATGCAAGGCTTTGCTGACTAGCGCTCGAGCTGCGGCGTGGTGTCCGCCCAGTCCGGCATGGATTTCAGCCAGGAGTTGCCGCCCTTCCTCTTCATGGACTTTGTAAGCCTTAGAACGCTGAACTATGCAGCGTGCTTCATTTTGGTCTTCGTGGAGCTCCTGCCTATTTAGGTAGGCCAAAAAGGCTCGGTCCACGGGGTGATTACGGCCATGATTTCGTGGGCCGAAGATGTTATTTCGATGGCAGAGCCTCCGATTGTGTCTGATGGTTCAAAATCTGGGCGTGTATTCGGATCCATGCTGGTATTGCCGGACTCTCCTTCCCATACTATGGATGGCTTGAACAACCTTTCGAGGAATATATTAGGTGGGACAGGGTCATGTTTGGCGCCAATGCGGGCAAGGACGTCCGCCGCTTGATTGTTTTCTCGAGCTACATGGTGGAATTCGAGCCCCTCGAACCGAGCGGACATTTTGAGGACGGCATTACGATAGGACACCATTTTCGGATCCTTGGCATCAAAGTCTCCGTTTATTTTTGATATTGCGAGGTTCGAATCCCCGCGGACTTCCAAGCGTTGGATGCCCATAGACACTGCCATCCGAAGACCATGCAACAGAGCCTCATATTCGGCTGCATTGTTGTTGTCTGTGTATAATATTTGTAGGACGTACTGGACCGTCTCCCCGGTGGGAGACGTCGGGACTACCCCTGCTCCCAGTCCGGCCAGCATTTTGGAGCCGTCAAAGTGCATGATCCAGTTGGAGTACGCGCCGTACTCTTTAGGGAGTTCGGGTTCTGTCCATTCGGCAACAAAGTCAGCCAGTACTTGCGACTTAATGGCTCGCTGTGGTTTGTATATTATGTCGAACTGCAGGAGCTCGATAGCCCATTTAGCAATCTGGCCCGTAGCATCGCGGTTATTAATTATGTCACTGAGTGGTACTTCGGAGGCGACGGTAATCGAACACTCTTGAAAGTAGTGTCTTAGCTTCCGGGATGCCATGAAGACCGCGTATGCTATTTTTTGATAGTGTGGGTATAGGGATTTGCATGGGGTGAGGACCATGGATACGTAATAAACTGGTTTTTGAAGCGGGAATTTGTATCCGTCCACCTCTCGTTCAACGACGAGCACTGCACTTACCACTTGATGTGTTGCAGCTATGTATAGTAGCATAGGTTCACCAATGTTTGGCGCTGTTAGGACTGGATTACTGGCCAATAAGATCTTTATCTCATCGAGTCCGGCCGCGGCTGCATCCGTACATACAAAGTGTTCGGTGCGCCGAAGGAGGCGGTAAAGAGGCAATGCCTTTTCTCCTAGCCTGGATATAAAGCGGCTCAAAGCGGCCATGCATCCAGCTAGCTTCTGGATGTGCTTGAGGTCTATTGGTATAGCCAACTGCGACAGAGCTCGGATTTTTGCTGGATTCGCTTCGATTCCTCTATTGGAAACAATAAAGCCCAGCAGCTTCCCCGAGGGGACACCGAAACGCATTTTTCCGGATTCAACTTGATGTCGTATGTCCGGAGGTTATCAAATGTAAGCCTCAAGTCATTTATTAGGGTTTCGACGTGTCTAGTTTTTATGACCACGTCGTCCACATATGCTTCCACTATTTTGTCGATTTGTTTTTCTAGGCATGTTTGAATCATGCGTTGATAGATTGCGCCGGCATTCTTGAGCCCGAAGGGCATAGTGTTGAAGCAATAAGGGTCATATGGCGTTATAAAAGTTGTTTCAGCTTGGTCAGACTCTACCTTCTTTATTTGATGGTATCCAGAGTATGCGTCGAGAAAACACAGCGGGTCGTGTCCAGCTGTGGCATTGATGATTTGATCGATGCGAGGGAGGGGAAAGGGATCCTTGGGGCAAGCCTTGTTGAGGTCTTTGAAGTCGACGCATAGGCGCCAGGATTTGTCCTTTTTTTTGGTACCATTACCAAATTTGCCAGCCAATCCGGATGTTTAATATCTCTGATGAATCCGGCCTCGAGTAGCTTGTCGAGCTCTTCCCCCATGGCTTGTCGTTTGGGTTCTGAAAACCACCTTAGAGTCTGTTTGACCGGTTTGTATCCCTTTAGTATATTGAGGGTGTGTTCGGCCAACCGGCGTGGGATGCCTGGCATGTCCGAAGGGTGCCAGGCAAAAATTTCCTAATTCTCGCGTAAGAAATCTCACAGTACGGCGTCCATCGCGGGGCTCAACTGTGTCCCGATGGATGCTGTCTTTGTGGGGTCCGTTGGGTGGACTTGGAATTTGACTATCTCGTCTGCAGGTTTAAATGAGGTGGACTTGGGTCGCTTGTTGAGTATCACTTCGTCCCTGTCCATGGTGGCCCGCAGTGTTGTTAACTCTTCGGCTGCTAGGGCTTCAGATAATGTTTCCAGGGCTAGTGCTGCGGTTTTGTTTTCGGCGCGAACTGTGACGTCCGGATCACTAGCTAGAGTGATAATTTCGTTGGGTCCGGGCATTTTAAGCTTCATGTACCCATAATGAGGTACTGCTTGAAAGCTTGTAAATGCGTCCCACCCTAGAAGGGTGTGGTATCCGCTGCTAAAGGGAGCCACATGGAATGTGATTTCTTCGGACCTGTAATTCTCCGGGGTGCCGAATACCACATCGAGGGTGATTTTTCCCGCACACCGCACTTCCCAAGGAGGGATGATTCCCCTGAAGGTGGTGCTGCTTTGCTCGATGCGGCCTTTATCAATTTCCATCTTGTCGAGTGTTTCCTCATAGATTAAGTTTAATCCGCTTCCACCGTCCACGAGTACTTTGGTGAGCCAAAAGCCATCCATGATTAGGCTAAGGACCAGAATGGCTGGTGCCCGGACAGTCTAGAATCGAGGTTCATCACTGGCATTGAAAGTTATAGCTGTGTCGTTCCAAGGGTTTATCTTTGCCACATGGCAAATTTTCGCGGAGCTCCGACGAGCCCTCTTGCGCCTATTGTTCGAGGCAAAAGTTCGAAGACTGTTAGTACTGTATTGTGCCCTCTGCCAGGATGTTGTTTCGCTTTATGGCCTACAAGAATATCCTCACCACCTTTTGCCACCTACCGGAGTATCCAACATTCCCTAAGGCTATGAGTCGATATTGTATCCGGAGTACTGTGGAGCTTACATGGCCCGTCGAGCCATTCTTCCAATACGGATCCCCGCCCTGGGGTGGGCTTTGGTTTCTTGGGGATTGGATCGGACGACTTACGAGAGTTTGCCCGTTTAGTTCGGACAAAGGTCTTGGTGAGAGAAGTACTATCCCAAAATTCTGTTCGGGTTTTCCAAGCGCTCTCCATCGCACAGTACTTCCGTACCATGATTGCCAAGTCCACGAAGCGTACTATGTCATGGCGGTTTATAGCATTGAGGAGTCCTTTGCCCGTGCAGTTTTTGCAGAAGAGTGAGAGCATGTTCTCCTCGCGGCAGTCCTTGACCTTGTTCAGCGCAAGGAGGAATCTGGCCCAGTAGTGATGTACGGTTTCCTGGGGCTCTTGCCTGATGCGGGAGAGACAGTTTAAGTCCAGGTAGGTGTTGTTAGCAGAATCTGGATTTTGAGCCGATCTAACGCCCAAGGGCGCGGACGGTTCCGAGCTTACCAGCTCAGAATCCGGAGTGCTGCCCAATTTCTTCGGCCCAATGCCCGATTCTAAGTCCGGGACCTGGGTCGTGTTTTCCTTTGAGCAGGTTTTCGCCTCAAGGAGTTCGGTGATCCGAACATAATTCGTCCTCAAAGTTGAGGGACAACCCGCGTGTGGTTCCTCCACTATCGCTATCTCATGTGTGGCCGGCGGGGATCTGATGTCCCTTCGGTCGGGTTTAAGCCCAATCCGGTCATAGTTCGTAGCGACTCCCAGAGCGGCGATGCGATCCAGGAGTTCATTAAGGGAGGAGATATCCATTGGATCCATCTGTTCGGCAAGTTCCGAACTGACGTGAAGGTTATGATTGATGACCCGAGAGGCCATCGTCCGCATTGCCGCCGACGGGGCGGCCATGATAAAGCCGCTGAGCCGGAGCGTCTGGCCTACAGCCAGAGCTCCTCCGAGGTAATGTCGTCCTTGATGACGAGACGAGCCATCGAGCCTTGCGGCGACGACACAGAGGAACTCTCAATAAGCACTAATGTCGGTATCAAAACCGGCGGATCTCGGGTAGGGGGTCCCAATCTGTGCGTCAAGGCTGATGGTAACAGGAAGCAAGGGACACAGATGTTTACCCAGGTTCGGGCCCTCTCGATGGAGGTAAAACCCTACTTCCTGCTTGATTAATATTGATGATATGGGTAGTACAAGAGTAGATCTACCACGAGATTGTAGAGGCTAAACCCTAAGAGCTAGCCTATGATACTTTGATTGTAATTGTGATCGGCCTTCTAAGGACCAACCTCTCCGGTTTATATTGACACCGGAGAGGGCTAGGGTTTACATGGAGTCGGTCACAAGGAAGCAAACACAATACTCGGATCGCCAAGTTTGCCTTCCACGCAAAGGAGAGTCCCATCCGGACACGGGCCGAAGTCTTGAGTCTTGTATCTTCATGCTTCAATAGTCTGGACGTTGTACACAGTCCGGCTGTCTGGATACCCCCTCAGGGAGTATAAAACCTTTACCATTCTATTTGGGAACTCCCTATAATGCATGTAGTATGGAAGATACAGCCATCTTTTAGTTGTTGCGTTAACAGCGAAAGTATGCCGCTCAAAATGTTATTCAATCTCTATTTTAAAATCGAGCTCTGGCACCTCTACAAATCCCTGCTTCCCTCTGCGAAGGGCCTATCTATTTACTTTTATGTTGAGTCATCACCCTTCGTATTAAAAAGCACCTGCTGGAGAGCACACTATCATTTGCATTCATTATTATTAGTTTATATTGGGTATGACTTGACTGGATCTCTTTTACCATGAATTACAATGTTTAGTTAGTCCTTGATCTTTAAAGGTGCTCTGCATTTATGTTTTGCGGTCTCAGAAAGGGCTAGCGAGATACCATTTTGTTATATCATGTTATGATTGTTTTGAGAAAGTGTTGTCCTTCGAGTTTTATTATTATGGCTCGCTAGCTGATCATGCTATTGATATGAGTAATTGTGAGACCTGGGTGTTATTATGAGTATGGTTAGTTCATAATATTTGCTGAAACCTGAATGATGGCTTTGCATGTTTGCAACAACAAGAGCAAACAGAGTTTGTAAAAGTTCTTCTTTATCACTTTCAGCTTATCAACTGAATTGCTTGAGGACAAGCAAAGGTTTAAGCTTGGGGGAGTTGATACGTCTCCAACGTATCTACTTTTCCAAACACTTTTTCCCTTGTTTTGGACTCTAACTTGCATGATTTGAATGAAACTAACCCGGACTGACGTTGTTTTCAGCAGAATTGCCATAATGTTGTTTTATGTGTAGAAAGCAAAAGTTCTAGGAATGTCCTGAAAATCCACGTAGGTATTTTTTTGGAAAATATAAAAAATACTGGCGAAAGAATCAAGACCAGGGGGCCTACACCCTGTCCACGAGGGTGGGGGCACGCCCTCCCCCCTGGGCGCGCCCCCCTGTCTCGTGGGCCTCCTGAGGCTCCGCCGACCTCAACTCCAACTCCATATATTCCGTCCCGCGGAGAAAAAAATCAGAGAGAAAGTTTCATCGCGTTTTACAATATGGAGCCGCCGCCAAGCCCTAATCTCTCTCGGGAGGGCTGATCTAGAGTCCGTTCGGGGCTCCGGAGAGGGGGATTCGTCGACGTCGTCATTATCAACCATCCTCCATCACCACTTTCATGATGCTCACCGCAGTACGTGAGTAATTCCATCGTAGGTTTTCTGGACGGTGATGGGTTGGATGAGATTTACCATGTAATCAAGTTAGTTTTGTTAGGGTTTGATCCCTAGTATCCACTATGTTCTGAGATTGATGTTGCTATGACTTTGCTATGCTTAATGCTTGTCACCAGGGCCCGATTGCCATGATTTCAGATCTGAACCTATTATGTTTTCATGAATATATGTGTGTTCTTGATCCTATCTTGCAAGTCTATAGTCACCTATTATGTGTTATGATCCGACAACCCCGACATGACAATAATTGGGATACTTCTCGGTGATGACCGTAGTTTGAGGAGTTCATGTATTCACTATGTGCTAATGCTTTGTTCCGGTTCTCTATTAAAAGGATGCCTTAATTTACCTTAGTTTCCGCTAGGACTCCACTACCACGGGAGGGTAGGACAAAAGATGTCATGCAAGTTCTTTTCCATAAGCACGTATGACTGTTTACGGAATACATGCCTACATTACATTGATGAACTGGAGCTAGTTCTGTGTCACCCTATGTTATAGCTATTACATGAGGAATGGCATCCAACATAATTATCAACCACTGATCCATTGACTACGAGCTTTTCACAGCTTGTGTTTCGCTTATTTACTTTTCTGTTGCTACTATTACAATCACTACAAAACCCAAAAACATTACTTTTGCTACCGTTACCTTTATTATCATATTACTTTGCTACTAAATACTTTGTTGCGGATACTAAGTTATCCAGGTGTGGTTGAATTGACAACTCAACTGCTAATACTCAAGAATATTCTTTGGCTCCCCTTGTGTCGAATCAAAAAATTTGGGTTGAATACTTCCTGAATATTATCTTGGGGTGCCTCGGGCATCCCCAAGCTTAGCCTTTTGCTAATCCTTATTCCTTCGTCCATCGTAATATCACCCAAAACTTGAAAACTTCAATCACACAAAGCTCAACAAAACCTTCATGAGATCCGTTAGTATAAGAAAGCAAACCACTACCATAAGTAATGCTGCGAACCTATTCATATTTTATTTTTGCATTATATCTACTTTATTTTCACTTTTCTATGGCAAAAACTCTTCAAAAAAACCATAGAATCATCAAAACAAGCACAGAACGCAAAGAAAACAGAATATGTTATAAACAGAACAGTCTGTAGCAATCTGGATATTTCGAATAATTATATAACTTCAAAAAATCTGAAAAATAGGACAACGCGAGCAATTTTTTATATTAACCTTCTGCAAAAAGAATCAACCCAAAAGCACTCTTTTGTTAAAAATGGGAATTATTTTCGTGAGCGCAAAAGTTTCTGTTTTTCAGCAAGATCAAATCAACTCTCACCCAAATCATCCCAAAGGATTTGCTTGGAACAAAGACTAATTTAAACCACAAAACACATCTAATCATAGGCTTAATTGGGTATTTTATTGAAGACTGCAAGAAAACCAAAAGCAAAAGGATACAAGTTGGATTGCCTCCCAACAAGACCTATTGTTTTATGCCCTTGGCTAGGCATAATGCGAAGGATCTAAGTGTTGTCATCTGTAGTCTTTGCCACTTTAGTAAGGGTGTTTTCAAATCCGGGAGGCTCTTTGTGATTCCCTAAATTTTCCGGGAAAGGAACCATCTTGAGATCTAAAATATCCAACTGTTTATTGCAAAGAGTAATCAAAGTGTTCAAACGATTGATACTACCATTTATATGTTTGAGAGGTTCATTATATTTTTGCAATTCAACCATATGCTTATGCAAATCATCAAGTTTATCCAAAATTTTAACTCCTTCTAGGGTGAAAGAAAACCCTTTATTTTGTGGTGGAATGCCATGCGCAATATGCGACCCTATCCTAAAGGAACTCAAAGGTCCCACGAAGGATAGAAGCGCATATTGGAGACGCTTTTGCATGGTTGATATCATTACATCGTACCATTACATAATTGTTGGGGATACATACAAAAGGCATACAATGCCACACGAATACAACATCATCATACATAAGAGCAACATCCGACTATGGATGAAACACAAACAGAAACTCAAACGACATCCACCCTGCTAGCCTAGGTTGCCGACCTGGAACCTATCCCCTGATCGAAGAAGAAGCAGAAAAAGAACTCTAAAACAAGCAAGCATCGCTCTTGCATCATGATCATCGCATAACCTGCACCTGCAACTATTATTGTAGTAATCTGTGAGCCACGAGGACTCAACAATCCCATCACCATGGGTATCAAGACTAGCAAAGCTTAATGGGTATGGAAGGGGTAAAGTGGTGAGGTTGCAGCAGCGACTAAGCATGTATGGTGTCTAACATATGCAAATAAGAGCGAGAAGAGAAGCAAACAGAACGGTCGAGAAGCTAGAAGTGATCAAGAAGTGATCCTGAAACTACTTACGCACAATCATAACACAAAGACTGTGTTCACTTCCCGGACTCCGCCGAAAAGAGACCATCACGGCTACCCACGCGGTTGATGCGTAATAATTCGAATATGGTGTCAAGTTCTCTACAACCGGATATTAACAAATTCACATCTGCCACATAACCGCGGGCACGGCTCTCGAAAGATTATACCCTGTAGGGGTGTCCCAACTTAGCCCATCACAAGCTCTCATGGTCGACGAAGGATATTCCTTGTCCCAGGAAGACCCGATTAGTCTCGGAATCCTGGTTTACAAGACATTTCGACAATGGTAAAATAAGACCAGCAAAGTCGCCCGATGTGCCAACAAATCCCGATAGGAGTCGCACGTATCTCATTCTTAGGGCACACTGGATAAGTCAAGCTACGAGTAAAACCAGCCCTCAAGTTTCCCCAAGGTGGCCCCACAGGTTGCTCGATTCGGACAAACACTCAAAGGAGCACTGGCCCGGGGGTGTCAAATAAAGATGACCCTTAGGCTCCAGAAACCCAAGGGAAAAAGGCTTAGGTAGGCAAATTGTAAAACCAAGGTTGGGCCTTGCTGGAGGAGTTTTATTCAAAGCGAACTGTCAAGGGGGTCCCATAAATCACCCAACCGTGTAAGGAAAGCAAAATCAAGGAGCATAACACCGGTATGATAGAAACTAGGGCGGCAAGAGTGGAACAAAAGATCAGGCATAAGGCCGAGCCTTCCACCCATTACCAAGTATATAGGTGCATTACTTAAATATGAGATATTGTGATATCCCAACATAATCCTGTCCACCATGGAGCAATCTTCGACTTCACCTGCAACTAACAATGCTATAAGAGGGGCTGGGGAAAGCGGTAACATAGCCAAGCAATTATTTTCTAGGAAGGGTGAAAAGGTTAGAGGCTAACATGTCAATTTGGGAGGCTTGAAGAACAAGTGATAGGTAGCGCAGCATAGTGATAGAACAAAGCAACTAGCATAGCAATGATAGTAGTGAGATCCAGGGTAGCGGTCATCTTGCCTGAAATCCCGCTAGGAAGAAGAACGAGTCCATGAAGAAGATGAACGGGCGAAGACGAACGAAGCGTAGTCAAACGAATCCTCATGATCGCAACGAAACAGGAACTATCAAGAAGAAGCACAACCGGAAAGAAGCAAGCACCATGGTAAACACACAACACATAAACATGACAAGATGCACAACCAAGCATGATGCATGACAAGTCTAGATGAGGCTACTCATGGCAAGAGATGATGCAAACAAGAGCAACACATCAAAGCAAGTTTAAATGAGGTCGGAAACAACATATAACAAATCCGGTAAGTCCTCATAAGCAAATTTCGAAATTGGTCCAGATCTGAATAACCTTATGTTCAAGTTGTTAAACAGAAAGTTAACATACACCAAGATGATCTACACAAAAATCTAGTCAAGTTACATATAAAGTTCATTTAATTCGGAGCTACGGACTAGAAGATATGAGCAAAACAAGTCAAACATGGCATTGATGCAAAATGCATTCAAACATCAAGCAAACACCTTCAAAATATGGATGCAACAAGGTAACATGAAACTATATGCAAAATTAAGCAAGTTTCATATAGAGCACACTCCAAACGGAGCAACGGTGCAACATATACACATGAAACAAGTTTAAAGGACAAGCTGTCCGAAATAGCAACTAGGCAACTAGCAAGCATCAAAACAATGTACTACATCATCTCAACATGAAAACAAAAGGAATGGACATGATGTATAGGTAGAGCATAACAAAAAATGAACACTGAGCTATCTCCAGAAACCACTAGAACATGCTGAGAAGGACATGGAAAGATTGCAAATAATAACAGTTCGCAGACTTGGCAGAAAATCATTGTGCATGGCAGAAATAACATCAGGTTGCAATGTTTAGAGCTATCAAATAACATGCTACAGGACCTTATCATGGCAAACAAAGGCATGGCATGCTAATACTAAGGACAAGGAACAAAACTCTCTTACTGAACTTATTCCAAAGATCAACAGAAAACATGGTAGCATCCATGCAAAACATGGCAAGTGATATGACGGATTCACACACTGAAAATAACAGCACATGGCAGGAACAACGATAAGTAGGCATGTTCGTGAGCTTGTACAACTCACCACAGAACAATACATGGCATGACAAGGTGATCAACAGTAAGAAGGCACATTTCTGAAGCTAAGGATGGCAATAGCATAGTCATAGGATGCACGGATCACTAGGAAAACACATGGCCAAAACTGGACTTAATGTTAACAGGCTGACAGGAACATTATTTAGCAACTTTGGAGCATCATACAAACAATCTATATTAGGCGATAATTGCAACCAAGGGCATGGATGGATATAGCATAACATGTATAACAAAACATCCTTAGTGGACATCTCTAGATTATGCATAGAATGACTTGTAGCAGCAGGTTTACATAGCATTATGATATAGCAGTTACAGCCTAGCAAAATAGTAACAACAAGTACCCTACTTCACGAGATTGATGCACTCACTACAAGGCACACACAAATACATGGATTGCACCACTGTAAAGATGGCATACAAATGCTCCTAAAACATGTAGAAATCATGCTCAAAATATGCACACACAAAATGCAACGAAAATGACAAAACTGCAAGTTATAACAGTCTCAGCAGGTTAACATCATATAGCACTCTTGCAACAATGATTAGGGCATCAATATGGACTCAAACAAGCATGGCACAAAGGAACAAATGAAGAGCATCTCACAATGAACGTTTCGACATATTATGCACGCAAAACGGATCTACGGTCAGAGAGTTATGGCATGGCAAAGGGGGCACCAGAATGCTTAAAATTAGGGACTTGGAGAAAAAATCAACCTCGCGGGGTCAACGCGGATCGGGTCGGGCGAGATGGATCCGGGCGCGGGCCCGTGGATCAGGTCGGAGCAGGCGCGGGTCCGGGCGAGGTGGCGAGGTGGCGGCGCCGGCGAGGTGGCGGCACCGGCGAGGCGCTCTGGCGACGTCGGGGAATGGCGCCGGCGGAGGAGATGGACGGGGGCGCCGGGTAGGCGGATCCGGCGGCGGCCGGGCAGATTTGGCCGGGGCGAGGCCAGAAGGCGGCGAGGCGGCGTCGGTTGGCGGCGGAGCGAGGCGTTGAGCGAAGGGCGACGGGGCAGCTTCCGGTCGGCGGCGCGATGCGGGGCCGGGCGGCGCGGCGGCGCACCGGTGACGAGGCGGCGGAGGGGCGCCGGCGCGGTGCGAGGCGGGGCGCAGGCCGCGGCGGTGGCGCTCGGACCGGAGGCGGCCTAGGGCGGGCTCGTGATGGGCCCCAACAGGCCTGGCGGCGGGGGCGGCGGCCAGGACAGGTGGCGGGGACACGTGTCAGCGCGGGAGAGGCCGGGCGGTGGCGGCGGACATGTCTGGCGGCGGGGTTTTCGTCCGGCGGCGTGAGGGGAGCGGGGCTAGGGTTTGGACTGCGATTTGGACGGGGGAGGGCATATTTATAGGTAGATGGAGCTAGGAGAGTCCAAATGAGGTGCGTTTTCGCCCAGACGATCGTGATAGAACGGCGGAGAGCTTAGAGGGGAGTTAGATGGGCTAGGTGGGTTGTGTGAAGAGGTGCTGGGATGCAAAGAGAAGGGGGTTTCGGTTAACTGGTTAACCGTTGGGGCATCAAACGACCTCCAAATGGAACGAAATTTGACGGGCGGTCTACCGGTGATATACCAAGGCCACTCGGCAAATCTCGGCCCATTCCGAGAATGTTTTTCTCCCGCTCACGAAACAAGGTCTGAGAGGGGGCGACGGGCGCGTGAAGATGTGGTTGGGCTCAGAACGGACAACGGAGAGAACTGAGGGAACCCGAACGGATGCAAGTTTTGAAAAACATACAGATGAAATGCAGATGATGACATGGCAAAAAGCAACACGCAAGCAAATGACATGGCAACTACGGCGAATAACTGGAGGACACCTGGCGCATCGGATTCGGGGCGTTACAACTCTCCTCCACTAACAAGAGATCTCGTCCTGAGATCTTAGGAACGAGACGGAAGAGAAAGAGGATGAGGTGAAGTAAGAATGCACGAGAAAAGATGAACAAAGTCGAGAGCCCTCGGGTAGAAAAGATGAACGGCGAGTATGAAGAGAATGAAAAACTCAAGAAATAGATAGATTCTGAAACCACTCCAGTTAGAACAAGATAGGAAAGGAGTAATAATATAAGAATTCCGGTAACACTCTGGCTGAAAATGGAAGGATTAGAACATGAACTTCGCAAGATGGGATGACACTTGACGAGAATCAAAAGAACGGACACTTGACGAGATGACCAACGCAATGCCTCCGGAAGAATTGAAAGAATGGAATGAAAAGAACGGATGTAAGAACAAGAACTTCCACCATGAATGAATTTGATAGCGTCCTTGGAGGAAGGGCTGAATGGAGTTGTTGAGAAAATCAACATCAAAAGAATAAGCTTGATGTGGACTTATCAAAAACATCTCAAAACTTGAGGTGAAATTATACCACAACCAAATGTCTGAAAATCTGAGAAGAACGAAGAAATGCAAAACTCCACTTCAGGGGAAAATGGCGAATTAATTGCACTTCGAGACGTGAGAAGAAAAGATACTTGAACTCCACCAACAAAATTCTTGGTGAACTCTTCAAGAATGAATTAAATCAACAAGAACCACTATGAAGAACTCCGGTGACAAAAGGATGATGACATAGAAAGAAGGATGAAAGAATAAGATGAGCCTTGCGATGATTTAGATGGAGGTTCCGACAAAATGGCCAAGGAAATTTGAACTCCGGAAAAGAAAAGATGAAAACACTTGGAACTAGAATTTATTCCTCACGAACAAACTCCGAAGAAAAGGGATTACTTGACGATGATGAAATAAGAATAAGAATTACGTTATACTTATCCTCATCATATTTAATTGACGACAACCATATTTGGCATGCCACTTATTCCCCTTGAAAAGTATTGAGGAGCATATGGCGCAACCTTTAGGAAGGTCTTCAATGAACCACCATTTGAATTGAAAAGAACGAATGAATTGATATGATAACAAAGGAAAAAGTATCTGAAGGAACCACCGTAAGAATTCGAAAATGACTGATGAAATAGAATGAATCACCGGGAAGAATTAGAAGAACCAATATGCTAGAGGGGATTCAGATGCAAAAGAACAAAGAGATGATGAGCTGATTAAAGAACACTTGAACGAAGCACCGGGATAATTGGATAACAATAGATGGAATGTGAGGACGAAGAATTCTTCTGGAATGATGGCCTTCGGTGAAAAGAAAACTGAAAACAACTCCTGACATACTCCGGATGGGTAAGAAAAGGAATATCTGACAAATGGAATAATTCAAGAGGATAACATGAAGCTAGAACCGTGAGTCTTTGAGAGAACTGGCAAGATTTAGAGGAAAAACTCTTCTTTGGTCTTCAAATGACGACAATAAACACCACCAAAATTGTTGAGATACTCTGAGAGAATGAAAAGAAAAGAGGTTGAGACAACAATGAAATGATTTGAAACTGATCTTGGAAAGGCATATGACTGATGAAATTCATTCTTACGTCAAACTCCGAAAAGAATTAGGAATGGCTCCGGAATAATTAGAAGAGTCAAGTAAGATCCTGGGAAAAGACCTGTGGGTTAGGGCCCACTAAAAGAAAACACCGTTGAAAAGGATTGTTGAACAGATAGATGATGCACCAAAACAATTGAAATATTTGAATGAGGTGACAACCTCGAATTAATTGGAACACAGACGAATCTCCTAAGATGTCTTGAGCACTCCGGAAGGATAAACTAGCGAGAGGCGAACCAGCTGGGAAAACAATTGATCCAAGGAAAATAATATAGTCACTATTAAAAATTGGAATTGAATCCACCGGAGAAGAAAAACGAGATGAAGAATGTCGAACAAAACAAGAATTCACCGGTTGAAATAATTGAGGTAAGACTGAAGAGGCTCTGCATGAATGAAATTGATGGTCGAGAGAGACTCAGACTCCGGGAAGAAAAAGGGTGGGAGGGCGGGAAAACAAAGGCAACTTGGAAGGGGAACAAGCATGGCACAATGGAACAAAACGAAGAGCATCTCACAATGAACGTTTCGACATATTATGCATGCAAAACGGATCTACGGTCAGAGAGTTATGGCATGGCAAAGGGGGCACCAGAATGCTTAAAATTAGAGACTTGGAGAAAAAATCAACCTCGCGGGGTCAATGCGGATCGGGTCGGGCAAGATGGATCCGGCCGCAGGCACGCGGATCGGGTCGGAGGTGGCGGCGCCGGCGAGGTGCTCCGGCGACATCGGGGAATGGCGCTGGCGGAGGAGATGGACGGGGGCGCCGGGCAGGCGGATCCGGTGGCGGCCAGCCGGATCTGGCTGGGGCGAGGCCAGAAGGCGGCGATGCGGCATCGGTCGGCGGTGGAGCGAGGCGTTGAGCGAAGGGCGACGGGGCGGCTTTCGGTCGGCGGCGCGATACAGGGCCGGGCGGCGCACCGGCGGTGAGGCGGCGGAGGGGGGCTGGTGCGGGGCGAGGCGGGGCGCGGGCCGTGGCGGCGGCACTCATGCCCGAGGCGGCTGTCGGATTTAGGGTTCTGGCAGACCCTTGAGGTTCGAACACAAGGGTGCGCGCGGAGGTTTCGCCTTCTACCTACCTGTTCCTCGCCGAATCGCTAGGATCTAAACTACGAGAAGAACAACACAAGAGACACAGGGTTTATACTGGTTCAGGCCACCATCATGGTGTAATACCCTACTCCAGTGTGTGGTGTGGTGGATTGCCTCTTGGGCTGATGATGAACAATACAAGGAAGAATGGCCTCGCGAGGGTATGTTCTTGTGGTGGTGTTGTCCCTTTGGAAGGGTTGATTCTAGATGCCTATCTTATCTCCAGCTTCATATCCAGCTCTCTCTACCCTGTGGGTGGCTAGTCCTATTTATAGGCGAAGGCCCTGGGCCTCTTCCCAAATATTGAGCGGGAAGGGCGCCAACAATTGGCCAATTTGAAGAGGAACATCTAGTACACTTATCCTGACTAAAGTTGGTCCTCGCCTGTCAAAGGCTCTGGTGGTGACGCCGACTTGGGCTCCACGGTGACCTCCATCCTGCCGTTGGATTGGTCTTGGTCTTGTTGCACCGAAATGGATGCCTTTGCTTGATGCACTCGCTTGCGCTTGCTCCCCTTGCACCAAAGAGGAAAGAAGGACACTGCGCGGCTGGCGCCCGTCCGGCGCCCTTGGTCGTCATGGCTTGCGTCATGGGCACCTCGCGAGGTACCCCGCCTTGAACTCTCCGCCTCCTCGTGAGCCAGCCTGACGAGGCCGTGCCTGAGGAAGCTCCTTGTCGTCCGCCCCGTGAGGCTTGGCCCCTCGCGAGGGTCTTGAGCTTGTGTTGATGAAGATGGCCCGTGTTGGGCCCCCTTTGAGCCACGCCGCAGGCCGCAAGCAGGCAAGTCTGGGGACCCCCGTTCCCAGAAATCCGACAGTAGCCCCGGGGCCCAAGGCGCGCCCGGACTTGACCGAGCAAAGAGGCGAAAGGGCAAGTGTGAAGCGTCGCGGGCCCTAACAGCCTGCGTCCTTTGGCGCCGCGTGGCGGTTGATTGGACGCGGGTGGCACTGTTCCCCCACGCCTCCACATTTGGTGCCAGGCTAGGCGGACTTGCAGTTGTACACAGCCACTCCCCCTTCCATTGCTCGTGCGCCCTCTGTCCTTCCTCCTTTCGAACTCCAGCTTCCGCTTCGAAGCCAATCTCGAACCTTCCCCCCCCTTTCCGTTGCCATGGCTCCGACGAAGAAGGGTAGAGTGAAGGGACCCATGCCTTCGCCTTGCTTGCCGCCGTCGGCGGCCCCCGCCGTGGACTGGTCGATCGTAGTCAATCGAGAGGGCTTGGACAAGGTTAGCTCGGCCCTGGCCACCATCTTCAATGAATGCGGGAGGACGACGGCCTTGTTGGAAATATGCCCTAGAGGTAATAATAAAAGGATTATTATTATATTTCCTTGTTCATGATAATTGTCTTTTATTCATGCTATAAATGTATTATCCGGAAATCGTAATACACGTGTGAATACAGAGATCATAATATGTCCCTAGTAAGCCTCTAGTTGACTAGCTCGTTGATCAACAGATAGTCATGGTTTCCTGACTATGGACATTAGATGTCGTTGATAACGGGATCACATCATTAGGAGAATGATGTGATGGACAAGACCCAATCCTAAGCATAGCACAAGATCGTGTAGTTCGTTTGCTAGAGCTTTTCCAATGTCAAGTATCTTTTCCTTAGACCATGAGATCGTGTAACGCCCGGATACCATAGGAGTGCTTTGGGTGTACCAAACGTCACAACATAACTGGGTGACTATAAAGGTGAACTACAGGTATCTCCGAAAGTGACTGTTGGGTTGACACAGATCAAGACTGGGATTTGTCACTCCGTATGACGGAGAGGTATCTCTGGGCCCACTCGGTAATGCATCATCATAATGAGCTCAAAGTGACCAAGTGTTTGGTCACGGGATCATGCATTACGGTACGAGTAAAGTGACTTGCCGGTAACGAGACTGAACGAGGTATTGGGATACCGACGATCGAGTCTCGGGCATGTAACATACCGATTGACAAAGGGAATTGTATACGGGGTTGATTGAATCCTCGACATCGTGGTTCCTCCGATGAGATCATCGAGGAGCATGTGGGAGCCAACATGGGTATCCAGATCCCGCTGTTGGTTATTGACCGGAGAGCAATCTCGGTCATGTCTGCATGTCTCCCGAACCCGCAGGGTCTACACACTTAAGGATCGGTGACGCTAGGGTTATTAGGAAGACTTGTATGTGATTACCGAATGTTGTTCGGAGTCCCGGATGAGATCCTGGACGTCACGAGGAGTTCCCGAATGGTCCGGAGGTGAAGATTTATATATGGGAAGTTGTCATACGGACACCGGAAAGTTTCGGGGGCATATCGGTATTGTACCGGGGCCACCGGAGGGGTTCCAGGGGTCCATCGGGAGGGGCCACCCATCTTGGAGGGCCTCATGGGCCGCAAGGGGCAGGGAACCAGCCCCTGGATGGCTGGGCGCCCCCCCCTTGGGCCCATGCGCCTAGGGTTGGGGGGGACCCTAGTGGGGGCGCCCCCCTTGCTTGGGGGGCAAGCCCCCCTCCCTGGCTGCCGCCCCCCCCCTCTAGATCTCATCTAGAGGGGGCCGGGCCCCTTGCCCCTTCCCCTATAAATAGAGGGGCGACGGGAGGGCTGAACACCTGATCCAAGGCGCAGCCCCTCCCCTCCCCAACACCTCTCCTCCTCCGTTGAGTGCTTGGCGAAGCCCTGTCGGAGTACTACCTCTCCACCATCATCACGCCGTCGTGCTGCTGCTGGAGCCTTCTTCCTCAACCTCTCCTTCCCCCTTGCTGGATCAAGAAGGAGGAGAGATCGTCCGGTCCGTACGTGTGTTGAACGCGGAGGTGCTGTCCATTCCGCACTGGGTCATCGGTGATTTGGATCGCGGCGAGTACGACTCCATCATCCCCGTTCCCTTGAATGCTTCCGCACGCGATCTACAAGTGGTATGTAGATACAATCTCTCTCCCATGACTCATTTCTTAGATGAACTCATAGATGGATCTTGGTGAAACCGTAGGAAAAAATTTAATTTTCTGCAACGTTCCCCAACAGTGGCATCATGAGCTAGGTCTATGCGTAGTTCTCTATTGCACGAGTAGAACACAAATTTGTTGTGGGCGTAGATGTTGTCAACTTTCTTGCCGCTACTAGTCTTATTTTGCTTCAGCGGTATTGTGGGATGAAGCGGCCCGGACTGACCTTACACATACGCTTACGTGAGACAGGTTCCACGGACTGACATGCACTAGTTGCATAAGGTGGCTAGCGGGTGTCTGTCTCTCCCACTTTAGTTGGAGCGGATTCGATGAAAAGGGTCCTTATGAAGGGTAAATAGAAGTTGACAAATCACGTTGTGGATTTTTCATAGGTAAGAAAACATTCTTGCTAGAACCCTATTGCAGCCACGTAAAAGATGCAACAACAATTAGAGGACGTCTAACTTGTTTTTGCAGCAATTGCTTTGTGATGTGATATGGCCAAAAGTTGTGATGAATGATGAATGATATATTGTGATGTATGAGATCATGTTCTTGTAATAGGAATCACGACTTGCATGTCGATGAGTATGACAACCGGCAGGAGCCATAGGAGTTGTCTTAATTATTGTATGACCTACATGTCAATGATTTAACGCCATGTAATTACTTTACTTTATTGCTAAACCATTAGCCATAGTAGTAGAAGGAATAGTTGGCGAGCAACTTCATGGAGACACGATGATGGAGATCATGATGATGGAGATCATGGTGTCATGCCGGTGACGAAGATGATCATGGAGCCCCGAAGATGGAGATCAAAGGAGCTATATGATATTGGCCATATCATGTCACTACTATATAATTGCATGTGATGTTTATTATGTTTATGCATCTTGTTTACTGAGAACGACGGAAGCATAAATAAGATGACCCATCACTAAAATTTCAAGGAATGTGTTCCCCCTAACTGTGCACCGTTGCGAAGGTTCATTGTTTCGAAGCACCACGTGATGATCGGGTGTGACATATTCTAATGTCCGCATACAATGGGTGTAAGACAGATTTACACATGCGAAACACTTCGGTTGACTTGACAAGCCTAGCATGTACAGACATGGCCTCGGAACACAGAGACCGAAAGGTCGAACATGAGTCGTATGGAAGATACGATCAACATGGAGATGTTCACCGATGATGACTAGTCCGTCTCACGTGATGATCGGACACGGCCTAGTCGACTCGGATCATCTAACACTTAGATGACTAGAGGGATGTCTAATCTGAGTGGGAGTTCATTAAATAATTTGATTAGATGAACTTAATTATCATGAACTTAGTCTAAAATCTTTGCAAAATAAGTCGTGTAGATCAAATGGCAAACGCTCATGTCAACATGAACTTCAACGCGTTCCTAGAGAAAACCAAGCTGAAAGATAATGACAGCAACTATACGGACAGGGTCCGGAACCTGAGGATCATCCTCATAGCTGCCAAGAAAGCATATGTCCTAGAAGGACCGCTAGGTGAAGCACCCATCCCAGAGAACCAAGACGTTATGAACGCTTGGCAGTCACGTGCTGATGATTACTCCCTCGTTCAGTGTGGCATGCTTTACAGCTTAGAACCGGGGCTCCAAAAGTGTTTTGAGCAACACGGAGCATATGAGATGTTCGAGGAGCTAAAAATGGTTTTCCAAGCTCATGCCCGGGTCGAGAGATATGAAGTCTCCGACAAGTTCTATAGTTGTAAGATGGAGGAAAATAGTTCTGTCAGTGAGCACATACTCAAAATGTCTGGGTTGCACAACCGCCTGTCCCAGCTGGACATTAACCTCCCGGACGGGGCGGTCATTGACAGAATCCTTCAGTCGCTCCCACCGAGCTACAAGAGCTTTGTGATGAACTACAATATGCAGGGGATGGTGAAAACTATTCCTGAAGTATTTTCAATGCTGAAGTCCGCAGAGGTAGAAATCAAGAAAGAACATCAAGTGTTGATGGTCAATAAAACCACCAAGTACAAGAAGGGCAAGGGCAAGAAGAACTTCAAGAAGGACGGCAAAGATGTTGCCCCGCCCGGTAAGCCAGTTGCCGGGAAGAAGTCAAAGAATGGACCCAAGCCTGAGACTGAGTGCTTTTATTGCAAAGGGAAGGGTCACTGGAAGCGGAACTGCCCCAAATACTTAGCGGACAAGAAGGCCGGCAACACTAAAGGTATATGTGATATACATGTAATTGATGTGTACCTTACCAATGCTCGTAGTACCTCCTGGGTATTTGATACCGGTGCCGTTGCTCATATTTGTAACTCACAGCAGGAGCTGCGGAATAAGCGGAGACTGGCGAAGGACGAGGTGACGATGCACGTCGGGAATGGTTCCAAGGTCGATGTGATCGCCGTCGGCACGCCACCTCTACATTTACCTATGGGATTAGTTTTAAACCTCAATAATTGTTATTTAGTGCCAAGTTTGAGCATGAACATTGTATCTGGATCTCGTTTGATTCGAGATGGCTACTCATTTAAATCCGAGAATAATGGTTGTTCTATTTATATGAGAGATATGTTTTATGGTCATGCCCCGATGGTCAATGGTTTATTCTTAATGAATCTCGAACGTAATGTTACACATATTCATAGTGTGAATACCAAAAGATGTAAAGTTAATAACGATAGTCCCACATACTTGTGGCACTGCCGCCTTGGTCACATTGGTGTCAAGCGCATGAAGAAGCTCCATGCTGATGGACTTTTAGAGTCTCTCGATTATGAATTATTTGACACATGCGAACCATGCCTCATGGGCAAAATGACCAAGACTCCGTTCTCTGGAACAATGGAGCGAGCAACCAACTTATTGGAAATCATACATACCGATGTGTGCGGTCCAATGAGCGTTGAGGCTCGCGGAGGATATCGTTATGTTCTCACTCTCACTAATGACTTGAGTAGATATGGGTATGTCTACTTGATGAAACACAAGTCTGATACCTTTGAAAAGTTCAAGGAATTTCAGAATGAGGTAGAGAATCAACGTGACCGAAAGATAAAGTTCCTACGATCAGATCATGGAGGAGAATATTTAAGTCATGAATTTGGTACACACTTAAGGAAATGTGGAATCGTTTCACAACTCACGCCGCCTGGAACACCTCAGCGTAACGGTGTGTCCGAAGGTCGTAATCGCACTCTATTGGATATGGTGTGGTCTATGATGTCTCTTACCGATTAACCGCTATCATTTTGGGGATACGCTCTAGAGACAGCTACATTCACTTTAAATAGGGCTCCGTCTAAATCTGTTGAGACGATACGGTATGAATTATGGTTTGGGAAGAAACCTAAGCTGTCGTTCCTAAAATTTTGGGGATGCGATGCTTATGTCAAGAAACTTCAACCTGAAAAGCTTGAACCCAAGTCGGAAAAATGCGTCTTCATAGGATACCTAAGGAAACCATTGGGTATACCTTCTACCTTAGATCCGAAGGCAAGATCTTTGTTGCCAAGAACGGATCCTTTCTGGAAAAGGAGTTTCTCTCGGAAGGAGTAAGTGGGAGGAAAGTAGAACTCGATGAAGTACTACCTCTTGAACCGGAAAGTAGTGCAGCTCAGGAAAATGTTCCTGTGGTGCCTGCACCGACTAGAGAGGAAATTAATGATGATGATCAAGGTACTTCAGATCAAGTTGCTACTGAACTTCGTAGGTCCACAAGGACATGTTCCACACCAGAGTGGTATGGCAACCCTGTCCTGGAAATCATGTTGTTAGACAACGGTGAACCTTCGAACTATGAAGAAGCGATGGCGGGCCCAGATTCCAACAAATGGCTTGAAGCCATGCAATCCAAGATAGGATCCATGTATGAAAACGAAGTATGGACTTTGACAGACTTGCCCGATGATCGGCGAGTGATAGAAAACAAATGGATCTTTAAGAAGAAGACGGACGCGGATGGTAATGTTAGCATCTATAAAGCTCGACTTGTCGCTAAGGGTTATCGACAGGTTCAAGGGGTTGACTACGATGAGACATTCTCTCCCGTAGCAAAGCTGAAGTCCGTCCGAATCATGTTAGCAATTGCCGCATACTATGCTTATGAGATATGGCAGATGGACGTCAAAACGGCATTCCTTAACGGACATCTTAAGGAAGAACTGTATATGATGCAGCCGGAAGGTTTTGTCGATCCTAAGAATGCTAACAAGGTATGCAAGCTCCAGTGATCCATTTATGGGCTGGTGCAAGCATCTCGAAGTTGGAACATTCGCTTTGATGAGATGATCAAAGCGTTTGGGTTTATGCAGACTTATGGAGAAGCCTGCGTTTATAAGAAAGTGAGTGGGAGCTCTATAGCATTTCTCATATTATATGTAGATGACATACTTTTGATGGGAAATGATATAGAACTTTTGGACATCATTAATGCCTACTTGAACAAGTGTTTTTCAATGAAGGACCTTGGAGAAGCTGCTTACATATTAGGCATCAAGATCTATAGGGATAGATCAAGATGCCTCATAGGTCTTTCACAAAGCACATACCTTGATAAGATATTGAAGAAGTTCAAAATGGATCAGTCCAAGAAAGGATTCTTGCCTGTGTTACAAGGTGTGAGATTGAGCTTGGCTCAATGCCCGACCACGGCAAAAGATAAAGAAGAGATGAGTGTCATCCCCTATGCTTCAGCCATAGGATCTATTATGTATGCCATGCTGTGTACCAGACCTAATGTAAACCTTGCCGTAAGTTTGGTAGGAAGGTACCAAAGTAATCCCGGCAAGGAACACTGGACAGCGGTCAAGAATATCCTGAAGTACCTAAAAAGGACTAAGGACATGTTTCTCGTTTATGGAGGTGACGAAGAGCTCGTCGTAAAGGGTTACGTCGATGCTAGCTTCGAAACAGATCTGGATGACTCTAAGTCACAAACCGGATACGTGTATATGTTGAATGGTGGAGCAGTAAGCTGGTGCAGCTGCAAGCAGAGCGTCGTGGCGGGATCTACATGTGAAGCGGAGTACATGGCCGCCACGGAGGCAGCACATGAAGCAATATGGATGAAGGAGTTCATCACCGACCTAGGAGTCATACCCAATGCGTCGGGGCCAATCACACTCTTCTGTGACAACACTGGAGCTATTTCCCTTGCCAAGGAGCCCAGGTTTCCCAAGAAGACCAGGAACATCAAGCGTCATTTCAACTCCATCCGTGAAAATGTTCAAAATGGAGACATAGATATTTGCAAAGTACATACGGATCTGAATGTCGCAGATCCGTTGACTAAACCTCTTCTGCGAGCAAAACATGATCAACACCAGAACTCTATGGGTGTTCGATTCAGCACAATGTAACTAGATTATTGACTCTAGTGCAAGTGGGAGACTGTTGGAAATATGCCCTAGAGGCAATAATAAAAGGATTATTATTATATTTCCTTGTTCATGATAATTGTCTTTTATTCATGCTATAAATGTATTATCCGGAAATCGTAATACACGTGTGAATACATAGACCATAATATGTCCCTAGTAAGCCTCTAGTTGACTAGCTCGTTGATCAACAAATAGTCATGGTTTCCTGACTATGGACATTAGATGTCGTTGATAACGGGATCACATCATTAGGAGAATGATGTGATGGACAAGACCCAATCCTAAGCATAGCACAAGATCATGTAGTTCGTTTGCTAGAGCTTTTCCAATGTCATGTATCTTCTCCTTAGACCATGAGATCGTGTAACTCCCAGATACCGTAGGAGTGCTTTGGGTGTACCAAACGTCACAATGTAACTGGGCGACTATAAAGGTGCACTACAGGTATCTCCGAAAGTGACTGTTGGGTTGACACGGATCGGGACTGGGATTTGTCACTCCGTATGACGGAGAGGTATCTCTGGGCCCACTCGGTAATGCATTATCATAATGAGCTCAAAGTGACCAAGTGTTTGGTCATGGGATCATGCATTGCGGTACGAGTAAAGTGACTTGCCGGTAACGAGACTGAACGAGGTATTGGGATACCGACGATCGAGTCTCGGGCATGTAACGTGCCGATTGACAAAGGGAATTGTATACGGGGTTGATTGAATCCTCGACATCGTGGTTCATCCGATGAGATCATCGAGGAGCATGTGGGAGCCAACATGGGTATCCAGATCCCGCTGTTGGTTATTGACCGGAGAGCCATCTCGGTCATGTCTGCATGTCTCCCGAACCCGTAGGGTCTACACACTTAAGGATCAGTGACGCTAGGGTTATTAGGAAGACTTGTATGTGATTACCGAATGTTGTTCGGAGTCCCGGATGAGATCCTGGACGTCACGAGGAGTTCCGGAATGGTCCGGAGGTGAAGATTTATATATGGGAAGTTGTCATACGGACACCGGAAAGTTTTGGGGGCATATCGGTATTGTACCGGGGCCACCGGAGGGGTTCCGGGGGTCCACCGGGAGGGGCCACCCCTCTCGGAGGGCCTCATGGGCCGCAAGGGGCAGGGAACCATCCCCTGGAGGGCTGGGCGCCCCCCCCCTTGGGCCCATGCGCCTAGGGTTGGTGTGGAACCCTAGTGGGGGCGCCCCCCTTGCTTGGGGGGCAAGGCCCCCTCCCTGGCTGCCGCCCCCCTATAGATCTCATCTAGAGGGGGCCGGCCCGCTTCCCCCTTCCCCTATAAATAGAGGGGCGAGGGGAGGGCTGAACACATGATCCAAGGCGCAGCCCCTCCCCTCCCCAACACCTCTCCTCCTCCGTTGAGTGCTTGGCGAAGCCCTGTCGGAGTACTGCCTCTCCACCATCATCACGCCGTCATGCTCCTGCTGGAGCCTTCTTCCTCAACCTCTCCTTCCCCCTTGCTGGATCAAGAAGGAGGAGACGTCGTCCGCTTCGTACGTGTGTTGAACGCGGAGGTGCTGTCCGTTCAGCACTGGGTCATCGGTGATTTGGATCACGACAAGCACGACTCCATCATCCCCGTTCCCTTGAATGCTTCCGCACGTGATCTACAAGTGGTATGTAGATGCAATCTCTCTCCCATGACTCGTTGCTTAGATGAACTCATAGATGGATCTTGGTGAAATCGTAGGAAATTTTTTAATTTTCTACAATGTTCCCCAACAGGCCTGGCCCGCGTCTCGGTTCTCCAGTGATAGGATAATTACCGAGGTCCCTTATTTCGTCGACGCCCTGTGGGCGGGGCTAATTCCCCCCTTTTCGGATTTCTTCAACGCCGTGCTCTCCCATTATCAGATCCACATGATGCATCTGGGTCCTGACTCCATTACTCTTCTGGCGGTCTTCGCCTTCGTTTGCGAGGCTATGGTTGGCATCATCCATTCGGTCGCCCTGCTGGACCACTTCTTTGCTCTGCACCTCGTCGACCCTGCCCAATGCTCGGGATGCGCGAGCTTCATCGCTGCACCTAAGACAGTGGCCTCAGGGATTGACTTCGGTCTTCCTCTGCCCGCGCCTGGGTTCCGCGAGCGATGGCTGTATGTGGACGCGGGGGTGCCCAGCCCCCTGCTGTCGAAGCCGACCTCGCCTGGTGTCCCCAATTCGGGCTGGGGCCAGGAGACGCTCACAAGCCCCCAGCTCTTCTTCGTCTGGCGTCGCTTCGAGTGCTTGAGATCACTTGATGTGACGGCGCCCAAGGTGGTGAAGGAGTTCCTGCTACACCGGGTCGGCCCTCTCCAGCGCCACTCTCGCTGAATGTGGGCCTTCAATAGGCACGGGGATCGTATGAGGCTCCAGGAAGAGGACCTGACGCCTGAAACGTTGAGGAAGGTACTCTTGGTTCTGACTGGGGACCCCAACCCTGGCAGCATCCAGCAAGGGGGGGCCTTATTGTACCTCTGTTCAGGCAGGAGAGAGTTCATGAACCAGATGCCCGTTTTCGATGAATGGGGACCGTGCCCCGTCAGCCTCCAGGGGCCTCGCGAGAATCCAGTGACAGTGGCCGCCCTTTCAATTGGTCGCGGCGGTTCTTCCTCAAGCGGCGGAGCAGGGAGGCATGAACCTTCGAAGGCCGAGGGTGCCCCTGCCGGGGCGACAGCGCCGGGCAGCGCTCAGGAGGGAGTGTCCCCTGAGGCCCGTGCTGCCGAGGCTGAGGGCGGCGAGCAGCCTCCTGCTGCACCCGGTGCCGAGGCCTCTGAGGCCCCGGCCGCTTTTCTTGGCGAGGCGACCGGCAGCGCGCATTAGGCAGACACCCCTGACGCGGGTCGTCTTGAGGTTCCCTCCTCGTCGCAGGCTGACCCATGCGCTGAACTCTTGGGCCGCTTCTGCATGGACTTTGAGGCCCTCCGGAAGAGAAGGGAGGCCCTGGGCGACGATTACCCTTGTCGCCTGCTGAAGCGCAGAAAGTACTTCGCCATCGATGAGTAAGCCTTCTCCCTTCCCAGCTCTAGATTCTTCTGCTGCCCTTCCTGAACCTTGCTCCGCAGGGCCCTTCCTCCCGAGCTCACGGAGATGACTCAGGAGCCATCCTCCCTGCTTCCGCCTTCGCCACCGCCTCCGGTCGCTCCGAGCAGTGGAGCCCTTGTGGTGAGGTCGATCAAAGAGACGAATCACCCCGAGGCGCAACGCGGCCCCGCGCACCTCGTGGCCTTCCTTCGCAAGCCTTCTCGGGGCCTAGCCAGCCTGCCGTGGGCTTCTCGTCGGGTCGTGGACAGTGACTGGCTGGGGTACTCCCAGCGCTCTTCACATGGGGATGGACTGGCCCCAGGCCGGGCTCCTGGCGAGGCGCACCCGATCACCTCAAGGGCGCCAGCCCCCAACCCCCATGTAACGCCCCGGATTCAATGCGCCAGGTGTCTGCCAGTTATTCGCCGTCGTTGCCATGTCATTTGCTTGTGTGTTGCATTTTGTCATGTCATCATGTGCATTTCATTTTGCATACATGTTCGTCTCATGCATCCGAGCATTTTCCCCGTTGTCCGTTTCGCAATCCGGCACTCCTATGCCCTCCGACGTTCCCCTGTTGTCTCCTGTTATGAGCGGGTGTTGAACTTTCTCGGAATGGCCCGAGGCTTGCCAAGTGGCCTTGGTATACCATCGGTAGACCGCATGTCAAGTTTCGTGCCATTTGGAGGTTGTTTGATACTCCAACGGTTAACCGCGTAGCCCGAACCCCCCCTTCTCTTTGCAGCCCAACACCCTTCCAAAGTGGCCCAAAACCCATCCAACTCCCCTCCATGCTCTCGGTCGTTCGATCACGATCGTGTGGGCGAAAACCGCTCCTCATTTGGACTCTCCTAACTCCCTCTACTTATAAATATGTGTCCCTCCCCGTCCAAATCGCAGATGAAACCCTAGCCCTCTCCCTCTCAGCCGCCAGACATGTCCGCCCGCCGCCGGACGCGTCCACCGCCCCGCAGCCACCTCACCCCGACCAATCAGAAGACGCCACATCACCCCGCCGCCGCTCTCCTCCAACCGCGTGCAGCCACGTCGCCTCCCCAGTGCCCCACTTCGCCATGGCCCGCAAGGCCCATCCACGGCCCGCCGCGGGCCGGAGCGGGCCCGAGCCGCCGCCGCAGCTCACAGGAGCACGCGCGCGCCCGCGCCACGTCGCCCAGCTCCGTCCGCCGCCGCCGGTCTCCCGAGCCCGGGACGCCGCCGCTCCCCGCGGGAGCCCGCGCCCCGAGGGCCTTCCCCGGCCGCTGTCTCGCCTCCTCCCCCGCGCGGCCACGCCGCTCGCCGCCCAGCGCCACTCCGGTCGCCGCCGAACCCCTCCGACGCCATATCCGGGGTCCCCATGCCCGGATCCGCTCGTCCCCGCGCCTCACCGGAGCCCCGCGCCTCGTCGAAGCCCCGCCAGCGCCGCCGCCATGCTCCTGCCTCCCCGATCCAGGAGGGATCGGGAGGAGGACGACCCTGCTCGCGCCCCGTGGGCCGGCCACCTCACCGACCGGCCCAGCCCGCGTCCCCTCCGACCCGCCTCGTTCCCCGACCTGGGCTCAGCCCGCTAGGTGAGGACCCACGAAATCCCGCCCTGGGCGTCGTTTAGTATTCTACGCCCGTCCTGTTTTTTTCAGAAAAACGACTAAGTCCCGAAATATTTTGACATTATCATGCCATGTTCATCGCATCATATCGATGCATCCGTAGCTCCGTTTCGTGCGTGTAATATGTTAAATTGTTCGCCTCAATGAATACTTCATTTAGTTCCGTTGTATCATGTTCATTTGAGCTCATCTAGATGCCTGAATCATCGTTGCAAGAGTGTTTCATGATGTTGTCTGTTGTGTGTTAACAGAGCTTGCTCATTTGTCATTTTTGTCATGATTGATGTGTGCATCCTATGAGGTTGATGTCTACATGTGTTTTGATCTACGTTATGCCATCTTTACAGTGGTGTTTGCCATGTATTTTTGTGATCAATGTGGTGACTATCACAAGCATGCAAACTAGGCTTCGTGATATTGCTGTTTTTCAGTCCCTGTTCTGCTGTTATTTTGATGTCACGTAAACATGATGCTACAGAGAGATCCATGCATATTTTGAGATACTTTAGTAAGGATGTTTTGAACATATGGCTTTGCTCTATCCATTCATGCCCCTGTGTGCAATTATGGAGTAGTCTAGCATGTCATTTTCGTGCTCTACTTTTTCTACAAAATGTTTCCTGGCAGATTGTTTACATGTTATTTAATTTTGCCAAGGTTGTTGTAGTTGATCCTTGCATGCTATGAACTTGTTCTTGCCTTGGTTTGTTTCATAAACATGTCTTATTGCTGATGCTATGCTTATCTTGTCATGCAATGACTTGTGGTGAGTGAATCGAGCTTGTTAAGTAGGGTACTTGCTGTTACTGTTTTGCTAGGCTGAATCTGTTATTTCGTGATGCTATGTAAACCTGCTTCTACAAATCATTCTATGCATAATCTGGAGATGTTCACTAAATATCTTTTGTTCTACATGTCATGCTCTATCCATCCATGCCCCTGGTTGCAATTATAGCTTGCTGTAGCTTGTTCATATCTTGCTTCAAAGTTGCTTGATAATGTTGCTGTCAGCCTGTTAACATTAAGTTCAGTTGTTATCATGATTGTTGTTAGTGATACATGCACCCTATGGACTTTCTCTTGCCATGCTTAGCTTCATAAACATGCCTTCTTACTGTTGGTTGCCTTGCCATGCCATATATTGCTCTGTGGTGAGTGGTACAAGCTCACCAACATGCCTTCATAATTCTGTTTCTGCCATGTTTGAATCTGTAATATAACTTGCCATGTTTACGTGGGTGCCATCATATTTTCTGATCATTTTTGGCTCATGGCCAGTAAGGGACTTTTGATCTATGGGTTTAGTAGGTTCATGCCATGCCTTTGTTTGCCATGATAAGTTTCTGTAACATGTTGTTTGATAGCTCTGAACATTGCAACCTGATGTTATTTCTGCAATGTCTGAAACTGTTATTATTTGCAATCTTGCCATGTGTGTTTGAGCATGTTCTAGTGATTTCTGGAGATAGCTCAGTGTTCATGTTTTGTTATGCTTTACCTGTACATCATGCCCATTTCTTTTGTTTTCTTGTTGAGGTCCTGTAGCATGTTGTTTTGATGCTTGCAATATGCCTAGTTGCTGTTTTGGACAGCGTGTGCTTTAAACTTGTTTCATGTGTGTGTGTTGAACCGTTGCTCCGTTTTGAGTGTGCTCTATATGAAACTTGCTTAGAATTGCATGTAGCTTAATATTATCATGTTGCATCTTTGTTTTGGTGTGTTTGCTTGATGTTTGTATGCATTTTGCATCAATGCCATGTTTAACTTGTTTTGCTCATATCTTCTAGGCCGTAGCTCCGAACTAAATGAACCTTATATGTAACTTGACTAGAATCTCGTGTAGATCATCTTGGTGCCTCTTAACTTGTTGTTTAACAACTTGAACATAAGGTTTATTCAGATCTGGACCAATTTCGAAATTTGCATATGAGGACTTACCAGAATTGTTATATGTTGTTCCCGGCCTCATTTAAACTTGCCTTGATGTGTTGTTCTTGTTTGCATCATCTCTTGCCATGAGTAGCTTCATGCAGCCTTGTCATGCATTATGCTTGTTGTGCAGCATGCCTTGTATATGTGTGGTTTGTTTACCGTGATATGTGCTTCTTCTCGATAGTTCCTGTTTCGTTGCGATCGTGAGGATTCGTTCGTCTACGTTTGGTTCGGCTTCATCCGTTCATCTTCTTCATGGACTCGTTCTTCTTCCTAGCGGGATTTCAGGCAAGATGACCGCTACCCTGGATCTCACTACTATCATTGCTATGCTAGTTGCTTCATTCTATCACTTTACTGCGCTACGTATCACCTGTTTATCAACCCTCCCATATTGCCATGAACCTCTAACCTTTGACACCTTTCCTATGCAAACCATTGATTAGCTATGTTACCACTTATGCTCAACCCCTCTTATAGCGTTGCTAGTTGCAGGTGAAGTTGAAGATTGCTCCATGGTGGACAGGATTTATGTTGGGATATCACAATATCTCTTATATTATTAATGCATCTATATACTTGGTAAAGGGTGGAAGACTCGGCCTTTTTCCTGGTGTTTTGTTCCACTCTTGCCGCCCTAGTTTCCGTCATACCGGTGTTATGTTCCCGGATTTTGCGTTCCTTACGCGGTCGGGTGATTTATGGGACCCCCTTGACACTTCGCTTTGAATAAAACTCCTCCAGCAAGGCCCAACCTTGGTTTTACCATTTGCATCACCACCACCTATACCCTTCCCTTGGGTCGGCCAACCCGAGGGTCATCTTTATTTTAGCCCCCCCGGGCCAGTGCTTGTCTAAGTGTTGGTCCGAACTGAGCTGCCTGCGGGGCCACCTCGGGGCAACTTGAGGGTTGGTTTTACTCGTAGCTAGTCTCATCCGGTGTTGCCCTGAGAATGAGATATGTGCAGCTCCTATCGGGATCTGTCGGCGCATCGGGCGGCTTTGCTGGTCTGGTTTTACCATTGTCGAAATGTCTTGTAAACCAGGATTCCGAGTCTGATCGGGTCTTCCTGGGAGAAGGTATATCCTTCGTTTATCGCGAGAGCTTATCATGGGCTAAGTTGGGACACCCTTGCAGGGTATAATCTTTCGAAAGCCATGCTGCGGTTATAGGCAGATGGGAATTTGTTAATGTCCGGTTGTAGATAACTTGACACCAGATCCGAATTAAAACGCATCAACCGCGTGTGTATCCATGATGGTCTCTTCTGGGCGGAGTCCGTGAAGTGAACACGGTTTCTGGGTTATGTTTGATGTAAGTAGGAGTTCAGGATCACTTCTTGAGCATTACTAGTTGACGACCGTTCTGCTTGCTCTCTTCTCGCTCTTATTTGCGTATGTTCGCCACCATATATGCTTAGTCGCTGCTGCAGCCTCACCACTTTACCCCTTCCTTTCCCTTTAAGCTTTGCTAGTATTAATACCCATGGTAATGGGATTGCTGAGTCCTCTTGGCTCACAGATTACTACAACAACAGTTGCAGGTACAGGTTATGCGATGATCATGACGCGAGAGCGATGCTTGCTTGCGTTGAGTTCTTCTTCTGCTTCTTCGATCAGGGGATAGGTTCCAGGTCGGCAGCCTGGGCTAGCAGGGTGGATGTCGTTTGAGTTTCTGTTTATGTTTCATCCATAGTCGGATGCTGCTCTTATGTATTGTGATGTTGTATTCGTGTGGCATTGTATGCCTTATGTATGTATCCCCATCTATTACGTAATGTTGATGTAATGATATCCACCTTGCAAAAGTGTTTCAATATGCGGGTCTATCCTTGGTGGGACCTTCGAGTTCCTTTTGGATAGGGTCGCATTTGGGCGTGACAAGTTGGTATCAGAGCCTCGACCGACCTTAGGAACCCCCTTGATTGATTGTGTAGTTTGGTCATTGTTGAGTCTAGAAGAAAATTGTTTTTCGGAGTCTAGTTATATCGGAGAGTAGGAATTCTTTTTACTCCTCAGCCCCTTCATCGCTCTGGTCAGAAATCTTGACGTAGGTGTTTTGATTTACTCCTCTTCCCTTTCAAATTTTCTTTAGGATCATGCAGTTGGTTTTCCGATCGTTGTTCCTTGGCTCTTTTCATCTGGTGCATTTCTCGTCAAGTTGGCTCGACCCTCTTCATCGTTGAGTTCAATCCTCAATTGTTTTCTTTCCCACCCGCCCACCCTTCTTCTTCTCGGAATCGGAGTCCGTAATCGAGTATCCATCCTACTCGTGCGAAGTCTTTGCTTTCTTTCCTCAATGATTTCAACCGGTGTTTTCTCTTCAAGATATTCATCGGTTTCCCCTTACAAGTTGCCTTTGTTTTCCCGCCCTCCCACCCTTTTCTTCCCGGAGCCTCTTCAGTCTTTCGTCAATTATTTCAACCAGTGAATTCTCGTCTCGTTCGTCATTCTTCATCTCTTTTTCTTCTCCGGTGGATTTAATTCCAATTTTCGGTAGTGATTATATTCTTCTCCTCGGCTCAAGTGCTCTCCTTGCTCATTTGCCTCTCGTCATTCAATCATTTCGGAGTTCAAGACTTCTCAGGAGATTCGTCTGTGTTCGAATTAATTCGAGGTTGTCTCCTCATTCAAATATTTCAATTATTCCAGTGCATTATCTATCTGTTCAACAAACCTTTCCAATGGTGTTATCTCTTCAGTGGGCCCTAATACATAGGTCTTTTCCCAGGATCTTACCTGACTCTTCTAATTTCCCAGAGTTATTCCCAAATTCTTTTCGGAGTCTGACGTAAGAATGAATTTCATCAGTCAGATGCCTTTCCAAGATCGATTTCAAATCATTTCATTGTTCGCTCAACCTCTTCGCTTTTCAATTCTACCGGAGTACCTCAGCTTTTTTGGTGTTGTTTCTCGTCATCATTTGAAGATCGAAGAAGAGTTTTTCTCTAAACCTTGTTCATTATCTCGATGTTTCGTGGTCCTAGCTTCATATTATCCTCTCAAATTATTCCATTTGTCAGATTTTCCTTTTCTCAACCATCCAGAGTTTGTCAGGAGTTGATTTATGTTTCTTTTCACCGGAGGCCATCGTTTCAGAAGAATTCTTCGTCCTCAGATTTCAGCTACTGTTATCCAATTATCCCGGTGTTTCATTCAAGTGTTCTTTAATCAGTTCATGATCTCTTTGTCCTTTTGCATCTAAATCCCCCTCAAACATATTGTTTCTTCCCGGTGATTCTTTCTCTTTCATCAGTCATTTTCAAATTCTTACGGTGGTTCGTTCAAGATTCTTTTTCATTGAGTATCATTTTAATCCTTTCGTTCTTTTCAATCCTACCGGTGGTTCATGAATACCTTATCAAGGTTGTGATATGTCACTTCTCAATCCTTTTCAAGAAGAATAAGTAGTATGAAGAATCCATTGCTTGTCATCAATTTAATTTGATGAAGGATAAGCATACAATAAATCTTATTCTTATTTCCTCAAAGCGAGTAATCCCTTTCCTTTAGAGTTTGTTCGTGAGGAATAAATTCTAGCTCCAAGTGTTTTCATCTTTTCTTTTCCGGAGTTCAAATTCCCTCGGCCATTTCGTCGGAAACCCCATCTAAATCACCGCAAGGCTTTAATCTTATTATTTTCATCTTTCGTTTTATCTCATCATTCTTTTGTCACCAGAGTTCTTCATGGTGGTTCTTCATGATTTAATCTTTTCTTCAAGAGTTCATCAAGATTTTGTTGGTGGAATTCAACTATCTTTTCTTCTCATCTCCAAGTGCAATTAATTCTCCATGTTCTTGTGAAGTGGAGTTTTGCATTTCTTAGTTTTTTCTTAGCTATCCAATCCTTTCCATTTGTGGTCGGTTATCACCTCATAATCTTGAGATGTTATCTATAAAACCACAACAAGCTTATTCTTTCGTTGTTGATTTTCTCAACAACTCTGTTTAAACCTTCCTTCTAAAGATGCTTTCTATGTCATTCGTGGCACAAGCTGTCATTTTCTTCTCCGTTCTTTCATTCAACTCTTTCAATCTTTTCCGGAGGTTTTGTGTCATGTATTCATCAAGTATCATTCCATCTTCTCAAGTTCATGTTCTATTCCTTCCATTTTCAGCCGGAGTGCTGCCTAAATCCTTTCAGTCTTATTCGTTTTTTCATCTTGTTCTAACCGGAGTTGTTTCATAGTCTATCTGATTCTGTGAGCTTTTGATTCTCGTCATTCTCGTCGTTCCTCTCTTCTTCTCGAATGCTCTCGATTCCTTTCTTCCTCTCTTGAGTTCTTGTTTCACCTCATCCCTTTTTCCTTCCGTCTCGGTCCTAAGATCACGGGACGAGATCACTTGTTAGTGGAGGAGTGTTGTAACGCCCCGGATTCGATGCGCCAGGTGTCTGCCAGTTATTCACCGTCGTTGCCATGTCAATTGCTTGCGTGTTGCATTTTGTCATGTCTTCATGTGCATTTCATTTTGCATACATGTTCTCTCATGCATCCGAGCATTTTCCCCGTTGTCCGTTTCGCAATCCGGCACTCCTATGCCCTCTGACGTTCCCCTGTTGTCTCCTGTTATGAGCGGGTGTTGAACTTTATCGGAATGGCCCGAGGCTTGCCAAGTGGCCTTGGTATACCAACGGTAGACCGCATGTCAAGTTTCGTGCCATTTGGAGGTCGTTTGATACTCCAACGGTTAACCGCGTATCCTGAAACCCCCCCTTCTCTTTGCAGACCAACACCCTTCCAAAGTGGCCCAAAACCCATCCAACTCCCCTCCATGCTCTCGGTCGTTCGATCACGATCGCGTGGGCGAAAACCGCTCCTCATTTGGACTCTCCTAACTCCCTCTACTTATAAATATGTGTCCCTCCCCGTCCAAATCGCAAATGAAACCCTAGCCCTCTCCCTCTCAGCCGCCGGACATGTCCGCCCGCCGCCGGACATGTCCGCCCGCCGCCGGACGCGTCCACCGCCCCGCAGCCACCTCACCCCGACCAATTAGAAGACGCCACGTCACCCCGCCGCCGCTCTCCTCCAACCGCGTGCAGCCACGTCGCCTCCCCGGTGCCCCACTTCACCACGGCCCGCAAGGCCCATCCGCGGCCCGCCGTGGGCCGGAGCGGGCCTGAGCCGCCGCCGCAGCTCACAGGAGCACGCGCGCGCCCGAGCCGGGTCGCCCAGCTCCGTCCGCCGCCGCCGGCATCCCGAGCCCGGGACGCCGCCGCTCCCCGCGGGAGCCCACGCCCCGAGCGCCTTCCTTGGTTGCTGTCTCGCCTCCTCCTCCGTGCGGCCACGCCGCTCGCCGCCCCCAGCCACTGCGCCGCCCAGCGCCACTCCGGTCGCCGCCGAACCCCTCCGACGCCAGATCCGGGGTCCCCAGGCCCGGATCCGCTCCTCCCCGCGCCTCACCGGAGCCCCGCGCCTCGCCGGAGCCCCGCCAACGCCGCCGCCATGCTCCTGCCTCCCCGATCCAGGCGGGATCGGGAGGAGGACGACCCTGCTCGCGCCCCGTGGGCCGCGCCCACCTGTGGGCCGGCCACCTCGCCGATCGGCCCAGCCCGCATCCCCTCCGGCCCGCCTTGTTCCCCGCCCTGGGCTCAGCCCGCTAGGTGAGGACCCACGAAATCCCGCCCTGGGCGTCGTTTAGTATTCTACGCCCATCCTGTTTTTTCCAGAAAAACGACTAAGTCCTGAAATATTTTGACATTATCATGCCATGTTCATCGCATCATATCGCTGCATCCGTAGCTCCATTTCGTGCGTGTAATATGTAAAATTGTTCGCCTCAATGAGTACTTCATTTAGTTCCATTGCATCATGTTCATTTGAGCTCATCTAGATGCCTGAATCATCGTTGCAAGAGTGTTTCATGATGTTGTCTGTTGTCTGTTAACAGAACTTGCTCATTTGTCATTTTTTGATGATTGATGTGTGGATCCTATGAGGTTGATGTCTACATGTGTTTTGATCTATGTTATGCCATCTTTAAAGTGGTGTTTGCCATGTATTTTTGTGATCAATGTGGTGACTAGCACACGCATGCAAACTAGGCTTCGTGATATTGCTGTTTTCAGTCCCTGTTCTGCTGTTATTTTGATGTCATGTAAACATGATGCTACAGAGATATCATTGCATTTTTTGAGATACTTCAGTAAGGATGTTTTGAACATATGGCTTTGCTCTATCCATTCATGCCCCTGTGTGCAATTATGGAGTAGTCTAGCATGTAATTTTGGTGCTCTACTTTTGCTACAAAATGTTTCCTAGCAGATTGTTTACATGTTATTCAATTTTGCCAAGGTTGTTGTAGTTGATCCTTGCATGCTATGAACTTGTTCTTGCCTTGGTTTGTTTCATAAACATGTCTTATTGCTGATGCTATGCTTATATTGTCATGCAATGACTTGTGGTGAGTGAATCGATCTTGTTAAGTAGGGTACTTGCTGTTACTGTTTTGCTAGGCTGAATCTGTTATTTCGTGATGCTATGTAAACCTGCTTCTACAAATCATTCTATGCATAATCTGGAGATTTTCACTAAATATCTTTTGTTCTACATGCCATGCTCTATCCATCCATGCCCCTGGTTGCAATTATAGCTTGTTGTAGCTTGTTCATATCTTGCTTCAAAGTTGCTTGATAATGTTGTTGTCAGCCTGTTAACATTAAGTTCAGTTGTTATAATGATTGTTGTTAGTGATACATGCACCCTATGGACTTTCTCTTGCCATGCTTAGCTTCATAAACATGCCTTCTTACTGTTGGTTCACTTGCCATGCCATATATTGCTCTGTGATGAGTGGTATAAGCTCACCAACATGCATTCATAATTCTGTTTCTGCCATGTTTGAATCTGTAATATAACTTGCCATGTTTACATGGGTGCCCTCATATTTTCTGATCCTTTTTGGCTCATGGTCAGTAAGGGACTTTTGATCTATGGGTTTAGTAGGTTCATGCCATGCCTTTTTTTGCCATGATAAGTTCCTGTAACATGTTGTTTGATAGCTCTGAACATTGCAACCTGATGTTATTTCTGCAATGTCTGAAACTGTTATTATTTGCAATCTTGCCATGTGTGTTTGAGCATGTTCTAGTGATTTCTGGAGATAGCTCAGTGTTCATGTTTTGTTATGCTTTACCTGTACATCATGCCCATGCCTTTTGTTTTCTTGTTGAGGTCCTGTAGCATGTTGTTTTGATGCTTGCAATATGCCTAGTTGCTGTTTTGGACAGCTTGTCCTTTAAACTTGTTTCATGTGTGTGTGTTGAACCATTGCTCCGTTTTGAGTGTGCTCTATATGAAACTTGCTTAGAATTGCATGTAGCTTCATATTATCATGTTGCATCTTTGTTTTGGTGTGTTTGCTTGATGTTTGTATGCATTTTGCATCAATGCCATGTTTAACTTGTTTTGCTCATATCTTCTAGGCCGTAGCTCCGAACTAAATGAACCTTATATGTAACTTGACTAGAATCTCATGTAGATCAACTTCGTGCCTCTTAACTTGTTGTTTAACAACTTGAACATAAGGTTTATTCAGATCTGGACCAATTTCGAAATTTGCATATGAGGACTTACCGGAATTGTTATATGTTGTTCCCGGCCTCATTTAAACTTGCCTTGATGTGTTGTTCTTGTTTGCATCATCTCTTGCCATGAGTAGCTTCATGTAGCCTTGTCATGCATTATGCTTGTTGTGCATCATGCCTTGTATATGTGTGGTTTGTTTACCGTGATGTGTGCTTCTTCTCGATAGTTCCTGTTTCATTGCGATCATGAGGATTCGTTCGTCTACGCTTGGTTCGGCTTCATCCGTTCGTCTTCTTCATGGACTCGTTCTTCTTCCTAGCGGGATTTCAGGCAAGATGACCGCTACCCTGGATCTCACTACTATCATTGCTATGCTAGTTGCTTCGTTCTATCGCTTTGCTGCGCTACCTATCACCTGTTTATCAAGCCTCCCATATTGCCATGAACCTCTAACCTTTGACACCTTTCCTATGCAAACCATTGATTGGCTATGTTACCGCTTTTGCTCAGCCCCTCTTATAGCGTTGCTAGTTGCAGGTGAAGTTGAAGGTTGCTCCATGGTGGACAGGATTTATGTTGGGATATCACAATATCTCTTATATTATTAATGCATCTATATACTTGGTAAAGGGTGGAAGACTCGGCCTTTTGCCTGGTGTTTTGTTCCACTCTTGCCGCCCTAGTTTCCGTCATACCGGTGTTATGTTCCCGGATTTTGCGTTCCTTACGCGGTCGGGTGATTTATGGGACCCCCTTGACACTTCGCTTTGAATAAAACTCCTCCAGCAAGGCCCAACCTTGGTTTTACCATTTGCATCACTACCACCTATACCCTTCCCTTGGGTCGGCCAACCCGAGGGTCATCTTTATTTTAGCCCCCCCGGGCCAGTGCTTGTCTAAGTGTTGGTCCGAACTGAGCTGCCTGCGGGGCCACCTCGGGGCAACTTGAGGGTTGGTTTTACTCGTAGCTAGTCTCATCCGGTGTTGCCCTGAGAATGAGATATGTGCAGCTCCTATCGGGATCTGTCGGCGCATCGGGCGGCTTTGCTGGTCTTGTTTTACCATTGTCGAAATGTCTTGTAAACCAGGATTCCGAGTCTGATCGGGTCTTCCTGGGAGAAGGTATATCCTTCGTTGATCGCGAGAGCTTATCATGGGCTAAGTTGGGACACCCTTGCAGGGTATAATCTTTCGAAAGCCGTGCTGCGGTTATTGGCAGATGGGAATTTGTTAATGTCCGGTTGTAGATAACTTGACACCAGATCCAAATTAAAACACATCAACCGCGTGTGTAGCTGTGATGGTCTCTTCTCGGCGGAGTCCGGGAAGTGAACACGGTTTCTGGGTTATGTTTGACGTAAGTAGGAGTTCAGGATCACTTCTTGATCATTACTAGTTGACGACCGTTCTGCTTGCTCTCTTCTCGCTCTTATTTGCGTATGTTAGCCACCATATATGCTTACTCGCTGCTGCAGCCTCACCACTTTACCTCTTCCTTTCCCTTTAATCTTTGCTAGTCTTGATACCCATGGTAATGGGATTGCTGAGTCCTCGTGGCTCACAGATTACTACAACAACAGTTGCAGGTACAGGTTATGCGATGATCATGACGCGAGAGCGATGCTTGCTTGCGTTGAGTTCTTCTTCTGCTTCTTCAATCAGGGGATAGGTTCCAGGTCGGCAGCCTGGGCTAGCAGGGTGGATGTCGTTTGAGTTTCTGTTTATGTTTCATCTGTAGTCGGATGCTCCTCTTATGTATTGTGATGTTGTATTCGTGTGGCATTGTATGCCTTATGTATGTATCCCCATCTATTATGTAATGTTGATGTAATGATATCCACCTTGCAAAAGCGTTTCAATATGCGGGTCTATCCTTGGTGGGACCTTCGAGTTCCTTTTGGATAGGATCGCATATTACTGCGTGACACCCCAGCTCGGAGGGGGAGCGCTAATCAGTGCCCCCCGGAGCTTGCTTGTGGCGGATGACGGCGTGGAAGACATGCTTGAGCGCGCTCAGGAGCGTCGCGCTCTTCGCCAAGGGTTCCTTCAAAGGGCGGCTGACGTGGTGAGCCTGCTTGGTGAGGAGCTTGCTGATGAAGACGCGCGCCTTGAGGCCGAGGGCCTGCGCTTGGTCGCGGAGAGGCGCGAGCTGGAGGTGGCAGTCGCCCTCGCGCGCCGCCAACACGATCTTGACGATGAGGAGGCCAAGGCGTCCCTAGCGGCCTCTCGGGTGGCCCGTTCCCAGGCCGTCGAGGAGGCTCGGGAAGCTGACCAGCGGCAAGAGGCGACGGAAGAGCGGGCACGGGAACTCCTGGCCCGGTGCCGCTCACTGGAGGAGCAGGTGGAGCTGCGCGAGGCGGCCCTCGCGTCAATGAAGGTGACTTCCGGTGACCCAGCGGAGCTTCAGAAGCGTGAGGAAGCACTGACGTTGGAGGCTGCCGAACGTGCACGTGAGTACGAATGCCTAGAGACAAGGGAGCGTTTGGTGACAAGAGAGGAGAATGATGTCACTGCGCGGGAAACCCGCGTCTTGGAGGAGGTCGGACGTCGGGTGGCAATGGCGCGCTCGAACATCGAGCGCGAGATCGAGCAGAGGCTGGCGTTGATCTGGACCGAGGCTGAAGGTAGGACCACCACCTTGAGGACCAAGCTGGAGGAAGCGACGCGGCGGGGTGATACCTTGCAGGCTGCACTTGAAGTGGCGCAGGGGGAGTCGACTACTTCTCGCGCCGAGGTGCTTCTTCTTCGCCAACGGCTGGACGATCCTGAGGCCGTTGCGCGCCAGAATGCGAACAAGATACGCTAGCGACGGCTCCTGGAACATGAGCACGCCCCCATGCTCGCCACGCTTCGGGAGGGAGCCAACGCGGCCTTGGGCAACATCTGCGAGGCGGCCGTTGGCGCGCCGCATGAAACCAACTACGCCGGCAACCTTCAATTTTTCACCGACATCGTGACGCAGCTGGAGGCACGGTCGGTCAGGGCCAACAGGTTGGTGGAGGAAAGGAGCCGCACCCTGCTCGGGCGCGCCTTCTCCGGTGTCTTCAGCCATCTCCAGAACACGGACCCTCACTTCGACTTTGACGCCGCCATCACCCTAGTTCGCCAGGCCGTCCTGGGTGAACTGGCGGACTGGGTGGAAGACAATGTGGACGCTCTTGTCAGGGCCTTCGCTTCAGATGATGATGACGCGATCGTGGCTGCCGATGAGGGCAGCATGGTGAATGGTCCTGACGCTGCCGGCGACAATGCAAAAGGCGATGGAGAGGCCAGCGATGCCAGCGACGGTTCGGGTGTTGCTCCTGAGGATGCATTGGGGGATTTATTCGACTGACCGCGCATTGCTCCTGTTTTCTTACCCTGCATGAATAGAACTCAGGCTTTTCGACCTGCCGATTGTAAGAGCATTTTGGGAGGGGGTGCTCCTCATGTAAAGCTTATGTTCAGCGTACTAGTGGACGCTGTGCGGCCCACGTGCCCGCGCCAAGTGGTTGGCTAGGTGAAGAACCGGATGGCTAGTTTACCTTTGTCCCGTGCGGGTCCTGAGATAATACGCAGGAGGATGTGGTGTCTCAAATGCCTCTTAATCGAATCCGTAGGATCTGTAGTGAAAAAGCCTCCTGAGAGGATATGGCGGCGGCAGTCTGGGCTGCACGCAAGCTAGGCCAGACCCGGCTCGTGAGGGGCTCACGAGGGGAGGCAGCTGAGGCGAGGTCATAACCGAAACTCGAGAGATTGCTCGAACGAGACTAAGCACCCCTTCCCCGAACACACGCAAATCTCAAATCCGAATCCAACTTAAATCCAGCGGGGGGAAGCAACAACCAAGGGAAAAGCAACGAAGGCAGAAAAAGGCCGCGTCCGACACCTAGTCTAGTCTTGGACGTCTTCTCACCAGCGCGGAGCTAAGTGCTGCCACTGGGCGTGGGAGGGAGCCCCAGGGCCTGAGGCCGGCACCCCTGAGACTCCGAGGCGTGTACAACCCCACTCATTATTACGTGAGGGTGTCACGGTGTGGCAAGCTTCACAGGCACTGGGCCTTCTTCATAGGTACCGGCCTTGCTTCATATCACCAGACGAGGTCCCCGCCATGCGCCACACTCTAGTGCCATCGACGATGACCGGAAACCAGGACGCCGCCGATGGGGTAGAGCGGTCGCCAGCGGTTCCCCCGACGACCACGGGTCCTCCACCAGGGGCAGGCCCTGAGGCGCCTCCCCCGTGGAGGGCCTACCTCCTGGGAACGCCTTGCTCCGAACGCCACGGTGGTGATGTCGGATCTCGGCCCTCCCCTGCCGCCCGCGATGCCCTCCTCCTGAGGGGCAGGAGGCTGCGGGAGCGGGGCAGCGGCTCGCTGCGGCGACCTGCATCTCCTGCGACCCATGATTAGCATATGCCTGCTCCTGAGGAATTAGAAGAACTCGATAATCATCGCTTCCAGTGTGGTCGGTGGGGCCGCCCTAGGACTCCTCGAATAGCTCAGCTTCTGGTGCCTCGTCCCCCCAGCTTGGGCTGAGGAGCGAGCCTTGTTCGCCCTCGCGCGGGTGCCCATGGTCCAACATGCGGGGCACGTACTCCTCGGGGGCCGCCACCCCGAAGGCCACGTCATAGTGCTTCGGGTGCCATGGAGCTCTGCTTGATGTGCCAACCTGGGGGTGGTGTCGGGGGTTGGGTACGACATATGCCAAAGGATGGCTTATCATGGTGGGAGCGAGTAGAACGTCGCCGGTGCCCGGAAGCGGGATGAGGCGAAGACATGCACGCCGGCGGATCTTACCCAGCTTCAGGGCTCTCCGTGGAGATAACACCCCTACTGCTGCTCTGCGGGGTCTCCGCATGGTCACTATGGCAAAGTGAGTACAATGGTGCTCCTGGAGATGTTTCTGGAGGTAGGAGAGGGCAAGGCTAGCTCTCTCCTTCCTCTGTTCTGGGGTCTAGTGCTATCTGGGTCCGAACCCTTTGCATGGGCTTCCTGGGGGTTTATATAGGCCTACTCCCCAGGGGTACAATGGTAATCCGGCTGGGCGCGGGTCCCAGCCGTCTGTCTCTCAGGCCTTCGTCTTCTCCGCCGACTACTGGGGCCCGCCGACTGGCGGGCCCCGCAGACAGGCCTCGTACTATAGCGGTGCTCCTGATGACGCTGGCTTGGTCATGAGGTCATGGAAACAGTGCCGCCGTCTGGCGGGCGTTCACTATCGCCATTCCCCGTCTTGTCTGATTAATGGCGTGCGGGGCCCGTGGGAGGGGCCGGCCGACTCCAGGGGGCCGACTCCCACGGATCCGTCTTCAGGGTGCTCTTGCCGTCTTCTGTCTACCCGCTGACAGGCGGTGCCGCCGCCCTTGGGTCGTACAGGCAGGCGTCGTGGGCACAGTGCGCCACCCACTAAGGCTGAGGTTAGGGCCGGCATGGCAACAGTGTCGCGCCACGATGGAGATCTGCAGCGATATGGCGCACTGTAGCCATGCTGGTGCTTCGTAGGCAGGGCAGAGACGGCCACGCTGTGACCGTTCCCCGCCCTGTCCCTCACGGCGAAGGCAGGGAGTGGTTGGAGTCGCGAGCCGCCTATCCTCAGCCGGCTTCTCTGGAAGTTGTCAGCTGAGAGTCGGCTTCTCTGGAAGTCGTCAGCTGAGAGTCGGCTTATCAGGAAGTCGTCATCTGAGAGTCAGCTTATCTGGGAGTCGTCCCTGGGACTCGGCATATCTTGGAGTCGTCCCTGGGACTCGGCATATCTTGGAGTCGTCCCTGGGACTCGGCATGAGCGGCGCAGCCTGTCCCAATGTCTTGAAAGGTTCTGGGGCTCGGGTTAGCCTACCCGTGGCCCATTACTCCGACAGTAGTCCACGAAGCTGGTGAGGCTCCGCGGATACTGCGTCGTGGGGCTTCAACAGTTTCATTGTTCTGGTTGCCGAATCTGGGCTTCGCTTGCCGTCTTCCTTCAGGCTGACTATCCAGAATCGGACTCGCAGAGGGCCGCCTCACTCCTTAAGGAGTTCGAATGTCGCGGCGGGAAACCAGGTGGCGTGCCTGATACGCTCCCCCATGGTCGCCCGCGACAGCCCCGTCGCGCAGCGCCATGTGGCGAGGACAGTCTGCCTACCCACGCGTGCGACGGGACATGCCGTCAGGCGGGGCCCACCACTACCGTGCCTCGGCATGCGAATGGATCCGTTGCAGCCGCACGGACGGTTGGGTTTCCCACGTTGTTACTGCGCGCAGTAAATTCATGGGGTAGATCATGGGGGAGGGCGTGGGGTCCCGTGCGTAGTTAATCCCACGCCCGCCCCATCGGCTTCTCACCCTATGAGGCTATAAGTAGGCGGGGGGAGAGGAGCGGCGAAGCACGCGCGCCCATCTTCCCTGCTCCCCCGCCTCCTCCTGCCTCCTCTGCTTCCTGTCTCCTTCTTGCCGCCGTCGTGCCGAACCACGCCGTGCCCGCCACGATGAGCTCTTCCTCCGCCGCCGCGGCTCCTGCCATGCGCTCCGGCGTGTGGGACAGCTCCGACATGGACGACGACCTCATCGAGTTTCTTCGCAAGACGCGCCGCCTCCCCGGTGCAAACCTCGTGCGAGCCTGCGCCGCGCCGGCGAAGGAGATATTGCCGGCGCTGGAGGAGGGCGAGCGGGTCATTTTCCGCTCGCACCTCATGCGCGGCCTGGGGCTGCCGGCGAGCGGCTTCTTTCGCTCCTTCTTGGAGCTCCACGGGCTCCAGCCGCACCACCTCACGCCGAACACGATGGTGCTGCTGGCTGCCTTCGCCACCCTTTGCGAAGGCTTCCTCGATGTTCTCCCCACCATCGAGATGTGGGGAGAATTATTCCAATCGAAGCTCGGCACGCACGTCGCCGGTGTGCCGGCCCAGTGCGGCGCCTTCATCGTGATGCGGCGAACGACAGCCGACAATCCGTTTCCCTCCATCCCGCTGATCAAGTCGGTGAAGATGTGGCAGTGGTCTTATTTCTACGTGAAGAATGTCGCCCCGGACGGTGACTGGGTCAATCTGCCGCCTTACGAAGCCGGTGCGCCGGCTGGGAGGCTCCCCAGCTGGTCCCACCGAGTCAAGACGCTGACTCCCGCCGGAGCCGCCGTCGTAGCGCGACTCCGAGTTCTGACGCAGTCGGAGGGCCTGGTTGGAGCCGACTTGCTGGCCGCCTTCATGGCGCGTCGAGTCCTTCCTCTCCAAGGCCGGCCTCATTTGATCAGTCAGATGAGCGACCACCGGGACCCGTGTCGGATGCGCACCAGGGACATGCCCCACGATGAATTGGCGAACATGGTGAACCACATCGCAAACTGCGAGCTCGCGGCGGACTAGCAGTTCATCAAGGAGCCGTACTCGCGCGCCAACCCTCCTCCGACGGTAAGTCGCATCTCTTGTTGCTCTGTTTTCTTTGTAGCCGAATCTGACTTCTGATCTTTTTGGTTTCTCTGAGTCAGCATCCCCTCATTCAGCCTGCAGCCAGCGTCGAAAGACCGCCCCATTAATTCATCCCTGACCGAGCGGAGAGCGATGTTGATGACCCCGACTTGGGGGCGGCGGCGATGGAGGCCGACGCCGAAGGCGGAGGCGGGGGAGCGGGAAGCGGCTTCAGGCCCTCGGCCACATTCGCCGACTGGCCTGAAGACGGTGCCGAAGGGGAAGTCGCCCCGCGCCGTCAGCCAAGGGTTGGCCGGCCGGGTGCGAGTTCCTCCGCCAGCCAAGGCGGCGCGAAGAGGCGCCACGCCGGGCCGAGTTCACTTGGAGGCAAGCCGAAGAAGTTCAAGGGGGCGGCCATTGCGACCAAACGGGAGGAGGCGACCGCGAAGGCCAGCCGTTTCCGCAAGGAAGTGAAAAGGCCGCCACTGGTCTCTGCGTAAGTGCTTCTGCCTTGGCCTTACTTTCCTTTGGTGAATTCTGTCCGAGTCTTTTACACCCCCTCCTTGTTTCAGGGCTCCTCTTACCCTTAAGAGGGTCGCCGCCCCCTCCATCATGGGGTCGGCGGAGACGTCTGCCAACACTCGGCGGGTTGACCCCGCCGCCGACCTCCGGGAGGCGACGGAGCAAAACGCGCGGGAGAAGCGCGATGAGGAGGAGGCCGACCGCCTGGAGAAAGCGGAGGCTGAGAAGGCGGCGGCCTCTGCCCTGAAAAAACTGGAAGAGGCCGAAGCCGCCGTTACAACAAGGCGGCAAGCCGAGGAGGCCGTGCACCACCAATCGGCGTTGTTCGTCATCCCGCTGTCCTCGGCACCGCCACCCCCAGAGTTCACGGGGCAGACTGGAGAAGCCGACGCCGAGAACCCCATCATGGAGAAGGAAAGCAGCGAGGGCTCCATGTCGGACACGCTCGTGCCGCCACTGCCGCCTCCGCCGCCGTCTGGGAGCGCGCACGGAAAACGGTTGGCGGGCCCGCCGGTGCCGCCGACCGAGGACGAGTCCGAGGCGAGGCTGCTCCTCCAAGTTGCCTCGCCAGTGCGCCGCCGCCTTGAGAGGGCGACTTCGGCGCCGCGACCCTTGGAGAGCAGCACCGCCAGCTCGGCTATCCTAGATGCCGAGGCGACGAGCGCCGCGCCCGTTGGGTGGTTGCGCGGAGGCGGCACAGGTCCGCTGAACCAGGCGCTTCTGGACGTCCAGGCGAAGCTGCGAGCTGAGGGCGACGCCCTCCAAACCAGCACCAGGGCGCATCTGGCATCGCGAACGGCCGTCCGAGTACGCCTTCTTCTTTTGATTCTTGTTTTTCTTATTCTTCTCTGTGGGGGCGCACCAGCGCACCCACTGGGTGTAGTCCCCGAGTTTCGGGCTGGCTGCTGAGTAGGCTGTTCGGAACTCCCTCTGGCGAGTTCCAAATATTTAACTTTGTCTGAAATGCTTATTATAGGAGTATCACAACCTCTGTGCTACTGCCTTCAACCACAATGTTGAGGAGCTGGGCAAGCGGACCGCCGACTTGTCGGAGAGCCAGAGTGAGTCCTTCTTCTTTTTCGCGGGGGCACGTTGGCGCACCCGCGGGCTGTAGTCCCCGAGATTCGGGCCGACTGCTGAGCAGTCGGCCTGGATCTTCTCAGCGACTTTCTTTGTTGACGACTTATTGTCTTTTTCTTTTTTCTTCTTCAGGGGCCAACGCCACTCTTCAACAGCAGCTGGGCGAGGCCAACACAACCTTGCGCGCCAAGGGGAAGGAATGCAGCAACCTTGTCACGGAGCGTGATCTGCTGGTTGCGCAGCTGGCGGAGCAAAAGGAGCTGCTCAAGAAGGCGCAGGAGGAAGCAGATAAGAAAGAGGTTGTGCTCCTGGCCGAGTTCGAGAGCGAGCACTCCTCCTGGACCGACAAGGAGGCGCAGCTGACTTCCGGCTTCCATGAGATCGAGAACATCGTGGCCAGACGTGCCGGTTTTGCGCACTGCCAGTCGGAGTGCCGACTGGCTGGAGGTCGCAGCTGGCCGTCTTGAAGCCTGGAAGGGTTCCTCGGCCCGGGCCGGAGTGCGCCGAGCCTTGGAATTTGTCAAGGCGTGGTATCCGCGGCTGGACCTGGACCAGCTAGCCGCGTTCCGGTCAGAGGACCAGGCGGAGCTGGTGGCTGTGGAGGGCGCCCTCGTCGAGCGTGCGGTAGCGATTGCCGACTACACAGACACCAGTGTCTTCGTCCCCGAGCGTGCTGCGGGCGGCGAGGAGGTGCCGCCGGAGTGGTTCGGGATGAACCCGGACTACGACGAGGACTCGGCAGAGGTGATTGGCTCCAGCACCGAGGAGGAAGACGAGGCGGAGGACGAAGGCAAGACGGAGGCGCTAGAAGACGGAGCGGGCGACCAGCCTCAGCTCGACCGTGCCTCCAGCAATGAGCCGCGTCCGGAGAAGCCGACTGCCGCCGGAGACGGTCAAGCCGAGACTACCCAGCCGGCCGCCCGGCGCCTAACACCGCCGTCTCCTCCGACCCTCCGAACCCGGATGCCACCTCCTAGGCTGCCATCTTTGCGTTCTCTTTATCTGCCTCAGTAGTCTTTGAAAAACTTTGTTAATTCGAACAATTCCACCCGCGGGGTGTATCTTGAACTTCTACTTAAAGATTCGGCCAAGGGCCTATGTAAATATTTATCCGAGTTCTATCTTTCCTTGCTCATTGCTCTTTAGGCTTTTCCCTTTGCCACCTTCCCTTAGTCGCTGCCTTGCCAGCCGGACAACCACTCTGCGGACTGCTGCTGGATCAAACGCTTGGCTACTTTGGGAAGGCAAGTACTTGGCCATTTTAGAGTCTCTTTAACAAGTTGGATAGAAAGCGGTAAGCCGACTACTAAAGAGTCGGCTTTCCTTAATAGAGGCTAGTAGAAAGCAGCGAGTCGACTACTCATGAGTCTGCTTTTTCTTAAAAGATGCTGGAGGCCGTCTTGAGCTATGTTTGTGCTTTAGGTCCTTAGCCAATTTTCGTGTGGGTGCCCATTCTTCCTCACTCCTTCCAACCAAACAGTCGCTCTGCGAGCTGCGGCTTTTGACAGGAGACGGCTTAGGCGCCACACACTACTTGTCTGACTGCGGGAAGCATCTCATAGCGCGAGGCGGCGAGTCCCCGGGCCGACTAGTCGAGCCCAGTGCCAGGCAGCATTAACAGAGAGTAATATACTCGAAGGCATAATTCTTATCATACAGATAACAAAAAAGGGCAGTCCCTGAGCTCGTCTTGGGGGGCCCAAAGTCTTGGTACTTTAAAACAAAGGGTAGCGTGATACATACTGCATCAACTGTAAAATCTTCGGAGAAGATTTGCATTCCACGGGCGTTCTGTCTCTTTGCCGGAGTCGTCCCTCTTGCATGCTTGGGGCTTCTGAGTGTCGATCAGGTAGTAGGAGTCGTTTCCCAGCACCTTGCTAATAATGAAGGGGCCTTCCCAAGGCGCCGACAGGTTGTGCTGGCCGGCTGTTTGCTGGATCAGTCGGAGCACAAGGTCGCCTTCTTGGAAAGATCTTGGCCTGACCTTCCTGTTGTAGTATCGGCGTAGACTCTGCTGGTAGATGCTGGACCGGCTGAGTGCCAACAACCGGCCCTCTTCCAGCAGGTCGACGCCGTCTTGACGTGCTTCTTCTGCTTCTTCCTCGGTGTACATGGTGACTCGCGGGGAGTCGAACTCTATGTCCGTCGGGATGACGGCTTCGGCACCAGCACTGGGTTTGCTAGCCACTCTGGAAAAAACACTTCCATAATGAAGCCGGCTGCCAGGAGTCGGGCTATCTCTTCTCCAACAACTCTTCTCTTCTCTTTTGACAGGCGGCGCAAGGGCTGCCTGACGGGCTTCACATCAGACCGGACATGTAATTTATGCTCGGCGAATTCCGCCGGTACACCTGGCATGTCTTTAGGGGACCATGCAAAGATGTCGCGATTCTCATGGAGGAAATCGACGAGCTCGCCTTCATATTTGCTGTCAAGGTTTGTACCCATGATAGCATACCTCTCTGGGTGCTCCGGATCCAAAGGTATCTTCTTCGTTTCTCTGGCCGGCTTGAATGATCCTTCTGCTTCCGACTCCTTGGGGTCGGGTGACATCTCGGGCTGCTTGCCGGCCATCGCCACAACCTGATCAAGAAGCCGCTTCTCAGCCGCAATCACCAAGGACTCAGCCAGCCGACTGCTTTCGGCCGCGCAAGCGGACGACTTTCTGTAGTCGCCGGCCACGGTTAGAATTCCCTTGGAACTCGGCATCTTCATCTTGAGGTAGGCGTAGTGGGGGACTGCCATGAACTTGGCCAAAGCAGGTCGGCCAAGCAACGCATGGTACGGGCTTTAGAGGTCCACCACTTTAAACCAAATTGGCTCTCGGCGGAAATGATCTTTGTCCCCAAAGAGGACGTCTATCAGGATCTTGCCGATTGGTGAGCAGGAAAGGCCGGGGACAATGCCGTGGAACACAGTCCGGCTGCTCTGAAGCTGTCTTCGCTTGATTCCTAACTTCTCCATCGTATCCTTGTACAGGATGTTGATGTTGCTGCCTCCGTCTATCAGCACTCGCGAGAAGCAAGCGGCCCGCCTATCTGTGGCGAGTGTGGCGCCTAAGACCAAGGCGTAGGAGCCTGGATTCGGCATCACCTCTGGGTGATCAGGTCTGCTCCAGCTGATGGGCCTTTCGGACCAGTGCATGAACTCTGGAGTGCTTGACGCGACTGCGTTCACCTCTTGCTGCTGCTGGCGCCTGCTGCGTCAATCGTCAGCCACACTAGTGAACACCACATAGGCTCCATGCTCATCTGGGAACTCGTCTTGTATCGCGTCGACTGGCCTGACAGCCGGCTGCTTGGGCGGCTGTGGAGGGGGCAGCCCAGCAGGCGGGGGAGGGAGTAGGCCGTCTCCCTTGGCGATTCTGGTCAGCCTGTGGCATTTCCGGGTGGTGTGGTTCGACGGCTTCGCGCCGCTATAGAACTTGCAGGGGCCATCCAGGGTCTGCTCGTAGGAGAAGGATGGCAACCAGTTGGACTTGCCGCCTTTCTGCCGCTTCGTCGGAGGCTGTCCCTCCGGCTGCTCGTCTTCGACTGTTGCCACTTGCCGACTGTTGGAAGCCGGCTGCGAAGCCTTGCGCTTGTGGTCGTTCTGCTGCTGCCGCCGACTGGTGTCCCCAGCCGGAGTTCTTGGAGCCTAAGGGGTGACTTTGCCAGTCGCGCTGACTTGAATCTCCGCCTTCATGAAGGAGTCGGTCGTGGCGTACTTGTCTGCTGTGAACAGCAGCTCATCGAGGGTCTCCGGCTCGTCACACAGGAGCTTGAGCTTGAGGAGGGTGCCTTCTCTGCACCCGGCAGTAAAGTACTCGATAGCCTGCACCTCGTGCACGCCCCCACAGGAGTTCCGAAGCTCGGCCCAACGCATGAGGTAGTCGCGAGTGGTCTCGCTGGGGCCTTGCACGCACAAGGAGAGTTGGCGAGGCTTGGGAGGTCGCTTGTACATGCTCGTGAAGTTGCGGACGAAGGCCTCGGTGAAGTCAACCCAGCTGTTGATGCTACGGGGCTTCAGACTGTTCAACCACATCCGGGCCGTGCCCTGGAGCATGAGCGGAACATATCTCACGGCAACACACTTGTTGCCATTTGCTATATTGACGGCCGTGGAGTAGTCAATCAGCCAGTCCTCCGGCGTCACGGTGCCGGTGTATTTGGGCGTGTCTCGGGGGAGCGTGAACCCTTTGGGAAAGGGCTCATCACGGATGCGGGGTCCGAAACAGGGAGGACCCAACTCGTCTTCTTCTTCCAGCGCCAGGGATCGATGGAGTCGGTCGATCCGGTGGCGGGCACCGTTCTCTCCTACTCCCTCTCGGCGGCCAAGGCGGTCGCCGAGATTCGGATGCTCTACGGGTGGCGGGGAGACTCGCCTTTCTCTGCGAGGAGGGGGAGGCAGATACTCGTCCCGCCGTTCCACCGCTTTGGGGCGGCCGTCTTGGTCGCGCTCGATGGTGATGCGAGTCCGACTGTGGCTGACAGCCGGCTCCTTGTCTTTCTTTCCGCGGACCCCGCCAGTCAGCGTCCGAGACGTCGCGCCTTGATCTCGGCGGGGTGGCGGGTCGTCGTTTTGTCGCCACGGCGCCTCCATGCGGCAGTCGGCTTCGTTCTGCGCGATAGCCGCGTCGAGGAGCTGCTGAACTCGCTCCGTCATCAGGCGGCACTCTTCGCCCTCGAAGTTGTCGAGCTCATCCGCCGCCGCCTGGGCGGCGCGGATGTTCTCCGCAGGCGTGGCATACACAGGGCGATCGGCCCCGAACAGATTGGCGATTGCCACGCCGCGATGCCGGACCGTGCCTAGGCGGCTACGCCCAGTCGGAGCCGGCGAGCCACCCACGGCGCGATCCATCTCGCGTTGGAAGGCTTCTGGGAAGCGTCTCATGCTTGCCAGCTTCTTTGCGCCCTCGATGAGCTGAAGGCCGCGCGCCTCCAGCGTCTCGGCGTCAGCGTCTCCCGGAATCGGCGCGGTGAGGTCTCGCAGAGCCGCGTCGAGCGGGTCGTGCGCTCCCTCGCCGGAACGCACGCCGTGATCGAGGACGAGGACCTCCCTGACGGTGCTTCCGCCGCTCTCCGTGCAAGGGAGCGGCTCATCATAGACCACCACGTTCGTGGGGAACTCGTCGAGCGACGCGGTGTCGGAGTCGACCAACATCGGGTCGGTGGATCCTATGGACTCTAGGTCCACGGCAGGCTCGCCGGCGACGTGGAGTTGGTCGAGGGGACCCGCGAGGAGGCTCTCGGGGCCGCTCGTGCCTGCGTCGGACGCAGGCTCATCGGAGAGGCGAACCTCACCGATAAGCTCGGCGAGGCAGCTGGCCGCGCAGGCGATCTCAGCGCCGTGCAGCGCGTCAGCGCAGACTCCATCTAGTGTGTCAGGCTGGCTGTGCTCGCCAGAGCAGGTCTCCGGACGACGGTGCACCTCGCCCCACGGTGGGCGCCAAATGTCGGGGGTTGGGTACAACATATGCCAAAGGATGGCTTATCATGGTGGGAGCAAGTAGAACGTCGCCGGTGCCCAGAAGCGGGATGAGGCGAAGACATGCACGCCGGCGGATCTTACCCAGCTTCAGGGCTCTCCGTGGAGATAACACCCCTACTGCTGCTCTGCGGGGTCTCCGCATGGTCACTATGGCAAAGTGAGTACAATGGTGCTCCTGGAGCTGTTTCTGGAGGTAGGAGAGGGCAAGGCTAGCTCTCTCCTTCCTCTGTTCTGGGGTCTAGTGCTATCTGGGTCCGAACCCTTTGCATGGGCTTCCTGGGGGTTTATATAGGCCTACTCCCCAGGGGTACAATGGTAATCCGGCTGGGCGCGGGTCCCAGCCGTCTGTCTCTCAGGCCGTCGTCTTCCCCGCCGACTACTAATCGGCGGGCCCCGCGGACAGGCCTGGTACTGTAGAGGTGCTCCTAATGACGCTGGCTTGGTCATGAGGTCATGGCAACAGTGCCGCCGTCTGGCGGGCGTTCACTGTCGCCATTCCCCGTCTTGTCTGATTAATGGCGTGCGAGGCCCGTGGGAGGGGCCGGCCGACTCCAGGGGGCCGACTCCCACGGGTCCGTCTTCAGGGAGCTCTTGCCGTCTTCTATCTACCCGCTGACAGGCGGTCCCGCCGCCCTTGGGTCGTACAGGCAGGCATCGTGGGCACAGTGCGCCGCCCACTAAGGCTGAGGTCAGGGCCGGCATGGCAACAGTCCCACGCCACGATGGAGATCTCCAGCGATATGGTGCACTGTAGCCATGCTGGTCCTTCATAGGCAGGGCAGAGACGGCCACGCTGTGACTGTTCCCCGCCCTGTCCCTCGCGGCGAAGGCAGGGGGTGGTTGGAGTCGTGAGCCGCCTATCCTCAGCCGGCTTCTCTGGAAGTCGTCAGCTGAGAGTCGGCATCTCTGGAAGTCGTCAGCTGAGGTTCGGCTTATCTGGAAGTCGTCATCTGAGAGTCGGCTTATCTGGGAGTCGTCCCTGGGACTCGGCATATCTTGGAGTCGTCCCTAGGACTCGGCATATCTTGGAGTCGTCCATGGGACTCGGCATGAGCGGCGCGGCCTGTCCCAATGTCTTGAAAGGTTCTGGGGCTTAGGTTAGCCTACCCGTGTCCCATTACTCCGACAGGTGGTAACGCGGCGGCCCACTGGGGCCGTGGGTTGTGACGACTCCTTCTTCGCCAGCGGGGAGCGGAGTCAGCGCAGCTGCTGGCCCGGTGCCGACGGCTTCATTGGTGTCGGGGTAGCCTTGGAGCCCGCGGGCGCGCGTGGGGCCCCCGCGCGGGCTGCTTTGTGCCTAGAACGGGAGTTGAGTGCAGAAGGGGTGAGCCCCCGAGGCGGCGAAGCCCAAGAGCTCTGCCACCCGCTCTAGCAGCATGTCGCGGCCACCTTCCATCAGCCTGCACTGCAGCAGCTCTCGGGCCACCGTGAGCGCGGCCCTTGAGTTCGCCTGCTCCCGGCGAGTGTACGGCGTCGTGGCCGCGGCGTGGTTGGAGGCTCTTGCTGCCGACCGCGTCTGTCGCGGTGTGAGAGCTGTCGGGGTCTGTCCGCATCGCCCACGGCCCGCAGCGCCTTGCGGACCGCGAGCTGCCTGGGGCATTGGGTCGCCCTGGGCGAGCGGCTCTGCGCCGGCGGGCCAAGCTGTCCAGGGGGCAGGGTTGCCCGCTTGGTCGCCGGACATGGTGATGACGATGCGGCGGGACACAAAGTGGCGGAAGGTGGATCCCGGCGCCCCCCTACCTGGCGCGTCAAATGTCGGATTTAGGGTTCCGGCAGACCCTTGAGGTTCGAACACTGGGGTGCGCGCGGAGGTTTCGCCTTCTACCTACCTGTTCCTAGCCGAATCGCTAGGATCTAAACTACAAGAAGAACAACACAAGAGACACAGGGATTATACTGGTTCAGGCCACCACCGTGGTGTAATACCCTACTCTAGTGTGTGGTGTGGTGGATTGCCTCTTTGGCTGATGATGAACAATACAAGGAAGAACGACCTCGCGAGGGTCTGTTCTTGTGGTGGTGTTGTCCCTTTGGAAGGGTTGATTCTAGATGCCTATCTTATCTCCAGCTTCCTATCCAGCTCTCTCTACCCTGTGGGTGGCTAGTCCTATTTATAGGCGAAGGCCCTGGGCCTCTTCCCAAATATTGAGCGGGAAGGGCGCCAACAATTGGCCAATTTGAAGGGGAACATCTAGTACACTTATCCTGACTAAAGTTGGTCCTCTCCTGTCAAAGGCTCTGGTGGTGACGCCGACTTGGGCTCCACGTGACTTCCATCCTGCCATTGGACTGGTCTTGGTCTTGTTGCACCGAAATGGATGCCTTTGCTTGATGCTCTCGCCTGCGCTTGCTCCCCTTGCACCAAAGAGGAAAGAAGGACACTGCGCGGCTGGCGCACGTCCGGCGCCCTTGGCCGTCATGGCTTGCATCATGGGCACCTCGCGAGGTACCCCGCCTTGAACTCTCCGCCTCCTCGTGAGCCAGCCTGACGAGGCCGTGCCTGAGGAAGCTCCTTGTCATCCACCCCGCGAGGCTTGGCCCCTCGCGAGGGTCTTGAGCTTGTGTTGATGAAGATGGGCCGTGCTGGTCCCCCTTTGAGCCATGCCGCTGGCCGCAGGCAGGCAAGTCTGGGGACCCCAGTTCCCAGAACGACGACAGCGGCCCAGGGCGGGCTCGCGATGGGCCCCAGCGGGCCTGCCGGTGGGAGCGGCGGCCAGGACAGGTGGCGGGGACATGTGTCAGCGCGGGAGAGGCCGGGCAGTGACGGCGGACATGTCCGGCGGCGGGGTTTTCGTCCGGCGGCACGAGGGGAGCGGGGCTAGGGTTTGGACTGCGATTTGGAACGGGGAGGGCATATTTATAGGTAGAGGAAGCTAGGAGAGGCCAAATGAGGTGCGGTTTTCGCCCACACGATTGTGATCAAATGGCGGAGAGCTTGGAGGGGAGTTAGATGGGCTAGGTGGGCTGTGTGAAGAGGTGCTGGGATGCAAAGAGAAGGGGTTTTTGGTTAACTCGGTTAACCGTTGGGGCATCAAACGACCTCCAAATGGAACGAAATTTGACGGGCGGTCTATCGGTGATATACCAAGGCCACTCGGCAAATCTCGGCCCATTCCGAGAATGTTTTTCTCCTACTCACGAAACAAGGTCTGAGAGGGGGCGACGGGCGCGTGCAGATGTGGTTGCGCTCAGAACGGACAACGGAGAGAACCGGGGGAACCCGAACGGATGCAAGTTTTGAAAAACATGCAGATGAAATGCAGATGATGACATGTCAAAAAGCAACACGCAAGCAAATGACATGGCAACTATGGCAAATAACTGGAGGACACCTGGCGCATCGGATTCGGGGCGTTACAACTCTCCTCCACTAACAAGAGATATCGTCCTGAGATCTTAGGAACGAGACAGAAGAGAAATAGGATGAGGTGAAGTAAGAACGCATGAAAAAAGATGAACAAAGTCGAGAGCTCTCGGGTAGAAAAGATGAATGGCGAATATGAAGAGAATGAAAAACTCAAGAAATAGATAGATTCTGAAACCACTTCGGTTACAACAAGATAAGAAAGGAGTAAGAATATAAGAATTCTGGCATCACTCTGGCTGAAAATGGAAGGATTAGAACATGAACTTCGCAAGATGGATGACACTTGACGAGAATCAAAAGAACGGACACTTGACGAGATGACCAACACAATGCCTCCGAAAGAATTGAAAGAATGGAATGAAAAGAACGGATGTCAGAACAAGAACTTCCACCACGAATGAATTTGATAGCGTCCTTAGAGGAAGGGCTGAATGGAGTTGTTGAGAAAATCAACAACAAAAGAATAAGCTTGATTTGGACTTATCAAAAACATCTCAAAACTTGAGGTGAAATTATACCACAACCAAATGTCTGAAAATCTGAGAAGAACGAAGAAATGCAAAACTCCACTTCAGGGGAAAAGGGTGAATTAATTGCACTTCAAGATGTGAGAAGAAAAGATACTTGAACTCCACCAACAAAATTCTTGGTGAACTCTTCAAGAATGAATTAAATCAAGAAGAACCACCATGAAGAACTCCGGTGACGAAAGGATGATGAGAGTGTATGAAAGAATAAGATGGGCCTTGCGATGATTTAGATGGAGGTTCCGATGAAATGGCCAAGGAAATTTGAACTCCGGAAAAGAAAAGATGAAAACACTTGGAACTAGAATTTATTCCTCACGAACAAACTCCGAAGAAAAGGGATTACTTGACGATGATGAAATAAGAATAACAATTACGTTATGCTTATCCTCATCACATTTAATTGATGACAACCGTATTTGGCATGCAACTTATTCCCCTTGAAAAGGATTGAGGAGCATATGGCGCCACCTTTAGGAAGGTCTTCAATGAACCACCGTTCGAATTGAAAAGAACGAATGAATTGATATGATAACAAAGGAAAAAGAATCTGAAGGAACCACCGTAAGAATTCGAAAATGACTGAGGAAAGAGAATGAATCACTGGGAAGAATTAGAAGAACCAATATGCTAGAGGGGATTCAGATGCAAAAGAACAAAGAGATCATGAGCTGATTAAAGAACACTTGAACGAAGCACCGGGATAATTGGATAACGATAGCTGGAATGTGAGGACAAAGAATTCTTCTGGAATGATGGCCTTCGGTGAAAAGAAAACTGAAAACAACTCCTGACATACTCCGGATGGGTAAAAAAGGAATATCTGACAAATGGAATAATTCGAGAATATAACATGAAGCTAGAACCATGAGTCTTTGAGAGAACTGGCAAGATTTAGAGGAAAAACTCTTCTTCGGTCTTCAAATGACGACGAGAAACACCACCAAAATTGTTGAGATGCTCCGGGAGAATGAAAAGCAAAGAGGTTGAGCCAACAATGAAATGATTTCAAATTGATCTTGGAAAGGCATGTGACTGATGAAATTCATTCTTACGTCAAACTCCGAAAAGAATTAGGAATGGCTCCGGAATAATTAGAAGAGTCAGGTAAGATCCTGGGAAAAGACCTGTGGGTTAGGGGCCACTAAAAGAAAACACCTTTGAACAGGATTGTTGAATAGATAGATGATGCACCGGAACAATTGAAATATTTGAATGAGGTGACAACCTCGAATTAATTGGAACACAGACAAATCTCCTGAGATCTCTTGAGCACTCCGGAAGGATAAACTGTTGAGAGGCGAACCAGCAGGGAAAACACTTGATCCAAGGAAAAGAATATAATCACTATCGAAAATTGGAATTGAATCCACCGGAGAAGAAAAAAGAGATGAAGAATGTCGAACAAAATGAGAATTCACCGGTTGAAATAAATTGTCGAGAGAGACTCGGACTCCGGGAAGAAAAAGGGTGGGAGGGCGGGAAAACAAAGGCAACTTGGAAGGGGAAAACCGATGAATAATTTCAAGAGGAAACACCGGTTGAAAGAATGCAAATGCTTCGCACGAGTAGGATGGATCCTCGATTACGGACTCCGGCTCTGAGGAGAAAAAGGGGTTGGCGGGTTGGAAAAAGAAAACAACTGAGGATTGAACTTGGCAATGATGGAGAGGCTCGAGTCAACTTGACGAGAAATGCACCGGATGAAAAGAGATGAGAACCAACCATCGGAAAACTAACTGTGTGATCCTAAAGAAAAATTTGAAGGGGAATAGGAGTAATCAAAACACCTGCGTCAAGATTTCTCACTAGATGACGAAGGGGCTGAGGAGTAAAAAGAATTCCTACTCTCCGATATAACTAGACTTCAAAAACAGTTTTCTTCTAGACTCGACAACGGCCAACTACGATCAATCAAGGGGGCTCCTATGGTCGGTCGAGGCTCTGATACCAACTTGTCATGACCAATATGCGACCCTATCATAAAGGAACTCAAAGGTCCCACCAAGGATAGAAACGCATATTGGAGACGCTTTTGCAAGGTGGATATCATTACATCGTACCATTACATAATAGTTTGGGATACATACAAAAGGCATACAATACCACACGAATACAACATCATCATACATAAGAGAAACATCCGACTACAGATGAAACACAAACAGAAACTCAAACGACATCCACCCTGCTAGCCCAGGCTGCCGACCTGGAACCTATCCCGTGATCGAAGAAGAAGCAGAAGAAGAACTCCAAAACAAGCAAGCATCGCTCTCGCGTCATGATCATCGCATAACCTGCACCTGCAACTATTGTTCTAGTAACCTGTGAGCCACGAGGACTCAGCAATCCCATTACCATGGGTATCAAGACTAGCAAAGCTTAATGGGTAAGGAAGGGGTAAAGTGGTGAGGTTGCAGCAGCGACTAAGCATGTATGGTGGCTAACATACGCAAATAAGAGCGAGAAGAGAAGCAAACGAAACGGTCAAGAAGCTAGAAGTGATCAAGAAGTGATCCTGAAACTACTTACGCACAATCATAACACAAAGACTGTGTTCACTTCCCGGACTCCGCTGAAAAGAGACCATCACGGCTACCCAATGCAGTTGATGCGTCTTAATTCGAATCTGGTGTCAAGTTCTCTACAACCGGATATTAACAAATTCCCATCTGCCACATAACCGCGGGCACGGCTCTCGAATGTTTATACCCTGCAGGGGTGTCCCAACTTAGCCCATCACAAGCTCTCATGGTCAACGAAGGATATTCCTTCTCCCAAGAAGACCATATCTGTCTCGGAATCCCGGTTTACAAGACATTTCGACAATGGTAAAACAAGACCAGCAAAGCTGCCCGATGTGCTGACAAATCCCGATAGGAGTCGCACGTATCTCGTTCTCAGGGCACACCAAATAAGTCAAGCTACAAGTAAAACCAGCCCTCAAGTTTCCCCGAGGTGGCCCCGCAGGTTGCTCGGATCGGACCAACACTGGAAGGAGCACTGGCCTAGGGGGGTTAAATAAGATGACCCTCGGGCTCCGGAAACCCAAGGGAAAAAGGCTCAGGTAGGCAATTGTAAAACCAAGGTTGGGCCTTGCTGGAGGAGTTTTATTCAAAGCGAACTGTCAAGGGGGTCCCATAAATCACCCAACCGCGTAAGGAACGCAAAAACAAGGAGCATAACACCGGTATGACGGAAACTAGGGCGGCAAGAGTGGAACAAAACACCAGGCATAAGGCCGAGCCTTCCACCCTTTACCAAGTATATAGGTGCATTAATTAAATAAGAGATATTGTGATATCCCAACATAATCTTGTCCACCATGGAGCAATCTTCGACTTCACCTGCAACTAACAACACTATAAGAGGGGCTGAGCAAAGCGGTAACATAGCCAAGCAACGGTTTTCTAGGAAGGGTGAAAAGGTTAGAGGCTGACGTGGCAATTTGTTAGGCTTGAAGAACAAGTGATAGGTAGCGCAGCATAGCGATAGAACAAAGCAACTAGCATAGCAATGATAGTAGTGAGATCCATGGTAGTGGTCATCTTGCCTGAAATCCCACTAGGAAGAAGAACGAGTCCATGAAGAAGATGAACGGGCAAAGACGAACCAAGCATAGTCTAACGAATCCTCACGATCGCAACGAAACAGGAACTATCGAGAAGAAGCACAACCGGAAAGAAGCAAGCGCCAGGGTAAACACACAACACATAAACATATAAGATGCACAACCAAGCATGATGCATGACAAGGCTAGATGAGGCTACTCATGGCAAGAGATGATGCAAACAAGAGCAACACATCAAAGCAAGTTTAAATGAGGTTAGAAACCACATATAACAAATCCGGTAAGTCCTCATAAGCAAATTTCGAAATTGGTCCAGATCTGAATAAACCTTATGTTCAAGTTGTTAAACAGCAAGTTAAGATGCACCAAGATGATCTACACGAAAATCTAGTCAAGTTACATATAAAGTTCATTTAATTTAGAGCTACGGCCTAGAAGATATAAGCAAAACAAGTCAAACATGGCATTGATGCAAAATGCATTCAAACATCAAGCAAACACTTTCAAAACATGGATGCAACAATTTAACATGAAACTATATTCAAAATTAAGCAAGTTTCATATAGAGAACACTCCAAATGGAGCAACGGTGCAACACATACACATGAAACAAGTTTAAAGGACAAGCTGTCCAAAACAGCAATCAAAACAATATACTACAGCACCTCAACATGAAAACAAAAGGCATGGACATGATGTACAGGTAGAGCATAACAAAACATGAACAGTGAGCTATCTCCAGAAACCACTAAAACATGCTCAAAATGGCATGGAAAGATTGCAAATAATAACAGTTCACAGACTTAGCAGAAAATCACTGTGCATGGCAGAAATAACATCAGGTTGCAACGTTAAGAGCTATCAAGTAACATGCTACAAGAACTTATCATGGCAAACAAATGCATGGCGTGCTAATACTCAAGACAAAGAACAAAACTGCCTTACTTAACTAATTCCAAATATCAACAGAAAACATGGTAGCATCCATGCAAAACATGGCAAGTGATCTGACACATTCAGACTGAAAATAACAGCACATGGCAGGAACAACGATAAGTAGGCATGTTCGTGAGCCTGTACAACTCACCATAGAGCAATACATGGCATGACAAGGTGACCAACAGTAATAAGGCACATTTCTCAAGCTAAGAATGGCAATAGCATAGTCATAGGATACATGGATCTCTAGCAAAACACATGGCCAAAACTGAACTTAATGTTAACAGGCTGACAGCAACATTATTTAGCAACTTTGGAGCATGATAACAACAAGCTACATTAGGCCATAATTGTAACCAAGGGCATGGATGGATAGACCATAACATGTATACCAAAACATCCTTAGTGAGCATCTCTAGATTATACATATACTGACTTGTAGCAGCAGGTTTACATAGCATCATGATATAGCAGTTACAGCCTAGCAAAACAGTACCAACAAGTACCCTACTTCACGAGCTTCATGCACTCACTACAAGGCACACAAAAATACATGGAATGCACCAATGTAAAGATGGCATAAGAATGCTCCTTAAACATGTAGACATCATGCTCAAAGGATGCACACACAGAATGCATCAAAAATGACAAAACAGCAAGTTATAACAGTCTGACCAGGTTAACATCATATAGCACTCCTGCAACAATGATTCAGGCATCAATATGGACTCAAACAAGCATGGCACAATGGAACAAATTAAAGAGCATCTCACATTCAACATTTTGACATATTATGCATGCGAAACGGATATACAGTCACAGAGTTATGGAATCACAAAGCGGGCACCAGCATGCTTAAACTTAGGGACTTGGAGAGAAAAATCAACCTCGCGGGGTCAACGCGGATCGGGTCGGGCGAGATGGATCCGGGCGCGGTCCCGCGGATCGGGTCGGAGAAGGCGCGGGTACGGGCGAGGTGGCGAGGTGGCGGCACCGGCGAGGCGCTCCGGCGACGTCGGGGAACGGCGCCGGCGGTGGAGATGGACGGGAGGCGCCGGGGAGGCGGATCCGGCGGCAGCCGGCCGGATCTGGCCGGGGCGAGGCCAGAAGGCGGCAAGGCGGCGTCGGTCGGCGACGGAGCAAGGCATCGAGCGAAGGGCGACGGGGCGGCTTCCGGTCTGCGGTGCGATGCGGGGCCGGGCGGCGCGGCGGCGCACCGGCGGTGAGGCCGCGGAGGGGCGCCGGCGCGGGGCGAGGCGGGGCGCGGGCCGCGGCGGCGGTGCTCGGGCCCGAGGCGTCCCGGGGCGGGCTCGCAATGGGCCCCGGCGGGCCTGGCGGCGGGGGCGGCAGCCAGGACAGGTGGCGGGGACATGTGTCAGCGTGGGAGAGGCCGGGCGGTGGCGGCGGACATGTCCGGTGGCGGGGTTTTCGTCCGTCGGCGCAAGGGGAGCGGGGCTAGGGTTTGGACTGCGATTTGGACGGGGGAGGGCATATTTATATGTAGAGGGAGCTAGGACAGTCCAAATGAGGTGCGGTTCTCGCCCACACGATCGTGATCGAACGGCGGAGAGCTTGGAGGGGAGTTAGATGAGCTAGGTGGGCTGTGTGAGGAGGTGTTGGGCTACAAAGAGAAGGGGGTTTCCATTAACTGGTTAACGGTTGGGGCATCAAACAAACTCCAAATGGAACGAAATTTGACGGGCGGTCTACCGGTGATATACCAAGACCACTCGACAAATCTCGGCCCATACCGAGAATGTTTTTCTCCCGCTCACGAAACAAGGTCTGAGAGGGGGCGACGGGCGCGTGTAGATGTGGTTGGGCTCAGAACAGACTACGGAGAGAACCCGGGGAACCCGAACGGATGCAAGTTTTGAAAATCATGCAGATGAAATGCAGATGATGACATGGAAAAAAGCAACACGCAAGCAAATGACATGGCAACTACGGCGAATAACTGGACGACACCTGGCGCATCGGATCCGGGGCGTTACATGGAACCCCCAAAATTACTTCTAAGATTTCATAGGCAGCATTGACATCAAGCTCAATAAAATTCCCTTTTGCAGCAAAATCTAAAAGTTGCCTATGATGCAAAGCCAATCCTATATAAAAAATTTGAAGCAAAATTTGTGCGTCTCCCTTTAAGTTGCAAACAAGATAAGATTCCATTCGCCTATACCAAGCATCTTTCAAATTTTCTCCTTGTCTTTGTTTGAAGTATAACACTCCAAAATCTGGTAACAACGGAGGAGTGGTCAAAGCAGCCATTGTGACTAGAAAGCAAGAACGCGAATAGATCAGACAAGAAAACGGCGAACGAAAAAGAGAGTGAATAAAACGGCAAATTTTTGTGAAGTGGGGGAGAGGAAAACTAGAGGCAAATGGAAAATAATATAAATTGCAAGGAGATGAGATTTGTGATTAGGAACCTGGTTGATGTTGATGATGTCTCCCCTGCAACGGCGCCAGAAATTGGCAAGTTGACGGGAGACTATCTTGACTTGATCCACCCCGGCAACGACGCTAGAAATTCCTTTTGATGTTTGCTTGAACTACGTCGGTATTTCCCCAAAGAGGAAGGGATGATGCAGCACAACAACGGTAGATATTTCCCTCAGTGATGAGATCAAGGTTATCGAACCAGTAGGAGAACCATGCAACACCATGATACATCCATTTTGCATCATGCTTCTATATCAATATTTATTGCATTATGGGCTGTTATTACACATTATATCTCAATACTTATGGCTATTCTCTCTTATTTTACAAGGTTTACCATGAAGAGGGGGAATGCCGGCAGGTGGAATTCTGGCTGGAAAAGGAGCAAACGTTGGAAACCTATTCTGCACAACTCCAAAAGTCCTGAAACTCCACGAAACAACTTTTTGGATTTAATAAGAATTTATGAGCGAAAGAAATCGGCCAGGGGGGCCACACCCTATCTAGGAGACCGGAAGGCGCCCCCCCTGTAGGGCGCGGCCCCCTATCTCCTGGGCCCCCTGGTGGGCTTCCGGCGTCAATCTTCTGCTATATGAAGGGTTTTGTCCTGGAAAAAATCATGGGCAAGCTTACGGGACGAAACGCCGCCGCCACGAGGCGGAACCTTGGCGGAATCAATCTAGGGCTCTGGCAGAGCTGTTCTGCCGGGGAAACTTCCCTCCGGGAGGGGGAAATCGTCACCAACGTCGTCACGAACGATCCTCTCATCAAGAGGGGGTCAATCTCCATCAACATCTTCACCAGCACCATCTCCTCTCAAAACCCTAGTTCATCTCTTGTATCCAATCTTGTATCAAAACCACAAATTGGTACCTGTGGGTTGCTAGTAGTGTTGATTACTCCTTGTAGTTGATGCTAATTGGTTTACTTGGTGGAAGATCATATGTTCAGATCCTTTAAGCAGATTATTACTCATCTGATTATGAACATGAATATGCTTTGTGAGTAGTTACGTTTGTTCCTGAGGACATGGGTGAAGTCTTGCTATTAGTAGTCATGTGAATTTGGTATTCGTTCGATATTTTGATGAGATGTATGTTGTCTTCCCTATAGTGGTGTTATGTGAATGTCGACTACATGACACTTCACCATTATTTGGGCCTAGAGGAAGGCATAGGGAAGTAATAAGTAGATGATGGGTTGCTAGAGTGACAGAAGCTTAAACCCTAGTTTATGCGTTGCTTCGTTAGGGGTTGATATGGACCCATATGTTTAATGTTGTGGTTAGGTTTACCTTAATACTCCTTTTTGTAGTTGAGGACGCTTTCAATAGGGGTTAATCATAAGTGGGATGCTTGTCCATGTTAGGGAAGTACCCAAGTGCCGGTCCACCCACATATCAAATTATCAAAGTACCGAACGTGAATCTTACGAACGTGATGAAAACTAGCTTGACGATAATTCCCAATGTGTCCTCGGGAGCTCCTTCTTCATTATTAGAATTTGTCCAGGCTTATCCTTTGCTACATAAAGGATTGGGCCACCTTGCTGCACTTTATTTACTTTATTTACTTTTTGCTCTTTACTATTTATCTTATCACAAAACTATCTATCACCTACTATTTCAGTGCTCGCAGAGAAAACCTTACTGAAAATCGCTTATCATTTCCTTCTGCTCCTCGTTGGGTTCGACACTCTTACTTATCGAAAGGACTGCGATAGATCCCCTATACTTTTGGGTCATCAAGACTCTTTTCTGGTGTCGTTTCCGGGGAGTGTAGCGCTTTTGGTGAGTGGAACTTGTTAAGGAAACATTTATATAGTGTGCTGAAATTTTCTGTTACTTGTCACTATGGAAACTAATCCTTTGAGGGGCTTGTTTGGGGTATCTTCACCCCAACCAGAAGAGCAAAGAGATTCTCCTCAACCTACTGAACTTTATGAAAATATTCGCTTTGAGATTCCTTCGGGTATGATAGAAAAACTGCTAGCTAATCCTTTCGCAGGAGACGGAACGTTGCATCCTGATTTACACCTTATCTTTGTGGATGAAGTTTGTGGATTATTTAAGCTTGTAGGTATTCCCGATGATGTTTTCAAAAGGAAGGTCTTCCCTTTATCTTTGAAGGGAGATGCAATGACATGGTATAGGCTATGTGATGATATGAGATCTTGGAATTATAATCGATTGAAGTTGTAATTTCACTAGAAGTTCTATCCTATGCATCTTGTTCATCGTGATCGTAATTACATATATAATTTCTGGCCTCGCGAAGGATAAAGCATCACTCAAGCTTGGGGGAAGCTTAAGTCAATGTTGTATTCATGCCCCAATCATGAGCTCTCTCGGGAAATCATTATTCAGAATTTTTATGCTCGGATTTCTCTTGATAATCGCAACTTGCTCGATACTTCCTGTGCTGGTTCCTATATGCTGAAGACTATTGATTTCAAATGGGACTTATTGGAAAGAATTAAACGTAACTATGAAGATTGGGGTTCCGACGATGGTAAGGACTCAGATATGACACCTAAGTTTGATTGTGTTAAATCTTTTATGGATACCGAAGCTCTCCGTGGATTTAGCTCTAAGTATGGACTTGACTCTGAGATAGTAGCTACATTTTGTGAAACTTTTGCTACTCACGTTGATCTCCCTAAAGAGAAGTGGTTTAAATATAATCCTCCTGTTGAAGTGAAAGTAGTTGCACCCATTACAGTCGAAGACAAGGCTATTACATATAGTGATCCTATTATTCCTATTGCTTATGTTGAAAAACCTCCTTTTCCTGTTAGGATAAAAGATCATGTTAAAGCTTCGACTATTGTTCGTAAGAGTAATACTAGGACTTATACACCTCCTGAGAAAATTAATGTTGAACCTAGTATTGCTATGGTTAAAGATCTCTTGGATGAGGACTTAGATGGGCATGTTATCTCTTTCTTGGGTGAAACTGCTAATATTGCTAGACCCGATACTAAGACACGTAGACCTGTTGTAGGCACGCCTGTTATTTCTGTTAAAATCGAAGATCATTGTTATCATGGCTTATGTGATATGGGTGCTAGTGCTAGTGCGATACCTTATGATCTTTATAAAGAAATTATGCACGATATTACACCTATTGAATTAGAAGACATTGATGTTACTATTAAGCTTGCTAATAGGGACACCATTAAACCTATTGGGATTGTTCGAGATGTTGAAGTCTTGTGTGGGAAGATAAAATATCCTGCTGATTTTCTTGTTCTTGGTTCCCCACAAGATGATTTTTGTCCCATTATTTTTGGTAGACCCTTCTTGAATACTACTAGTGCTAAGATTAATTGTGAAAAGAATATCGTCACTTTTGGCATAGATGGTATGTCTCATGAGTTCAATTTTGCTAAGTTTAGTAGATAACTTCGTGAAAGGGAACCACATAGTAAACATGAGATTATTGGTCTTGCTTCTATTGCTGTTCCTCCAACTGATCCGTTAGAACAATATTTCCTAGACCATGAAAACGATATGTTTATGAAGGAAAGGGAAGAAATAGATGAAGTGTTCCTTAAACAAGAACCTATGCTCAAACATAACCTTCTCGTTGAAATTCTTGGGGATCCCCCTCCACCTAAGGGTGACCCCGTGTTTGAACTCAAACCATTACCTGATAATCTTAAGTATGCTTATCTTGATGAAAAAGAAAAATATCCTGTTATTATTAGTGCTAACCTTTCAGAGAAAGAAGAAGAAAGATTATTGAAAACTCTGAAGAAGCACTGTGAGATGCTCTTCATTTCAGGTTGATTTTCTGATTTTTGTGAAAAGATTTGTGAGGTATTCATGGATGACTTCTCCGTCTATGGATCCTCTTTTGATGATTGTTTGAGCAACCTTGATCGAGTTTTGCAGAGATGCGAAGACACTAGTCTCATCCTGAATTGGGAAAAGTGTCACTTTATGGTTAATGAAGGCATTGTCTTGGGGCATAAGATCTCTGAGAGAGGTATTGAAGTTGATAAAGCCAAAGTTGATGCTATTGAAAAGATGCCATGTCCCAAGGACATAAAAGGTATAAGAAGTTTCCTTGGTCATGCCGGCTTTTATAGGAGGTTCATTAAGGACTTTTCTAAAATCTCTAGGCCTCTGACTAATTTATTGCAAAAAGATATTCCTTTTGTCTTTGATGATGGTTGTGTAAAAGCATTTGAAACACTTAAGCTTTGATCACTAAACCTATTGTTCAGCCACCTGATTGGAATTTACCTTTTGAAATTATGTGCGATGCTAGTGATTATGCTGTAGGTGCTGTTTTAGGTCAAAGAGTCGATAAGAAATTGAATGTTGTCCAGTATGCTAGTAAGACTCTTGATACTGCCCAGAGAAATTATGCTACTACTGAAAAAGAGTTCTTCACAGTTGTGTTTGCATGTGATAAGTTTAGACCTTATATTGTTGATTCAAAAGTTACTATTCACACTGATCATGCTGCTATTAAATATCTTATGGAAAAGAAAGATGCTAAGCCTATACTCATTAGATGGGTTCTCTTGCTCCAAGAATTTGACTTGCATATTATTGATAGAAAGGGAGCTGAGAACCCCGTTGCAGACAACTTGCCTAGGTTAGAGAATGTTCTTGATGACCCACTGCCTATTAATGATAGTTTTCCTGATGAACAATTAGCGGTTGTCAATGCTTCTCGTACTGCTCCTTGGTATGCTGACTATGCTAATTACATTGTTGCTAAATATATACCGCCTAGTTTCACATACCAGCAAAAGAAAAAGTTCTTTTATGATTTAAGACATTACTTCTGGGATGATCCACACCTTTATAAAGAAGGAGTAGATGGTATTATTAGATGTTGTGTGCCTGAGCATGAACAGGAACAAATCCTACGCAAGTGTCACTCTGAATTCTATGGAGGACACCACGCTGGAGATAGAACTGCACACAAGGTACTACAATCTGGTTTTTATTGGCCTACTCTCTTTAAAGATGCTCGTAAGTTTGTCTTATCTTGTGATGAATGTCAAAGAATAGGTAACATTAGTAGACGTCAAGAAATGCCTATGAATTATTCTCTTGTTATTGAACCGTTTGATGTTTGGGGCTTTGATTATATGGGACCTTTTCCTGCCTCCAATGGTTATACACATATTTTAGTTGTTGTTGATTACGCCACTAAGTGGGTAGAAGCTATTCCAACTAGTAGTGCTGATCATAACACTTCTATTAAAATGCTTAAAGAAGTTATTTTTCCGAGGTTTGGAGTCCCTAGATATCTTATGACTGATGGTGGTTCACACTTTATCCATGGTGCTTTCCGTAAGATGCTTGCTAAGTATGATGTCAACCATAGAATCGCATCTCCTTATCACCCGCAATCTAGTGGTAAAGTAGAGTTGAGCAATAGAGAGCTCAAATTAATTTTGCAAAAGACTGTGAATAGATCTAGAAAGAATTGGTCCAAAAAACTTGATGCTGCATTATGGGCCTATAGAACTGCATACAAAAATCCTATAGGTATGTCTCCATATAAGATGGTTTATGGAAAAGCATGTCATTTACCTCTTGAACTTGAACATAAAGCATATTGGGCTATTAAAGAGCTCAATTATGATTTCAAACTTGCCGGTGAGAAGAGGTTGTTTGATATTAGCTGACTTGATGAATGGAGAACCCAAGCATATGAGAATGCCAAGCTTTTCAAAGAAAAAGTCAAACGCATGCATGATAAGAGGATACAAAAGCGTGAGTTTAACATAGGAGATTATGTGTTATTATTCAACTCTCATTTAAGATATTTTGCAGGAGAACTTCTCTCAAAATGGGAAGGTCCCTATGTTATCAAGGAGGTCTATCGTTCTGGTGCTATAAAAATCAAAAACTTCGAAGGAACAAATCCGAGGGTGGTAAACGGTCAAAGAATTAAACATTATATTTCAGGTAATCCTATCAATGTTGAAACTAATATTATTGAAACCATAACCCCTGAGGAATATATAAGGGACACTTTCCAGAACGTTCCAGACTCCGAAAAGGCATAGGTACGTGGTATGGTAAGTAAACCGACTCCAAAACAACTCTAATGGCAATTTTTATCAGTTTTAGATTATTTAAGAATTTTAGGAAGAAAGAAGTAGTCTGAAAGGGACACGAGGCTCCCATGAGAGAGGAGGCTGATACGTCTCCAACGTATCTATAATTTTTGATTGCTCCATGCTACTTTATCTAATGTTTTATGCAATATTGGGCTTTATTATCCACTTTTATATTATTTTTGGGACTAACCTATTAACCGGAGGCCCAGCCCAGATTTGTTGTTTTATGCCTATTTCAGTGTTTCGAGGAAAAGGAATATCAGACGGAGTCAAAACGGAACGAAATCAACTGGAGAAGTTATTCTTGGAAGGAAAGCAACCCGGGGAACTTGGAGTGCACGTCAGGGGAGATACAGGCTGCCCACGAGGGTGGGGGGGCGCGCCCACCCCCCCCCACCCCCCCGGCGTGCCCCCTGCCTCGTGGGGCCCCCGTAGCTCCTCTGACGTACCCCCTGCACCCATATATACTCTTGTACCCTAAAACTTCCAGAATAGAAGATAGATCAGGAGTTCCGCCACCGCAAGCCTCTGTAGCCACCAAAAACATCTCGGGAGCCCTTCCCGGCACCCTGCCGGAGGGGGGATCCTTCACCGGTGGCCATCTTCATCATCCCGGCGCTATCCATAACGAGGAGGGAGTAGTTCACCCTCGGGGCTGAGGGTATGTACCAGTAGCTATGTGTTTGATCTCTCTCTCGTGTTTCCTCTATGGCATGATCTTGATGTATCCCGAGCTTTGCTATTGTAGTTGGATCTTATGATGTTTCTCCCCCTCTACTCTCTTGTGAGGAATTGAGTTCTCCCCTTTGAAGTTATCTTATCGGATTGAGTCTTTTATGAGAACACTTGATGTATGTCTTGCCGTGATTATCGGTGGTGACAATGGGATATCATGTGCCACTTGATGTATGTTTTGGTGATCAACATGCGGGTTTCGTGACATTGGGAACCTATGCATAGGGGTTGGCACACGTTCTTGACTCTCCGGTAGAAACTTTGGGGCACTCCTTGAAGTACTTTGTGTTGGTTGGATGAATCTGAGATTGTGTGATGCATATCGTATAATCATGCCCACGGATACTCGAGGTGACAATGGAGTATCTAGGTGACATTAGGGTTTTGGTTGATTTGTATCTTAAGTTGTTATTCTAGTACGAACTCTTTTATAGATTGATCCGAAAGAATAACTTTGAGGTGGTTTCGTACTCTACCATAATCTCTACGTTTGTTCTCCGCTATTAGTGGCTTCGGAGTGACTCTTTGTTGCATGTTGAGGGCTTTTTATATTATCTATCTACGTTATTATTGTTGAGAGAACTTGCACTAGTGAAAGTATGAACCCTAGGCCTTGTTTCCTATCTTTGCAATACCATTTACGCTCACTTTTATCATTTGTTACCTTGCTGTTTTTATTATTTCAGATTACAAAAACCTATATCTACTATCTATTTTGCACTTGTATCACCATCTCTTCGCCGAACTAGTGCACCTATACAATTTACCATTGTATTGGGTGTGTTGGGGACACAAGAGACTCTTTGTTATTTGGTTGCAGGGTTGCTTGAGGGAGACCATCTTCATCCTACGCCTCCTACGGATTGATAAACCTTAGGTCATCCACTTGAGGGAAATTTGCTACTGTCCTACAAACCTGTGCACTTGCAGGCCCAACAATGTCTACAAGAAGAAGGTTGTGTAGTACACATCAAGCTCTTTTCTGGTGTTGTTGGCGGGGAGGCAAAGGTAAAGGGCACTCACACACACCCCGTCAACTAAGCTCTTTTCTGGCGCCGTTGCCGGGGAGGCTAGGTAAGTGAAGGTATATCTTTAGATCTTGCAATCGAATCTTTTTGTTTCTTGTTTTAACACTAGTCTAGTTTATAAAAGAAAATTACAAAAAAAAATGGAGTTAAGTTTGTCTCATACGCTTCACCTTTTTAATATCTTTCGTGAGTATGATGGAAAGGATAATTGTGCTAAATGCTAGAAGAAGAAATCTCTAAATTGTTTGGCACTAAATATTTGAATGATGAGCATGATTGCAATGTTGTTAGTATGAATTCTTTGAATATCGATGATGCTAATGATGATTGCACTAGTTATGATGAAAACGCCTCATATAAACATGTCAATTTTTGTGGAGTGCATTGGGTTTGTAAGTACACACCAAATAGGGAAGATAGATATTGCAAGAGGCATAAGTACTTAGAAACCAAATTGTTGCAAGAAGAGCTAGATGAATGTGCTGAAAATTTATCTTTTCTTAGCCCTACTTGTGAACTTTGCAATGAACGTGATCATTTTAGTACCCAATGTAAATTGTTTCATGAGCGTATCGTGTCCAAAAATGGTGATGACTTGATTTCCTTTGCACATCATAATGAACTTAGTTTGCTCTTGGGTTATGAATAAATGAAATGTATAACCGAGGGTATTCCAAAATTTTCCCTTGATAAAATTCTTCATTTTGATCTAGAGAAAATTTATATGTATTGTGCGGTGAATTGTATTGAAAATCCTTATATTGCCAATTACATAGGGAAAAGAAAGCAAATGGAAGATGATGAGAATACTAATCAAAGGGAAGAGGCTTCCCAATATCCTCCTATTATTTCTTATGATGAATCAGGTAACGAGGAGGAGCCTTCTATTCAACCAATCTCATCAATAAGTAGCTCAAAGAGGAAGGTTGAACCCACACATAATGTGAAGAAGAAGAAGAAAAGAAGGAGCAACAAAGGTAGAAAGGTATCCCTCCCAAATGATGTTGCTCCTACTACTCATTGTGATGATGATAATTGTTATACTATTGGTGCTATCAATATTTTTAATGATGAGAGTGATTATGCTTATGATATGAAAGGGCCCAAGCTTGGGGAAGCTATGTTTGATTGGGATGAAATATTTGAGAATATATTTGCTGGAATTATTGTTTGTCCCAAGCTTGGGGATGCTATGTTTAATGAAGATGATATTTTTAGCATCCCAAGTTTTGATATGCAAAGTTGTTACGATGATAGCATGCCTCCTACCTATGATGATTATATTGATGAAAGTGGGTTCGGAAGAGAGTCAACTTTAGGAAGTAGTGATCCCACTATTTTGGAGGATGTTGAATTTTATTGTGATGAATATGAAAGTGGATTTGGAAGAGTGTCAACTTTATTTAGTGATTCCACTATCTTGGGAGAGGTTTCAATCGATTATGATGAGAACGAAGTTGCTACTTATGATGATTATTGTGATGCAACTTATGCTATAAAAAGTAGTGATGATTATATTTACAAATCTTGTCATGATTTTGATTACCCTTTTTCTGAACATTACTCTTTTAATATGGAAACATTTTTAGTGTTCAAGTCTCTTATGATACTCCCACTATTCCGAATGAGAAGAATTTTGTTTATGTGGAGAGTAGTAAAAATTCTATGCTTGTAGATCATGAAAAGAATGCTTTAGGTGCTTGTTATATTGTTGAATTCATTCATGATGCTACTAAAAATTATTCTGAGGGAGGAATATATGCTTGTAGGAATTGCAATAATATCAAGTTTCCTCTCTATTTGCTTAAATTCTTGAAGCTATGCTTGTTTTACCTTCCTATGCTAGTTGATCCTTGTTCCCATAAGTTGTTTGCTCACAAAATCCCTATGCATAGGAAGTGGGTTAGACTTAAATGTGCTAGTCATATGCTTCATGATGCTCCCGTTATGTTTCAATTCTTATCCTTCATGTGAGCATCATTGTCGTCATTTTGCCTATCTAGAAAGGCATTAAAGAAAAGCGCTTGTTGGGAGACAACCCAATAGTTATCCTTACTGTTTTTGTGTGTCCACCTGATTATGCCATTGTAGTAATCATGTTTTATAGCTTTTGTTCCAATAAAGTGCCAAGTAAGACCTTTAGGATGGCTTACGGTGATAGTTGTGTTGATCCTGCTGAAAATCAGAAACTTTTGCACCCAGTAAATTAGTTTTGTTAATTCACCGAAACACGCTTCTTATCTGATTCTTTTTGCTCATGATTTGTACACGAATTTATTAGGACTTACTAATGTGGTAGGATTTTTGGAGTTCCAGAAGTCTACGTTTGATACAGATTACTACATACTGTTATGTTTTTGACAGATTCTGTTTTCTATGTGTTGCTTGCTTATTTTGATGAATCTATGAGTAGTATCAGAGGGTATGAACCATACATAAGTTGGAGTACAGTAGATATTACACCATTATGAATTTAGAATGAGTTCATTACAGTACCTAAGTGGTGGTTTTATTTTCTTATACTAACAGAGCTTACGAGTTTTCTGTTGAGTTTTGTGTTGTGGAGTTTTCAAGTTTTGGGTAAAGATTCGATGGACTATGGAATAAGGAGTGGAAAAGAGCCTAAGCTTGGGGATGCCCAAGGCACCCCAAGGTAATATTCAAGGACAACCAAGAGCCTGAGCTTGGGGATGCCCCAGAAGGCATCCCCTCTTTCGTCTTCGTTCATCGGTAACTTTACTTGGAGCTATATTTTTATTCACCACATGATATGTGTTTTTCTTGGAGCGTCATTTTATTTTGTTAGTTTTTGCTTTCTGTTAGTTAGAATAATGTTTTGCATCTTTAGTTTCAATAAAAATGTCAAGGATAGTCTTTGCCATGCTTATTTTTGCTAGTATACATGTTGCTGTTTGAAAACAGAAAGTTTACCGATGTTGCAAAAATTCCCTAGGAAAGTAAGAGAATGGTATAATGTTGAATCTTTTTGCATACTGAGATCTGATAAATTTATTACAGTGGGAATTTTATTTCATAATTGTTGGAGTTAGCGAAGTATTGATACTCTTGCATTCTTTACAGACTGTATTGTATTGACAGATTGCTGTTATGGTTGCATTGTTTGCATATGTTTGCTTGTTTAATGATTCTATTTGGTGATAGGAGTATTAAATATGCAGAGGAATTTAGTATTCAATGTTGAATAATAATTTTAGTGATTTGTTACAGTAGAAAATGATAAGGTTTTTCTTTGGTTTATACTAACCTATCTCACGAGTTCTTGTTGAGTTTGTTGTGAATGAAGCTTTTGATAAAGAGAGAAACCATGATATGAGAGGAATTAAGGAGACACAAAAGTTCAAGCTTGGGGATGCCCAAGGCACCCAAAGATAATATTTCAAGAAGTCTCAAGCATCTAAGCTTGGGGCATCCCACCTTTTTTCTTCAACAACTATCGGTTAGTATCGGTTGAGCCTAAGTTTTTGCTTCTTCACATGAGTTGTGCTATCCTTGTAATGTAGTTTTCTTTAGCTTTTCTTGCTGTTTGAAAAAAGTATCAAGATATGAAATTATTTAATGTTAGAGATTCTTCACATAGTTGCACAATTATTCGACTACTCTATGTGCTTCACTTATATCTTTTGAGCTTGATAGTTTTGCTCATAGTGCTTCACTTATATCTTTTGAGCGTGATAATTTTTGCTCTAGTGCTTCACTTATATCTTTTAGAGCACGGTGGTGGTTTTATTTTATAGAAATTATTGATCTCTCATGCTTCACTTATATTATTATGAGAGTCTTTTAGAACAGCATGGTAATTTGCTTTGGCTATAAAATTAGTCCTAATATGATAGGTATCCAAGATGGGTATAATAAAAACTTCCATATAGAGTGCATTGAATACTATGAGAAGTTTGATACTTGATGATTGTTTTGAGATATGAAGATGGTGATATTAGAGTCATGCTAGTTAAGTAATTGTGAAATTGAGAAATACTTGTGTTGAGGTCTGCAAGTCCCGTAGCATGCAAGTATGGTAATCGTTGTGTGACAAATTTGAAGCATGAGGTGTTCTTTGATTGCCTTCCTTATGAGTGGCGCTTGGGGACGAGCGATGGTCTTTTCCTACCAATCTATCCCCGTAGGAGCATGCGCGTAGTGCTTGGTTTTTGATGACTTGTAGATTTTTGCAATAAGTATGTGAGTTCTTTATGACTAATGTTGACTCCATGGATTATACGCACTCTCACCCTTCCATCATTGCTAGCCTCTTCGGTACCGTGCATTGCCCTTTCTCACCTTGAGAGTTGGTGCAAACTTCGCCGGTGCATCCAAACCACGTGATATGATATGCTCTTTCACACATAAACCTCCTTATTTCTTCCACAAAACAGCCACCATACCTACCTATTATGGCATTTCCATAGCCATTCCGAGATATATTGCCATGCAACTTTCCACCGTTCCATTTTTTTATGACACACTCCATCATTGTCATATTGCCTTGCATGATCATATAGTTGACATCGTATTTGTGGCAAAGCCACCGCTCATAATTTTTATACATGTCACTCTTGAATCATTGCACATCCCGGTACACCGCCGGAGGCATTCATATAGAGTCATATTTTGTTCTAGTATCGAGTTGTAATTTTTGAGTTGTAAATAAATAGAAGTGTGATGATCATCATTATTAGAGCATTGTCCCGTGAGGAAAAAAAGAGAGAAAAAGAGAGAAGGGGCAATGTTACTATCCTTTTCCACACTTGTGCTTCAAAGTAGCACCATGATCTTCATGATAGAGAGTCTCTTATTTTGTCACTTCCATATACTAGTGGGAATTTTCATTATAGAACTTGGCTTGTATATTCCAACAATGGGCTTCCTCAAAATGCCCTAGGTCTTCGTGAGCAAGCAAGTTGGATGCACACCCACTTAGTTTCTTTTGTTGAGCTTTCATACATTTATAGCTCTAGTGCATCCGTTGCATGGCAATCCCTACTCCTCGCATTGACATCAAAAAAGGAGAAAGTCTCACATTGATGCTCCCACCATCGCATTGACATCATGGATATCCATAGCCCGTTGTTTAGCCGCATCAATGTGAGACTTTCTCCTTTTTTGTCTTATACACACAACCTCCATCATCATATTCTTTCCACCCTAGTGCTATGTCCATGGCTCGCGCTCATGTATTGTGTGAAAGTTGAAAAAGTTTGAGAATACTAAAGTATGAAACAATACTTGGCTTGTCATCGGGGTATAGGAAGTTGGGAACATCTATTATGTGCCCTGATTGGAAAATAAGCTTAGTTAACTATATGATTGTCGGTGTACTAGAATAGGGGTACCCTAGTACCCCGAACTTGTGCACGGGCAGTTGCAGCACCCGCGGCAAGGCTTGCGGGCGAACGCCAAGATCCTCCATGGTTCCCTTGGAGCCATTCAGAACAAAGTATTTAAGCTCAGGAGACAAGGCCCCGGCAAGAGGAGCTTGCCGGGAAGGCCAACCAGGCACTCCAAGGAACTTGCCGCGACGCGCCACGCGCTCCGGCAAGGCAACAAGGCCCCGGCAAGAGGAGCTTGCCGGGAAGACCAACCAAGGTACCTCGAGGCCCGGAGAGCGACAACCTTCGGACCCGACAAGATAACAACAGCGGCAAGGAGCTTGCCGCGGCAGGCGGCACTCCTGTGCCCGTGCTCCAGCGCATCGCCACCACGTGTCGCTCTGGGGGCCTCTCCAGGCGCGCGTGGCGGGAGGCTGTGCAGCCAGCGGTGCGCAGTGGCATGCGAAGCTGACAAGATCGCCATCGTGGCGAACGGTGGCGCCCCTAACGGTCCTTTTCTGCACTGTTGGGGCAACTCAGACGGGCATTTAATGCCCTTGTCCCCTGCCGTCAGGGTTAGGTAGGGTACACTGTACAAGCAACTGTACCAACCACCTCACTTTTTACATTTGTACCCTCCTCTGCGTTGCCACCTGTCGGTGGCCCCTTTAGCGTATAAAAGGAGGCCCATGCGAAACGTAGAGGAGGTTCGGACAGTTCGCTTCGATTCATTGGTAGCCCAGAAAACACCACGCTCTCTCTCGAGAGCAAGAACACAAGATAATACAACCAGACAAGCAGCAGTAGGAGTGTTATCTCTCCGGAGAGCTTTGAAGCTGGGTAAACTGCTCGTGTGCTTCACCTTGATCCGCTCTTCGTGGTATCTCCGCCCCCCACCGAACCGAAAGGGGCCCGGTTCGCCGGCCCCATAGGTGTTCGTGGATCAGTTTCCCCCGACATCTTTGGCGCGCCAGGTAGGGGGCGTCGAGATTGTACCTGATCCGGCGTTCACACGAGCTAGATCTTCATTCCCTTCATCAACATGCCACCGAAGAAGAAGACTTCGGCGGCAGCCGCTCCGTCCACGTCACTTCCGCCACCGTTGGAGCAAACGGGTGGTGGAATGGACGCCGGCGGAAGAATGGACGTCGACGAGGAAGCTCATGATGCCGCCAGGTCCAAGAACAAGGCTGCACAAACCTCGGCGACTGTACATGTTCCACGCCACTCTCAGGAGGCGCAAGATCAACAGCGTCATGGCACTAGCAGTGCCATACGCATGATAGGCCAAGACCAAGCTGGTGGATCTCGGGGCGCTCAAGACCAGCATGCACGCCAGCATGCTGGCACGAGCGGGGCACGGTCGCCTGGACGGGATACTGCTCCTTCTAACATAGTTAGAAGTTCGAGCACGTCCCGCTCCTCGCGCCGTCCGCCACTGCCACCCACCACTCCAGCAGAAGCTTTGGCGCGAGCTCAACTTCTCCTAGATTACCCTCCGACGTCGGACAAGATCGACGAATGGAGGGCCACCATTCAGAGTCTCATCGGCTACGCCAACGGCGACACTCCACGGCGGCCGAGCGCGTCGCCGCCGCGGCAGGGTTGCCGGGCGCGAGCCGGTGGCGACGAAACGGGTGGAGGTGCAACTACCATGCAATCACCACCCCGAACGCCAAGATCGCCGACTCGCCGGATCCACCTCGACAGTGACTCCACCGCATCTTCGGATCCACGAGCTCGTCGCGATCAGCGCCAAGTTCTTCATGATCGACAACAAGAAGACGCTCGAACCCGCATCGAGCGCCGAAGAGAAGCGCGATGTGAATCCGACAAGCGCGCTGGGCCCTCTGCTGACATGCATGCGCCAGGGGAACCAGGCGATCTGCCGTACGCGGTAGGTTGCCCTGCGTTCACTCGTGAGCTGCGGCAAGTCCAGTGGCCCAGCACAAAGAACTTCAAGCCAGACGTACCGGAGAAGTACGACGGCAAGACGCATCCGTCGGAGTTCCTCAGCATCTACACCATTGCGGTGCAGGCTGCCGGGGGACGAGATGACAAGATCCTTGCCAACTACTTCCCGCTGGTGCTCAAGCCCAACGTCAGATCCTGGCTCATGCACTTGCCGGACAACTCCATATCCTCTTGGGCTGATCTGTGCCATCAGTTTGTCGGTGCCTTCACAGGCGGACACAAGTCTCATGGCCAGGAGAGTGATCTTCATCTGCTCGCCCAGAAGGAAGGAGAGCCCCTGCGCAAGTACATTCAGAGATTCAGCAGTGTGCAGCACAACATCCCAGTCGTCCACCCCGCCGCGGTGATCAGCGCGTTCCATCAGAACGTGCGAAACCGCAGGATGCGGGAGGAAATGGCGATGTGCAAGATCAGGGACGTCAGTGAGTTATATGCACTGGCCGACAAGTGTGCACGTGCTGAGGAAGGGAGGAGACTCCCCGGAGAAAATATAGGAGCGGGAGGATCTGACAGTGAAGATGCTGCCCCGGCAAGGAAAAACCGGCGGCGGAACAACAGAAGAGGAAAGGCAAAGAAGTGCTAGTTGTTGAGCAGTCCGGCAACGGTGGTGGCGCCAAGGAAGCCAAAGCTGGTGACTCCGGCAAGGAGGTTGCCGCGGAGGTGGCGGTCGCCGACAAGCAGGACGTCACCAACAAGCAGTATTGCAAGATCCACCGCACCAAGGGCCATGATCTCCAGAACTGTAAGAAAGTCGAACAGCTTGTTGAGCAACAGAAAGCTGAATACGAGCGGCGCGACAAGGAGAAGGCCCAGGAAGGTGCTGGGGGATCCGGCAAGAAACGTCCCGGCCGAGGAGGACGCCGCGGCAAGGCCAAGCAGCGGCAAGGAGACAGACCTCCTCGCGGCCGCGACAAGGATGAAGATGACGACGACGATGAAGACACGGATGATGAGGAGACTGATGAGCAGGAGTTCCAGAAAGCCACAGAGGTCCTGTGCGTTGACGGTGGTGCTTCTCTGCATGCCTCGCACCGCCAGCTCAAGCAGTGGGTGCGGGAAGTTAATGCAGCAGAACCACCCGTCGAGTCACGCAAGCCTCTGAAATGGTCCGGCACGCCTATCATCTTTGACATTGAGGACCACCCTGATCGCATAACTGCGGTCGGGTGCTTGCCGATGCTGGTTTCACCAACAATCCACAACCTCAATGTCACTAAGATGCTAGTTGACGGTGGGGCCGGCTTGAACCTGATCTCCTCCGCGGTGCTTCAGAAACTCCAGATCCTTGACAGCGAGCTCGAAGAGACCAGTACATTTCAAGGAATCAACCCGGGAAGGAGCAAGCCGAAGGGAAAGATCACGTTGCCGGTAACATTTGGCAGCGAGCTGAACTTCAGGACTGAGAGGGTCACGTTTGACGTTGCCGACTTTCCATTACCTTACAATGGAATCCTTGGCCGACCGGCACTCGCCAAGTTCATGGCAGCCTCTCACTATGCATACAACGTACTGAAAATGCTAGGCCCGATATGTGTCATCTCTATACCTGGCGACAAGAAGGATGCTCTTATCTGTGCCGACAAGATCTACCGGGAAGCAGCAGCCGCAGCAGAACGCAAGGCACTTGCTACTGAAGCTCCCAGGGGGAAGAAGAAGACCCAGTCCGGCAAGAGCTCTGATGCCCACTCCGGCAAGCGCACCTCTTCGGAGTGCTGCGCTACCGTCGAGGACGCACCATCGAGCTCCACCGGCAAGTGTAAGAAGGCAATGGCAGCTCCACCTGAGACCAAGAAGGTGTCCGCCAAGGAGGATGGCGCTGGTGGTACCTTCACCATCAGCGCCACTCTTGACCCCAAATAGGAAAGCGCGCTCGTTGCTTTCCTGCGGGCGAATGTCGACGTGTTTGCATGGCAACCGTCTGATATCCCCGGTGTTCCCAGGAAAGTAATTGAGCACCACCTTGCCGTCTGTCCTCATGCGCGGCCCGTCAAGCAGAGAGTCAGGAAGCAGGCAGTGGAGCGCCAAGAATTCATCGCAGAAGAAATCAAGAAGTTGGAAGCAGCAGGCCTTGTCAGAGGAGTGCTCCATCCCACGTGGTTGGCCAATCCTGTTGTTGTGCGCAAGGCTAACGGGAAATGGAGACTTTGTATTGACTTCACTGATGTTAATAAAGCTTGTCCCAAAGACCCATTTCCCTTGCCGCGTATTGACCAGATTGTTGACTCCACAGCCGGATGTGATTTGCTTTCATTTCTTGATGCATACTCAGGATACCATCAGATCTTCATGGCAGAAGAAGATGAAGAGAAAACCGCATTTATCACCCCGTGTGGCACGTACTGCTTCGTACGGATGCCTTTCGGTTTGAAGAATGCCGGTTCAACATTCGCAAGGGTAGTCCACCACGCTTTTGAGCCGCAGATGCACAGAAATGTGGAAGCCTACATGGATGACATAGTGGTCAAGAGCAAGAACAGGGCGACCCTGATTCAAGATTTAGACGAGACATTTGCAAATCTGCGCAAGATCAACCTCAAGCTTAACCCCGAGAAGTGCGTGTTTGGAGTCCCTTCCGGCAAGCTTCTCGGGTTCTTCGTGTCTCAGCGGGGAATTGAAGCCAATCCCGACAAGATCAAGGCCATTGAGCAGATCGAAGCACCAAAGCGCGTCAAGGATGTACGAAGGCTTGCCGGTTGCGTGGCTGCTCTCAGCAGGTTTATCTCTAGATCTGCTGAGCGTGCCCTGCCATTTTTCAAAATTCTGAAAAAGGCAGGTCCAATGAAATGGACTCCGGAGGCGGAGGCTGCGCTGCAGGACTTGAAGAGATACCTGTCCTCCACTCCAACACTTGTCGCACCTAAGCCACAAGAGAAGTTGCTGCTGTATATAGCGGCAACCAATCAAGTGGTTAGTGCTGCGTTAGTGGCGGAGAGGGAGGCGGATGACGAGCCAGCAACCATGGCAGATGCATCCAGCGACAAGCAGGGGGCTTCGCCGACAAGCTCTGGTCCCGACAAAGATGGATCTGCGCAGGAGCATGATAAAATGCCGAAGAGAATGGTGTAGCGCCCAGTTTACTTTGTCAGTTCTCTTCTGTAGGGGGCTAGATCAAGGTACTCTGGTGTGCAGAAGTTGCTTTTCGGCCTCCTCATGGCCTCGAGAAAGCTGCGCCATTACTTCCAAGCACATGAGATCATAGTCGTCACTCGCTTTCCGCTGAAGAGGATACTGCAAAATCCAGAAGCAACAGGCAGGATTGTCGAGTGGGCGCTGGAACTGTCAAGCTTTGGCCTCAAGTTTGAGAGCACTTCAACTATCCAAAGCAGGGCATTGGCAGAGTTCATAGCAGAATGGACGCCAACACCAAAGGAAGAAATTCCAGAGACGAGCATCCCCGTCAAAGAGGCAAGCAAAGAGTGGCTGATGCACTTTGATGGTGCCTTCTCGCTGCAAGGCGCCGGTGCGGGCGTGCTGCTTGTCGCACCCACCGGAGAGCACCTCAAGTACGTAGTCCAGATGCACTTTCCCAAGGAGCAAGCAACCAACAATACTGCAGAGTATGAAGGATTGCTTGCCGGTCTCAGAATCGCAGCAGACCTTGGGATCAAGAAGCTCATTGTCAGGGGTGACTCACAACTTGTCGTCCGACAAGTGAACAAGAACTACCAGAGTCCATTGATGGAAGCATATGTTGATGAAGTGAGGAAGCTAGAAGAGCACTTTGACGGCCTACAAATGGAGCATATCCCAAGAGCTCAGAATGACATTGCTGATGGCCTGTCAAAGTGCGCCGCACTAAAGTTACCTGTGGAACCAGGGATCTTTGTGCTCAAGTTGACTCAACCATCCGTAACACCATCAACTGGACAAAGCAAGAAGAGGAAGTTGATTTCTGGTGACTACTTTCCGGCAGAGCTCCCCGAAGCCGCCGCCAAGAAAGTCCCCAAGATCAACACCAAGGTTGCTGAGGGGCAGTCTGCTCCGGCAAGCCTTATGGTTTGTTCCATTGAAGCAGACGCTCCCGACAAGTTTTGCTCCGGCAAGCTTGCCGGGGAACATCAAGCTCCGGCAGGGCCGCAAGTCCTTGCCGTGGAAGCGGATGTTCCCGCAGCAACAGATGTGCCTTTAGTCCTTGTTGTCGAGCCACGAGCTCCAGCATGGGCACAGCAGATTGTCCATTTCCTTCAGACAGGAGAACTTCCCGAAGAGCAAGAAGAAGCGGAAAGAGTAGCCCGGCAGTCAAGTATGTACCAGTTTGTCGATAGCATACTGTACAGAAGAAGACTCAACGGTGTGAAATTGAAGTGTATTCGCCGGGAAGATGGACAAAAGCTGTTGGCAGAGATACATGGAGGCATATGTGGCCACCACATTGGCGCAAGAGCACTTGCCGGCAAAGCTTTCCGGCAAGGTTTCTTTTGGCCGACAGCCCTCCAGGATGCAACTGCACAAGTAACCAAGTGTGAAGCGTGCCAGTTCCACTCCAAACAGATACACCAGCCAGCTCAAGCTCTCCAGACGATCCCTTTATCCTGGCCATTTTCGGTCTGGGGGCTCGATATCCTCGGCCCCTTCCCCCGAGCTGTCGGGGGCTTTGAGTACTTGTACGTCGCAATCGACAAGTTCACAAAGTGGCCGGAAGTGCAGCCAGTGAGGAAGGTGACAGCACAGTCAGCAGTCAAGTTCTTCAGGTCAATTGTTTGCCGTTTCGGGATCCCTAACAGGATCATCACCGACAACGGCACGCAATTCACGAGCCGCACCTTCATGCAGTACGTCCAAGACCTTGGCGCCAAGGTCTGCTTCGCTTCTGTTGCTCATCCGAGAAGCAACGGTCAAGCAGAGAGGGCAAATGCTGAAGTGCTGCGCGGGCTCAAGACCAGAACTTTCGACAGGCTGCGTAAGTGCGGAAGAAACTGGATCGAGGAGCTGCCGGTGGTTCTTTGGTCGATCAGAACGACGCCAAATCGAGCCACTGGCCAGACACCTTTCGCTCTAGTCTATGGAGCAGAGGCAGTTCTCCCCACGGAACTCGTATACGGATCGCCTCGAGTGCTCGCTTATGATGAGCTTGAGCAAGAACAGCTGCGACAAGACGACGCGCTGCTCCTTGAGGAAGATCGTCTTCAGGCTGCTGTACGAGCTGCTCGATACCAGCAAGCTTTGCGCCGCTATCATAGCCGCAAAGTTAAAGCCAGAAGCTTCGAGGAAGGCGACCTTGTTCTTCGGCGCGTTCAGTCCGCCAAGAATTCCAGCAAGTTGACGCCGAAGTGGGAAGGCCCTTATCGGGTGAAACGAGTCACAAGGCCCGGCGCTGTCCGCCTTGAGACCGAAGATGGCATTCCGGTGAGCAACTCCTGGAACATAGAACATCTTCGTAAGTTTTTCCCGTAGGGCGCGGTTGCCGGAACCCGTTCCGGCAACCACCTTTTGTACAAGTCTTGCCGCTGTTGCATGTAATCCTTTGTACAAAGCCGGGCGCAGATCCCGTGCATAAGTAAAACCCCATGTGCTCCGCACAACTTGTCCATTTCATGCATTAGTTTCTTTCTCGCATGTGTAATCTGACACTTTGTGCAGCACCTACATCCGGTAAGCAATAACGAGCCGAAGGGCTCCATATTATTATTTTCTCTTCTTTCTTCTTTTCAACAAAGGAAAAGGAGGTTCCCTCGCACACAAGTTTGCCGGGGGGGAAGGAGAAGATTGTGGTATGGACCAGGCGTCGTTCAAGCGAAGTCTTGCCTTGCCGGGAAGCAAACGACAGAAAAGCTAAGTTGCCAAAGTTTGAGCAATCACTTTTTAAATTTTTGAGTTATCTTCCTCGAACGACCCTGCTTTGTATGGAAAACCTGTGCGCGGAGGAACCAACTCGTGGCTAGTTGCGCCCTTACTTTGTTTCGAGTCCGCTCAACAACTTAAGTGTGCTGCATCTAGTCGCGACAAGGTTCCTTGTCGGAAGCGGCACCGCCAGCAGGCTGCTGAAGTTCCGCACTCAGCGCTCGCGGCTCGGGTGCCTGCGCCGACAAGTTCCCTAGAAGCGTAGGGTAAAAACATACAAAGAAAGGAATCTAGTAGAGGAAATAACATAGCAATTGATAACAGAAATAAAGTTATATTACAGGATAACTTGTCGCAGCTCTAACAGAATGTTTCCATAACATGATTAGCAGCGGCAAGGGAAAAGAAGAAATGGACGGCCTAGTCTACGCGTCCGCCCTCGACTCTCTTGATCTCGCTCACCTTGTCCACAATGGGTGCGACAAGGGTCTTGAGTGCATCCAGATCGGCGTCAGGCGGCAAGGACCTGAGGACGTTGGTGAAGCTGAGGCCTAGATTGCGGAAGGCCACCTTCATCAGCACCTTCTGGAGAACCCCGGCGCAGATTTTGCGCGACTCGTCGGCCAGCTGCTTCGGGATCCTCTCCCGGAGCCGCTGGAGTGTCGTTGCCACGCCCTTGAAGAACAGGCTGAGCTTGGCGCTGGGTTGAAGACTCTCGTCGGAAGGATACCCAAAGTCCTCCATCCCCAGCTGCGCCAGCTCCTCGTTGATGACTGCGGCAATGTTCACCAGACCCTTGGTCCAGTGCTCCACAGTGTCTCTGAATGAGTTCTGGGTGACTGCAATGCTCTCCAGCAGCGCCGCGTCAGCCTTGACCTTCTCCGACAAGGTCTTCTCCCGCTCCTTGGCGGCCTCCAGCGTCTGTGTCAGCGTGGCCAGCTTCACCTCCAAGTCTGCTTTGGAATCCTTGGCGGTGCTGAGTTCCTTGCCCCTCTCAGCGAGAAGACCTTGAAGCTCACCGTGGGCGGCAGCATCCTTCTCATGCTCACGCTTGAGCGCGGCAAGCTCCCCGCCGCTCTTACCAATGTTAGCCTCCAGCTGCGCCACCTTCTCCTCCAGCTCTTTCTTGGTGGCCTCTGCAATTGCCGCAGCGTCCTTTGCCTCCTTGAGCGCCCCGCCAAGTGCTTGCTCGCGCTCCGCGAGCTCTTCCTCGTAGCTGTCGAGGTTGGCCTTCCGCTGCACTAGTTCACCTTCCCGTGTGGACTGCTTCTCGGCGGCCAGCCTTTGCTCCTCCTCAGCTTCGGCCTTCTCGAGAAGGAAGGCCGTGCGCTCCTCGTCGAGTCGCTCCCGCTCCTGCGCCAGGGACCGAAGAGCTTCTTGATTTTGGCCCCGGAGCTCCTCCGCGCGCTTCTCCATGTCAACTCCCGCCTTCGCGACAAGCGCTTCTCGGGAAGCCAGCTTGGCTTGCCGGGCACGGTAGAGTGACAGCAGCTTCTGCAGCAGCTGCTCCTCCTCAGGCTCACCGCTGCTGCTACCGGGCGCGTCAACCAACGACAGTCCGGCGGAGGCGAGCACCTCCTCGTCAAAAGTCTCCCCCTTGACCGGCGCCCTGGAGCTCGACGCCCAGGGTAGCTTGATGAAGATACCGTCACCGGCCTTCAAGTAGGCGCCGGGCTGGGGCTCCTCGGAGCCCGGTTCCGCAGAAGCGGCAGAGGGATCGGCGGTCGGTGCAACGCCTGGTGCTCCTGCGGCCTCAGGGTCATCAGTGCGATCGCCCGACCCCTCGCCGGCTTCTGCAGCGGCAGCCCTAGTGGCCTCCTCGCCGGCGGTCTCATCAGCATCGGCCCCTTCCTCGCCGGCGCCCCCTATCTCCATTGGCTCAGTAGCAGAGGGGTCTGAAGAACGAAGAAGGGAGAAAAATCAATCAAAAATCCAAGAGAAAAAAATCAGAAGAAGAAGAACCCAAGGGAAAGTTTTTGGACAAGTGAATTACCTGTCCCAAGACCTGCAGTTGCAGTCTCGACCGCCGCAGGGTCGTTGGTGTTGTCCCTTGCCGGGGAGCTGCCCCTTGCCGGAGAGCGCTTCCTTACCGGGAACCCCTCCCTTGGCGGCGTAGTCGAAGAAGATGGCACTTCAGGACCAGCTTCCGGGTGCTCCTGATGTGGCTGCTCTGCTCCTACACAAATCAACAAGCAAGATATCAAACAAAGGAAAAAGCACTCATGCGCCCCCGACAGCAAAGAAAAAACTATGAACTTACGCTGGGGGCTGCGCTGGGGGCTGCTTTGAGGAGTGATTGCCGGGTCCATCAAGGTGGTCTCGGGCCCACCCCCTACTGACACGGTGGGGTCATCTTCGATGAAGATCACCGCGGCCTTGGCCCTCTTCGCCGCTCTCTGGGCCAGCGTCCTGAAAAGAAAGGAGTCCAGAGTGAAGCAAGTCAGATACAAGATAAAAACAGCAAAATTGAAGAACTATAAGAGCACCAAAGAAGCTTACTCTTCTTCCTCCTCGTCGGAGCTGAGCGCGGAAAGATCGAAGTCCGGCTCCCCTCTGGTGCGGCGAGGCGGAGGAGTAGGATCCCTTGCCCGCTTGGCGGGGGCGGTGGCGGTGGCCCGGGAAGATCCCGCTCCAGTTGCCGCTGCTGCGTGAGGCGCTCCCGCGGCAACATGACTTGCCGCGGTAGAGCGTGTCGCACGGCTTGGCGGCTGTTGAGCTGGCTGCCGCCCCGCTACATCCGCGGCCCTGCGAAGACGCCTTCTTGGCGGGGCCGGGGGCTCCGCCTGCGGCAAGCCTTCTGAGGGCTCGGGCTCTTCCTCGCCGGCCTCGCTCGGCTCGGCTTCAGAACCGGCAAGCTCTTCCTCGCCAATGAACTCCGCGCGCTCGGCAAGGTTTGCCGCCTCTGCAGCCTCCGCCTCCTCCACAGTGAACCCAAACACGCCCGCGGCAGCTGCGGCCGCAACCTCTTCCGCCCTAGTGGCAATACGCTGCAGCTCCTCGTCGGTGGTGTCACGGGTGAGGCTGTTCTGCTCATCAGCGTGGACCAGCACTTCCTCCAAGATGTCGAAGAATGCTCGCACAACGTCATCAGCAGGCTCTTGCCAAGTTGGGACGATTCCGTGTGAATCGCACAACGGCATCATGGCGCGAATCCGGTCAAGCGAAGAGTTATTGCACAAAGGAACTACGCCCCTCGGCAGTGTGAATGGGTGCTGGGGGTCGCGTTTGAACAACTCCAGAAGCATCGCATCCAGCTCCAGGACGGTGAAGTTGTAGTTGAGGCCCGGCCGCAGCCTCATGATGTCCGCCGAATTCTTGAATTCCCAGGCGGGCCTCCCCCTCTCCTGCAGGGGGGCAATGCGGCGGCGGAGGAAATCTGCCCCGACAGCACCTACAGTGAGCCCGGCAAGCCTGAGGCGAAGAATCCTAGTGATGGCAATCTTCAGCCTCTCATCTTCCGGGGCCACGTTGCTCCAGTCATTGCCGCGCACTATTGGAGTTTGGCGCACGGCGGTGAAGGGCTGCGGATTCTCCTCGACAATCCAGCACCACTCCGCTCTCCACTCATCCCACTTGCTGCGGAGCTCACCCTCCAAGTACGCCTCCTTCTTGCCGACTCTCGAGATCCAGGCAATCCCTCCGGCAAGCGGCTCTCCTCTCTCTACCCGAGGTATGAAGTAATGGCGGAAAAGGGCAACACTAGGGTGGACTCCGACAAAGTTTTCGCACAAATGTGCGAAAACTGCCATGGTCAGGACAGCGTTGGGGGTGAAGTCAAGGAGGCGGAAGCCATATGTGTTCATGATATCACAGAAGAACTCCGAGAAGGGCGGGCAGAGCCCGCAATAGAAGAATAGCGCGAAGAACGGGTACCCGTTTGGAGCCAGCTCCGAAGCAGCGGTTGAGAGTACCCTCGTGCGCGGATGCGCACGCGTCTCCGTCGCCCAAAAGAGGTAGAAGTACTCCCTCAGCTCCTGCACGCCGAGCTGAGGGGAGAAGATCGCCCGCTCCTTCCGCAGCGCCGCGAGCCGCTGCGCCTCGGCCGACTTCACGCCCTTTCCCTTGTCGGCTTTCGGGGCCATGGCGGAGGTGGTGAGGGAGGTCGACGGCGTGGTGATGCTGGTGGCAATGGGGGGGGCGGAGCGCTCTCTCTCGGCTTCGAGAAGAAGGGGGGAGCAGCGGAGTTTCTTGAAGATGGAGTAGTAGCAACCAGCGAGGGGGAACGAACTGCCCCTGTTTCCTCTGCTTATAAAGAGGGACGGGGCGGACGTTTCGCCCTTCCGAATAAACAACCACCCACGATCTCTCCCATGATGCCGCATTCAACGCGTGCCGTTATGGGAGAGCGCGGTGGATACGGAGCGAGATTCGGCGTGGCCCAGCCCGCGTGTGCCCGTGCTCTGTCTTGGGCCTGGCCCAACAGCGCTCGGCACCGTGTCTGGCCCAGGCCCGGGGGCTCCTGTCGGTGTACTAGAATAGGGGTACCCTAGAACCCCGAACTTGTGCACGGGCAGTTGCAGCACCCCGCGGCAAGGCTTGCCGGGCGAACGCCAAGATCCTCCATGGTCCCCTTGGAGCCATTCAAGAACAAAGTATTTAAGCTCAGGAGACAAGGCCCTGACAAGAGGAGCTTGCCGGGAAGGCCAACCAAGGCACGCCAAGGAACTTGCCGCGACGCGCCACGCGCTCCGGCAAGGCAACAAGGCCCCGGCAAGAGGAGCTTGCCGGGAAGACCAGCCCAGGTACCTCGAGGCCCGGTGAGCGACAACCTTCCGGACCCGACAAGATAACAGCAGCGGCAAGGTGCTCGCCGCGGCAGGCGGCCACTCTGTGCCCACGCTCCAGCACATCCACCAACGTGTCGCCCTGAGGGCCTCTCCAGGCGCGCGTGGCGGGAGGCTGTGCAGCCAGCGGTGCGCAGTGGCATGCGAAGCTGACAAGATCGCCATCGTGGCGAACGGTGGCGCCCCTAACGGTCCTTTTCTGCACTGTTTGGGCGACTCAGACAGGAATTTAATGCCCTTGTCCCCTGCCGTCAGGGTTAGGTAGGGTACACTGTACAAGCAACTGTACCAACCACCTCACTTTTTACATTTGTACCCTCCTGTGCGTTGCCACCTGTCGGTGACCCCTTTAGCGTATAAAAGGAGGCCCATGCGCAACGTAGAGGACGTTCGGACAGTTCGCTTCGATTCATTGGTAGCCCAGAAAACACCACGCTCTCTCTTGAGAGCAAGAACACAAGATAATACAACCAGACAAGCAGCAGTAGGAGTGTTATCTCTCCGGAGAGCTCCGAAGCTGGCTAAACTGCTCGTGTGCTTCGCCTTGATCCGCTCCTCGTGCTATCTCCGCCCCCCACCGAACCGAAAGGGGCCCGGTCCGCCGGCCCCATAGGTGTTCGTGGATCAGTTTCCCCCGACAATGATTTTGTAGGGATGAACTTTCTTTTGCCATGCTATTTTGAGAATACATGATTGCTTTGATTAGTATGCTTGAAGTATTATTATTTTTATGTCAATACGAACTTTTGTCTTGAATCGTTCGGATCTGAATATTCATATTACAATTAAGAAGATTTACATTGAAATTATGCCAAAGTATCACTCCGCATCAGAGATTCTTTTTTATCATTTACCTACTCAAGGACGAGCAGGAATTAAGCTTGGGGATGCTTGATACTTCTCCAACGTATCTATAATTTTTGATTGCTCCATCCTACTTTATCTACTGTTTTAGGTAATATTTGGCTTTATTATCCACTTTTAAATTATTTTTGGGACTAACCTATTAACCGGAGGCCCAGCCCAGATTTGCTGTTTTATGCCTATTTCAGTGTTTCGAGGAAAGGGAATATCAGACGGAGTCAAAACGGAACGAAATCAACTGGAGAAGTTATTTTTGGAAGGAAAGCAACCCAGGGAACTTGGAGTGCACGTTAGGGGAGATACGGACTGCCCACGAGGGTGGAGGCGCGCCCACCCCCCCCCCCCCCCCGGGGCGCACCCCTGCCTCGTGGGGCCCCCGTAGCTCCTCCGACGTACCCCCTGCACACATATATACTCTTGTACCCTAAAACTTCCAAAATAGAAGATAGATCGGGAGTTCCGCCGCCGCAAGCCTCTGTAGCCACCAAAAACCTCTCGGGAGCCCTTCCCGGCACCCTGCCGAAGGGGGGATCCTTCACCGGTGGCCATCTTCATCATCCAGGCGCTATCCATGACGAGGAGGGAGTAGTTAACCCTCGGGGCTGAGGGTATGTACCAGTTGCTATGTGTTTGATCTCTCTCTTGTGTTCTCTCTCGTGTTTCATCTATGGCACGATCTTGATGTATCCCGAGCTTTGCTATTGTAGTTCGATCTTATGATGTTTCTCCCCCTCTACTCTCTTGTGATGAATTGAGTTTTCCCCTTTGAAGTTATCTTATCGGATTGAGTCTTTTATGAGAACACTTGATGTATGCCTTGCCATGATTATCTGTGGTGACAATGGGATATCATGTGCCACTTGATATATGTTTTGGTGGTCAACTTGTGGGTTTTGTGACATTGGGAACCTATGCATAGGGGTTGGCACACGTTCTTGACTCTCTGGTAGAAACTTTGGGGCACTCTTTGAACTACTTTGTGTTGGTTGGATGAATCTGAGATTGTGTGATGCATATCGTATAATCATGCCCACGGATACTTGAGGTGACAATGGAGTATCTAGGTGACATTAGGGTTTTGGTTGATTTGTATCTTAAGGTGTTATTCTAGTACGAACTCTTTTATAGATTGATCTGAAAGAATAACTTTGAGGTGGTTTCGTACCCTACCATAATCTCTACGTTTGTTCTCTGCTATTAGTGGCTTCAAAGTGACTCTTTGTTGCATGTTGAGGGCTTGTTATATTATCTATCTATTTTATTAATGTTGAGAGAACTTGCACTAGTGAAAGTATGAACCCTAGGCCTTGTTTCCAATCATTGCAATACCGTTTACGCTCACTTTTCTCATTAGTTACCTTGCTGTTTTTAATATTTCAGATTACAAAAACCTATATCTACTATCTATTTTGCACTTGTATCACCATCTCTTCGCCGAACTAGTGCACCTATACAATTTACCATTCTATTGGGTGTGTTGGGGACACAAGAGACTCTTTGTTATTTGGTTGCAGGGTTGCTTGAGAGAGACCATCTTCGTCCTACGCCTCCTATGGATTGATAAACCTTAGGTCATCCACTTGAGGGAAATTTGCTACTGTCCTACAAACCTATGCACTTGCAGGCCCAACAACGTCTACAAGAAGGTTGTGTAGTAGACATCAGAGCCCCCCCCCCGTAGGGTGCGCCCCCTGTCTCGTGTGACTCCCGGACTCCGTTTTCTTGTATGTTACATATTTTGGTCGGTAAAAATTCATTGTATATACTCCCGAAGGTTTTGACCAACGTATCAAGCAAATATCCTCTGTTTTCGTTTCGAGCTGTTTCTGTTTCAGACCTAAAGCATCATGTCGTCTCCAAGCGCTCCCAAGGACAAGTTTTTCGAGAGGGTTATCAATCCCTATCTTGTGGAGGTGCTGCATCAGCCTAAAATCATTGAGATGCATGAGGGGGTGCTGCACATCTGCGATATGGAGGGGCCAAGGCGTACCGGGAGCATGGAGACAAAGCTCGAAGCCATGGAGCAAGAAGTTTTCAAGTTTCAAGGGATGGTGGAGCGTGGACTCAACGCCAACCAGATGATGATCACGGAGTTCACCAACAACCACAAGATGGATGCCAAACTCATTGGGGAGACCATCTTCACGCTTCAAGAGAAAATTGAGCACCTCCAAGCCAGATTTATGACCTGCAAAACCAGAACTGTGAGTATGAATATAGATTCAAGCGAATGAGTTTGGCTGCAGATTTAAGGATCCCGGAGACTCGATCATCCTTTTATGATGGAGAGCCTATGCATTAGAAGACGGACGACAAGCCTACATCATCAACAACTCCTACTTCACCACCTCCGAAGAAATAACCACATGGGTATGGGCACTCCCCTTGGCAAGTGCCAAGCTTGGGGGAGGTGCCCCGGTATCGTATCACCATCACACTCCTGTCTTTACCGCTTTATTTAGTTCGCTCCTTTTAGTAGTATCTTGATCTATTAGTTCGAAGTTTTGATATCAAGTAGTTTTGAGTTTTTCTTTGTGATCTCTTTATGTAATCGAGTCTGTGTGCTATCTATAATAAAGATTAGTGTTGAAATTCTTGGGGATCCCCCTCCACCCAAGGGTGACCCCGTGTTTGAACTCAAACCATTACCTGATAATCTTAAGTATGCTTATCTTGATGAAAAAGAAATATATCCTGTTATTATTAGTGCTAACCTTTCAGAGAAAGAAGAAGAAAGATTATTGAAAACTCTGAAGAAGCAGCGAGCTACTATTGGATATACTCTGGATGATCTTAAGGGCATTAGTCCCACATTATGTCAACACAAAATCTCAGTGGAGAAAGATGCCAAACCAGTTAGAGATCCTCAAAGACGATTAAATCCCAAAATGAAGGAAGTGGTAAGAAAGGAGATACTAAAGCTCCTTGAGGCAGGCATTATTTATCCCGCTGCTGATAGTGAATGGGTAAGCCCTGTCCATTGTGTCCCTAAAAAGGGAGGTATTACCGTTGTTCCTAATGATAAAGATGAATTGATCCCGCAAAGAATTATTACATGCTATAGGATGGTGATTGATTTCCGTAAGTTAAATAAATCTACTAAGAAAGATCATTACCCTTTACCTTTCATTGATCAAATGCTAGAAAGGCTATCTAAACACACACATTTTTGCTTTCTAGATGGTTATTCTGGTTTCTCACAGATACCTGTGTCCGCGCAGGATCAATCTAAAACAACATTTACTTGCCGTTTTGGTACTTTTGCTTATAGACGTATGCCTTTTGGTTTATGTAATGCGCCTGCTACCTTTCAAAGATGCATGATGGCTATATTTTCTGATTTTTGTGAAAAGATTTGTGAGGTATTCATGGATGACTTCTCCGTCTATGGATCCTCTTTTGATGATTGTTTGAGGAACCTTGATCGAGTTTTGCAGAGATGCGAAGACACTAGTCTTGTCCTGAATTGGGAAAAGTGTCACTTTATGGTTAATCAAGGCATTGTCTTGGGGCATAAGATCTCTGAGAGAGGTATTGAAGTTGATAAAGCCAAAGTTGATGCTATTGAAAAGATGCCATGTCCCAAGGACATAAAAGGTATAAGAAGTTTCCTTGGTCATGCCGGCTTTTATAGGAGGTTCATTAAGGACTTTTCTAAAATCTCTAGGCCTCTGACTAATTTATTGCAAAAAGATATTCCTTTTGTCTTTGATGATGATTGTGTAAAAGCATTTGAAACACTTAAGAAAGCTTTGATCACTGCACCTATTGTTCAGCCACTTGATTGGAATTTACCTTTTGAAATTATGTGTGATGCTAGTGATTATGCTGTAGGTGTTGTTTTAGGTCAAAGAGTCAATAAGAAATTGAATGTTATCCAGTATGCTAGTAAGACTCTTGATACTGCCCAGAGAAATTATGCTACTACTGAAAAAGAGTTCTTAGCAGTTGTGTTTGCATGTGATAAGTTTAGACCTTATATTGTTGATTCAAAAGTTATTATTCACACTGATCATGCTGCTATTAAATATCTTATGGAAAAGAAAGATGCTAAGCCTAGACTCATTAGATGGGTTCTCTTGCTCCAAGAATTTGACTTGCATATTATTGATAGAAAGGGAGCTGAGAACCCCGTTGCAGACAACTTGTCTAGGTTAGAGAATGTTCTTGATGACCCACTGCCTATTAATGATAGTTTTCCTGATGAACAATTAGCGGTTGTCAATGCTTCTCGTACTGCTCCTTGGTATGCTGACTATGCTAATTACATTGTTGCTAAATATATACCGCCTAGTTTCACATACCAGCAAAAGAAAAAGTTCGTTTATGATTTAAGACATTACTTCTGGGATGATCCACACCTTTATAAAGAAGGAGTAGATGGTATTATTAGACGTTGTGTGCCTGAGCATGAACAGGAACAGATCCTACGCAAGTGTCACTCTGAATCCTATGGAGGACACCACGCTGGAGATAGAACTGCACACAAGGTACTACAATCTGGTTTTTATTGGCCTACTCTCTTTAAAGATGCTCGTAAGTTTGTCTTATCTTGTGATGAATGTCAAAGAATAGGTAACATTAGTAGACGTCAAGAAATGCCTATGAATTATTCTCTTGTTATTGAACCGTTTGATGTTTGGGGCTTTGATTATATGGGACCTTTTCCTGCCTCCAATGGTTATACACATATTTTAGTTGTTGTTGATTACGCCACTAAGTGGGTAGAAGCTATTCCAACTAGTAGTGCTGATCATAACACTTCTATTAAAATGCTTAAAGAAGTTATTTTTCCGAGGTTTGGAGTCCCTAGATATCTTATGATTGATGGTGGTTCACACTTTATCCATGGTGCTTTCCGTAAGATGCTTGCTAAGTATGATGTCAACCATAGAATCGCATCTCCTTATCACCCGCAATCTAGTGGTCAAGTAGAGTTGAGCAATAGAGAGCTCAAATTAATTTTGCAAAAGACTGTGTATAGATCTAGAAAGAATTGGTCCAAAAAACTTGATGTTGCATTATGGGCCTATAGAACTGCATACAAAAATCCTATGGGTATGTCTCCATATAAGATGGTTTATGGAAAAGCATGTCATTTACCTCTTGAACTTGAACATAAAGCATATTGGGCTATTAAAGAGCTCAATTATGATTTCAAACTTCTCGGTGAGAAGAGGTTGTTTGATATTAGCTCACTTGATGAATGGAGAACCCAAGCATATGAGAATGCCATGATTTTCAAAGAAAAAGTCAAACGCTGGCATGATAAGAGGATACAAAAGCGTGAGTTTAACGCAGGAGATTATGTGTTATTATTCAACTCTCGTTTAAGATATTTTGCAGGAGAACTTCTCTCAAAATGGGAAGGTCCCTACGTTATCGAGGAGGTCTATCGTTCTGGTGCTATAAAAATCAACAACTTCGAAGGCACAAATCAGAGGGTGGGAAACGGTCAAAGAATTAAACATTATATTTCAGGTAATCCTATCAATGTTGAAACTAATATTATTGAAACCATAACCCCTGAGGAATATATAAGGGACACTTTCCAGAACGTTCCAGACTCCGAAAAGGCATAGGTACGTGGTGCGGTAAGTAAACCGACTCCAAAACAACTCTAATGGCAATTTTTATCAGTTTTGGATTATTTAAGAATTTTAGGAAGAAAGAAGTAGTCTGAAAGGGACACGAGGCTCCCACGAGAGAGGAGGCTGATACGTCTCCAACGTATCTATAATTTTTGATAGCTCCATGCTACTTTATCTACTTTTTTAGGCAATATTGGGCTTTATTATCCACTTTTATATTATTTTTGGGACTAACCTATTAACAAGAGGCCCAGCCCAGATTTGTTGTTTTATGCCTATTTCAGTGTTTCGAGGAAAAGGAATATCAGACGGAGTCAAAACGGAACGAAATCAACTGCAGAAGTTATTTTTGGAAGGAAAGCAACCCAGGGAACTTGGAGTGCACGTCAGGGGAGATACGGGCTGCCAACAAGGGTGGGGGGGCGCGCCCACCCCCCCCCCCCCACCCCCACCCCCGGCGCGCCCCCTACCTCGTGGGGCCCCCGTAGCTCCTCTGACGTACCCCCTGCACCCATATATACTCTTGTAACCTAAAACTTCCAGAATAGAAGATAGATCGGGAGTTCCGCCACCGCAAGCCTCTGTAGCCACCAAAAACCTCTCGGGAGCCCTTCCCGGCACCCTGCTGGAGGGGGATCCTTCACCGGTGGCCATCTTCATCATCCTGGCGCTATCCATGACGAGGAGGAATTAGTTCACCCTCGGGGCTGAGGGTATGTACCAGTAGCTATGTGTTTGATCTCTCTCTCGTGTTCTCTCTCGTGTTTCCTCTATGGAACGATCTTGATGTATCCCGAGCTTTGCTATTGTAGTTGGATCTTATGATGTTTCTCCCCCTCTACTCTCTTGTGATGAATTGAGTTCTCCCCTTTGAAGTTATCTTATCGGATTGAGTCTTTTATGAGAACACTTGATGTCTGTGGTGACGATGGGATATCATATGCCACTTGATATATGTTTTGGCGATCAACTTGTGGGTTTCGTGACATTGAGAACCTATGCATAGGGGTTGGCATACGTTCTTGACTCTCCGGTAGAAACTTTGGGGCACTCCTTGAAGTACTTTGTGTTGGTTGGATGAATCTGAGATTGTGTGATGCATATCGTATAATCATGCCCACGGATACTCGAGGTGACAATGGAGTATCTAGGTGACATTAGGGTTTTGGTTGATTTGTATCTTAAGGTGTTATTCTAGTACGAACTCTTTTATAGATTGATCCGAAAGAATAACTTTGAGGTGGTTTCGTACCCTACCATAATCTCTACGTTTGTTCTCCGCTATTAGTGGCTTCGGAGTGACTCTTTGTTGCATGTTGAGAGCTTGTTATATTATCTATCTATGTTATTATTGTTGAGAGAACTTGCACTAGTGAAAGTATGAACCCTAGGCCTTGTTTCTTATCTTTTCAATACCGTTTACGCTCACTTTTATCATTTGTTACCTTGCTGTTTTTATTATTTCAGATTACAAAAACCTATATCTACTATCTATTTTGCACTTGTATCACAATCTCTTCGCCGAACTAGTGCACCTATACAATTTACCATTGTATTGGGTGTGTTGGGGACACAAGAGACTCTTTGTTATTTGGTTGCAGGGTTGCTTGAGAGAGACCATCTTCATCCTACGCCTCCTATGGATTGATAAACCTTAGGTCATCCACTTGAGGGAAATTTGCTACTGTCCTACAAACCTGTGCACTTGCAGGCCCAACAACGTCTACAAGAAGAAGGTAGTGTAGTAGAAATCAAGCTCTTTTCTGGCGCCGTTGCCGGGGAGGCAAAGGTAAAGGGCACTCACTCACAACCCGTCAACTAAGCTCTTTCCTGGCGCTGTTGCCGGGGAGGCTAGGTAAGTGAAGGTATAACTTTAGATCTTGCAATCGAATCTTTTTGTTTCTTGTTTTAGCACTAGTCTAGTTTATAAAAGAAAATTACAAAAAAAACTTGAGTTAAGTTGTCTCATACGCTTCACCTTTCTAATATCTTTCGTGAGTATGATGGAAAGGATAATTGTGCTAAAGTGCTAGAAGAAGAAATCTCTAAATTGTTTGGCACTAAATATTTGAATGATGAGCATGATTGCAATGTTGTTAGTATGAATTCTTTGAATATCCATGATGCTAATGATGATTGCACTAGTTATGATGAAAATGCCTCATATAAACATGTCAATTTTTGTGGAGTGCATTGGGTTTGTAAGTACACACCAAATAGGGAAGATAGATATTGCAAGAGGCATAAGTACTTAGAAACCAAATTGTTGCAAGAAGAGCTAGATGAATGTGCTGAAAATTTATCTTTTCTTAGCCCTACTTGTGAACTTTGCAATGAACGTGATCATTTTAGTACCCAATGCAAATTGTTTCATGAGCGTATCGTGTCCAAAAATGGTGACGACTTGATTTCCTTTGCACATCATAATGAACTTAGTTTGCTCTTGGGTTATGAATAAATGAAATGTATAACCGAGGGTATTCCAAAATTTGCCCTTGATAAAATTCTTCATTTTGATCTAGAGAAAATTTATATGTATTGTGCGGTGAATTGTATTGAAAATCCTTATATTGCCAATTACATAGGGAAAAGAAAGCAAATGGAAGATGATGAGAATACTAATCAAAGGGAAGAGGCTTCCCAATATCCTCCTATTATTTCTTATGATGAATCAGATAACGAGGAGGAGCCTTCTATTCAACCAATCTCATCAATAAGGAGCTCAAAGAGGAAGGTTGAACCCACACATAATGTGAAGAATAAGAAGAAAAGAAGGAGCAACAAAGGTAGAAAGGTATCCCTCCCAAATGATGTTGCTCCTACTACTCATTGTGATGATGATAATTGTTATACTATTGGTGCTATCAATATTTTTAATGATGAGAGTGATTATGCTTATGATATGAAAGGGCCCAAGCTTGGGGAAGCTATGTTTGATTGGGATGAAATATTTGAGAATATATTTGCTGGAATTAATGTTTGTCCCAAGCTTGGGGATGATATGTTTAATGAAGATGATATTTTTAGCATCCCAAGTTTTGATATGCAAAGTTGTTATGATGATAGCATGCCTCCTACCTATGTCGTTGTACTAGAGTAGGGGTACCCTAGTATCCCGAACTTGTGCACGGGCAGTCGCAGCACCCCGCGGCAAGGCTTGCCGGGTGACCGCCAAGGTCCTCCGTGGTTCCTTTGGTGCCATTCAAGAACAAAGTATTCAAGCCAAGGAGACAAGGCCCCGGCAAGAGGAGCTTGCCGGGAAGGCCAACCAAGGAATCTCAAGGAACATGCCGCGACGCGCCACGCGTCCCGGCAAGGCCTGGTGAGCGACAAGCTTCCGGACGCGACAAGACAACGACCGCGGCAAGGCGCTTGCCGCAGCAAACTACCACTCTGTACCCGCACTCCAGCACATCCACCAACGTGTCGCCCTGGGAACTTTCCAGGCGCGCGTGGCAAGAGGCTGTGCGGCCAGCAGTGCACGGTGGCAAGCGGCGCTGACAAGATAGCCATCATGGCAAGCGGTGCCGTCCCTAACGGTCCCTTTTTGCACTATTTGGGCGACGTAGACGGGCATTTAATGCCTTTGTCCCCTGCCGTCAGGGTTAGGTATGATACACTGTACAGGTAGTTGTACCAACCGCAATTCCTTTTCCATTTTTACCCTTGTCTATGTTGCCACCTGTCGGAGACCCCTTTAGCATATAAAAGGAGGCCCATGCGCAACGTAGAAAGGGGTTCGAAGACAGAAAGACACTCACGATCGGTCTCGTTAGTAGCTAGTGTGTACTGTAGCACTCAGCGCTCCCGAGCAAGAACTCAATACACTCAGACATGCAGCAGTAGGAGTGTTATCTCTCCGGAGAGCTCCGAAGCTGGGTAAACTGCTCGTGTGCTTCGCCTCGATCCGCTCTTCGTGCGGCCTCCGCCCCCTGCTGAACCGAAAGGGGCTCGGTCCGCCGGTCCCATAGGTGTTCGTGGATCAGTTTCCCCCGACAACCTATGATGATTATATTGATGAAAGTGGGTTCGGAAGAGAGTCAACTTTAGGAAGTAGTGATCCCACTATTTTGGAGGATGTTGAATTTTATTGTGATGAATATGAAAGTGGATTTGGAAGAGTGTCAACTTTATTTAGTGATTCCACTATCTTGGGAGAGGTTTCAATCGATTATGATGAGAACGAAGTTGCTACTTATGATGATTATTGTGATGAAACTTATGCTATAAAAAGTAGTGATGATTATATTTACTAATCTTGTCATGATTTTGATTACCCTTTTTCTGAACATTACTCTTTTAATATGGAAACAATTTTTAGTGTTCAAGTCTCTTATGATACTCCCACTATTCTGAATGAGAAGAATTTTGTTTATGTGGAGAGTAGTAAAAATTCTATGCTTGTAGATCATGAAAAGAATGCTTTAGGTGCTGGTTATATTGTTGAGTTCATTCATGATGCTACTGAAAATTATTATGAGGGAGGAACATATGCTTGTAGGAATTGCAATAATATCAAGTTTCCTCTCTATGTGCTTAAATTCTTGAAGCTGTGCTTGTTTTACCTTCCTATGCTAGTTGATCCTTGTTCCCATAAGTTGTTTTCTCACAAAATCCCTATGCATAGGAAGTGGGTTAGACTTAAATGTTCTAGTCATATGCTTCATGATGCTCCCGTTATGTTTCAATTCTTATCCTTCATGTGAGCATCATTGTCGTCATCATGCCTATCTAGAAAGGCATTAAAGAAAAGCGCTTGTTGGGAGACAACCCAATATTTATCCTTACTGTTTTTGTGTGTCCACATGATTATGCCACTGTAGTAATCATGTTTTATAGCTTTTGTTTCAATAAAGTGCCAAGTAAGACCTTTAGGATGGCTTACGGTGATAGTTGTGTTGATCCTGCTGAACATCAGAAACTTTTGCACCCAGTAAATTAGTTTTGTTAATTCACAGAAACGTGCTTCTTATCTGATTCTTTTACGCAAGATTGGTACATGAATTTCTTATGAATTCCTAATTTTGTAGGATTTTTGGAGTTCCAGAAGTATACGTTTGATACATATTACTACAGACTGTTATGTTTTCGCAAGATTCTGTTTTCTATGTGTTGCTTGCTTATTTTGATGAGTCTATGAGTAGTATCGGAGGGTATGAACCATAATTAAGTTGGAGTACAGTATATATTACACCATTATGAATTTAGAATGAGTTCATTACAGTACCTAAGTGGTGGTTTTATTTTCTTATACTAACGGAGCTTACGAGTTTTCTGTTGAGTTTTGTGTTGTGGAGTTTTTAAGTTTTGGGTAAAGATTCGATGGACTATGGAATAAGGAGTGGCAAAGATCCTAAGCTTGGGGATGCCCAAGGCACCCCAAGGTAATATTCAAGGACAACCAAGAGCCTGAGCTTGGGGATGCCCCAGAAGGCATCCCCTCTTTCATCTTCGTTCATCGGTAACTTTACTTGGAGCTATATTTTTATTCACCACATGATATGTGTTTTGCTTGGAGCGTCATTTTATTTTGTTAGTTTTTGCTTTCTGTTAGTTAGAATAATGTTTTGCATCTTTAGTTTCAATAAAAATGTCAAGGATAGTCTTTGCGATGCTTATTTTTGCTAGTATACATGTTGCTGTTTGAAAACAGAAAGTTTACCGATGTTGCAAAAATTCCCTAGAAAAGTAAGAGAATGGTATAATGTTGAATCTTTTTGCATACTGAGATCTGATAAATTTATTACAGTGGGAATTTTATTTCATAATTTTTGGAGTTAGGGAAGTATTGATACTCTTGCATTCTTTACAGACTGTACTGTTTTGACAGATTGCTGTTATGGTTGCATTGTTTGCATATGTTTGCTTGTTTAATGATTCTATTTGGTGATAGGAGTATTAAATATGCAGAGGAATTTAGTATTCAATGTTGAATAATAATTTTAGTGATTTGTTACAGTAGAAAATGATAAGGTTTTGCTTTGGTTTATACTAACCTATCTCACGAGTTCTTGTTGAGTTTGTTGTGAATGAAGCTTTTGATAAAGAGAGAGACCATGATATGAGAGGAATTAAGGAGACACAAAAGTTCAAGATTGGGGATGCCCAAGGCACCCCAAGATAATATTTCAAGAATTCTCAAGCATCTAAGCTTGGGGATGCCCCGGTAGGCATCCCACCTTTTTTCTTCAACAACTATCGGTTAGTATCGGTTGAGCCTAAGTTTTTGCTTCTTCACATGAGTTGTGCTATCCTTGTAATGTAGTTTTCTTTAGCTTTTCTTGCTGTTTGAAAAAATTATCAAGATATGAAATTCTTTAATGTGAGAGATTCTTCACATAGTTGCACAATTATTCGCCTACCCTATGTGCTTCACTTATATCTTTTGAGCTTGATAGTTTTGCTCATAGTGCTTCACTTATATCTTTTGAGCGTGATAATTTTTGCTCTAGTGCTTCACTTAGATCTTTTAGAGCACGATGGTGGATTTCTTTTAAAGAAATTATTGATCTCTCATGCTTCACTTAGATTATTTTGAGAGTCACTAATAGCATGGTAATTTGCTTAATGTTAATATACTTGGTATTCAAGATATGTGAAACTTTATTTTGAGTGAATTGAACACTAAGATAAGTTTGATGCTTGATAATTGTTTTGAGATATGGAGGTGATAATATCAAAGTCATGCTAGTTGAGTAATTGTGAATTTGAGAAATGCTTGCGTTGAAGTTTGCAAGTCCCGTAGCATGCACGTATGGTTAAAGTTGTGTAACAAATTTGAAACATGAAGTGTACCTGGCTTGTGCATCCTTATGAGTGGCGGTCGGGGACGAGCGATGGTCTTTTCCTACCATTCTATCCCCCTAGGAGCATGCGCGTAGTACTTGATTTTTGATGACTTCTAAATTTTTGCAATAAGTATATGAGTTCTTTTGACTAATGTTGAGTCCATGGATTATACGCACTCTCACCTTTCCGCCTTTGCTAGCCTCTTCGGTACCGTGCATTGCCCTTTCTCACCTTGAGAGTTGGTGCAAACTTCGCCGGTGCATCCAAACCCCGTGATATGATATGCTCTATCACACATAAACCTCCTTATATCTTACTCAAAACAGCCACCATACCTACCTATCATGGCATTTCCATAGCCATTCCGAGATATATTGCCATGCAACTTCCATCATCATATTCATGACATACATTACTTTTGTCATATTGCCATTGCATGATCATGTAGTTGACATCGTATTTGTGGCAAAGCCACCATGCATTATTTTTCATACATGTCACTCTTGATTCATTGCACCATCCCGGTACACCGCCAGAGGCATTCATATAGAGTCATATCTTGTTCTAAGTTTCGAGTTGTAATCCTTATGTTGTAATCAATAGAAGTGTGATGATCATCATTTTTAGAGCATTGCCCAAATAAAAAAAGGCCCAAAAAGGAAAATAAATAAAAAGGTCAATGCTACTATCTCTTTTTCCACACTTGTGCTTCAAAGTAGCACCTTGTTCCTCATGTAGTGAGTCTCACATATTGTGCTTCAAAGTAGCACCTTGTTCCTCATGTATTGAGTCTCATTAAGTTGTCATTTTATACTAGTGGGAATCTTTCATTATAGAACTTGGCTTGTATATTCCTATGATGGGCTTCCTCAAATGCCCTAGGTCTTCGTGAGCAAGCAAGTTGGATGCACACCCACTAGTTTTCTTTTGTTGAGCATTCATAGCTCTAGTGCATCCGTTGCATGGAAATCCCTACTCCTCATGTTGACATCAATTGATGGGCATCTCCATAGCCCGTTGATTATCCTCGTCAATGTGAGACTTTCTCCTTTTTTGTCTTCTCCACACAATCCCCATCATCATATTCTATTCCACCCATAGTGCTATATCCATGGCTCACGCTCATGTATTGCGTGAAGGTTGAAAAACTTTGAGATTATTTAAGTATGAAACAATTGCTTGGCTTGTCATCGGGGGTATAGAAGTTGGGAACATCTTTGTGAGACGAAAATGAAGCATAGCCTAACTATATGATTTTGTAGGGATGAACTTTCTTTTGCCATGCTATTTTGAGAAGACATGATTGCTTTGATTAGTATGCTTGAAGTATTATTATTTTTATGTCAATATGAACTTTTGTCTTGAATCTTTCGGATCTGAATATTCATATTACAATTAAGTAGATTTACATTGAAATTATGCCAAGCTATCACTCCACATCAAATATTCTTTTTTATCATTTACCTACTCGAGGACGAGCAGGAATTAAGCTTGGGGATGCTTGATACGTCTCCAACGTATCTATAATTTTGATTGCTCCATGCTACTTTATCTACTGTTTTAGGCAATATTTGGCTTTATTATCCACTTTTATATTATTTTTGGGACTAACCTATTAACCGGAGGCCCAGCCCAGATTTGTTCTTTTATGCCTATTTCAGTGTTTCGAGGAAAGGGAGTATCAGACAGAGTCAAAACAGAACGAAATCAACTGGAGAAGTTATTTTTGGAAGGAAAGCAACCCAGGGAACTTGGAGTGCATGTCAGGGGAGATACGGGCTGCCCACGAGGGTGGCCCCCCCCGGGGCGCGCCCCCCTGCCTCGTGGGGCCCCCGTAGCTCCTCCGACGTACCCCCTGCACCCATATATACTCTTGTACCCTAAAATTCCATAATAGAAGATAGATCGGGAGTTCCGCCGCCGCAAGCCTTTGTAGCTACCAAAAACCTCTCGGGAGCCCTTCCCGGCACCCTGCCGAAGGGAGGATCCTTCACTGGTGGCCATCTTCATCATCCCGGCGCTATCCATGACGAGGAGGGAATAGTTCACCCTCGGGGCTGAGGGTATGTCCCAGTTGCTATGTGTTTGTCTCTCTCTCTCTCTCTCTCATGTTCTCTCTCGTGTTTCCTCTGTGGCACGATCTTGATGTATCCCGAGCTTTGCTATTGTAGTTGGATCTTATGATGTTTCTCCCCCTCTACTCTCTTGTGATGAATTGAGTTTTCCCCTTTGAAGTTATCTTATCGGATTGAGTCTTTTATGAGAACACTTGATGTATGCCTTGCCGTGATTATCTGTGGTGACAATGGGATATCATGTGCCACTTGATGTATGTTTTGGTGGTCAACTTGTGGGTTTCGTGACATTGGGAACCTATGCATAGGGGGTGGCACACGTTCTTGACTCTCTGGTAGAAACTTTGGGGCACTCCTTGAAGTACTTTGTGTTGGTTGGATGAATCTGAGATTGTGTGATGCATATCGTATAATCTTGCCCACGGATACTTGAGGTGACAATGGAGTATCTAGGTGACATTAGGGTTTTGGTTGATTTGTATCTTAAGGTGTTATTCTAGTACGAACTCTTTTATAGATTGATCCGAAAGAATAACTTTGAGGTGGTTTCGTACCCTACCATAATCTCTACGTTTGTTCTCCGCTATTAGTGGCTTCGGAGTTACTCTTTGTTGCATGTTGAGGGCTTGTTATATTATCTATCTATGTTATTATTGTTGAGAGAACTTGCACTAGTGAAAGTATGAACCCTAGGCCTTGTTTCCTATCATTGCAATACCGTTTACGCTCACTATTATCATTAGTTACCTTGCTGTTTTTATTATTTCAGATTACAAAAACCTATGTCTACTATCTATTTTGCACTTGTATCACCATCTCTTCGCCAAACTAGTGCACCTATACAATTTACCATTGTATTGGGTGTGTTGGGGACACAAGAGACTCTTTGTTATTTGGTTGCAGGGTTGCTTGAGAGAGACCATCTTCATCCTACGCCTCCTACAGATTGATAAACCTTAGGTCATCTACTTGAGGGAAATTTGCTACTGTCCTACAAACCTGGGCACTTGCAAGCCCAACAACGTCTACAAGAAGAAGGTTGTGTAGTAGACATCAGAGCCCCCCCCTGTAGGGCGCGCCCCCCTGTCTCGTGGGCACCTCGTGTGCCTCCCGGACTCCGTTTTCTTGTATGTTACATATTTTGGTCGGTAAAAATTCATTATATATACTCCCGAAGGTTTTGACCAACGTATCAAGCAAATATCCTCTGTTTTCGTTTCGAGTTGTTTCTGTTTCAGACCTAGAGCATCATGTCTTCTCCAAGCGCTCCCAAGGACAGGTTTTTCGAGAGGGTTATCAACCCTTATCTCGTGGAGGTGTTGCATCAGCCTCAAACCATTGAGATGCGTGAGGGGGTGCTGCACATCCGCGATGTGGAGGGACCAAGGCGTACCGGGAGCGTGGAGACAAAGCTCGAAGCCATGGAGCAAGAAGTTTTCAAGTTTCAAGGGATGGTGGAGCGTGGACTCAACGCCAACCAGATGATGATCACGGAGTTCGCCAACAACCACAAGATGGATGCCAAAGTCATTGGGGAGACCATCTTCAAGCTTCAAGAGAAAATCGAGCACCTCCAAGCCCAGATTTATGACCTGCAAAACCAGAACTGTGAGTATGAATATAGATTCAAGCGAATGAGTTTGGCTGCAGATTTAAGGATCCCGGAGACTCGATCATCCTTTTATGATGGAGAGCCTATGCCTTAGAAGACGAACGACAAGCCTACATCATCAACAACTCCTACTTCACCACCTCCGAAGAAATAACCACATGGGTATGGGCACTCCCCTTGGCAACTACCAAGCTTGGGGGAGGTGCCCCGGTATCGTATCACCATCACACTCCTATCTTTACCGCTTTATTTAGTTCGCTCCTTTTAGTAGTATCTTGATCTATTAGTTCGAAGTTTTGATATCAAGTAGTTTTGAGTTTTGCTTTGTGATCTCTTTATGTAATCGAGTCCGTGTGCTATCTATAATAAAGATTGGTGTTGAGTCAAGGGCTTTGCTATGTTGCTATGATCTTGTGAAAGTAGAAAGAACAAAAGAGTTCATATTGATCTTATGGATAGTGATAACTTCACACATAGAAAGTATGAGGCATAAAAATTGTTGAGAGTTGATGAACGTAGCCTTGGTCATCGTTGCAATTAATAGGAAGTGATAAGGAAAGAGGGGTTCACATATAAATATATTATCTTGGACATCTTTTATGATTGTGAAGCACTCATTAAGTATGACATGCTAAAAGAGTTGACGTTGGACAAGGAAGACAACGTAATGGTTTATGTTTTCCGACATCTCAGTTAAAGTATATTGTCATTGACCCTCCAAACATGTTGAGATTGCCTTTCCCCCTCATGCTAGCAAAATTCCTTGCACCAAGTAGAGATTCTACTTGTGCTTCCAAATATCCTTAAACCCAGTTTTGCCATGAGAGCCCACCATACCTACCTATGGATTGAGTAAGATCCTTCAAGTAAGTTGTCATCGGTGCAAGCAATAAAAATTGCTCTCTAAATATGTATGACTTATTAGTGCAGAGAAAATAAACTTTGTACGAACTTGTTGTGGAAGTAATAAAAGCGACGGACTGCATAATAAAGGTCCACATACAAGGGGTAATATAAAGTAATGTTCTTTTGCACTAAGATTTTATGCATCAACCCTAAATGCGCATGACAACCTCTGCTTCCCTCTGCGAAGGGCCTATCTTTTACTTTATGTTTTTACTTTATGCTTGAGTCAAGGTGATCCTCACCTTTCCCCTTTTCCATTTTATCCTTTGGCAAGCTCCTCGTGTTTGAAAGATCATGATATATATATATCCAATTGGATGTAAGTTGGCATAGGCTATTATTGTTGGCATCACCTAAAGGTGAATACGTTGGGAGGTAACACAATAAGCCCCTATCTTTTTCAGTGTCCGGCTGAAACTCTATAACCACAAGTATTGCGTGAGTGCTAACAATTATAGGAGACTACGAGATAGTTGAGTATGTGAGCTTGTTGAAAAACTCTATTATTGACTCTTTCTGATGTTACGATAAATTGCAATTGCTTCAATGACTGAGATTATAGTTTGTTAGTTCCCAATGAAGTTTTTGAACCATACTTGACATTGTGAATTGCTTATTACTTGAGCTTAGGAAATCATATGACAAAATCCATATATGTTGCTGTTATTAGAATGATCATGATGCCCTCATGTCCGTATTTTATTCTTATCGACACCTCTATCTCTAAACATGTGGACATACTTTTCGATTTCGGCTTCCGCTTGAGGACTAGAGAGGTCTAAGCTTGGGGTTGTTGATACGTCCATTTTGCATCATGCTTTTATATCAATATTTATTGCATTATGGGTTGTTATTACACATTATATCTCAATACTTATGGCTATTCTCTCTTTTTTTACAAGGTTTACCATGAAGAGGGGGAATGCCGGCAGCTGGAATTCTGGCTGGAAAAGGAGCAAACGTTGGAAACCTATTCTGCACAACTCCAAAAGTCCTGAAACTCCACGAAACAACTTTTTGGATTTAATAAGAATTTATGAGCGAAAGAAATAGGCCAGGGGGCCCACACCCTGTCCAGGAGACAGGAGGGCGCCCCCCCCTATAGGGAGCGGCCCCCTATCTCCTGGGCCCCCTGGTGGGCTTCCGGCGTCCATCTTCTGCTATATGAAGGTTTTTGTCCTGGAAAAAATCGTGGGCAAGCTTACGAGATGAAACTCCGCCGCCACGAGGCGGAACCTTGGCGGAATCAATCTAGGGCTCTGGCGGAGCTGTTCTGCCGGGGACACTTCCCTCCGGGAGGGGGAAATCATCACCAACATCATCACCAATGATCCTCTCATCGGGAGGGGGTCAATCTCCATCAACATCTTCACCAGCACTATCTCCTCTCAAAACCTTAGTTCATCTCTTGTATCCAATCTTGTATCAAAACCACAAATTGGTACCTGTGGGTTGCTAGTAGTGTTGATTACTCCTTGTAGTTGATGCTAATTGGTTTACTTGGTGGAAGATCATATGTTCAGATCCTTTATGCATATTATTACTCCTCTGATTATGAACATGAATATGCTTTGTGAGTAGTTATGTTTGTTCCTGAGGACATGGGTGAAGTCTTCCTATTAGTAGTCATGTGAATTTGGTATTCGTACGATATTTTGATGAGATGTATGTTGTCTTCCCTCTAGTGGTGTTATGTGAATGTCGACTACATGACATTTCACCATTATTTGGGCCTAGAGGAAGGCATAGGGAAGTAATAAGTAGATGATGGGTTGCTAGAGTGACAGAAGCTTAAACCCTAGTTTATGCGTTGCTTCGTTAGGGGTTGATATGGACCCATATGTTTAATGTTGTGGTTAGGTTTACCTTAATACTCCTTTTTGTAGTTGCAGATGCTTTCAATAGGGGTTAATCATAAGTGGGATGCTTGTCCATGTTAGGGCAATACCCAAGTGTCGGTCCACCCACATATCAAATTATCAAAGTACCGAACGCGAATCTTACGAACGTGATGAAAACTAGCTTGACGATAATTCCCAATGTGTCCTCGGGAGCTCCTTCTTCATTATTAGAATTTGTCCAGGCTTATCCTTTGCTACATGAAGGATTGGGCCACCTTGCTGCACTTTATTTACTTTTTGCTCTTTACTATTTATCTTATCACAAAACTATCTATCACCTACTATTTCAGTGCTCACGGAGAAAACCTTACTGAAAATTGCTTATCATTTCCTTCTGTTCCTCGTTGGGTTCGACACTCTTACTTATCGTAAGGACTACGATAGATCCCCTATACTTGTGGGTCATCACACCATGTAAACAGCTCCTGCACACAAATAACAAATACTTGCAACCCGGTGTAGGAGAGGGGTTGTCAATCCCTCGAGGGTAAAAAGATAGGTAAAATTGTAGTAGATTGGATAAACAGATCTCACGGGAACGCGAGATAAAATAAATTACTAAATATTGTAGCAAGGTATTTTTGTATTTTTGGTTTAATAGATCTGAAAAATAAAAGCAAATAAAAATAGATCGCGAAGGAAAATATATTAAAGAAGAGATCATGGGGCCGTAGGTTTCACTAGTGGCTTCTCTCGAGAAAAATAGCAAACGGTGGGAAAACAAATTACTGTTAGGCAATTGATAGAACTTAAAATAATCATGACGATATCCTGCCTGCATCACGTCCAAGATTAGTAGACCGACTCCTGCCTGCATCTACTACTATTACTCCACACATCAACCGCTATCGAGTATGCATCTAGCATATTAAGTTCAAGACAAAACGAATTAACACAATAAGAACGATGATACGATGTAGACAAGATCTATTTATGTAGAAATAGACCCCATCTTGTTATACTTAATAGCAACGATACATACGTGTCGGTTCCCCTTCTGTCACTAGTACCAAGCACCATAAGATCGAACCCATCACAAAGCACCTCTTCCCATTGCAAGATAAATAGATCAAGTTGGCCAAACAAACCCCAAATATCGGAGAAGAAATACGAGGCTATTAGCAATCATGCATATAAGTGATCAAAGAAGACTCAAATAACTTTTATGGATAAAAATGTAGGTCTGATCATAAACTCAAAGTTCATCGGATCCCAACAAACACACCGCAAAAAGAGTTACATCATATGGATCTCCAAGAGACCATTGTATTGAGAATCAAGAGAGAGAGAGAGAGGAGGCCATCTAGCTACTAACTACGGACCCGTAGGTCTACAATGAACTACTCACGCATCATCGGAGAGGCACCAATGAGGATGATGAACCCCTCTGTGATGGTGTTTATAATGGATCTAGTGGTTCTGGAACTTGTGGCAGCTGGAATTGATTTTCGTCGACTCCCCTGGGGTTTCTGGAATATTGGGGTATTTATAGAGCAAAGGGGTTGTGTCGGAGGCCACTGAGATGGGCATAACCCACCTGGGCGCGCCTGGGCCCCCAGGCGCGCCATGGTAGGTTGTGCCCCCTTGGGGCACCCCTCTGGTACTTCTTTGGCCCATCTTGTGTCTTCTGGTCCAGAAAAAATCCACAAAAAGTTTCGTTGTGTTTGGACTCCGTTTGGTATTGATTTCCTGCGATGTAAAAAACAAGCAAAAAACAACAACTGGCACTGGGCACTATGTCAATAGGTTAGTACCAAAAAATGATATAAAATGATTGTAAAACATCCAAGAATGATAATATAACAGCATGGAACAATCAAAAATTATAGATACATTGCAGACGTATCAGCCCTTTGGTCACACACGTGGGGCAAAATGAGCTCGTGTGCGATCGGGCGAGGCACCTGAGACAATTATGCAAGCCTAATCATTTCCGTTCGTATGTACATCCCACACAGTGAACCCCAGATAAACGTTTCCATTCGTATGTATATCACGCATAATTTTTTATGTGGAAACGTTTGTGCAAGGTGGCCTAATGCAAACAGTTCTCTGGCGGAAGCCGTTTTTGATTGTTAATTGATCCAACACGCCTACTTTCTAGAAACCATGTGGGTTGTTTGAGTCCATCGCCCACTGTGTTGTCAGAGAACCCGTCCGCAATAGATATCCCCGATAAACTGGTTAATTGGCCTATTATTGATAATCCATGTAGTAATCAAAATGACATTTCTTATATAACACACCATATATTTCATACTCGTATAACGGCTACCAGGATTTCATAATCGAATTAAATCAGATAGCTTCAGCACTCAGTTACACCATATAGGGATAAAGCTAGCTACGCCATTACACAACAGCACCAAGTTTCACATGCAACATAGAAAACCTTTGGAAAGTATCATCATACATGGTAAATAGACAGATGAATCTCATCTGGGTAACTACATAAGCGGAAGGCGAATATTGACCCTTCAGTGATGTTAAATGTCCTTGCAACTTTAGGCCAGTGGCTATGGATAATTGCCCGCCGAACCTTCATCCTCTTGAGGAATACTTCAATATTGTGTCGTGGGTGTTGAATGAATACCTTCCTCGCCTCTTGACCATGCAGGTCGTTTGAGAGGTAATCATCGGTGAACTGCTTTGAAAAGTACTGAAAACAAAGATATGCAAAAATCATTGTTATAAATTCTGAAATGGCACAAGGGGAAAAACAAGGTAAAATAGTTAGTACCATCCTATAGTTGACTGATGTCTTCTTCATTGTGCAAACAAAGATCTTACTGTTATTCGTCGCAAGTTTCTTTATCCTAACAATCTTTCTGAGTTTCTTGACTTAACTGATATTCATGGACATCTCATTTCCCCATATGCAAAATGGGTCGAACTATGGGTCTAAGCCTATGACAGTAGGACCTACATGTGCAAGACAAAATTGTATGAAACCTAAATATTAGAATATTCACGCAACTGCACAGTAATGTGCTATTAGCGAAAGGACCATGCATGAGCAAACCTCGATGGTAAACCGTAGTGCCTCCCATTGTTTCCCTGCAACACATATAAGGAATATCCTTATCATGTTAACTGAGAGTTGCCATACTATCAGTAGAATATGTTAATGAAAATTAAACAAATTGCAGATTGAACAGATTAACTTGAGATGCATGGAAAAGCCAGTTAACCTAACCAAGCATGCTAAACAACTTGGAAATAAAGCAATTATATATGTTTCTAATGTATTGAGTACAGCCAAATTCTATTTATTTCTCACATGCATAACAATACAAAATTGTACCGACAATAAATGAAAATCAAATTGCAGAATTGAACCATCAGTTAACTGGATAGCAGAACAAATGAACCAAAACAGTTAACTCAGCACCACATTGCAGAATAGAACATAAACTAGAAGATAAGACAGTTAACAAAACCAAGAATGCTTGAGAACTACTACGAAATGTAGAAATTGTTAGATCAAACTATTAATTGAACATTACATTTTAGAATATCAGATTGCATATTAACATTACAGAGGACAAATCACTAGAAGGCACTAGCGGTGGCCTCGAGAAAATAGCACGAACTGTAATTTAAAGTAGACAACTGCGTATCGGTGTCGATGGTGGCCTTGAAGATGAGGTGCTCCTCCAAGATCTGGCGGCCGGCACGATGGCAGCCATCACGACCTCATCCACGCATGCGGCCGCGATTTTCTTCTCCACTGCCAGATGCTACTGAGCTCCGCGCTATACCGCATGCAAAATGGCTATGGGCGGCGCTTAATTGGAGGATGGGGCAGTGCTTTGGGCAGAAGGTGTCGCACCATCAGTCGGGGCATGTGGGATGGGGAAGGAGGAGGATGGTGTGGGTGGGGTGTGGATTACATGACCATATCGATGAGGTCACGCAGCAATAAGAAGGGTCGCCGGCAAGGACGCGGTGCTGCAAGAAGAAGGGTCGCCTGCGAGGACGCGGTGCTTCCAGTAAGCAGCAGTGAAGGTTTGAACTTTTAAAGCAAGTAGGAACAATGGAAATGTGGGTTTTGGTGGGGGAGATAGGTATTTCCGCGGTGGCAGAAAAATTTCGCTCGGTGCCGCGTGAAAATGGCGCGCAAGTGTACCTCAAGCGCGGGCGGTGGACTCTAGACGATGAAGCTTCCTGCATAAGCCAGACAAGACAGTGCGCCCAGACATTTTATATCCCGTCCCACACGATTTTTGCTAGTAAACTGTTTGCGGTATACCTTATTTTTTTCATTCTGTTTTGAAAGAAAACATGGTGTTATGGAGGGAAATGATGTTGTTTGAATTGCTAGAACATTTATCTGCATTGAACATGCAACTATATGAGTGTCGTGTTAAAAATTGGAATTATTCTGGGTTCCTTTGGCCTTTTTATACATTAATTGAGTTTTTGGACATTTAATGTGCATAATTCAAATTTGAACTACAAACACATGCTCCAGTGCACCAAAGTTGGTTGGAAAATCACATGTGTGTCCTTGGGTGAATTTCTAGGTCCCATGCAAGAAATGGGAATGAAATTGAAACATCTAGGCGTTGTGGCTCGGCCGAGAACATTGAGAAACTTGGTTTTTAAAATCCTATAAATCCAAAACTCGCCTGAAAATCATGAAACTTGGCATGGTGTCATGTCCTGGCACCAACATGTTGTGGTAAAAAATTTGGCCGAATTGAGACAAGTTTTGGTATAAGCTTCTTGCAAACCGAAGCTTCTCTAAAGAAGGCTCATGGTTCCGAGACGGGACGTGTCACCTTTGTGTGCGAAATGACATACCTTGCCCCCCCCCTTGATTTTTTACACAGGCAACATAGAACTATATGAGTGTCGTGCTAAAATTTGGAATTATTCCAGGTTTGTTTGGCCTTTTTTATACATTAATTCACTTTCTGGGCATTTAATGTGCATAATTCAAATTTTAACTACAAGCACATGCTCTAGTGCACCAAAGTTGGTTGAAAAATCACATGTGTGTCCTTCGGTGAATTTCTAGGTCCCATGCAAGAAATGGGAATGAAATGCAAACGTCTGGGCATCGTGGCTCGGCCGGAAACATTCAAAAACTTGGTTTTTAAATTCTTATAAATCCAAAACACACATGAAAATCATGAAGTTTGGCACGGTGTCATGACATGGCACCAACATGTTGTGGTAATTTTTTTGGCCAAATAGGGACAAGCTTTGGTATAAGCTCCTTGCAAACCGGAGCTTCTCTCAAGAAGGCTCGTGGTTTCGAGAGGGAACATGTCACCTCCGTGTGCGAAACGAAATACGCTGCTTTTTTCACACCTTGATTTTTTTATAGGCAACATAGACCAATATGAGTTTCGTGCTAAAATTTGGAATTATTCCGGGTTCGTTTGGCCTTTTTATACATTAATTGAGTTTGCAGGTATTTAATGCGCATAATTCAAATTTGAACTGCAAGCACATGCTCCAGTGCGCCAAAGTTGGTTGAAAAATCATTTATTTGTACTTGGGTGAATTTCTAGGTCCCATGCAAGAAATGGGAATAGAATTCAAACATCTGGGTGTTGTGGCTCTGCCGGGAAAATTGAGAAACTTGGTTTTTAACTTCCTACAAATTCAAAACTTGCCTCAAAATAATGAAACTTGGCATGGTGTCATCACATGGCACCAACATGTTGTGGTAATTTTTTCGTCTGATTTGCGAAGGTGCACACATTAACAACCAAGAAAGTCATTTTGGAACAAGTGTTGTCACGTTAAAATTTGAAACACAAGTATTATTGAAACCATGGGTGTTCTACTTCCCATTTACCTGTCGCCATGCGTCCCCTTTTTTATTAGCTAGGAGGCGTCGTGCGGGATAGCTATTTGAGTACGGGAGGCATGCAATCAGACCCATGCACATGCTTATCGGGAGGAGAGCCCTTTGACCTCCATCATCCATCCACCTCTCTCCCAACGTCTCCATTAATGGCGCACGAGCCCCTATTTTGTAGCGTGGCTATGTCTCACTCGACTGAGCTTTAAGAGAGAGAAAAGAAAATCTGAAAAGAAAATTTTGCAGGGGTCTTGATGTAAGATCTGACGGACATATATAGCATCGACTGCAACTTATAGCAAGACTGATACGAATATAAAAGGATGATGATAGTGGATACTAATTGTCTTACATATTGAGGAAGATGATTAAAAATGCCATGTGCGGCAACGCCTGAAATACACAAGGGCAAAAGAAGAAGGAAGATGTGGACAGCGATCTGGCTCGGTGGTCTCTACTTTCTTGATGCACTGCTGCAGGCCGCGATGACTAGTTCTCATGGCGAGCGGCGATGATCTCTTTCATGTCCTCAATACACTGCTTGGTCGCATGCATAGATTCCTCCACCAGCCTTTTGCGCTTGATGCGGAGCATGGCATTCTCGTCCATAAGTTTATTGACAATGACTCCCGTCCACTTCAACAAGGCAGTGGTCTCCTTGTGCTCCTTCGCTCTTCCGGCAATCTTCGCCCTCGGCGGGTCGTGCTCGGTGCGGAGCTTCGCCTTGTCCTCCCCTAGTTCCTGGATGACGCCGGTAGCATTTTCAAATGATCATTCATCTCGTCATGCAGCTTCATCTAGCCGGAGATCTGATTCATCGGGTCATCAAGCATAGCACACATGTGCCTGCGAGAGTCCTCGCCTTCCTGCAAGACATTTTCCCCAGGCCGCCGCAGCGCGGCAATACCTCTCTGTTTCATTTGCAGTGAACATAACATCTCTGCTGCTTCGGCGGCGCGGCCGGACCAGCCTGCTGCATTGACAGCATGGCTGGACCTCTGTGCTGCTTTGGTGATATGGCGGGACCTTTGTGCAGCTACGACCACGCGGTGGGACATGTCGGCTGCTTTCACAGCGAGGAGGGACATCTATCATGCTTCCGCTTCCATCCTCGCCTCTCCCTTGTAGTAATTTCTTGACCCAGAACTCATGAGGGCCATGGCAGACGCAAGGGAACGACAATAAAGACTTGTTTGTTTTCGTGGATGATGAGTTGAGGAGGAATGTGCAGTCATCTTGGAGTAGGTAGTATTTATAACTGAGTACTAATATGCTCCTAAGTGGGAAACTGTTTAGGTTTGGATCGGTGTGAACAAGTTTGCAGTTTAATATAGCCTAGTAGTAACTTGGAATGTGACGGGACGCAAGCCCAAAATTTATTTACTGTTCTAGTTTCTAAGTGCGGCACGATTCCCGGATGGCATAACATGGGCACGTGTTCTCGGCCGCGTACATGGCGTTTGCACCATAGGGAGCACCACAATAGGCGATGTTAGCACATGTCTTGTTCCATCAACCATGCGCACTCATTATTACCATCACGCATACTTCTTTTAATTAGAATGTGTGCCCATATAGCGCACACACCTTGATATGTCTAATTGTTTCTGTTTGTTGTGGCTAATCGCAAGCAGTTCATCCGTGTGAAGTGTATGCCGTCAATCGCAGACAGCTTGATCTTGCTGACCGTTTCTGTTGTGTTTCCAAATTGCAAACAATTCATCTGAGTGAATTGTATTCCGTCAATCGCACACACACCTTTATCTACCCGACCATTTTTGTTGTGTTTCCTAATCACAGACAGTTCATCTGGGTGAACAGTTAGCCGCACACACCTTGATCTAGTTGCCCGTTTCTATTGTTAAGCTCATCACAAACAGTTCATTTGAGTGAACTGTACGCCACGCATCGCACATGCGACTATAATAAAAAATGTGTTTGTTGTCTCCGCCATCGCAAACATTGTGTATCTTTTTTGACGGTTATATACATCACCGTTTGTGATTAATGCATCGCACATAGTCTCGTGGAAGGGTCTTTGATTGTAGTGTCGCGTTTGGACCATCTTACAATAGTGGATGCAAAACAAATTGATGGAGTCAAATGATGGTAAAAACAAGATGAGCAGCTCGGGGCATGTCGCTAGCTTTCAAACGAGCCAAAGAACACCCAAATCAGAGTTTGGGAGTGGGAGATATGGCCGAAACGATGGAGCGGTGGCGGCTGAATCTAGGAGGGCCATGCGCAAAGGGCCATGGGCATGGGGTCTCATGTGCATGGTACAAGTGTCGTGGGCACGGGGTCTCTAGGAACTTCGCAGGGGGGCTGTGGGCATGGGGTGGCGGAAAATTCGTGATTTCAACTCCGAATTTGAAGGGGCTAAAAAAATTGGGCTATGGGGGCGCAGTAGAAAGTGGATCTACTTGCTAAACACCAGATCCACACATCAAAATCAACAAAACTCACAAGGAACAACAAATTACAAAACAATTGGGATGGCTCTTTTTGTGCGAAATTTTTGAATTGGGTCCAAAACAAGAAAATTTAGGATAGAAAACAAAGGGGTAGGGCTCCAAATTCGTGTCAATGTGGCTCAGGATACCAGATGTTGTAGGGCACGGGCCAAAGTGCCCTGATTTGTCCCAATGTTCATGAATTGGAGGTGGCTACAAAGAGGAACGCGAAAAACACAAAGAACAAGAGGGGAAATCACAATAGGAACACTCAAGAACATTCCAATCACACATCCAATAGACAATCAGACACACAAGATCCACAAGGTACATCAACAATCAAAGGGAAAGATACATGGTAGAGTTCATCCCAAATCCAAGAGGAGCTGAGGTCTTGATGATTCACTTGGGGAATCCTTCTCCACAAGCGGAGGTCTTGTGATCCAATGGACTCTTCTCTCTCTCAAGAGGAATCCCACTAGGGAGATACATGAGCTAAGCTCTAGTGTCTAGATATATTCTTAGCTATCCCTAAATGGAGGAGGAAGAAGGATATATATATATATATATACATATATATATATATATATGTGTGTGTGTGTGTGTGTCCAAGGCATGAGGGGGTAAGTAGGGGCAAAATGGTAATACATGGGCAAAGCCCAATAGCTTCACACAGGAGGCCCCGTGCACACGGGGTAAGTGGAGCTTGTGCGCACGGGGTATCTAGAGGCCTGGCGACTTAGCCCATTCGCATGAGCCTGTACAGTGGGCATGGGGTCCTGTGGGCACGGGGTCCGGAGGCCCGTGCGAACATGGTATCCAAAGGCTTCACACTTGTGACCTTTCTCGTGGACACCCATCGGTGCTGGTAGAACTTGGCCTTCTTCTTGATGGTTCCTTCTCCGCTTCCAAGCTTCCCTCTTGGATGGTGTACTTGTTCTCTTCTGCATGAACTCCTCCTCATCGTGTGTGAACCTCCGATAACACCTATGCATGTACACGCGAGAGTATCAGGTAGTATACCGTCCTCGAAGGGGTCAAGTGAACATGTGTAAAGGAGATGATTCACCTGTATGTATGTGAAGTAGATGTGGCACGTGGCAGTTGCCAAATGGACACTTGACATGGTGGTGTCTGTAGGATGCTCCGCATCATTGGACATATACATATATGTTTTGATATGGAGCACCCTAATAATGATAGCCATTTGTGTGACATTGCCACATTCCTTGTGAAGGGGTTTCATTGCTTCTTCGTTGAGATTTTTAAAAATCTCCAACCCAGCAGATGCATCTTCTTATTTCCAGTTGTTCTCCCATTTCATCCACTAGAGCTCCCATCATTCAAACATAGATTGTTGGTACAACTCAAAATCATCAGACTCATAACCATTATCATTGGTAGTACGACTACTTGCACCAATGTCCCCTGATTCCTCTTGATAGATCCACCTCATATAGGTCCTGAGCATACCAGCGACATTTATGTGACATCTCACAACATCAATAGTTTCACGGATCCCATTACAATAGTTTTTTTCATGGGCACAACATATCTTCGGCCTCATTGTTGTGAGCAAGCGCGGATTCCATAAACTGATTCACGCCAGCCATGTATGGTGGCGTCAGCATCGTTCGATGAGTAATCCAACCATGGTCCATTGCCTATACAACATGAAAATAAAATAGAATGACCCTGATATTTGCTATGATGTTTTTCAGTAAACACATCTCACTTGAAATCGCCCCTGTTTCATGCTGCCGCAATCGCGTGTGACTTCGCCATTCAAGTGTGGCGTGTGGCCTCACGGTAGAGTCGCAGCCGCGTTCAGCTCGCCGTGCCGGCCTCTTGACTTACTGAGTGTGTGGTATATGTCAGATTCAGGGCTCCGCATACCCAAGAAAAGGTTCGAACTCTGGGGCGTGTGTGAAGAACTCAACCCCTTCAGCCAACCAATTCGTCGCCCCCGTGGCCTAGCTTGATGAACGAGGAAGAAGATGGACACAGCAGATTACCCAGGTTCGGACCACCTTGCGGTGTAAGACCCTACTCCTGCTTTGTGGTGGATTTGCCTCATGAGGGGCTATGGATGAACTAGTAAAAGGTAAGAACAACCTCGCGAGGTCTGCTCTATTGTGGGTGTAAGATGAATGGGTGAGGATGGATCGGATCCCTCTCTTGGTGGTGGCTAGCCTATACTTTTTTTTGATAGAAAGACTATAAGGGGACCCCCTACAGTATAGTTTGTGCAACAAACCCAAATTGCAAGTACCGTGCCTTGAACCGCTGGGTGGGTGGGAAGGCATCAGCCCCACCACTAGGTTATGCCTTAGTCTGCTAGCTAGCCTATACTTATAGTGGCCTTGGTCCTCTTCCCTCGAAATGTAGGCGGGAAGGGATCCCACAGTGTACAATGAACGGGGACAAGTAGTACATCATATCCTAACAAAATGTGGTCTTCTCCTGCAAAGCTCCTGGTCATGACGTTGTGGTGGGCTTGGCGATGACATTCGTCCTCCGTCCTGGCGGTCTTGGTCTTGTAGCACGAGAATGGAAACCTTTGGCCGATTCCTCGAGACCCCGCACATGAGGTTGCCTCCTTAGAACCAAAGAGGAAACCTGCTCCTCTATGCCCGCTGATGCCCGCCTGGCCTTGGTCGTCATGGCTTGCGTCACCGCAACCTCATGAGGTTGAGCACCTGCATAGGAATCTCCGCTCCTCGGGAGGCAGCCTGGGGAGGCCGCTCCCTCTAGAGGTCATGGTGTTGCCTGCCTCACGAGGCTTGGCCCCTCGTGAGGGTCTTGACTTGTTGGTGTCGTAGATGGGTCGTATCAGGCCGTCGATGGAGCCATGTTGTGGGCCGCAGGCAGGCAAGTCTGGGTACCCTGGTTCCCAGAATGCCGGCAGTAGCCCCCGGGCCCAAGATGTGCTCGAACTTGGCTTCGAGGCGAAGCCAAAGGGCAAGGGTGGAGCGTCGTGGGCCCCAATCGCCTTCGGACTGAGCCGACGCGTGGTGCTTGATGGGACGTGGGCGTCTCCACTTCCCCACGCCGCCTCGGCAATTGCTCGACTTGACAACTGCCTGTTCCATGCAGGAAGTCCATCATCGCCTGGGACGTGAGTGGCCGGCGGTTAGCCTTCCTCCGACTATAAATGGGGGAGGGGGCGGAGCTCCCAGCCCATCTTCGTCTTCTCGCCCCCTGATTATCCTTCTTCGTTCCGCCATCTTGCCAAAGCATGGATCATGCAAGTGAGGAGGTTCTCCGCCGCGGAGAAGGAAAGGCCCCCAAGTAGGGATCGGACTCACCGCCACCAAAGAGGGGTCGTGGCCGTTCCTGCAAGTCTACTGCGACACCAGCGGTGGCTCCCCGAGGGCATGGGTGCACTCAATTGAAGGCCGGCGCTGCCTTCAGCAGCTGTGGGGGTGCCCCTTCCCGGGCAAGAGTTGTCATAGCCGCAGCAAAGAGGGGAGGCGTGCAGTAGCCATCCGGCCACCGCGCACACGTTCCCACTCGGCCGGCTTGTCCCCGAAGTTCGTGGTATGGGCGGAGAGGCCCACAGGCATCTGGTTCCAGCTCATGTGCTTCTTCGCGGGCATGCTACCGTCCGGGGGACCCAGTGGCCTCTGGCTGCAGGCGGACGGCTGCTGCAGCAAGGCCTCATGGGTGGAGATCGAGGTCACCGCCGCCAGCAACGTGTTCTTGAACCATGGGTGGCAGCCGTTTGCCCGCGCACACGGTCTGCATCGGAGGTGGACCCTCCACTTTAGGTATGACAGCATGGTGACCCACTATGTCTGGGTCTTCGAGGAAGATGGTCGGCACCTGGGGTGCTACCCCAAGAGCAACAGCGACGATGACGACGACGACGGCAGGAGGGGCGGCATCATCTCCGGTGGTGAGCTTGCCCTTGACGATGGCCGCGGTGCCTCCAGCAGCGGCATCTCCTCTTCCGGGAAGAGCACGAGTGACAGCGGCTATAGCGAGCTGCCATGCCGCCGAGCTCGGACCAGGAAGGGAGACGAGCTGCCACGCCACCGAGCTCGAACCAGGGAGGGAGACGAGCCGCCTCGCCACTGCGCCCCAGTGAAGCAGGAGGAGAACTCCGACTGAGCGCGGGCGCTGCTGGAGCCGGGTCTCAGGAGCCGCTGTAGTCGCGCGGCTGCTTTTGCTTATTTCTTCCTCCTGCATCAAAAAAGGGGAAGGCCATGTCGGGGCGTGTAATGGACCACGGCGCTTGCCCATTATGTTATCGTTTTTATATTGCGTCATGGTATTCATGTTGTCGCTGATTGTGATTGGTATGACTTAGCTTAGTGTTCTTGCGGTAGACTCCTGTGCCGTGGGGGTGAGCTTCTACGGAGCTTGGAATCCCTACGCATCCCTCCTTCTGAAGGAGTCCTCCAGAGGTTTCTTTCTTGAGGATTCAAAAGTCATCAAGCCTCAGCAGGCGCCGAGTGGCTGCAGGGTTAGGAAACCTCTGAAGGTGCCACACCTTGCGCGAGCCCCCGAGCGTGGGCTGGTCGCCACTAGTACGTCGTGTTGCGATGCCCAAAGGCATGGACTCAAGAGGGCATGTGTGCCCGTAAGCTCGTTTGAGACTGTCGTGTGAGGATTAAGATGCCAAAGGCTGGGGCACCAAGGCTTTGGCAAGGTGTGCTTGTGGGTCGCCCCGGCGCACACACCGTGCCTAGCCCCCACACGCGCGACGCACGAGGAAGAGCAACGGGCAACTGTCACTCTCCCTAAGGCAAGACCTGAAAGAGCGAACACTGCGAGAAGAAAAAAATTCCCAACCCTTCCAAATAAAAGACGCAAAAGCTCCAAATTTCATTTCAAGAAGTTGCAAATCTGCTACAGAAAGCAAGCAAAAGAATAGCCGCGTCTGGCACCTACACTAGTCTTCTGGTCTTCCCACCAGCGCGGAGCATGGGGCCTCCACTAGGACGTGGGTGGGAGCCCCTATGAGGCCCAGGGGCGGCACCTAGGAGACTCCGGGGCATGTACAGCCCTAACTCATTATTGCGTGAGAGTGTCACGAGCGGCGACTTGAGAGGCGCATGGCCTTGATGATGGATAGAACTTCCGGAGGTGCTGGATGTTCCAGGAATTCTGGATGGGGAACCCGTTCTGCGTCTCCAGGTGCGCAGTGCCAGGCCTGGAGACACGGGCGATCCTGAACGGGCCCTCCCACATAGGCGAGAGCTTGTGAACCCCTCCCTAGAGAGCACCTGCCTCAAGACGAGGTCACCCACCTCGAGGGTCCTAGAGCGGACGTTATGGCAGTGATACCACCGCAGCGCCTGCTGGTACCTCATGGCATGGAGCGAGGCTTTGCGGCGTCCCTCCTCCCTCAGCACGAGGTCCACCCCCCACGAGGCATCCTGGCGTGCCTCGTCAAACGCCAAGACCCGTGGGGAGTGATGTTTGACCTCATGAGGGAGGACCGCCTCAGCCCCATAGACGAGGAAGAATGGGGTCACGCCCGTGGGCTTGGTCGCGGTGGTGCGGATGGACCACAGCATGGACTGGAGCTCATCGAGCCAGCCCCTGCCGCAGGCCTCGAGTTTCTTCTTGAAGTTCCTCGCCTTGAGGCCCCTCGGGACCTCCATGGTGGTGCACTCGGCTTGGTCGTTGCTTCACCGGTGTGCCACCGAAGCATAGCATATCTGTGTTCCAAGGTTAGCACAATACGTTTTGAAAAGGTTGATCATCAACTAAGAGCCATTGTCAGTGATGATATGGTTGGGGACCCTGAAGCGGCTCATGAGGCCCTTGATGAACTTGAGAGCCGAGCTAGCTAGGATGGTGCGCACGTGTTGGATTTCGGTTCCGCAAACTCTTGATAGGTTCGAACTCTGGGGTGCATGCGGAGATATCAACCTACCCAGCCTGCCTACTCGCGATCCTCTAAGCCTAGCGCGTCGAGCCCAAAGGGACAGAGAAACACAGCAGTTTATCCTGGTTTGGGCCACCTTGCACTACTCCAGTGTTTTGGTGAATTTCCTCGAGGGGCTGAGGATGAACTAGCCTCAGGAGGTGAGGTGTTCTTTAGCTCGGGAGAGCTAGTAAGGGGGTCGAGTGAGAATGGATCTGATCCCCCTCTATCCTGGTGGCTAGGTCCTATTTATAGTGGCCTTGGTCCTCTTCCCAAATGTTGGCGGGAAGGGATCCCACAATGGTCAGATTTGAAGGGGGACAAGAAGTACACCCTATCCTGACTAAAATGGCCTTCGTCTGCGAAAAGCCTCTGGTCGTGACATTACGGTGGGCTCGATGATGACCTCCATCCTGCCATCCTAGCGGTCTTGGCCTTGTTGCACCGAAATGGAAACCTTTGGTTGATTCCTCGGGACTCCTCGCCTGTTGCTTGCCTCCGTTGCACCAAAGGGGAAACTGGCGCCCACCTGGCCTTGGTCGTCATGGCTCACGTCAGCTGAGCCTCGTGAGGTGCACCTTGCATAGAAGTCTCCGCCCCATGGGAGCCAGCCTGAGGAGGCCGATCCCTTTGGAAGTCTTGGCGTCGTCCGCCTCGCGAGGCTTGGCCCCTCGCGGGGATCTTGAGTTGTTGACGCCGAAGCTGGGTCGTATCCACAATGCCGACAGTAGCCCCCGGGCCTAAGGCGCGCTCAGACTTGGCTTCTAGGCGAAGCCAAAGGGCAAGTGCGGAGCGCGGTGGGCCCTAACTGTTTGTGGCCTTGAACGACGTGTGGTGATTGATGGGACGTGGGCGTCTCCACTTCCCCATGCCGTCTTGAAATCTACCAAGCCTCACGTCCGCCCGTTGCCAGAGCAGCTCGCCCTTGTAGATTGTTGCGCTTGGCCTTCGTTCCTTCTCTTCCTAGGCCTGTGACCCCTTGCACAGATGTGGTGCTAGTGCCACTCCCCCCTCCTAGATTCCACCATGGCTCCGCAGCAGAGGAAGAAGAAGGGGAAGTCATGCACCCCAGTTGGACCCCCGTCGGCCTTGCATCTGGCCCTCAAGAAGTCGACGGTGATCAGTCAGGAAGGGATGAACAAGGTCCGCCCTGCTCTTGCAGCCGATTCCAACGAGTGGAAAGTGACGGCCATCCGGCCTGCGTCTTGGCTTGTGGATGACATGAGTGCCACCGAGATCCCCATCTATCTCCATGCTCTCTTTGCGGGCCTGATTCGCCCCTTCTCTCCTTTCTCTAATGCCATAATTTCGCACTACCAGATCCACCTGCTGCACCTGGACCCCCGCTCCATCATCCTCCTTGTCGTGTTCGCCTTCCTTTGTGAGGCCATGGTTGGCATTGCTCCTTCCGTGGACCTGTTTCACAATTTCTTCTTACTCCGGCTGGTCGATGCCCGCCAACACTCGGGGTGCATGGCCTTCGAAGTTGTACCGGCGACTACTGGCTCGGGGATTGACTTCGAGCTATCGCCTGCCACAGAGGGGTTCCAGAAGCAATGGTTGTTTGTTGATGCTGGTACATGCAGCCCTCTGCTTCTGACCCCTCGAGCACCGGCCGTGCCCAGCTCCGGCTGGGCGCATGTGAAGCTCACCGACCATCGGCTTGCCCGCGTCTAGAAGAGGCTGGCCAGGCTGCAGGAGCTAGAGTTGACGGCACCAATGATGGTGAAGGAATTCGTCCGGCAGCGCATCGCCCCGCTCCAGTGCCATTCTCGCTCGACGTGGGACTTTGCCGGCACCGAGGACTCCATGAAGCTCCAGAAGCCATCGCTGCCCTCCAAGACCCTGAGCATGGTACTCGAGCTTCTGACGGGCGACTCCAAACCTGCCGATATTCCAGGAAATGGCTGCCTCCTCTACCAATGCTCGAACAAGGTGGCCTTCGTGGAGCAGATGCCCCTATTCGACGAGTGGGGGTTACTCCCGATGGGCCTTGAGGAGCCCCGCGAGAATCCCGTCCTCGTGGCTCCCCTGCTGCTTGATCCTGCGTTGTGCGCCTCAAGTGTGGAAGCAGGGAGGTGCACGCCGCCAGCCGCTGTCGAAGGGACCTCCGGAGATCCTGCACAACCAGGGGCACCGGAGGCCGAGACTCCTGGGACCCAGAAAAGGGTCACTACAGGGTTAGTGCAACCCGATGCTCCGGAGACAGAGGCTCCTGAGGTTTGGGGCGATGGTTCCGAGGTGGATGCTAATGGTGAGGCGCCCCCTGGTGGCTCTGAGGCTGCCGCCCAGGGAACCCAACCGAGTGCTCCTACTCCGGAGGCCACTGCCCGGGGTGCCACGTCGAGCGCTCCTGCTCCTGGGGACCGTCCCTCGAGGCCCAGCTGGCTTCGCCTGAATCTTGAAGCGCTCCGCAAGAGGAAAGGATCTCCGAGCTGCAGTGGTGAAGCCCGCCGACCACTGAAGCTGAGGAAGTACATGGTTGTGGACGAGTAAGTACCTTATTTTGTGATTCCCTGCGCGCCATTCTCTTTTCTGACTAGGGCCTCACAAGGTCCCCATGACGGTGAAGCCTCACGAGAGGCGTCCTCCCGAGGATCCTGGCACGATCCTAGCGCACAGCCCCCCATGCCCGGGCTCCACCCAAGGCACGGGGCCGACCCAGCTGCTGGGTGCCGCAAGGGGGCCTCGGAATCAAGCCTCCTACCTCCTTCTTCAGTGACCCGGCTTGCGGGGCAGGGGACGCATCGACAGCTCTCCCTCTGATCACTGCTGGCAGTTGGGTGCCCCTTGGGCCGTCTTCGTCTTCGGATTGCGGAGCTGCATCGGCCAGCCCCTGGCTGAAGGCACGTGAGACGTCCCATGCCCCTTCAGCCTCTCCCGGGGCCGAAGAAAGGCTTGGTCGCGCACTGGCGTTCACGCGTGGGTGCAGTGCTGTCCGCCTCGAGCTCTTTGGCGAGGTGATCCGCATGATGATCCGGCTTGGTGGGGATCTAGCCGACGTCGACACCAGGCTCAAAGCAGAGGACCGCCGACTGGCACATGAGTGGCACCAGCTGAAGGTCACCATCAACCTCGGGCAGCTTCACCGTGATCAGGCCAATGCGCGCGTGGCAGCCTCCCTTGCAACTTCTTGCGAGTCTTGCGCCCACGCCCTGGAGGAGGCTGAAGCCTCTAACTGCCGTCATGAGGCAGCTGAGGAGCGAGAGTGGGAGCTCATGTCTTCAAACGATGCCCTTGAGCAGGAGATCGAGGAGCGGTATGCCCTCCTGGCCGCGTCACCGGGCGAAGCGCCTCTCATCGAGGCAGAGCTTCTAAGGTGCCAAGATGACCTGGCGCTGGAGGCTTTGCAGCATAGCCTAGCGTCGGAGTGGTTGGAGGTGAGGGAGCGCTAGGCGGCCGCGGCTAAGGACGCCGTCACCGCCCAAGAAGCCCGGGTCCAGCTGGAGGTTGAGGATAAGATGGCGAAGGCATGCGCGGACCTGGATGAACGGCACCGCCTAGATCTAGAGCTGCTCAAGGCCGACCTTGAGGGCAGGACCACCGCCCTGAAGGCGAAGCTAGAATCTGCAGAACAGCGTGAGAATGCCGCCAAGGAGGCTCTAGCTTCTTCCAAATCCGCCTTGGCCTCTGCCCGTAAGTTATCCTCCCTTCACCAGCAACTCAAGGACACCGCATCCCTTGCGGAAAGGGCTGCGAATGAAGCGAACCGTCGCCTGACGCTACAACGTGAGCACGGCTCGATGCTCTAGAATCTCCGAGATAGAGCTAATCGCGCCTTGGGCACTATCTGCGATTAGAGAGCTCCTCATCTACACGAGAATGACTACGCCAGCCACCTGAACTTCTTCATCAATATTGTGACCTGCCCGGAGGATCAGGCCACGAAGGCTCGCAAGCTTGTTGGGGAGAGGAGTCGGGGCCTTCTTGGGCGCGCATTCTCGTGTGTCTTCAGCAACCTCCTCAATCGTGATTCCCACTTCGACTTCAATGTTGTGCTAGCCCCCATGCCCGCGGCCACTCAGGACAGACTTGCCAGCTGGGTGGATGACCATGTGGATGCCCTGGTCGAAGAATTCGCTTCTGAGGATGACATGGTCGTGCTTGCGGCCAGAGCAGGTGGCATGGGCAGCGATGATGAAGAGAATGGCCGCGACGACTCGGGCAGTGCAAGCGGCGTGGATGAAGGTGATGAAGAGGGTACACCCAGCTAGGCCCGCACTTCTTTTTGCCTTAACATGTATGACCAACACTTGAACGCCTCCTCGTGAGAGCATTTTGAAAGGGGGGCCCTTGTGTTGTATATAATTATGAAATGCTTTTGAAGTAGCATCTGTGGTGCGACCCCTCAGGTTCGCAGCCTCAGGCAGGGTGATCATTATGACTTATCTTTGGTTCCGCGGGTCTCGTGTGAGCCCTGATGCCGCAGCAACGATTGTCTTCTCGAGGTGAGCCTGTCGTAGCCTCATGAGGGTCTGGCCCTCCCCAGGAGCCTGCCGACCTGTCCTGGAGTGCTTCGCCAAGGACTAACTGTCGGACCACGGCAAGATGTGCGTGTGGTGGCCGCATCCCTCGTCCCAGGGGGAAGCCCTCGCAGGCTCGGGGCCGGCTTGATCATGCTCGACGCGCGCACACCGCATCGAGTCCCTGCTCGCGAGGCGCTTGGGGGAGGGGCAGCAGGCACGAGCCCCGCTCAAAAACACAAAACCAAAAAATGAGAGAATGATGCGAGACAAGAAAACTTTCCCCCGTTTTTCTTTTGATAAACGCGCAAGAGCCAAGTTCATTCCAGAAAGCCAGCGAATTGGGTACAAGAAGAGAGGCAAAAGCAAATGGCCACGTCCGGCGCCTAGCTAGTCTTTAGGTCTTCTCACCAGCGCGGAGCTAAGTGCGTCCACTGGGCGTGGGCATAGTCATTGGGGGACAGTGTCGACGGCCAGTGCAGAGCATGGTGCTTCCACTTGGACGTGGGTGGGAGCCCCCTAAGGCCCCAGGGTGGCACTCAGGAGATTCTGGGGCGTGTACAACCCCACTCATTATTATGTGAGAGTGTCACGAGCGGAGACCTTGACAGGCCGGAGCCTTGCTTCATGTCGCCCGACAAGGACCCCGCCCTGCGCCGCCCCCGACCACTGTTGGGGAGTCTGGAAACCAGGACGAGACCAAGGGGCAAGGGGGACGCTGGCGGCGCCATCGGCGACCATAGGCCCTCCGCCGGGGGGAAGGGCTCGCCGGTGCCTTCCCCGACGGGGGACCTACCTCCGAGCAGCGTCTTGCTCCACACAGCATGGGACAGGCCCTAGCCCCGGGCTCCCGCCACGCCGCTCCCAAGGCCCTTATGTTCCTGCGGCTGGGCCGCCGCCCTGGGAGCCCTGGTGGTGGTTGCGCCCAGGTTCACCTGCGATCCATGGTTAGCACAAGCGTGCTCCTGAGGCGTTAGCTGCACCCAGTGGTTGTTCCTGCCGAAGATGACAGTAGATCCCTGCAGCGGCTCGCAAAGAGCCTCGGCTTCGTGCACCTCCAGCGCCTAGCCTAGCCTGGGGGATCGGCTGGGGCCTTCTCCCGACGCATACCTCAGGTCCACTTCGACGGGCACGTAGGCTTCCAGGCTAGTCGTGCCCGAGTTGCTTCCTGGTTGGCTCACACTTCCGACTTCTTTGGTCGCCATCGGGTCCTGGTGACCGAGGGTCGGTGCCCCAGCACGGCCCTAGGGGAGGTTGCTTGGAGTCGGCCCGCCCCGATGTGGCATGGTCGAAGCAGAGCGGGCCGCACCGTGAGGTTGGCCGATGCCGAGAGGCTCTTCAAGAGCCCTGGGAGGGGGGCGTGGGAGTGGAGAGGGTGAGCGCGCGCCCCCTCCATGGCATGCGACGTGGGCAGGGTGGAGAATGGTGCTACGCCCCTGGATGCTACGTCCAGCAGCTCGGCAACTCGCTCCAGCAGGGCATCGCCGCCGCTTTCCGCCAGCCTGCACCTCAGCAGTTCTCGAGCCACGATGACCGTGGCTCGCATGTTCGCCTGCTCCCGGCGAGTTTGTGGTGCTATTGCCGCGGCGCAGTTTGAAGACCGCGCGGCAGTGCGATTGTGGCGCGGTGCCAGAGGAGGGGGATGCAGCCCATACCTCCCACGGCCGGCAGCCACAGGCAGAGCGCGGGCCGTGAGCAGAGCGGAGTGGAGATCTTCCTCATCAGCAAGTGCTGTTGAGGAGGCCCGGACAACCCAGTGCTCAACATGGGCTCTCGGGGTGTCAGCCATGGTGTCAGTGGAGTAGTGGTGGACCGGTCGACGGAAGAGAAGATTTGACGCACCCCTACCTGGTGCACCAAATGTCAGATTTCGGGTTCCGCAAACCCTTGATAGGTTCGAACTCTGGGGTGCATGCAAAGATCTCAACCTATCCACCCTACCTACTCACGATCCTCTAAGACTAATGTGTGAAGCCCAAAGGGACAGAGAAACACAGCAGTTTATCCTGTTTCGAGCCACCTTGCGGTGTAATACCCTACTCCAGCGTTTTGGTGGATTGCCTCGAGGGGCTGAGGATGAACTAGTACAGTGGATGAACTAGCCTCAGGAGGTGAGGTGTTCTTGAGCTCGGGAGAGCTGGTGAGGGGTTCGAGTGAGGATGGATCCAGCCCCCCTCTATGGTGGTGGCTAGGTCCTATTTATAGTGGCCTTGGTCCTCTTCCCAAATGTTGGCAGGAAGGGATCCCACAACATCTAGATTTGAAGGGGGACAAGAAGTACACCCTATCCTGACTAAAGTGGTCTTCACCTGTGAAAAGCCTCTGTTCATGATGCTGCGGTGGGCACGGCGATGACCTCCGTCCTGCTGTCCTGGCTATCTTGATCTTCTTGCACCGAAATGGAAACCTTTGGCTAATTCCTCGGGACTCCGCGCCTGTTGCTTGCCTCCTTTGCACCAAAGGGGAAACTGGCGCTCTGTGCGCGCTGGCGCCCGCCTGGTCTTGGTCTTCATGGCTCACGTCAACTAAGCCTCGTGAGGTGCACCTTGCATAGAATTCTCCGCCCCTCGGGAGCCAGCCTGAGGAGGCCGATCCCTTTGGAGGTCTTGGCGTTGTCCGCCTCGCGAGGCTTAGCCTCTCGCGAGGGTCTTGAGTTGTTGATGCCAAAGCTGGGCCGTACCAGGCCATCGATGGAGCCACGTAGTGGGCCGCAGGCAGGCAAGTCTGGGTACCCCCGTATCCAGAATTCCGAGAGGATGGGCTCCACCTCCGCCAATTTGGTGAACTTGTCGATGGCAACGTAGAGGTAGCGATAGCCTCCGGCTGCTCGAGGGAATGTCCCTAGGATATCTAGCCCCCAGACCGTGAATGGCCATGAGAGCGGAATGGTCTGGTGGCCCTGAGCAGGCTGGTGGATCTGTTTGGCATGGAACTGACATGCCTCGTGGGATATCACCACCTCAGTGTCATCATTGATTGTCGTGGTCCAGTAGAACCCACTGCGGAATGCCTTGCCCGCGAGGGTATGCAACAAGGAGTGATGCCCGCAGTCCCCGCTATGGATGTGGGCCAGCATCTCGCACCCCTGCTCCTTGGAGATGCACCGCAGAGAGACGTTGTTTGGGCACCTTCGGTAGAGCTCACCATCCTGGATGCATTACATGGTGGCCTGGCAGGCCACACGTTCTATGTCTTCCTCCTTTTCCGCAATGTGCCTTGGAGCAGGTACGCCTCAATCTCCTCGGTCCAGCACCCCTCCTGAGGTTCGAGCACGAGGAGCAAGCGAGCTCCGGAGGCCTGACTGCAGGCCGGGGCACCCGAGGCGGGTGCCATGGGCGGTTCCTCCCGAGGCAACGTTGGTCCTACAGTGGGAGGAGCCGCCGATGGCTTGAAGAGCCGCTCCTCGAAGATGCCAGGCTTCTGGGATCGCGCCGGGACGCCCTGTTGGCGATGGCGGCTGCCTCCTTGTTCGTGCCACACGGTATGTGCTACAACTCCAAGCCCAAGAATAATTTTTTAATTTTGCATACCTCTTCAAGGTATGCCTCCATGTGCTCGTATTTTAGCTTGTATGCCTTTTTGGAGAAGTTGACGAGGAGCTGGGACTCGCCCTTGATGGTTAGGCACCTGACTCCTAGAGCCGCCGCGGCCTTGAGGCCAGCAATTAGGCCCTCGTACTCAGCGATGTTGTTGGAGACCTTCTTGCCATGCTGAAAGCAGAGTTGCATGGCATAGTAGAGCTTGTCCTGGGTAGGTGAGATGAGCATGGCTCCAGCCCCCTGTGCCTTGGTGCACGAACGCGCCATCGAAGTACATGACCCAACCATCTGGTGCTTCGTCTCCGGGCATGAGGGAACGATCCTCGCCCACCCCTCGGCCAGGGGCATCAGTCCACTCTGCCACACAGTCAGCAAGGGTCACGCCCTTGATGACTCTAGTGGTGCTGAACTCCAGCTGGAACGCTGGCAACTCAATGTTCCACTCTGCAACCCTTCTCGTGGTGTTGGGGCTTCAGAGCACCTTCTCTAGGGGGTATGCTGAGGCGACCTTGATGGGGCGACCTTGGAAGTAGTGGCACAGCTTCCTGGAGGCGACAAGGAGTGCAAGCAGGAGCTTCTGTGGCATGGGGTAGCGCGCCCGCGCGTCACGCAACACCGTGCTGACGAAGTACATGAGATACTAGATGAAGGAGGGGGCGTCGACAGCGTCCTGCCCTTCTTGAGACGAGGGAGCCTCGGGAGCTTCGCCATCTGGCGGGGTAGCCAGGGCCTCAGGAGTGCCGTACTGAGGTGACGACGGCACAAAAGGGCAAGGGATGCTATGTCATGCGCCCGCATCCACACGCTCTTCCTGGACCGCCACGAGTGTCGCACTGGCTGGGGTGTGGCGGCCAGGTAAAGCACTAGGGGCTCAAGAGGGCGAGGTGCCACCATCACCGGCGGGCTGGTGAGGTACCTCTTGAGGTCTTGGAAGGCTGCCTCTGCCTGGGAGTCCATTTGAATGGGCCCTTCTTTTTCATCAACTTGAAGAATGGAAGGGTGTGCTCACCGAGCTTGGAGATGAAACACCCTAGTGAGGTCACGCAGCCCGCAAGTTCCTGCATCTCCTAGAGTTTCTGTGGAGGCCTCATCCCCTCTATCGCCTTGATCTTCTCTGGGTTAGCTTTGATCCCTCTGTGTGGCACCAGGAAACCCAGTAGCTTGCCGGATGGGATGCCAAACACGCTCTTCTCCGGATTGAGCCACAAGTTTACCTTGCGCATGTTGGCGAACATTTCTTCCAAATCTTCAACGAGGGTCCTTGCCTACCGCTACTTGACCACTATGTCATCGACGTATGCCTCGGCATTCCTCCCAAGCTGTCGGCCCAGGGTGGTGTGCATCAATCACTGGAAGGTCGTGCCGGCATTGCGCAGCCCGAATGGCATGTAGGTGTAGCAGTACACCCCGCATGGGGTCAGGAAGTCTGTTTTCTCGACGTCCTACACCGCCATCTTGATTTGGTGGTAGCCTGAGAAGGCGTCCAGGAAGCACAACAAGTCGCACTCAATGGTGGAGTCAACAATCTGGTCGATGCACGGAAGAGGGAAAGGTTCATGAGGGCCTTGTTGGAGCTCGTGAAGTTGACGCACATATGCTCCTTTCCGCCCTTCTTGGGAACAATGACCGGATTGGCCAGCCAATCTAGGTGCTGCACTTACCGAATGACGCCAGCCTATTGCAGCTTGTGGACCTCCTATACGATGAATGACTACTTCTCCGGGGCTTGTCACCGCGCCTTCTGCTTCACCGGTCACGCACCGAGGCACACCATCAAGTGGGGCTCGGTCACCCCTCGTGGGACGCCGAGCAAGTCCATTGCCTCTCATGCAAACACGTACTTGTTCGCATGGAGGAAACTGACCAGCGCCTCTTCCTAGTCTGAGGGGAGGCCGGCACCTATGGTGAAGGTGAGTCATGAGCCCCCATCATCGACTGGCACCTGCTTTGTCTCGGCCCGGTCTTGGGAGAACAACTACTTCTTCTTCATGGGCGCAGCCTCCAGGGTCTCCTGAGCGCCCTTCGCTTCCGGTCGCGCGGCTGATGTGGCCTTGAAAGTGAGCTTGAGGGCCATGAGATCGTCCTTGGTGTCTCCCACCACGGTGAGGACACCGCTGCTCGCCGGCATCTTGATGATGTTGTACCCGGGGTGAGTCGCTGCCATGAACTTGGCGAGGGTCGAATACCCGAGAATGGCGTTATATGATAGGCCGATGCGAGCGACATCGAAGTCGATGAGCTCGGTGCGGTAGTTGTTGCGCGTACCGAAGATGACTAGGAGGCGGATCTGTCCCAGAGGAAGGGTTGAGCCGTCGACCACCCCTAATAAAGTCTTGGTGGGGAGGAGTCGGTCGTAAGGCACATGAAGCTAACCGAACGCTTCCACGGAGAGGACGTTGAGTCCAGCACCACCGTCATGAGGGTCCTAGTGACCGCAACATTGCAGATGGTGGGGGTACAGAGCATGGGGAGCGCCCCGACACCGACCATGGTCCCGGGGT